>NC_031975.2:30226386-30826386 GCF_001858045.2 Oreochromis niloticus | reverse complement strand
TGTAAATAAACTCTTTATAGACTTCAATAAAAGTTTTATGGTACTACAGAAGATTATGGATTTCTCTATTAGACATTCAATAACATTAAAAGAACCGAAAACATTGTTTTGCTTCTGTACGTGGAGCTGTCCAGATTAGACTTTTTCATGAGTTTGTATAAACCTGAAATGAAAATATCAGTCAGATCGTCTTGTTTTTGTCTGTCTGTCCCTCCCCGTCTGTCGGAGGACACGGAGACCTTCCCTCCCTTTGATGGCACTTGTGCCTTGAAGACAAGGCTATTCAATCTGAGCAACCCTGAGAGTCAATGAAAGTTTGTGCATCGTAAATTTCTACATGGTGCAGATGAGGGCAGGGTTTTTATTGAGGACTTCTTCGATGGCATCTGGAGCTTTGGGCGCAGCACAAAGACCTCATTTAAACTGTCTCGTCCAAAGAAAGAAGAGGAGAAAGGAGAGGGGAGGAGACATAGATCAAAGGGAGAGCTTTGTTGGCGCTGCTGTGGCGCTTTGTACTTCAGCTGAGGGGACTACCAGGCGGTTGTCGGGGGGGGTTAGACTTTGTGTTTCACAGTCTGTCGCTTAACAGATTCATCCAAAATAGGTAGCCTCGCAGTTTTATTGAGTTCCATTTCTTAGTTTTCACCAAACTTAAATTTGCATGTTTACACAAATAGTGAAGTTTCTATTTTAAGCTTTTGTGAGGATGCTTCATTATGGTCACTTAACAGGTTCCTAACCTCCTCCTCCACAATCATTATGCAGGAAAGCAAGTCCCTACCATCACATGAAACAGATTTAATCCACATTTAATTTGCATGTCTGATTTGATGAATATTTTAATGATATGATTTAATGTTCACTTATAAACATGTTCACTTACTACCTTTCTGGAATTTTCAATCTTTTCCCGCGATTAACTTGTAGTATTTTCTAAAAGAAGACATACTCATCATCACATCTGTTTTCACATTAGCTTCCCAGCATTGAGATACCTGACTGACAATCATCTGTGTATAGTCACTTTGTTGCCATCTTGGTTTTCTGCAGCCAGATTTAGACAAAAGAATGAAGTGCTAGGTTATCAGCTAGCAATCACAGGCATGGTTAATGATGTGCATCTGCTGACTGCATGGGTGCATCACACAGACACAGGTACAAGGTAATTAGTGCTTAGTGGTACAGAGATAAAGTAATGGGATAGCTCTCACTAAAACTGCAGCAGAGATGGTTTTAGTGGGCTGCAGACAAATATTTAAGAGAGTGGCGTGCTACGTTATCAGCTGATAACGTAGGTGCATCCTGATGACTGCACGGGTCCATCACACAGACACGGAAACCTGCTGCTGTTAGTACAAGCCGAGACAGAGTAGAGGTTTCTGGCAAAACACCATCTACTTCCAAGGTGCACGAAGAAGAAGCAAACGCCTGAAGAAATTAAAGCTACAGCCACACTTGTAGTACAAAGAACAACCTTAGTGTTTGACCAACACGTTTTGGTTTGTGGCCTTCATCGAGGTCATCCCGTTCATACAATTAACCACAAAACGAGATAATTGTACTCAGATTGAATTTTACTTGTTAATGAAAGCAACACCTCAAATAATGCATAACTTCAAGACTTAGTAAGGTTGAAATGTGGGAGTTTGTAAGAAAATCATCATCCATACAGATGTTATGAAGGTGTTTATTTCTCTTGTAATGTTTCTGGATATTAAAATGTAAGTCTACACGGATTGTCTCGCTTTTGGAGTCGGCCTTAAGAATGCGGGACCTCGTAATCATCGTTTAGCAGCACTGCAGCAGCACATGATTGCATCTTCCCACTTGGCAGTAAACTGCTGTGGCCGTGGCTGTGACAGTGACCGATCCTCATTTCTGCCTTTGATGAAACTCTGACACAAAGCTGCTCCGAGAACCATAAAAACAATAACCGCTTCCAATTAGCCCGCAGTAATTACTTAATAATCAGCAGATAATTGCACCACTATGATGACTGTCACAATTTATTCATAACTCTGTGTGTGTGTGTGTGTGTTGAGTACTTTCATCCCTATGGATACTCACCATCACTGCAACGTTTGAAGGTGAAAAGAGTGAGAAAGTGTAAGAGGAAACTGAGCTGGTATTTACTTGGTTGCATGGTGTTAGTGTTGTGAGGAGAAACACCCAGTGCATCATGGGAATCCCCGGCAGCCTACACCTATTGCAGCATAACTAAGGGAGGATTCAGGGTCACCTGGTCCAGCCCTAACTATATGCTTTAGCAAAAAGGAAAGTTTGAAGCCTAATCTTAAAAGTAGAGATAGTGTCTGTCTCCTGAATCCAAACTGGAAGCTGGTTCCACAGAAGAGGGGCCTGAAAACTGAAGGCTCTGCCTCCCATTCTACTTTTAAATACTCTAGGAACAACAAGTAAGCCTGCAGTGTGAGAGCGAAGTGCTCTAATAGGGTGATATGGTACTACAAGGTCATTAAGATAAGATGGGGCCTGATTATTTAAGACCTTGTATGTGAGGAGCAGGATTTTGAATTCTGGATTTAACAGGAAGCCAAGTAGAGAATACAGTACAGTAGAGAAACATTCTCTCTTTCTCTTTTGAGAAGCAAATCTAAATATTAAAATAGTTACCATTTCCTTAACCTTATAAAGCCCTGAATGCAGAGTAGTTGCACCTAATTAGCCCTACAATGTCATTCCTGCAATCACAGACTAATCAGGTCGGCCACTGTTGTCCTGCAGAATGTCAGCTTGTGTCAGATTAGACTGCTTCATCTTGCAGCTGTCTTCAGATCACCAGCTGTGTGCTGCGAATAATACAGCCTTGCTTGTCTGTGTCTGTAAATCCACTGGCCGCGTGGCATCTTGTGTACAAGCCACCCTCTCCGATGTGTCTCTTATCCAGCACAGCAAGCCTGCAGGCGTGTGTATTCACACGTCAATCACTGCCAGTGTGAAGACCTTGATGGTGCGCTGCCATTGGCCTCGGAGGGCCACGCCATCCATCCCAGATGAAGATGAAGTTAATAGGAAATCTATCGGCCTGTGACACTGACAGCCGCAGGCACAGAGAGCAGAGACTGAGTCTCTGAGAAGACTAGCAACACTTTCACCTGTTCCTGCATGTGCTCTTTATCTTTTAATGAGAGCAAATAGATGCTTTTACGCTGTTTACAAGGAAATTTTTCTTATGTGGGGGAAATGGTGACTTTCATTAAATGTGCTGACAATCTGCCAACAATCCCAAAATTCACATAGTGCCCTCACAAACATTCAGGCTTTTATGATTTATAATTTAGAAAGTTTCTGATTTCTACATTAGCATCAAACTGAGCATGCAGAGGATGACAACACACATTTGTTTTTCCATTAGGTTCCTTTCTACACTAGTATGGAAAGTTAATATAAATATAAAGAGGACTTTTTGTTAAAATAAAGTACAGAATTACAATGATGGCAGTTAAATCACCCAAAAGTAAGAATCTAAATGTCCACTAAGCATGCTACTAGTTCTGTTAGTCTGCACAGTATCCTTGTGTCTGTGCATAAGCAGCCATTAGAAAGATAATGTTGGCTATAGCATTATAGCATGTAACAGTAATTCCAAAGTAATAAAAGTTGCATACTATCAAAATACTTTAGATTAACTAACAGAAACAGAGGCCTAAACCTGTTTACAGCAGATCAACAGTATCTGAAAGTTGTGTCCTTAAAAAAAAAACAGGAAGAAAACCATCAAAGACCCGACACACGACCTGAGAGATGCATTTGACCCTTCAGCTGATCCTATTGTTCCCTGACCCCCTCGTCAGAAAGAAAAGAAAAAGAGCTGAGGTTGACACATTACACAAGAAGTGGACTGGAAATGAGTGGCAGGTCTGATGGAGTGATGAAATGTGACATTTGTGGTTCAAATTGTCATCAGTCTGTCATGTCATTACAAACACAAACCATGCAAAACTGCAAAACCAAACAAACTGCCAGTGCAGTAAAAGCATACCTGGGTAGAAAAACAGATCAGCCTCCCCACAGTCTGGACCTCAAGATTACTGGACATCATCTTAACAGAAAACAGAACAAAGGATGGAAACATCAAAAGAAGTGTTTGAATGTCCTTCAAGAAGCCTGGAGAACTATTCACAGTTCAGACTGTGCTGAGGAATAAATGTGGTCACGCCGAGTTTGAAGCTTCTTAGAATTGCTCAAACTCTGAAACGAGGGGTGATGTGAGACTTTTGCACGGCACTGTTTCAGACTCATAACCACGCACGGATGCTGTGAAGGGCCAAAACCACTTTGAGCTGCAAAATTCTTCTTATGTTCAATTCACGAGCATGTACACCCAAACTAAAAGTTCACAGAGACGCCTGAAAGCAGCACGGCTTCATAGAACTGCCACTAAACAAAAGCACAGTGTTTGTAAAAGCTTTGAAGGCAATCACAGCGGAGTGGTTGTAAAAAGCTCTGCTCCCTCCTTCCAGACTGCATTGTGTGGTGTTTTATACCTTAGAGAGCTTTTGTGAACTGCTAAGATTTGGAAAGCAGTGGTTTAAATTGGATGTAATACCCAAACAGAGAGAAAAAGATGGCATTTCAGACTCATCCACATTAGTGTGGACATGAACACTCTGGCTGCTCGTCCCCTTTTTCCCACGTTTACTTCTTTTTCCTCCTCTTGTCTTCGTGTGATCTCCCTCTCCTCCCCTTCTCCCTCCTCTCTCGACTTCACTTCCAGTCAGCATGTTTCACCTCATTTGCGCTCCGGCACATTGCCTCTCCTCGCATTCGCGCTCATTTTCTCTTTACCCTTATCTTGCTCTCTGTGTTTATCTATCTATTTTACCCAGTCTTATCTGTCCCCGACTTTATCAGCGCTCCCTCCTGCACTCCTTTCTTTCATCTTTCATTCTTGGGTTCACTCTCCACCGAACCTCCGCCCCCATCTGCTTTCCCATCCCATTGATGGATGATGTGGCGATGCGTCGAGGGCCTCAATCAGAGGAGCGGGGGGTTCACTGCGGAGAGCAATCTCAAAGCCAATTCCACTGATAGCCATCACAGTGTGTAGCTACATGACGCTGCAGCTATCACCTGTGGAACGAGAGAAAGAGAGCGGCCTCAAAGCGATGCTGCGCCAGGCGGTGCTTTGCTCACACTGTAGGACAGAAGGGAAAACTTTTTGTTGTTGTTGTTATCAAATAGATCAATTGGAAAATGTATTAGTTTGGAGTTTGGCCATGTTGGCTCCTGGCAGCCACACAGGGACAACGGAGGCTGATTGAAAGAGCACTCAGTGATGCGGGAGTGGAGAGGGAATGGATTGCAGGAAACACATTGCTGCTGTCCGAAGGTGCTTAAATTTTACTCTCCGAGTGGGCTCCCAGCCGGCCGGAGGGCTCTTTCATTTGCATTTGAAACATAAGCAGGTTTATGTTGGTTAATAAGAGAATAAACACAGTTCTTCCCTGTCGTAAGGTGGTGACCACATAATGGTTTTCACCTGGTTACATAATGATGCTCGGTCACGGCCAGTCAGCGTTGTTGCACACTTGGTACACCTCAACCTTTGATTTTCTACCTGCAGTTCAATAGAAATCCCTCAGCATCTGAAAGACATGTGAAGAGACCGTGGGCAAAAGTGCTCCACGGGTATCATCAGTGTCATGAGATACATAACCGTCAATCCATTAGGGTCAAAGGTCGAAATACTGTGAACGAGAGAGAACGTCACTCACCAAAATCCTGAGCAAACTTACATTAGTGCACAGTTGGTTTGTTGTACATGTACAATGACAATAAAGGGCTATTCTAATCTAATCTAATCTAATCTAATCTAATCTAAATCAAGTCAACCAAAAGAACAACACTGGAGAAACTTAGCTTCAAAAAGCTAACTCCTATTTCAGAGCAAGCTAACAGCTTGAGATTTGCAAATACAGATTCAACATCTGAGTGAGTCTCTGTCAGCGAGCACAACTTGAATAAACTGGCTGCCGGCTGCTTGTGTTCTGGTTATATTCCTGTAGAACAGGAAGGTTGTTTAGCACAAATGTAATCGTTATATGTGCATTTCTGTTAAATTTGGATTTGTGCTTGTGTAGACAGAAACTAATAATAATAATAATAATAATAATAATAATAATAATAATACTTTTTATTTAAAAACACCCAAGGACACTGTACAGAGCAAATAAGACAGGCATAAAAACAGGAAATAAACAATAAAAGTAAGTTTAAGAGCATGGAGCAGTTATAGGCTATCTAAATATGTATAAATATGTGATTTTTGCCAGTTAATAGCTGAATTATCAGAAACAGGTTGCATGTGAGTGCCAGCTTGACCATTTCAGTCGCAGACAGAGTGACTCTGTCTTATGACAACAGCAGGTTTGAATCACAGTGTTAATCTGCTTGAAAATCTCATTTTGAGACAAAAAAACTAGCTGAACTGAGATAAGTTCGTTTATTGGATTGAACAAATTTTAGTGTTGAGGATATAATTAGCAGTTGAAAAAAGCGAATAAATAAATGTTATTGCATTACTCAGCATACTGCAAAAATTTAAAAATCACAATAATATCATCGTTAGTGAAGTACTGTGATGATATATACTGAGGTGTCTGGGAATATCCACCTCTACCGTCCATCATCCATCCATCAATTGATCGATCCATCCATCCATCCAGTTAACCACTGAAGCCTTTCTCAACTGTCAGGGTGAGAGGAGGGGTACAGAGTCAAAATTAAAAGTAAAATGAAAAAAAGCAGACTGTGACCAGACTTCAAACTTTTCTTCTGAAATTGTGACATTTGCGCCCTCACCTCTAGGTTGTGGGATTTTGTTGTTCGTCACATTAGAAATGGATGTGAAAGGCGTATCCCTGTGGGTCAGGAAGACAGGCTTGAGGTACCACCGGGTGCTTGGTGAGGGGCTTCTCACCAAGTTTATTATTATTAGCTGATGTGGAATTAAGTAAAGAATTAAGACTCAAATTCCACCTGAAGGGTACAGTTTACACAGGCAGTTATTAATGATGGTAAATAAATACTAAACAAGGATTATGACCAAAGCAGCCTGTGCACACAAGGTTTCAGCATATTGTGGTGGACAGTATAAGTTCCTGAGAACCTGTAGCTCAGATTTGTTGGGCTTTTACTATTTTCACCCCGAGTGTAACAAATTCATGAAAGGGTTTGTTTTGTCTCTTGCTGCGTCCCTGCTCAGGGGCTAGATTGTCTGAAGTCCCGTTTCAAAGGCCTCTTCTGATGCGGCCAAGAAACGCAGCCTGATTTGCCCTGAAATGCGAGGACTCAACCTGTGTATCTTTGCTGCCACAGTCAGTTTCGGGTCAGTCGATTCTTTGAAGCCACTGCTGTGTGTGCAGAAAATACTGTGAACATAGCATCTTTCAGATTGTTCTGATGGCCAAAGTTTTTGTTTGTAGTGTAAGCTTTCTACTTTATTGGCAAATGGAAAGTCCAGTTTGATTAAGGCCGGAGAAAAACTGTGGTTACGGCAAACAAACACTGATAAGGTAAATGGAATGTATTTATATAGCACTTCTCTTATCGACCGCTTAAAGCACTTCACACTTCAAGCCAAATTCACCCATTCATGCACGCATTCATAGGGTGCTTTGTTCTGTGCATACAGCACTTTATCTGTTACACACACATTTGTGCACATAAATGGACGCATCGAGGGAAAAATTGCTCCCAGTGCATCTATTTATTATTCAATGTCCTGAAGCTGGGGATCAAAACACAGAGCTTACAATTAGTTGATGACCCACTCCTCAAGCCCAGGTACCCTGTTTTTGTCAGGTTTAACCTTACACAAAACACCCTGTGAAGAGGAACCAATGTTATTATTTTTGCCTTTCGGGAGCAAATGCACTTACATAAACTTGCATTAATATTAGACTCCAAGTTTGATCTGGCGCTGGCCCATTGCTGTGGCGCCTGCAGATCTGCCTTCTGAACTTGGATTGTGTAACTAAGAACAGTCTGCTTGTGAGCTTTGCTTTGTTTATACCAATGACCTGCCTTTGCACCTGTTTCAAAGGTTATCAGCCCATCAAGTGGTAGTTTTCAGCTGTTATCAGTGGTGATTTGCACACTCATCAGGCACTTTATTAGACTTTATTACACCTATTCTACTGCTTACTAATGCAAATATCTAATTAGCCAGTCACACGCATGTAGAAAAGGCCAAACAACCTGAAGTTAAAGTTCAAGCTGAGCATCAGAATGTGGAAGAAAGGTGATTTTTGTGGCTTTGATTGTGGCTGGTCGTTGGTGTCAGACAGTCTACTGTGAATATTGCAGAAACTGCTGACATGCTGGGATTTTCCCACACAGCCATGGGCCAAAAAGATGAAAATATTTCTACTGCAGAAAATGGTCAAACTGCTTCAAACCAATCTGAAGGCAACAATAACTCAAATAATGAACTCATTACAACCAAGACGCAGAAAAGGAACTATCAACCCACAACATATCAGACCTATAAGCAGATGGTTTACAGCAGCAGGAGACCTGAATGGTTTCTGCCTATATCAACAAAGAACAGGAAACGTGGGCTACAGTTCACACGGCTTCACCGAACCTGGAAGAAGCATTACCTGGTCTGATGAATCTCAATTTCTGCAGCAACATTCAGATGGTAGGGTCAGAATGTGGTGTAAACAACATGAAGCATGCAAGGACTGTGTGATGCCATCATGCCGTGGCCCAAGAGGAATGTTTCCAACACCTTGTTAGATCTATGCCAAAAAGATTGAAGGCAGTTCTGAAAGCAAAAGGGAGTCCAACCCAGTAGTAGTATCGATAGAAGTGTAGCTGACATCCTCTGCCTACAATCTATCCATCCATTTCCTCAAATGCTTCTCTAATTCAGGGTCCTGGGGGTGGCTGGAAGCTATCCCACCTGTCACGGGAAAGATGCTGGGTACACCAGGACAGGTTGTCAGTGCATCGCAGGGCTAGCTCAGAGAGACGACGACTATTCATGTTCATACCTTCTGCCGATGTAGAATTACTTATAATTATTTAAGTGTCTTCAGTTTAAAACCTCAGTCTCTAAATGGAGAATTTAACTGAAGTATTAGTGGAGACAAAGAACATACCACACCAAATGTAGTGAGGTGCATTTAGTCAAAAAGATTTTAAAAAGCCTCTTTGTTGGAGCTTAGTTAGATCCAGTTACCCAAGATCTATCTTACTGGGTTGCTCTGTTTGTCACTGACTTGTGATCCTGTTAGTAGGCAGAGGAGAGCACTTACTGTAGACATGTACAGGACAATTGTTTCTGCATATTTCACAGCTCCTGATGTTTGCTCTTCACACTCTGTGAGAATAAAAGAAGAGTTTATGTTTTCTGTTTATTGAAAACACCTACAGTAACGTACCCTCTGGCAATGCATCTTATCGTCTTTATTATGGGCCTAGTTTTCTTCAAGTGTAGCATTGAACTGTGCAGCACTTGATCCCAGAATAACTCCTGTGTAGGAGTATTCAAACGCAGCTTTTACTTTTAAGCATGCAGAAGTGTGATTAGCTCGGTGGTATGCAAAAAGTCTCACTCCTTGTAGTATTTCCCCCAGAGACGTCTATATTTGCTTTAGCCTCGGGTGGTGGCTTGATGCATATCGATGCAGACGCTCAATAATAGGCCAAGAGCTCCACATTATTGACAGCAGCGACTACTGGCTCTTTGAAGACGTCTGCTTCGGTGAAGGAGAAGCAGGAGCATGACAGACAGACAGAGATGGTATGGATAGAGAAATAGGATACAGATAAGAGGACAGATATGAGCAGAGAGAAGATCCAGTGTTACATCAGTCTTTATATGTGCTCCTCGCTGCTCCTCTCCCCCTTCCTTGTCATCAACCCCCCTCTGTCTCTGCTGTAGCACACAGCTGGGCCAAATAAATCTGGAGAATAAGAGAGGGAACTGGAGGCACAAATGTTATTTGCAAGACAGACATTTCTTCCTGCGCTCATACACCAACACAGGTCCAGGTAAACAGAGAGGCCATGGATATAGCACACATTCTCAATGAAACAAGTAAACACGCACGAAAAACAATATATTCTCAATAACTATCAAGCTTATGTGGAGGTGACAGTGGAGGGAATGCCGGACCGAGTGGAGATCAATTTAGTCCTTATTGCAGCAAATGCTGTGGAGAGAGAGAGAAAGGAACAAAGAGCAAAAAGAGAGATTAAGATGAGGAGACTCCTGCACACGGAGGGAGCTCAGTACATGTCTGATGATTTATATACAAATCTGTCATGACCTCAGAAGAGTAAGGGGAATAAGAAACAGGCTAAGACCTAAAGGCTGCCACCGACAGTTTAAACAGCATAAAATGATGGGCAGGTTTATTTGAAATGTAGGCAAATATTCCTGCAGCTTACCTGGTTTATCTTCTGAGAACACTGATTCGATGTTATGATTGGGAGATTCGATTTTACTCTTCCTACATTTTATACTTGCATGATTTTTAAATAACAAATGTTTTAGAAAAAGAAAAAAAGTGAAGTGTGTGAAGTTGAACCCATTCAAGGCATTCAACGGCTAATCCTAACGCCAGTTCTGTCAAATCTCACATCTCGTTTAGTTGGTTTAGTACCTACTGCCTCTGCAAGCTGCTTTGTAACCCAACCCCAGCTTTCACTCTTAATGACGTGCACTCTTTTTCTATAAGAGACCTGTGGTGTAAAAGGGAAAAAAAAATCTGTAGCCTGGATACCAGAAAAATAAAAGTTACTAAAATTAATGTTAATGTTAACATCACAACCCTAATTAACAGCTGACTGTTATTTTTTTTAAATAAAAGGGTTTTTTTATGTGCGAAAACAATGAAATTACCTATAAATGTGGTCAAACACTGCTGCAGTGCAAATGTACTGTTGTTAATTACACTCTGCTGTTAATTGGTTAATTGTTAATTGTTAATTGGTTTTGACATCTAACTTAGAAAGAAAGAAAGAAAACCTATTACTATAATTGGTTTTTACATTAAAAGTTAGATAAAAACGTCATATTTATTACATCTTACTGTTAAAATGGTATTACTATATATAAATTAATTCAATTTATCTTTTTAAAAATCTCCAGAAACTCCTGATCACAGTTACAGTATACTATTGATTACAGATTGCATCAAATACAGGCGAGTGGTGGCTTTCAGACCACAGAGAAGCAAAATGCATTGAGCCAACAGCGTGTAGTTCCTTTGGATTTAGCAATAATGGTAGCTGATGGTAATGTTGCTGTTGAGCTGCTTGTGGTCGTTTGAAATTAAAGTAGGACTGGCAGATCCTCCCATGGACGACAGGCTTGTTTATTGGGCATAAAATTGCTCACAAAATGTCGATCGACTGATAAAATATTAACGTATAACTGTGTCAAAAGCTTCTCCTAAACTGGTGCTATCCACTGAGTATCTTGAATTATCTCCATTTGATTTGGAAAGAGTGCATTAGAAATGCATTTCATGTTGCTGGCACACGGAGCCGATCGTTGTTTTACTGAAGTTTTGCTTTAATTAAATAGTTTCTGCTACACATTCCCCAAAAAGCTGCTGATGACCAAGAGCCGTGAACATGGAGAGCATATTTTGGTTGGCTTCAGGGTGACGACTTGATGATGGAAGTAAAAATATCTGGACAGTGAATAAAAACATAAGCAGTCGTACTGTGAAGGCTGTTGGCGCACATTAAATAGCATTTAAATAGTCAACAGCAGCAGGCGTGCAACGAAGAAGAGAACAATGGGAGACGAGGGTAGAGGGTAGGAGAGAAGAGGTAAGAAGGCACACCTGAGTGTTCAGAGGCCTCTGTCCTGGTCAGAGCCATCCTGAATTATTCATGGCTCGCTGTGCCGGCTGCAGTGCACTGCTCACTGCAGAGAATAAAAAAGGAAAAGGTGAGGCGAGTCGAACTGCAGTTTTTCAGGAAGGTGAAGAATTAGATTTCAACTTCCATCTCATAGAAAGAATGATGTCATATCGAACGTGGCTGCACAGATAACCACCTGACTCACCTCGTCAGTGCGGCTTCATATATCCAAAAATACGTTTGAAATTTAAATTGTTGCTTTTGTCCTAAATATTGCAGTTCCTGGAGCCTTTCATCCATAATGTGAACCATTAAAACTGCCTGGTTAAAACGGTGGCAGCAGGGAGACTTTGTCATTTGCAGAATACTTGGCTTGAATTGAAACAACAAAAGCAGAGTCACGAACACAGACTGAGGATTTTGTGTCTCGTTCCCCCTGACAGAGTCGAGACGAGGTTACGTTAGAAGTTATTTCCTTTCTCATTTATTTTAAGGTCATTTTAGTTCAAAATAAAGTTTTATCTACACCGAGCATTTATGGAGATTATTAATCATTTGGCATCACTGAAAGGTGTAGTGTTTAAGTCACAGCTATAGGATGCAAATCCTTTAGTGTGGGTAGTACATATGCTATGGATACTATATATATGTATTTCACATTTAGAAGCAGCCAATGTGTAGTGTAGAATAAAAAGGAGCTGATTTCAAACTCAGCCCCAGCTTTTAGTCTCTCTGTGGTGCTGAGACAGTTAAACTCAAACAAATACATAAACATACTCGTGTTAAATGGTTTGTTTAGCGACTCCTATCTCCCTCTGCAGCTGTGATGATTCTGATACTGTGTCTCACTGGGATACTTTGGACATGTCCACATAGTACACTGTGTTACTGCATACTTACTTGTATAGGGTGTGAATTTTAATAGAACCATGCTGTCATGATATAACAGGGCTTACCAGCACTAGCTGCCACATTTTATCAACCTTTATAACTTCATAAAGGTTGATAAACATAGTGTCAAATTCTTCTTTACTTAATACAAGAATTGAATATGCATAAATGCTAAACCATGTCACAACACCAAGTTGTAACCTCAGTGTCTACAAATGATCCGTAGCTGTTATATAGCCAAACAGCTAGCATTAGCACCTTGTGGCAGCTGTTGTTGTGATTTGGCGCTATGCAAATACAACTGAACTGAATTAGACTCACACAAAAAAATTTGTATCCAATCTTCCACTGACACAAGATTAATTTATGTTCTCAACACAACGTATATAAAAGAAGGAAATCACTGTTTAGAAATCCTCCAGCTCTGCTGAGCCTCATTGAAACCAGGCTGTGGAATCAGGGGACGGCGTATGCTTGGTAAACACTTACTGCTTCATCCCCCTTTCTGACTGTATTAGGGACTATAATTCACAAAATAAACATCTTTTTATATAATAAGTCTTAAAACAAGCAATTGAACTGGTCATGAAAATGTTTACTGCGCATTAAGAGCAACGGCCATTTTCCCATAGACCCCAATACCACAGGCGTTGCCCCCTGATGATAACATAAAAAGAAAAATGAAGGTTTCAGGCACGTCCATATCACTTATCAGACCCTGAAGCTGCACGCCCGTGTTTCATCTATGGTCCTGCCATAGATGCATATACAATATATATAGTATGCACAGTATAACCAAGCAGGTTGTGCTTACAGTCCAAGAACCAGCAGTAAATACAGGTTACAGGCAAAATTCCATAAACTCTGATTGCAGTTATAGTCTAATAACTCTGGCCTCATGCTTTTTAATTAATAATTAGGCGTGGGAGGATCAAATATATCAGAATAATAGAGTTTATTTTTTGGTTATGATCCAGTCACGTTCAACTGACTGAGCCTGAGGAAAAATAATTTTACAGAGTAAAAGTTACAGAAATCCACAAAACTCAGGTATAACCTTACTCATTACATTATTACTGGCTCTGAAATGGACTTCACATTAATTTCTGATGGACGTGAAAGGTTTGAGAGTCAGTTTATTTAATTATTTTATCCCATAATTAAGTTTGGATTTTTCTGAACCGCAACATTCACCCATTGTGTTTTAAAGAAGCAAATCCACGTAAGTTGTTCATCTGAATGTCGGCCTACAGAGAAAGAGTGTGTTCTGATATCTCAGCAGAGGAGAAAATGTATGAAATGTAGAAACAGAGATTCTGAACTGTCTGAAGCACGTTATTTTTAAGTTTCATGCATCCTTGGGGGTTTTAAATCTTCCGCTGGGCCGAACATTTCAGTAAACATGCATCGCATGAATCTCTGGTTACCTCTTTCTTAGAGTACCTGTGCTCCTGAAAAATGTAGAAGCCAGAAAATAAACACATCTTATTTCTTACAGTTGGCTTTCGTCATCAAAGTTTCAGAAATTGAGTTTAAATGACATCTGTGGGCCTTCGCTAACGGACCCGCTGATTTCCACCAGGGGATAATTCGGAGTCGTGACACGTCCAGGACTCACCTCTTCGTTTCTGCAGTGGTGCCAGAATTTTAATACGTTTTGCACAGCGGGGGGACGGATTACATGGAGGAGGCTTGCAAACCATCCTCAGTTACTTTGGGATTTCAAGGGTCCTGATCTCCATTTGCTCGTTGGAACCAGGGGATCAAAAGACGGCGGGAAAACAAAAGGAAGAGTCTTTGCAGGAGGAGATCACATGAGCAGATAGCTGGCTTTTTTCTCTCTTTTCTTTATTTCACTATCACACTGACGCCTCTTATCTGGAGACAATCCAGTGAGTGATCTCATATAATATGTATAATGACTGGATGGAAAGTGAAGGGTCAGCTGAGCCCGTTGTGTTTGAATCAAAGCAGCTCAATAGCAGATCTCTCACCAAATCTCCTCTTATCTTCAATGGTTAATATCCTTTGGTCTCTGCTTTGTAGACAGGCGGAGGCAACAGAAGCCTCTGTAACCCGGCTGCAATACCTTCGAATGACTGGCAACTTTTGTTGTATTTAAAACAATCTGACGGAAGGAGAACGATGAACTGTAACAGATGTGGTTTATTTTCAGATACCTTGACAGTATTTTGTGCTCCTTCGTAGCACTTGAGAATTTGCTTTTGTGACTAATTTCTGATAATTTCACTTTTACAAATATGTTTGCACAGATTCTTTTGTGAATGTCAGGTATTTGCCCTCTGCCACCTTAACTTGCTTAATTTACCAATTAAGTGTTTCGTATCCGTGAGCATTTGTTGGGGCAGGTTTCGTAAATGGACTTGAAAGAATTTTTACTCTGGATTGGTGAGTTTTAGTTTAAGGTTTCAGTTAGCTTGTTATTTAAAGAAGTCAGACTTCCTTCTTTAATACTTTGGTGTTGATCTTTCTTTCTTGGGTCCTCCACACATTCAGTTCAATTCCATTTTATTTATACAGCGCCAAATCATAACAACAGTCGCCTCAAGGTGCTTTATATTGTTGTCAAGAGATGTATTCTAAGACCCTTCTTCAGCTTCGAATCAGAGAGGAGAAACACACAGTTTCACCTGCAGCAAGGGCGGCCACAGAGCACTCGCACGGAAGTGAGGGCTCCGAGACTCGCACCCTGCCACTGCCCTGGTCTTTATTTATGTACATCAGTGGGTGCGTTTGTTCATTACATTGGAATGTGGATGTGTGTACGTGTGTGTGTGCGTGTGCACGTGTGTGTGTGTGTGTGTGTGTGTGTGTGTGCGTGCGTGTGTGTATGTGTGTGTGTGGGGGGGGGGGGGGGGGGGGGGGGGGGTCAGAGTGTGACCCCATAAAGACTTCCCTAAACCTGCTGGTCTGGAAGTCCAACAGTTCATCTAAACAAAAGGCACTTAGCCTAAAACAGTCATAGATACGTTTATCCTACCATAAAACAATAAGAGAAGGTATGAAGTGAAGATAAGAGTGTCCAGCTGTCACTAGCGTTGTGGGAAGAAATTTATAACAAGTCTTGTAGTGAACAACAGCCTAAGTCATCAAAAGGTCAACATGCAGTATTCTACCATGTGCAAACTTATATCATTAAAAGATTATACTGACTACTAAGTAAGACTTTCTATTGACAATTGTATGGCAGACCCTACAATAATACGTACAGAGAAAAACCCAACAATCATATGACCCCCTATGAGCAAGCACTTTGCCGACAGTGGGAAGAAAAAACTCCCTTTTAACAGGAAGAAACCTCCGGCAGAACCAGGCTCAGGGAGGGGCGGGGCCATCTGCTGCGACCGGTTGGGGTGAGAGAAGGAAGACAGGATAAAGACATGCTGTGGAAGAGAGACAGAGGTTAACAACAAGTGCGATTCAAGGGAGGATTCAGGGTCACCTGATCCAGCCCTAACTATATGCTTTAGCAAAAAGGAAAGTTTGAAGCCTAATCTTGAAAGTAGAGATAGTGTCTGTCTCCTGAATCCAAACTGGAAGCTGGTTCCACAGAAGAGGGGCCTGAAAACTGAAGGCTCTGCCTCCCATTCTACTTTTAAATACTCTAGGAACAACAAGTAAGCCTGCAGTGTGAGAGCGAAGTGCTCTAATAGGGTGATATGGTACTACAAGGTCATTAAGATAAGATGGGGCCTGATTATTTAAGACATTCATACATACACAAACATCTATTTTACCAGATAAGCTTTAACAAAGTCATATTTTAAATGCACATAAACTACTCATTTGGCTTTCATTGTTCCCTGACTCTACTAGAGCAACTTTACATGCAAAAAGTTTGAGGTTTTGGTGCAGCGCCTTCTTACATTGTGCTTAGCAACAACCTCCAGCACTCGCCAACCAGATGACCGTGGGTTGCCAGGTGTTCACCAGCTGCTCTGTAGACCTGTGGGACTGAGGCATACCGTTTAACGAACCACATTAAGATTAAATTTTACAACAACATGAATGTTTATGTCATGTTTTTGAGGCCTGGTTATAGAGCCCGTGCATTGATTGTAATGTAGTCAAAGTTGTTTTGCCAACTCGTGAATCAAATTTGACTCTATTCACATTCAACTTTTTAAACTTGTGTTTTAAATGTAAGTTCTGTAGGAGCACTGCAGTACACCGTGTGCAGCTGTATTTTGGGCAATTTGTGACGGTCTTTCCTGCACTGAAGAACCAGATCACACACCAGTCTCCGATAAAACCGAAAGGTTAATCTGTTTTCTGACCATCTGATTTGCAAAAGTGTTTGTCTCTGCTATTTTCTGGCTTAAACTTAACATTTTTGGCACAATATTGAATGCAAATCACAGAATCCTGCTTTGAAATGGAAACATCCCTCCTGTCATTTGCATATTCAGTTCTTCCAGGCATTCTGGTCAGTTTGCATTGGCTGCAGTTACATACTGAACACCCTTTTGCTGTAAATATCTAAACAAACTGCTCAATTATATGTATGAATTCTGCACATCATGTTAGCCTATGGCTTAGTTTGTAATACTAATGCTGGAGTCAAGTATCGACCAATATCACTGCATTAAAAGAAGATTAGAAGAGATTAGAGGAGCTGCTCACCCAGAGATACAGTTTAATTTGTCTAATATGCTCTGTGTACAGTGTTTAGAGTTTATATCTCTGTGAGTGTGAAACAAAATAACATCTTTCCTCACACCATCAGGTGTGCGTGTGATATTTAATTTTTTCCCCCTCACGCAGACATCTTGCCATATAGATAAATACCAGGTGCTTGTTATCAAGCTGCAGGTGTCAGAAATAAAGTGGCAGGTGTTGGACACACACAGCAACTCCTGTTCAAGGTTCAGCCCCATATTGGCACAGAATACACGGAGACAGCAGCCTGCAGAGGGTTAGCACATGTAAACGCTCAGACCCGATGTTTGGACTAAGAAGAAAATATACATAAAGGTTGAATTCACCTTGTTTCCATATCGTCTGTATGTCCTCCTTAAATCCTGTGAAGCTGTTTTATGTAACTACATGCAGACTCAGATGATTCTGGGAAAATGAGTCTGTTTCACCTTAGCTCGCACAAATCTGTGTTTTCCCATCATTTGAGGTTATTTCAGTAAATGCGTATTTAGAAAGTGAACCCTGGGCTTTGAATATTTAATCACAAATATTACACTTTCATGTTAAATGAGTTAGTGCAAAGTGCTGTTTGTTGATACCAGACTGTCAAGCAGTAATTGTTGCAGTGATTGTGCTCCAGCAGCATCAACATTTTATTCATTTGAAATTCACATCTGTGATCTGTATTAGCTGTAATGCAATTTGGATGGATATAGATATAAAAATAACATATGTATGTGAAGATAATGTCCTAATTGCGAGTGTCTTTCTCCTGCACAGGACGGGATGGGAAACCTCAGAATAACAGAGAAGGGCCTGAAACTGGAGGGGGACTCTGAGTTCCTCCAACCCCTCTATGCCAAAGAAATCCAGTCCAAACCAGTAAGTGACTCGCATGAATGCTCACCTCACATGGCACATACTGCACTGCACACATCCATTTACATTTGACCCTTTTTTAAACGTGGAATAGGCTACGGAACATTTGTGCCTTCAGTAAGCTGTTAAAATGGAAGCTTTGTCATTCAGACGTGGGTGACTTTGCTATTAATGGTCCTTACAGCTACATTCATGCACACCATTTAAGAAAGAGCCATGAAAAAAGCAGTCGTATGAGCACAATATTTATCTTCTAACATGGGAGTCTACACAGTAAAGGAAGTGAGTATATCCTTGGTGTGACTGACGATGACAAGTGGTGCAGGGATTTTCCAAACCATTCAATGTTTTTCATCTAGTGATGAAAACACTGCAGTACACCTAGAACTGTAACGTGGAAAGTTGTGCATGAAGTATTAAAAGCAAAAATAGTTCTTCTTCAGAAAAATGTTCCCCATCAGCGTTAAATACATTAATATTACTGCTGCATATGTTTAAGGTTGAACTCATTTTATATACTTAATTCTGTTTAATATTCTGTAAATCCTCCTCTAGCTTCTCTACATTACACACGTTTACAAAGGTGGTTATCAAGACTAAACCCATCTGTTATGATGCTAAATCACTGAAGCTTGTTTAGCTGATCATTCTGGCTGTTTCGACCCAAAGCATAGCAGATCTCAGAGTAGTGAAAGCTCAGCCAGCAGCAGCTGGCTTCCCATCAGTTTACCATAGAAGTTTGTCCACAGTGCACATGCACAAACCACCAGACAAAAAGCTATAGACCCACTCGTAAAACGGAGACAGCTACAGTTTCCTGTAAGTACAAAACAAGCGATGCTTTTAGCTACAGTAGCCGACCGCAGCCAGTAAAGGATGGATGCAAACGGATGAGGACATTTATGGCGTTACTGTCTAAGATGGAAGGAGATTGTTTTACAGTGAGAACTTTTAATATATGTCTATTTTTAGATTTGACAAGGCAAGAACAGTTTGCCTTGTTTGTCCTGTTAGAGCGCTGCTGCTTTATATTCTTCCATTATGGTAAAATACTGTGAGTTACTGTATTCAGGTCTTGTGATATCACCTTCTGTGTGACTTCGGCTCATTTTGTTATCCAAACCATCCAAAACAGTCAAAACTACCTCTACACATTCCCGTAACTCAGCGTATCCCACAGCAATGTGTGAAATGTGGTTAAATCACCATTTGAAATACTTTAAAATCAGCAGCAGCAGCTCATCGATACATTAGCACTTAGTCTATTTTATCACTCATCACATGAACTAAAAACTGTCTTTGTAAATTACCTTCTAGCAAAAATACAGTTTGTCTCATACTTTTTAGTGCGCTGTGAAACACTTGGTGCCTGACAATACTCAAACTGAGATGGTGTGAAGTGTCTAATGATGGTAGGTGTGGTAGTGGGAATTTGAGCTTCATACAGTGAGGTTTAAGCATGTGAGACAATCCAGCTGGGACTCCGAGTGCTATCAACTCAACTGCACGTACGACAAGCTGATTTCAGCAAATGTCTAAACCTAAAAAAAAAATCAGAAACTATGTTAAAACAGGTTGTGTTGAAGCAGACGCGTGTTCTCAGAGGAGTAACTGATGATCTGACTTCTTTTTCCTTCCACATGTATTTGGGTCAGGTTATAATGCCAGCAGGCTAAAGCTCAGTAAATCTACTATTCTCCATTCACGCCTCCTCTGGAATCCTGAAGCATTCTCAAGTCCCATAAGATATGGCTGTCAGCCACTGCATATCCTCTCAGTCTGATGTGTCCAAAACCTCTACATGAAGAGAATTCCTGTGAGCTAAATGAACAGAGCTCGTGGTTTGACCTTCTCTCTAATGCATAAGTCTGTGTCTCACTGTTGGGGCCATATTTGAGGCTTTGTGGAACTGATGAATATCATACTTATATATATATATATATATATATATATATATATATATATATATATGTATATGTATATATATATATATATATGTATATGTATATATATATATATATATATACATATATATATATATATGTATATGTATATATATATATATATATATATATATATATATATATATATATACATACCAACGCATGTTGTGTGCTGCTAGGTCACAATTGGATTTTAATTCTCACTGATTTTTTTTTCAAACAATAAAACTGAACCGCATGTGTTATAACAAACAAAAAATCAAGCTGTCATCCTGTTAAATCGTGTTATATTGTAAAGTAAAACGATATTAGATATTAGAAAGAATGTTCCATGGCATCAGAGGGCTTTAGCAACAATAGGATCCAGTTTTATTTGCATTCATCCATTTTCTTCTGCTAATCCAGTTCAGGGTCATGAGACAGTTGGTGCCTATCCCAGCCTTGTACACTGTGGACAGGTTTCAAGGGAGACAGAAAACCATTCAAGCTCACATTCACACCTGTGGCCAATTTGGAATCACCAGTCAAACTAAAATGTATGTCTTTGCACATGCTCAGTGGCTCCTCTGGCTTCCACCCACAGTCCAAATTTACCACAGAATACAATCCATACATGCCATACATTCTTAACTTAAAGTAAACGTCTTCCTGCTCTTTGAATTCGATAACTTATAACAATGATGCAGACAGATAAATACTCACTTGTAGCACGTCACTACCTGCACGCGCTGGGGTGGGTTTTTCTCTTCATAGCTGAGAGGTTTGGGAGAAAATTCTCCAGTGTTCATTTCCACTTTTCAGACATATTTTGGGGAGATATTTGTAGACAGCAACATTAAGATAAGAAACATTTGAGGTGTCGTAAAGGCCGTCACTGCTTGATTGTGTTTGTGCGTGGCCGGGATGTTTGTCCGTTTTTTCCCATGCTGCATCACATTTGGCCACGGTGAAGTCACCCAAGACTTTAAGCCTTAACAAAATCCAACTGGGTGAGGTATATTAAAAAAGGCATCACCCTCCCCGTGCAGTTGCTATGATACAGGAAAGAGTAAAATAGTTTTTAGTGGCAGGCTGGAAACTTGTTTTTTTCATGGCTGGAGGTGCTGGTCGTTTTAACATAGAGGTCTATGAGGATTGAACTGGCCATTAGAGGAAATGCAGTTTTTGGCTTCATTTTCAGCCTCAGGGAGGTTGTTGCCTGATCACGGTGAGCACGGTGTGGCTGTACTAGTGCAAATGTTTCAGACTTGCTGAGGAAACAAACAGGAGCAGCACACGCGTCAGTATTATCAGCACGTTTTCTCCCCGCGTTCTGCACTCAGCTACAGTTTCAGTGTTCCTGCAGTAGGATTTTTGGTGTTTACCAATCGAAATGCTGTCTGGCTGAGGTCCCCTGTTATGCTGCCTTTACAAATTAACATTCTGGGGTGCTTCCTGGTGTCCAAACAGCAACTACACGAGCATCCAGGCCTAGAAGATGTCAGAGAAATGGGAGAGATGGGCACGATAAAGTGATAGGGTCTCTCTCCCTTTGTCTTTTCTACTCTGGGAGCAATCATTGCTGTGTGCAGGTAGCGGACAGATGGTCCGATAATGCAGGAGAGCGGTATTCTTCATCTCTGCCGTATAGGCCCTCACCCAAGCTAAGAGGGAAGATGAGCAATGAAGAAGACAGAGCAGAGGGGATACAGGAGGGAGTCAGAGAGCGGAGGAGAGCATATCAACAACGGAGATGGAGATGAGGAAGAAGGAGCAGCAGTAATAGAGACAGAAACAGCGAGACAGATGGAGGAGGACTGAATCAGAACGCCGGCGAGCTTGCTTTGACAGGCGGCGTGCAGGAGACAGCCAAGTTCAACACCAACTCAAACAAACACGGCGTGTTTGCAATGCAGTATCATAGCACTGTGAAATATTCATAATAAAAGGGTTTCCCTACTTGTCCAAGAAGCAGGAACAGGGGATAACAAATCCCCAGAGCATAAATTGGGCTCTGCATTCCGATATGTTCGTTAGGTGAAAGCCAAAGTTTGAACTCATCTATCAGGACAGATGGCTGATAACTAGCAAAGCAGCTCATAAAATATGAATACGTGTTGCTGCCGGACCAGCGCTGAAAGTGCGGATCATGTCTTCTGCTCTTGTACCGTGAAGAGGGATGAACGTAAAAACAGACTGAGAACAGGAAGTGAAAGGGCAAGTGGGAAGTAAAAGAGGGGACGTGATACAAAACAGCAGAGCTTAAGGAGAGATAAACAGAAAGAAGACGGAGAGAGGGATGAATGACTGGAGACTGAGCGAAGGATATGAGAGGAATAATGATAACCAGGAGGAGGCGATGGGAAAAGACCATTGCACAGTCAGCCAGGAGCGGATAAACAACAACTGCTAAATAAAAATTTTAAAGCAGTCCGCTCTGTATTTCCCAACACTCCTCCTAATGCTTCCTTTTATGCTTCGCTTGTCTAAGTGAAGTTACCGTTGTTATCAAAGGGTGACAGAAAGCTGCTGTAAGACGTGTCTCTGTCAGCAGGTCCTCATTGCCTTCTTTGTTGTGTTTAAAGTGAAGGGGCAACAAGTTGGCTGCTCCGCATTTGCATAGAGTTCAAGTTCAAGCTATTTTATTCAAATCAGGGGCATCAAGTGCAGCAAACTTCTTCTGGCAACTAATTGTACAAAAACTTTTAATCTAACCATCGTTAACTGCTTCGGGGCTGACATGCCATTGTAGTAATATAAGAGGAGACTTCCAGAAGAGCTGCAGTCAGTCAGACCACTAGAACCATCCACCCAACAAGTTGGACAAATGGTTGGCACTGAAAAGCAAGATTCTCGTGTACTTTCATCTAGAAGGCTAAAAAGCATTTAACTCTTCACCCTCAGGTTAGCGGGGGTAATCTTGTTTTTTCTGAATAAAGCCGTTTCGGTCATATTTCAGCCATATTTGTAGAGCCAAATGACTCAGAGGTTAGTGAGGGTGCTCTCTATGCAGAGACCACCCTCTATCCTGGGAAAAACCTGAATCTTTTCTAGTGGGCGTCAAGTTTTTATTGATATATACTGAGGTGTAAAAATGCGTCATTACCCCTTTAAACTCTCAAACATTAAATAAGAGTAACGTAGCAGCAGAGAGTCACTGTTGTGCATTTTCCAGTAAATCAAAATAAATGTTGACTTAAGTTAAGGAATATATGTGAAATCTCTAAATGTTTTTCTATGGTGACCGAAGCACACTGACAGACACGCTTCTCTCAGTCACTGACATTTGCTAATTAACACAACTATTGTGTTAACGTAATTAATAATGACTTGTGCCTCTTATGAGTTAATTCCTCATCAACCTTTAAATGCAGACTGTCAGAAATTCTCACAAAGCGATGGATTGGCTCTGTGTCGACCTGTTTTTACAATGTGTGGTTAAGTGTACGTAAAGATAAGTGACCTCTAGTGTCCATGTAACAAAGTGCACGTAAAAGGTGTGTAGGAACTGCATTTTTCAAGTCAAAGGTGTTTATACCTCGTCCACGTTAACTGCTTTGAAATCTGAGCTTTACCAAGAAAAAAAAAGTTTGATGTCTCAGGAACACTTAGTATGAGAACAAAACAACAATGTGATGGTTTAGCTGGAGGACTTCTTGTATAAATGAAAATAGCAACTTTATGTCAAAAGATCAAGAACCGATTTTAAATATCAAAAGGACAAAACTGATATAAACCAGATATTTTTAGAATATTTTTAAATATGGTGTCTTTTAAAAACGATAACTGAGCAACTAAGCTCATAGATTAGTCAGCCAAAGCTATTCAATCACTGCTCATCTCCTGCATCTTCAAATTACCTTTGAGCTCTTCAAAGTGAGCCTCCACACTGTGGATTTATTTTCATTCAACCCAAATTTCCAAAATCAGCCAATGTTTTACTCCAGACAAATTGGTTCTTTGGCCCATCTCACCGAGGTTTAATTCAACCCTCGGAGCAGCATTTCTGCAACCAACTGTAATTCACACATCTCTCTTCTGGTCTCTCGCCTAACTCCTCTCTTCCTTCTTATTTTATTTTTTTTACTTATTTTTCCCTCCCAATTCCTCTCTGTGTGAGAGGCATCCTGCTGGGAGTAATATGGTCTGTTGCATTAGCAACAAAGAGAAGAGGGAGAGCGAGTGGATCAAAGGCACCGCACTACAATGAACTAAACACGTGTAGTGTACACAAACAGCCCTGAAGGACTCCTGCTGCAGCCTCTCTGAGGCGTCTCAGAAGACAGCGGTGGGAAAAAAACCCTACATGAAGATGGAACGATAAGCTACCTGCTACTGGAACACGGTGATGACTTTAAAGCTCAGGACTCGTTAACCAAGAATATTTGCTGCTGGCTAAACACATCAATTAGTACTGGCATCTACTGCGTGCTGCCATAGAAGTAATAAGAAATGTCTGTATAGTTATGTCAGTATTCATAATCTAAAATCAGTGTGGCTGCTATGTACCCAAGGAAATCTGAGGGGAAAACCAGCTCATTACAACTTGGACACAATTCTATAATGACCAAAACTCTGGCCAGCTCAATGTTTTGGTCCAGATTAAAATATCTGAACTATTGGAGGACTTTCCAAAGAAATTCGTTTGAGTGTGTCTGGCTTCACAGACTGAGCTACATTAAGTTTTTTTTGACAGGAAAACTCCAAGTCGGGAAGGACTGATTAATGGGAGAATCATAAAGCATATTAATAAATGAATTAGTTATTGGATTGATTTATATCTGTAAGCTTACTACCTGAATTCACACCAGAGATCCATCAGCATGTCTTCTGTGTGAGCTTAGTAGTGATGCAGGTCATTAGAGCTACAGTAAGATGTGAGCAGTGAGGCATGCAGTGAAAAACATGGAGAGATCTCATCCATTAACTGCCTGGGTCAGAATTCTGAGAGAAACTGAGGTTTCATGAACTAATGATGACCAAAAGCCATAAGCTGTGTGAAAAAGTTGGATGGAGCCACTGTAAAATCACCCATTGGTCTTTTTTTTCTCATTGGTAGTGATTTGGCCACAGTCACTAACACCGAGCAATGACCATGACCAAAATTACTGCAGCCTTATGCAATGACCTCGAAGTGCTTACTTTGAAGATGGGGAACGGGTCTGAAAATACTCTGCAAATACAGTTGCTGTCTTCAAAGGAATGTCGGTGCATCCAGACAGAGTCAGTCTGCTGTCAGCTTACCATTGAAAGTGGTGAAGTTTGCAATAGCATGCAGAAATAGAGAAATTAAATGAAAAAAAAATGCATATTTTTTGCTTTCTACATAAACAGAAATTTATATAAAGTTACTCAGCCTAGTAACTAATTTTGCAAGTAACTTGCTTTCACATAGGAATATAACCAGAATACAACAATATGCAGATGACACTGTAATCAGTTATTTGCAAAGTATTTGTTACAGAAGTCAGTCCAAGCTGGTCCTTGATTGTTTGGAGATGGGTTGCCTTCTACCAGGTGACGGACTCTGACTGCTATGACTGTAGATTATACAGACCATGTGGAGTGTGATGGTGTGGGCCCAAAATGCAGACATGGAAAACAGGTGGGACTCAATGTTTATTGAGGCTGTTGCAAAGTCCAATGAAACAGAAAGTCCAAGAGGGACAAAGAACCAGGGAACACATTGGACATGGATATAGGAAACACTAGTGGTACGTAACACCAGCACTATATAGAAGGATCATCAGGGAAGTGGTGACAGCTGGGGAAAACAAGACACAGCTGTAACAATAAAGCAAGTAACAATATTTGGGGAATTGACACAAGAGGACCTGTATTGGCCGCCTGCAACCCTGAAATGGATAAGCAGAAGATGATGGATGGATGGATGGATGGATGGATGGATGGATGGATGGGACGAGAAACGCTGAGTGAAGAACTAAATGCTAACATAACCAGGAAATAAGATATTGAGACTAAATGCACCCCCCAAAAACATGAAGAAGATAAAAACACAGAAAACTAAGAATCCATCAGGAATAAGTAAAACTAGGAGAGCCCACAAACTCAGAATGACCCATTACCATGACGCTGACGGCGAAAAGAATTCAATGCACAATGTGGAATTTTTGGTTTCCCAGTGACTGCTGAAGGTTGCCTGTGACAGAACCAGCAACAAAACTGAAGCACAGATTTTAATATAACATAGTCTGTTCAAAAGGCTCCAGCAGCACAAACAGAGGTTCAGTTTAGTGACTGGAATTTGCAGCTACAGCTACAAGTAAAAATAAAATCCAAAATTTCAGCCACTTTACATTTCTTACAAAGAGGGAAACTATCCATATGCTGTTCCCATTTTTATATCAGATTGGCAACATGCACTTTTAGTGTGTATTTATACATGGAAGTCTGTGGGGATTGACTTGCTTTTGGAGCCAACCTCAGCTAGCACTCTAACATGAAGCATCCTCCAGGGCTGGAAAATCAAATCCAAACTGCAAACAGGCTGAAAACAAAAAATACTCTAGGCAGTTATATCAGTGATATATTATAATATATCTCTAGTGTTTAGTATTAATAATATATGAGCCAGTGACATAGTCAAAACATTGGTATCACTAGATTTGCATTCATAATAGCAGCAGGGATGACTGCTATCTCCATCTTTACATTCCACACAACATTAATATTCAGGAAATATATGAATAATATAATGTGGACTCTCTCCCAGTTCCTCAAAAGTGATATTAAACAATTGGATGCAGATTTGCAGGCAAAGTTTAGTTCTACTGATTGTGTAGAAGCGGGACCTGCAGTGAGTTCTGCCAGTTTCAGACTGCAAAAAAACTACATGACATGGAAAACTGAGAAATAAGCATCAGGGCTAGTCTATTTCCTGGAACTATTTGGCTCCAGTGTTTCTGTATTCTAGTAGTGAGTCTTCCTTAGTACTCTGCGTTTCCATGTCCTGGACTTCTGGTTTAGTGGGGTTTTTTCTTTTCTTTTCTTCCTGCCACTCACTTGTTTTCTTTGAGTTTGCACTTGGTTGACTATCAAGCAATGCTGGGTATGTGACCATAATCTCCCTGTATGTCTTTGTAACCAACGAGTTTTCTTATTACAACTCTACAACACAAGAGATGGACTAAGGTTCCACTCATACAATCTACTCGATCAAACTCACTGACAGGCTAAGAGTTAGCCATGTGTTGCAAAAGCCTAAAAGTAGAATGATTTAAAAGCTAACGGTTTTATTTGAGCCACTGTTTAACTTTCCTGTCAGGAAAAGCCTGTGATTGGCAAGTGAGCAGTCCATCATTTGTGCTTACCTTATCATAGCAAGTATTCATGACTGAATGGCTGATGAAACACAAAATGCATCATGTAGTGTGATCCCTGTATGAGAATGCTGTTGAAATGAACTTAACTTATATATATTTATAGACTAAATGTTTTTATTAAGGCAAAAAGGCTTTGAAAGCCTGTCATTGCAAAGACACCGACTCTGTCACTGTCAAAGTCCTTCTAAAAGCAAATCTAAGCAGTTATCTTGGAAAGAATCCAGGTGGTTATTTTGAAGTCTGCACTTAAATGAGAAACAAGAGCGCCATAAATTCAATTTCAGTGGTTACTGCAGCTCTGCACTCCAGTTGAGTGTATAGAAATGCAGGTCAAATCTGATAAAAGCCCCTTCAAAGGTTTGCACACTTTGACCCAAAATAAGGTTTAAAAATCGCATTGTCATCCAATGAAGCCACTAACCGGATTCACATTACGGACGGAGGCAACACAGTTGCTTCAGTCAGAGCCCACGGAGCTCTGCGGGATGCTCCGGGAATGGTGGCAGCATTTTCCAGAGAATTCTTTGGTGATAACCTTCTCTTTGACCCTCTGCTTGTTGCTACTGCTGCATCAGTGCAGCATGATCAGCTAATAGAGGAAGGACAGCTGTGATCTTTAGCAGGGGACAATTCCTCCACAGATTTCTATTCAGGATTCTTGGAGTGCCGGGTCTCCTCCTTATATTTCTGGTCATTATTGTGACTCTTTATTAAAAATGCATTTAAGTGAAGCCCACTGTAAACACTGGTAGTTTGCTATTGTGCCTAGGCATGCTGGGGAGTCTCTGCTCACTCTTTAGAGCTGTTCAGCTGGAGACTATGAGGTTTTTCCAGTACCTCAGCTTGTCTGGGAACACACCGTCACCTCCCATTCGTCTTGTGTGTCTGGGTAGGCTTTCGCTCCTCTTTGCATTGAGCTGTCAGTAAAGGAACCCGCTGCAGTTTTAAGGATGTTTAAGTAGGATCCCAGTCAGATAGCTTTTAGTAACTTTCTGACTATAAACCTGGGCTCTGAGTGTTTTTGCACTGGTGTCTGTTTCTTCTAACCAAAAATCTTTAGCAACTACTAGAAAACACTGGAAATAGTCAGTAAATTCCCTTTTTTGAGGGGAAACTTTGAATTGCAGATACTTTACGTTCTTTGGAGTGAATTATCTCTTCCTTTCAACTAATACGCACTGTTAAAAATAAATACATCTAACCTTACTGCCATGGCACCTTGGGGCAGCTGTGGTTCATAGTGGGTCATCCATTAATTGGAAGGTCGGTGGTCTGATCTATGGCTTCCTCCGACTGCGTGTCGAAGGATCCTTAGGCAAAATACTGAACCCCAAGTTGGCCGTGATTCATCCATCAGAACGTGCGTTTGTGTGTGAATGTTAGGCAAAGCACTTGAAGCATGAGGCTTGTAGTACGAAAACTCTCTGAGCGCTCAATTTGGGTAGAAAAGCAGTATGTAAGTACAGTCTGTTTACCTCAGGACACTGTTTTAAAACTACTTTCAAAGTACTTTAGACACACCTGGGCACTATTTGTCAAACTGACATTCAGAAACGAGTCCACAGTTAATGCAACACAAAGTGTCAACTGTTCTCCAACTTATTAGTTTTACATTCAGTGCACACCTCATTGTTATTGTAATAAGTTCCTACTTGTGTATCATATATTGGATGTATTTACTGTGGGAACTTCAATAAGTTTGGCAAGAGCCATAATGTTATCTGTAATATACACACAAGGCATATCCCCTCCTCGGCTACGAGCGCAGCACAATGGTCAGGCCGTTATCTCTAATTAAGAAGTTGACTGAGGCATGAAGATTAGTCGGGCACAGAAAGAGCAGAGTGTCCAACGTGATCAGCATTACAGATTAATGCAGGGCACTCTGGGAAATGGAAGTTATCAAACAGAGCAGGAGGCTGAAGTCTGAATGCGGACAGTTATGGTGGTGTGTGTCTGAAGCCACACCTTTGTGGCCATCTCTATGTGTGTGGATGCATTTGTACTTTCATTATCTAGCAGCTGACTGAGGCCATATAAGACCAGCACAGCAAAGACATAAGGCAACAAAATCAAACGCAATGCAAGTGTGAGAGATTCAATGGCCATGCAGTGGGAGTGCTTTCAGCTAAATGCTGGTTAGTGGTGCAGTTGTAACATCAACATTAGATATTGGATTTTAATCATTTAAAATTTTCAGCTGTTATGAAGAGAAGATAATCTGGATTCACGTGCAATCATGATATGCTCCAAAGCTCTTATTTTGTATTGAGTTATAAATCAACTGCACCCAATTTCTTTGCTGAAGCCCCAAAAATTCAAGATAATTAGGTGATGGGAAGAAGCAAAGTAAATCTTATAAGAGGTTGAAGATGAAGCAGTGGTTCAAGTCAGTTGTGGCCCATTTATTTTTTCTACTCCTTTTATTTTTTTCGGTCCCCAGATTTGTGTTTATACCTTAGTCTAAGTCGCTGTCAGTGATAAGTAACCCTAATCGTAAAATTGGACACCTAAAAATATTAAAATGTAAGATGTTTGGCTTTTGAAAAATATCCCAGAGTTTCAGCAATCAGAGGACAAAAATAAAGATTCGAACTCAAACGAATAAAACTTTTTTTTAAACAGGGTTCGGGTTACTTGTCCTCATCGATAAAAACTTGGACTTCACATGATTAAATAAACATTAGCAGCTTGATGACAGTTGCACCTTGATTAAAATGAGTTACCTGGTCGATCTCTCCGCAGGGCCGCCCACTGTTCCTGCAGTCATCCAGAAACGTGTCCGTCAATATCGTCAACAACAACAACAAGCTGCTCACACAGCTCGTCACAGGTAAGACTCGGCAGGAGAAACGCTGATTTTCATCGTTTTCATTAGAATCTGCACAGACAGACGTCACAGGCAGTGGTTAAACTGGAGGAGACCTGAGTTCCTTTGATTTTTACCTTTTCAGGTTTATTCATGAACTACGTTACTGGAACTGGTGACGCCTTTTTGTCTTCTATTACTTGACCTTCATTTTGCCAGAAAGCCGTTTGGGATTAAAACTTATTTTAGAAGAGAGACGTGGCAAAGATAGCAGCCATTAAATGAGGCACATTTAAGAATACACAAAGTTTTGGACCAAATCTTTCAAAACCAAAAGTATATTAGAAATCGAGTTCAATGCTCCGTCCATTCAGTTTCTTAATTGCAAAGGGGTTGGAGTCCACCCGGGTCATCATAGGGTTAGGTGTGCTATATGCTGGACAGGTCGTCAGCCCATCACAGGGACAAGTTTGACATACTCTGCCCATGTCAGTGAAAGTAAAACCAGATAACAAAAATATAACCAGTTGGGCTAAATGGTCACATGATGGTGATCACCAACTTGTTAAGTCAATACAGAGTTTCACAGTCTAGCTGTCAGCATCTTCACACAAGAATGGCAGTCTTGGTGGATCTGACCAATCAGAATCAGAATTCTTTATTGATCCCTAGAGGAAATTATGTCACAAACATAAACAGGTGTACTGGCAGCAAAGCTCATATTTTTGTAAAATTACAGTTTGCACTCTCTTTGTAAAATATGCAGATTGAACCCAAAACACAGCCTGTACAGCAGAGCAGCTGCTGCAGCAAAAGCTCAGCAAGGTTTGAGAAATCTTCCAGAAAAGGTGCTGATCAGAGAACCTTTTTTTTTTTTTTATACTTCAAATCTAATACTCAGAACATAATCTACTCCAGCGAAGGTTGGGTCTTCTGCATAAGTTACCACAGAGTCACCACACACCTTGTTATAACCCCCTGTGCGTACCTCCTTGTGACTGCTTTGGTCAGGTTTACATTGCCACAGTCTCACATTGGTTGCAATGAAGACGCTAGCTCGTCTGCAAACTGTTGACAACAACTCACTAAGTGAAACTTTAAAAAGGCCAATGCAAACTGTAAATGGAGACCGTTGACGTATAAAGCAAAAGTGTTTGCAGACAGTTTGGCGTCTTCCATCCAAACTGCAGCCACAGCAGTCTGGTTACAATCGAAGCAATCAAAAGGTTGTTTCTGGTTCCATCTGTGCAACCTTCAGCAACCAATCACCAATCAGTCGGGGAGTAGACTTTTTTCCCCAGCAACTGGAAGTTGCCTGGGGGTCACCAACTGGAGGTCTTTAGGCCCATATGACTGCAACCTAATCCTACTTCATACTACAGGCTTTAGTGTAAGCTCCATTACCCAACAAATAACTTCTAATAGCTTTTAAAATATTCACAGGAGATATTTCAAAGTCAACTAGTTTCATCATTTCTCCATCACAGTGAATTTTTTGAAGTCTGTTAAGCTAAAATCATTCCATATTGCAAAGATTCAAGAACGTGAAGGGAACGTTTGTTTAGCATATGTTCTTCTACAGCATGTGAAATATTTTGCAACTCCCATATTTCTTTCTGAGAACGGTTTCTAATCCAGACTCTCATGTTTGAAGCAGCTGTTCCTGCTATCAGAAGTCATTGCCTTATTTATAATTAAGCATTTACACGTCGTGATTTTACTTCTCCTCTGATTCTTTTAAATATGCCAGCAGAGGTCTCAATTTCTCCTCCATTACTCTGTGATTGTGCTTTCTTCTTTACATCTCTTCATTTGCCACCTGTCACACTGATCGAGTTGACAGTTTTTGGTGAACTGAAATCACTCGGCGTAAACATGCTCGGGAGGCGTCTCTCACATTAAAAAGCAAGCTGACATTTGCCTCCCGAGTCTGAAGAGGAGGAAGATGAAGTCTGCTCGGATGCTTCTCGTCGATGACTAAGCGGCGTTCGTGTACGGGGAGGAACTCCACACCCCAGATGTAGACTGACAGAATCAATTGTGCGCGTGTCAATCAGTCAGCCTCTGCGTTGGGTGTCTTCTACCACCGCGTGAGACAAAGCAATTTGGGATTGGGTGGAGCTGTCTACATTTTCTTGTTTGTTGTGACACCAGTCAGAGTTTTGTCAGCTCGCGCGTGAGGATCTTTCCAGCACACATTCAGTGAAATGTGTCTGGTTTGCACAACCATGTTGCAGAGAGGATCGCTTCCACCAACAGGTCACATCTGGATGGTTGGAATTCTAAACATTTTATCACAAATATACTCGAGATGTTTCCTAGTTTAATCTGTTCTATGTAATATCTTAAACTGGCTTAGGCTGAATAACTCATGTTTTCTAATTGGATCAGAACTGTTTCAATTTTTCTGTTTCTAATTTATAAACTAGGAATAGCAAAAAATTCCAAATAAAAGAAAAAGAGTAACATTTAGTTGATGTGTGATTGTTGCCTTATTTCCATTCTTCCTGTCCTTCAGAGCCACTTGAGATTCATCTGCTTAATATGAATTAATGATCAGCAATTCCACTAATGGGATTAGGCATTGGTGACCAAACAACAATATCACAAAAGGCACTGTACTAAAATGTGACATCACACCTGTGGCCTCTTTAGCAAACGGGACGTCCATCCCTCCTTTCACTGTGGTTACATTTGATCAGAACACACAGTTAATCCAGTCTTTAAGTGATGACAAATGACTCTGTGTTTATTAAGTCTCTTGTGTATTTAACATGTTTTAATGCTTTGTGTCTTGTTCTATTTAATGTGAACAAGCCCCTAAAAACAGTCAGTGATCACTGTTGGCCTCTCTCGGTTTTTATTACCGCTGTTTATTTTAAAGCTCAGTTTTAAACCCTTACGATGTCACTACAGCCCAGCCCATGCAGCAGTACATTAATGACTAACCTGGTATTGTGGATGGATTATCTCAGTTGTTCTCCTGACTAAAGTTTGGTCCGTTTACAGCATCCTGCCATGCGATTGCATTTGTCCCTAACCATCAGGAACCCTCACGTTAACTTTCATCGAGTGGAAAAAAGTTAACGTGAGGGTTCCCGATAGTTAGGGACCTCCAGCTTCACTGTGTTTATATTATGTTAACATGGCTGTGTTGCTAGCGATCACGTAGCACATCATTATATACCAGCTAGCCCAACTTCAGTAACCTCTTCAGAACATGCTATATCATGTTTAGATGGAAACTAGCGAGCTAACTTCCTGCTAACTTCTAACTCCGTTAAATTTCATAAATCCTGTTTTCATGGATGCCTGGATGTTAAACTTAATTGTTACACCTGGTAGAGGTGTAACATTTTATTAAAGATGAAAGAATTTAGACAGTTGTTAACTCTCAGTGATGCCACAGTGTTCGTTTGACTTTGGGACCTGCAGCTGAGTTTGGGCCCAGGGACAGCTAATGACGTCAGACTTAAAGACCAGATTGGTTTGTTGGACATTTTCTCAGCAGTCTCATGAATCACAACAAAATCAATATTGCAGGTTTGGTCATAAGTCCCACATCTTCCACCAGGCTGCTTTTTTTAAGTTTTCATGTTCTCGGGTAATTCGGTAAGAAATCAGCTCCAGTCCCTCCTCTTTGATGTCTCCTCTCTCTTCTCTTCTCCTTCGGTTCAGGATCCAGTGGATTTAAAGCACGAGGCAAGATGTTTGAAGTGAAATCCACCTCTGGGAAGCTCCTGTTCTCCGCCGACGAGCAGGAGGTGGTGGTGGGTGCAGACCGGCTCCGAGTGATGGGTGAGTGACCGCCTTCAAGAGCCTTGAATACTCGGTTAGGATCTAAAGTGGGGAAATGGCTGATGTGCGTGAGTGCGTGCCCTTTTGTTTTATAGGTGCAGCTCTTGTTGCGATGTTGTTAAAACTGCTGTTTGTTGGTGGACTCACTTTTGGGAGAGTAAAAAGCTTTAACTTGAGATTCTAAGGACTTTTATTGTGGCCTTTTTAGGGGTTATCTTAGTAGTAACCGCTTTAGCTAAGATATATACTTTCTTTCACACACAGAGAGAAACACACACTGAGACGCAGACATGCGTTTGTATCCAAGCTGATGTAATGTGTCAAACTGACATACAATAAATGCAAAGCAGAGTAATGTAATGCTTATATTAGCATCATAAGCAGTCGATAGTGAGAAGAGCAAGGCTCAGATCTCTGCTGGTTGTAGTCGTGTATGCCAGGAGTAAGATGACAACTAGCAAAAAGGATGAGGACGATTGTTTTTTTTTTGTTTTTCAAGAGAGAGAAATTCAAGCTAGGTAAGAGAGTGATGTGTTGGGGAGCTCATATTCGCCAACAGGACTCTGAGGGGGAAAGAGGCTGACATGTTAGTGCTTTAGACAAATGAGTTTTGTGCTTATGACGGGAGATAAGAAGTGACAGAGTTGTTCTGACTGCCGCGGCCAGTCGGCCTCCGAGTGACGCCGCTGCAACAAATGATTTCCTGTGAGAGCAGAGGGGTGTAACGGAGGATAGTGAAGACAAAATTAGCTCACAGACAACATCATGAATACAAGCATAAACAAAGCATCTGCATACAATTAACGCTCCAACAGAGAGGATCATCCCGGAGTCTGCCTGCAGGAAGTGGCAGATTTAAGCTTAATGTTGACGGTCCTTTCTCATAAGGTCATGTCACAAGACTGGAGCTTTGACTTAAACAGAGACTCTGTTTGACATGGATGCCCCGCCTGAGGGCTGTTAATGAGCTGAAGGTGAAACTGTGTTTTTAGAGCTGCAAAAATGGGATTTTGATTTATGGTGACAGTGAATGAAACCTGTGAGGTCATGCTTTTCCCTGGAGCTGAGGATGGTTTTCCAAATCATACATTTAACTGCATTCACTCTCTTCTTCATCAAATCTGATAGGGGTGTGGGTGTTAGGGTTCGAGGCTAGGGTTGTGCTGATCACCGGAGATAGCTTAGACATTATAGGTTTGAAAGATAGAGTTGTATGAACCATCTAGACCAGGGGTCTCGAACTCCAGGCCTCGAGGGCCGGTGTCCTGCAGGTTTTAGATATCACCCTGGGTCAACACACCTGAATCACATGATTAGATCTTACCAGGCCTCTGGAGAACTTCAAGACATGTTGAGGAGGTCATTTAGCCATTTAAATCAGCTGTGATGGATCAAGGTCACATCTAAAACCTGCAGGACACCGGCCCTCGAGGCCTGGAGTTTGAGACCCCTGATCTAGACTGTAGGGCCATGCTGAGTGAATATTGTGTTTATGTGGGCAAAAGATTCTTGACTTTTCAGGAATTTGTTGCGAGATGAGGATACAATGGCATGTAATATAATCGGTAAGAGATCCAGACATGTTGATCAGGAATGGGCATGGTGGAGCCTTCCACCGAAAACTGTAATGTGGTCTAAATCATCGAAGAAGGCACCTATTTATGAAAGTCAAGTTACAGAAGTTGATGTTTGTTTGATGTCTGTGGTAAAATCTCAAAGTGCAGCGAATATGTGGTCAAAGCAGAACTTTCCAGGGATGCACTGAAAACGGCAAACCAGCCATTGAGAAGCAGACTGGCCAAACTAAAGTCAGGGAGTCTTATGGTGGCTTAATTCTGTCATATGGAAGTACTGCAGATGTTGTGTGCATCATTTTATAGACTTTTTTTTGGTGTGTTTGCATCTTTTTTCCACGCTTTTCCAACAGAATGAGTGTACGTTAAGTTTTCCTGAATGGGATGAACAGTAATACAAAAAATGTAATATTTAGTGAGAAAGACTGTTTCAAACATGATCCCATAACTGCTTTCTTTAATTTCTTCCTTCCCTCCCTGTTACTTAAAAACTTTCTCTTCCTCTCTGCTGCTTCCTCTGTGACATCATTCCCCATTATTTTTGCATCTGCCATCATTCACCGACACTCACCCGTCTGCTCCATCCATTCAGCAACATTAATAGAGAAACAGATATTTGAAGTCTCTCCTCTTTGACTGGGCCACCCATTTCCAGTTAAGAGCTCCAAAGGGTTCACTCTCTCTGACACACACCTTTCACAGCCCTCTGTGTGAGCAATTACTCTTCATCCTCATCTACATTCATTTACATCCTTTCCAGCCTCACTGAGTCAGACTTTATTACTGTCACCGGTCTCGGCAAAGTGCTCCTCTCGACGGAGGGAGGCACAGATGGAGGCTGGTGACGGACGGCACAGAGGAGAGGAAGGACAGGTAGCGCTCTGAGTTGTTTAATAGAAAGGTGTAGCTTTTATTGCAATATTTATTTCAAAGTCACTTGTCTCACAAGTGTCACTTGTCTCACAAGTGACACTTGTCTCACAAGTGACTTTGTGAGACAACTGGACAAAAGTCTCAAATCATTTCTTTATCTGCTGCTAAATGAGAAATGGATGTGGCAAATTATCGAAACAAGGGGGAAAAAAAGAGTTTGTATATATGTAACAAGCTTGAAAGTTAATATTTGGTCTGACCCTCTGTGTGGCAGCTTCTCTGGATTTCTATAAGTAGTCTTCAGGAATCGTTCTCCAGGCTTTTGGAAGGACATTCAAAGCTCTTCCTTGGGTGTTTCTCCCTTTTTGTTGCCTGTCAGGATGATCCCACTCTGCTTCAGTAATCTTGAGGATCAGGCTCTGGATGTTTTTCGCTCCAGGTTTGCTTTCACTGCATTGGCAGTGTGTTTGGGATCGTTGTCAGTCAGACGCTCTCTTAGATGTATTTCATGGTGGATCAAAATCAGAGTACTTTCTGTGTGTTCATAATTCCATCAGTTTTCAGAAGATCTCCAACTCAAACCATGACAGAGCCTCCACCATGTTTCATAGATAACTGTAGACACTCTCTCCTGACCTCCACAACAGATTTGTAATTTGGTGTACCTCAGCCTTTTTCTCCCCCGTTTCCCTTCCTGAAAATGTTGTATTGACAGCCACCCTTGACTGAGGCCATTTCTGATGAGGCTTCAGTGAACAGTAGATGGATAAACTGAAGGATCAGATCAGGTCTTGTATCAGGTCTTTGCTGGATTTATTCCCGTTTCATAAGGGGATGATTGTCAGATGTACCGTTTTCTCTGAATCATTGTAGGCTCTTTACCTTACAGCACCTTGGGGAAACTGTTGTTGTGATTTGTTGCTGTATAAATAAACTGATTTGAATTCCTCCACTTATCCAGTTTCATTCACTGTCACCATAAATCAAAGTCCCAGATTTAAGCTCTGTGGGAGTCTCCCCCAAGAGGGACAATGGACCCCCTAATGAGCTTCTACCTAATCACATGAGCCAAGGTGTGAAGACGGGTGTAGGTCCACCCCACCCTGTCATGTGAGTGGGCGTTAAGGCGTCTGGGAAGGATCTCAAAACTGGATTATAGATGGCAGACAGTTGGTGTCGTAAACCACCGCCTCTGTTCAAAGATGGTCGCTCACAGTGGACATAGATGGCCTCTTTCACTCCTCTTTCAAACCATCTGTCCTCTCTGTCCAAAACGTGAACATTGACGTCCTCAAAAGAGTGACCTTTGACCTTTAGATGCAGATGGACAGCTGAGTCTTGTCCTGTGGAGGTGGCTCTTCTATGTTGTGCCATGCGTTTATGAAGTGACTGTTTGGTCTCTCCGATGTAGAGGTCTGGGCATTCCTCGCTGCACTGTACAGCATACAGTAAGTCTGTGTTTTGGAGTTTTGTCTTTCGGGTGAACCAGTTTCTGTCTGCATGTGTTGCTGGGTCTGAAGTACACTGGGATGTCGTGCTTGGAGAAAACTCTCCTGAGTTTCTCTGATACACCGGCTACATAGGGGATGACAATGTTGTTGCGTCTGTCTTTCTGATCCTACCTAGTTGGTGTCTGATCTTCTTTTCTGTGCATCTTTGCTGACTTGATAAATGCCCAATTAGGATAACCGCACAGAACCACACAGACTCAGTCTGCGGATTTATCAGAAAATGCGTGGAAGATGTCGTCCCATCCAGAACAGTTAAATCCTTCCCAAATCAAAAACCCTGGATTAACGGAGATGTTCGCATGGCGCTGGCGGCACGGAGCACCGCTTTTGCCTCCGCGAACACATCGGACTACAAACATGCACATTACCAACTCCGGAAGACGATCAAAGCAGCCAAACGTGAGTACAGGGACAGGGTGGAGCAACAGTTTGACAACCCTCGGAGTATGTGGCAGGGACTAAACACAATCACAGACTTTAGAGGGAAAACCAGCACACCGCAGACCACGGCCTCTCTGTGTGAGGATCTAAACGTATTCTACGCTAGATTCGACACAGCGAACACCATGAGACCGGACAGTGTGCGCACCGCGGATGACGTCAGTGCGCACACTGTGTCTGAGGAGGATGTGCGGAAGTACTTCAGGAGAGTGAACCCACGCAAAGCTACTGGTCCGGACGGGATTCCCGGCCGTGTCCTCAAGTCATGCGCGGCTCAGCTGGCTGGAGTGTTTACACACATCTTCAACCTTTCCCTCTCTCTGTCTGTAGTCCCAGCCTGCTTCAAAATGGCCACCATCGTCCCTGTACCCAAATCCTCCACCATTTCCTCATTGAACGACTGGCGACCTGTAGCCCTGACCCCCATCGTGAGCGAATGCTTCGAGAAGCTGGTCAGGGACTTCATCTGCTCCGCACTACCCGACTCACTGGACCCTCTATAGTTCGCATACCGCCACAACAGGTCCACTGATGATGCCATAGCCCTGACACTACATGCTGCCCTGTCACACCTGGAGAAGAGAGACACGTATGTGAGAATGCTGTTTGTAGATTACAGCTCAGCATTCAACACCATCGTTCCCTCGAAGCTGGACAGGAAACTGCAGGATCTAGGACTGAGCAGCTCCCTCTGCAGCTGGATCCTTAACTTCCTGTCTGACAGACGCCAAGTGGTCAGACTGGGCAGCATCACCTCATCCCCCATCACACTGAACACTGGTGCTCCACAGGGGTGTATACTGAGCCCTCTCCTGTACTCACTCTACACCTACGACTGCACGGCCACTAACAACTCCAACATCATTGTGAAGTTTGCGGACGACACTACAGTGGTGGGTCTTATCACCAACGGTGATGAGACGGCCTACAGGGAGGAGGTCAGCGCCCTGACCCACTGGTGTCAAGACAACCATCTCACCCTCAACGTCACGAAGACAAAGGAGCTGATAGTGGACTTCCGGAGGTGCAGAGGAGTACACACCCCCATCACCATCAACGGCACCGCTGTGGAGAGAGTGAGCAGCTTCCGCTTCCTTGGTGTACATCTGGCTGAGGATCTTACGTGGTCAGTACACATAGACAAAACAGTGAAGAAGGCGCAGCAGCGCCTCTTCTTTCTCAGGAGACTGAAAAGATTCGGCATGAGCCCCCGCATCCTCAGGACCTTCTATCGCTGTGCCATTGAGAGCATCCTCACTGGATGCATCACCACCTGGTATGGCAACAGCACCGCCTACAACCGCAAAGCTCTCCAGAGAGTAGTGCGGTGTGCTGAACGGATAATTGGAGGTGAGCTTCCCTCCCTCCAAGACATCTACAGGAAGCGGTGCCTGAGGAAAGCGGGGAGGATCATCAAGGACTCCAGTCACCCCAGCCATAAACTGTTCAGACTACTTCCATCAGGAAGGAGGTTCTGCAGCATCCGGTCCCGTACCAGCAGACTGAGAGACAGCTTTTTTCACCAGGCCATCAGACTGCTGAACACGTCATAGACACCTCACCCTCACTACTGGAACTTCAACATTATGCGCTCCATACTGTACATTAATGCCACTGTTTTGCACATGTCCGACTACCAACCTCTGTATATTTTATATATCTTATTTTATTGTTTACTTTATTTCATTTGTAAAACATGTATATACACACTATATACACACTCACACACACACACACACGTAGAAAAACATATTTAGTACACACATTCAGTAATGTATATACCTTTATATATTGTACACATATTTATTACTTTTTAGATTAGCCATTTTTATATTTTGCTTGTTTTACGTTATTGTATTTTTGCACAACTCTGTTGCTTGAGAAGCTCGCACACAAGAATTTCACTCGCATGTACTGTACCAGTGTACCTGCACATGTGACGTGACAATAAAAGTGATTTGATTTGATTTGATTTGATTTGCATGTCAAATATTGATTGATGATGTTACTTTTGATGTTTATTGTTCTTTCGACTAAAGAAATGGGAACAGATTATGTGTTTTTGCGAAAGTGCCTCAAGTTGTCTGTTATGTGTAGACACAACACTGGTTCACCTGTTGAGCTACATCCTTAAATAACTCAAAAAGCATTCCCCTGAAAATGGACAGGACTGAAGGTGAATGTAAAAGCAGCCAATGTCCTGCGAAAGACCTTCAGTAAGCCTGGAGAGCTGTTAATCGAGGCTACTTTAAAAATGACGGGAATGTCTGACTCCTTGGAAACAGAATATAAAGACACGAAGGCTCGACACAGAGCTGCAGCTGCTGTTGGGATTGCTTTTTAGAGGCAGAAGTCACCAAGAGGGTGGAGTGCTGCTCAAATACGTAGTTTCAGTCACCAAAAACAAAGCACAAACCTCACTGACGGTCTGTATTATCAGATAATTTCATTAATCTTTCTCCAGGAGGATACAAACTGAAATTATCAGTGCTGCTGTCGGTGTGCAATTATGCCTGAGTTTGATTTTCAGCTGCATTGGCTGCTTCTTCTAACTCTTCTTTTACTCAACACAGTTCAAAGAGCCCTTCGTACTTCCAGGTTATGCCCTCTGGAGACAGACACAGCAGGAAAAATGGGGGGAAATCTGAATGAAACTCAAGCTTTCTCAGCAGCTCAGTCCACCGTGGCGACAACACTAAAAAGCAGTCGGGAGCAGTGGCAGAGAGAGAGCACCCGCGATTTGCCAATTACTCCGTTTATCTGCACAGCCGCTCGACGAGGCCGCTCAAGGCGCCGGGGCTAATCAAACACCTTGGCATCAGCTGCCTCGGCAGACGCAGTCGGCTCTTTCAGCTCCTGAAAGATTTCTGCTATTCTCAAAGGTTCTGATTGTAGGTGTGTTAGACTGAACTGTGCTTCGTGTTTTACTCCTGTGTTTCTTAATCTTTGTCTTTGAGCTTCGCTGCATTTGTCTAATCTCTAATAACCGTGTGAAGATTTTCAGTGTAGCTGAGTTACCTGAATTTCACTTCTTACAGTATATTTTCTTTTTTCTCTTCAAGTTTATTTTGTCATTAACACAAAAACACTAGTACAAGAATTTAGCCCCAGACGAGAACAAGCCGAAGGAAAATTCAGTCTTTATATTTCACATTTCACGCTCTGAGAAATGATTCGGTCCGTGCTCAAAAAATATTGGAGTCCTGGATAGATCAGGCACAGATATTATATTCGCTGTCACTGCTTCTCTGTTTATTTGGCTGTTATGGGATCTTAAAGATGGAGTTTGAACTGTGAATATTGATTGTTGTCATCTAAAGGCAGGAGTGGAAATAACATGTTGTATGTAGCACTGCAACAATCTTTTAGAGAGGAGGTCGGGATGGAGGAGGTATTTTTTCTTTCCATCTCCTCTATACGCCGTCAACGCTGCTGTTGCATCTATGATGTCATGTTGCCCTCACACAGACATATTTGTCTGATGACTTGCTTGAAATATAAATGCATTTATTGTGAAATATCACTTTGAGAACAGGTTAAGACTCGTAGGAAACATAGTGTCGTTTCTGTTGACTTAAATAGACCACTGATGTTAACAAAAGATATGATTTATAAGTGTTATAGCAAACATAAAACTATGTAGAGAAGAAGAATTATATATCAAATAAAGTATCTGACAAAAATACCTCTAAAGCATGTCAATAAAGTAGATTCTCATTTCCGAGTGTGGCCTTCACTGGGACTGAAAATATTTCTGATATTCAGGTCCAACTGGACACGTTTTTCTTGCTTACGCCCACTCGGTCCCTTTCTCTGTTTTTTCTTTAGTTCATGAATAGAAAGGACCTGCAGTGGCTCGGTCTTTGACTAGTACAAACAGTTGGAGAGCAGTGTGTGACACGGTTACAGTATGCATTATTAACTTTGCATGTGAGAGCGCTCTTCTAACAGACGGCTGAAACAGCAGCTGTAGACGAGCTGCTGTCGGTTCTGTTGTCCCTTTGACGTATGAAGTCACCGCGGAGGCTTATAAAGCTGCCACATGTCATTACCAGGCCCATCGTTCCTTCCCCACCAATAAAATACATAATTATCCCCTGTGTGTAACTTTAATTGGTCCAACTGAGGTCATTGGAAATCCATGACGCCGCCATCAGTGCCTTCTACTATTTTTAGTCTAGTCAGACACGGTGACAGGCTCCCAGCTGACGGACAGTAAATGAGAACACAAACAGAGGCAATGTAATGATAGGATGGGTCAAACCTGACCTAAAATCCTTTATGTGGATTGTTTTTGCTCATTTTGGCTGCTTTTTGCTTTGTGGGAGAAGAAGCTGGAACCATCATCGACTGTCGTCTTCGGTTACTTCTGTTGTATATCAACAATATTTTTCAAGCTGTAATGGCTGCATATCCGCACATTAAGGAGAAATGTTTGGGTTTTTAATTATTGAAACATCTTATTGAACTGTTGTTTGTGGTCTAATTGTCAAATTCCCACTTGCTATGAGATTTGTTTGTCATGTCTGTGTCAGAATTCCTTTCAGTTTTACTGCATCAGGGTTCAGTTTTATAGTGCAGTAATACTGCACTACATCAAGGTAAGTATCATTCTGAGCTTGAGAATCGATGTAAACAAACACGTGTGGCATGCTGGAGATAACAGTCAAAGTAAGAAAACAATGAAACTGAAGTAAAACTGCAAAACTCTGAGCACATAGTTTGGATCGCATGTATTCAGAGTCTTTTATGAACGTGTTGCCTGACTGTGAAACACTGCCGTGTCCGGTCAATGTGAGCTAAATAAAAAGCCTGAAGGACAGCAGAGCGAGGCTGGAGCAGAGGTTTGTAAGTCACTGGGTCAGCTGATATTCCCACAACATATCTCCTCGTGAGCCGCTCGGACCCTCCTCGAATCAAACTCCAGCTCCAAAATAAGCACTGCTCGCTCATGCGGAGTGAGTGTGCCGGCTGGTTTTTACCTCAGAGCTGAGAAAGTGCAGAGCGGTCGGCTGTGCTGATAAATACAGTGTGAGGTTTACGGCAAAGAGTGGACAAGGCCAAAGGTATTTAAACTTTTACAGGCAGAGAGCTCAGAGGGAGGAACACAGGGGTCACATTGTTGGTGGGAGTCATGTTCACGCCTCTGCTTTGGAGTAAAACAGCAGGAAGAAGTTTTGATTTATACAAAAGGGAAAAAAACAACATGACTGGACTGATGTGGCCACATCCTGCTTTGTGCAAGGGCATCTAAAATCAAAAGTAAGGTGATTAAACTTGGCCTCCTCTCTATTTTGACCTTCAGTTCCAAAGTGAGAGTCTGGTCCTCCTTACTGAACAGATCACACTTATAATATTTATGAATGCAGGAATATTTCAACTTTTCTAGAATAATTCAGCTTATTTTAACTGTTATCGAAATCACTGGTGTTGTCAGTCATGTTTTTATGCTGTTGTACAATTTTGAGTAAATTGGTGGATTTCGGTCTTTGGTTCTTTAACATTGAGCCTAATGTCAAAAACATCCAGGTGGTCCTGGTAGGTCGGCTACTGTAGCTGATTACAGCTGATCTTACTGACAAACCGCTTGACGTGATGACAGAGCTGATGACCTCCTCCACATCTGATTCATCTGTTTTGGCATTCGTTGCATCTGCAGGCTGCTTTGCAACCCACAGCAGCTTATGTATTTCCTTTCTTTTTATCTGACCCATTGATCCACAGCCATGTTTTTCTGCTATTATACAGCTTCATCCATCCATTGTCTTCTGCTTATCCTTATCAAGGTTGCAGTAGCTAAACTGATATGTCTTTAGCCATCTTCCTGGACCGAGTTAGTTCAGGCAGACCACTACGCCAAGCTCTGTTGCAGTCTAGGTAGATCTATGTTCATGATTCAGTTGGCAATTCTTTTAGCATCTGTAATCTTCGTTACCCATGTCCAGCCCATTCCTCCTTTACCTGCTGACTTCATCATGTCTTCCTCTGTGTGTGTCTATAAAGGGAGGATGTCCCTGAACAAAATGTTCCAAAATACTACAAGCAAGCCTTTTTTTTATTTGAAGTTGTTTTTCATCTGAGACTGAAATGTGGGCATTAACTGATTATTCCCGTTCGTCCATGTTCCTGTTTGCATCTGCCGTCAGTGCTGGATGTCCTGAAGCGTCTCACAGTGGTTATTGTTCAGCTTTTAAGAAACTCTGGTGAGTGGTCCAGGTGGCCTGGGAAGATTGTGTGCTGTGTGCTGCCACACGCTGGCATGCACCACAGTTCAGATAGTTTTGATGCTACTGCACTTTGACAGTCTAACCCTGAGGGACGAATTCATGGTGCACAACCCCTTGAATGTCAAGAAAAAAATGAGAGAAGCATTGTCCTGGTTTCACTCTCTCCTGACCCACTGCCTACAGGCTTAGAAACTGTGGACTCTTCAAGTGGTCAGAATGTGACTTCTGGTGATCTTAAAAATAGCAGCTGTCTAGACATGCCCAGGAAAATGAACTAAAAGGGGATATCTGACCAAATAAAATGGGTATGGGTGATTTTTACAGGCCCATTCCTTTAAATCTGACCACCCCTCATTACTTTGACTGGATTCCAGTTGAAACCTGCTCTGACTACAGTGCTGCATTTGTACTGAGCGCTGGCATTGGACAAAATCGGTCAATTTGAAAAGCGTTTTGACAATGAGCTGTGCTTATGAGGTGCGATCAAAGCGATGCTTGCTCGGGCAACAGATCAGGACACGTCAGAGCTGGGGTTTTTCAGCGATGTGTCTGTTGATATGTTAAAGCTACCGAGGCACATGTAATGAAACCAGGTGTGGAGAAGGAGCGTGGACAAAGAGAATTGGTGTGGACGTAGTTCACTTTCAGCAGAGAGAGGGGGGCAGTGGCCTCTGCAGAGGATGCGCTCTCCTTCAGTGGCCTTCTATTTTAAACTGTAATTAGAGCAAAAAACCCCTTGAGATGCATCATGTCAGGTTTTTTTATGTTGATTTTTCTAACTTTGTGACTATTTTTGGCCAGTTAGAACTTTTGTCCTACTGCTGGACACTAAATCTGACCTAAGGTTTGATATTTCAGTCACATAGGCATGTTTGTCATTTTTGATCTTGGGGCTTAATTTAAATTTGAAGCATATAACTCGGGTTGGGTCACAAAACCCTGAGTCCACCCTTAGTTAGGTTGTAAGAGGCCCAGGCTGCTGGAGGACATCCCATGATGCAGTGAGTGTTTCTTCTTCACTCACTAAGTGTTTATGCACCTTATTAATCTCTGGCTCTCACTCCTTTAGTTTGTCTTTTGTCCTGTCTTCCTCCCCTCACCCTCAGCCAGTCACACCACATGGTCCCACCCTGTCTGTGGTTCTGCTGGTGGTTTCTTCCTGTTAAAAGAGAGTTTTTCCTTCCCACTGTCGCCAAGTGTTTGCTCATCGGAGGCGTGGTTTCTTTCTAATATCGGAGGGTCTTTACCTTGCAATATAAAGCAGTGACTGTTATGGTAAATTGGCGCTATATAAATAAGATCACACTTCAGGATGCCGTGGCATCAGTGCTGGGTCTGCAGAAGAGCTGACTTGCTTGTCAGTGTTGCAACACGAAGGCCCTGCCAAAAAGTTAATCAGTCTTAAGTTACCAGAGGGGCGAATGTAAATGTTTGCAGTGACTATTTTGGGGAAGTGTTCAATATGAGCATTGCGTATCCTCCCAAATGTATTTGGCCATGCAAATAAGTTGTTTGAGAATGTCGTTTTGAGACCCCAGCAGTGATTTTTTTGTAAGACGTGTGCCGTCTGGCAGGCTGAAACAGTGAGCGTGATTACAAACCTTTAGGTAAAAAACTAATTGGACTGAGTTGGGAATTGAAGCTGAGCCGTCAGAGTTGAAGGTAAAATGTGTTTCTGAACCAAATAAACATAAAATAACTCGTCTGCATAAACTTAAGCTCTCGTAATCCCTCTGTGTTTGGGAGGCAGATAAATTTCTGTTATTTTGTGAATATTAAGGATATTTTTGTGCTTTTCTTTCTTTCATCCCCACATGTAAACACACACAAACACCTCGCACTGCCTTCAGTGTAATGAGAGCTTGCCAAAATGATCCAAAAGGCCTCGCAAAAATCACAACGTTACCCAGTGTTTTTTTTTCTTTCTTTTTCTGTCTATTGGAATTATAATTAAACTCCTTTCATTACCCTCAATTATGTCCCATTGACTCTCTGAAGCCTGCGCCAATTCCAGTGTATTCAGGCCCTGATGATAGTGCAGGCTAGACTGTAGGGGGAAGAGGAGAGCAGGAGAGAGGAAGAAAAGAAAGGTGAGTGGAGGGAAAGGTAATTGGAATAGTCTTCGCCCTGTTTGAGGCGCGTTATCAGCACTCGGTCCGCTTTGATGCGCTCACTGAGTAATTACCACTCCACATTATGGTTCTCAGTCTTTTTCATATTTTTGCAGAGGCAAATCAAGGATGGTGGTGTGATCACAGAAAAGCATCATGAAAGCAAACGATTTTCCCTTTTCTTTCTTGTGTGCGATCTCATATGAAAGCTTTCACTGCACTGACTTCATCTTCTCCGGCAGTCGGAGGTGACAGTGAGCCAGCTCGTTGCTAAAAATCATCATCAGTTCAGATTAGGCCAAATGGAAGCATGTTGCATTCGTACAGACGATCGATTCGCTGAAGAAAAATTTAGAGAAAACCTCCGAGCTTCACCCAGAGAGAAGACATTCACATTGTTTAAGCGTTTTAAACACACTTTTTTTTCTCAAGGGTTTAATATCTTTATTTTAAGAAATTAAGTGTTCATTGAAACAATTATGACTGCAAGCACATTTTAAAAATTACCATTTGAATACATTTTGAGTTATGGGACTTAATATTGTTTCAGTGATTTTAGATCATTTTTCTGGAAAGCTGCTGGGGCCTTGTGCTCATTTCCTCACCCATCGCTGTTCTGTTCAAATTTAGCACAGTCCTTCGAACTATAACAGTCTTATTCATGAGAAATAAACTGGGCTGAAATACAGTGGAGTGGTCCTATAACTTTATTCAAGTGCTTGGTTTATTTTTGCTTTAATGCAACTCTAGTTTACGCAAAAAGATGCAACAAATGTTTGCAGAATTTGGCAAGAGGACAACTGATGTTGTGACACTCAGGTCTCTGCATGTTGAATATTTTTTTAAATTGTTCTGTTAGATATAAAGTACCCCACCATTCATGTTTTGTTTAATCAATTTGATCACATACAAATGGTCAACGATCAGTTAATTTTAAAATCAATTGTCCTTTTTTTTTTCTTGTTCCATGTTTGGATGTGGACTGCACAGCCTCTGCCACAAGGTGGTGCTATTTAGTAAGTGAGGCAAATTGTTCGTAAAAAAGTAGCAAAAGAAAGAAACTCTTCTTCTTTGGTGGTCTTTCATTGTTGTTGTTATTGCAACTAAAAAACGAAGGAAAAACAGGAGGAAGGTTTTTCAGAGTACCACAGAAAGTTTTTGGTGAACTGTACATCAGTACATGATCCACCATTGATGGTTTAAAGTCTGGAATTAAAAAACGTATGAATTATGTTAACACCATAACCGCCATAATGCGGCAAATCTCCGCTAGCGAGTTAGCGTGTGCGCGTGGCTAAACGGGGAGATCCACGCTTACTCGCCTTGTTAATGTGGTTATGGCGTTAACGTCATTTTAACGAGATTAAAACTGACAGCACTAAAATAAATATAAACACTTTATTTATTATTCATTTAAATTAGTTTAAAACTTCAAGTAATATGTTTAAAAAATATTAAATATTGATCTTCTCATCTTATATTTAATTATTGGAGATTATGGGCGTTTATCAATATGCGTACTTGTGCGTACTTGCGTTCTCGTGTACTCGTGATACGTCATCAGTCGGAGACCAAGTACTGTTCCAATTCGAAGTACGCATCAAGCCGAGAACGCGAAAAAGTCCCGGATGTGTTCTCGCTCCGCCCGTTTTATCGAGCATGCATCGGTGTGGACTTGGGACAGCTAAATATCCCAGAATGCATTTCGTCCAAAACTCAACAGTGGACTCCCGGCACATCGTTTTCACACACACACACACACACACACACACACACACCCCGCTCGCGGTCTTCTCACTACTCAGGTTAAAGAAACCCCAGCAGCTGTCTATAGTATTGAGTGTCCACTAGAATAGAAATAAAAGCGTTCTAACATCTCACCTGCTTGTTTTTATTAAGGCATGTACACGTATGTACATGTACACTATTTTTATTAATAGAGGTTTCACTACTGAGGTTAAAAATGATATATAAGTCACTTAGATCACTTCTAAATGTTAATGTTTGGTTTATTTCAGTGTTTTATTTGTTCCTGAGTAAACCGGTTTGGCTGTGATTAAAGTTAAGCTTCATAACATGTTACTCACAGTTAAATTAGGAGGGGACGGCAGTAAAAACTCCGGACCTGTGACATCATCAAGTACGCAGGTGTTCCAATTGTACAAATCGCGAGTCCGTGCTCGCGTTCTCGGCGGGTACGTACTCCCGTGCGTTCTCGGCGAGTACGTACTCACCGAGAACGCGAGTACGTACTCGCGTACTTGAGAATTGAGAAACGGCCTATGTATCGGAATTTCAGGAGCGGGACCACGCCTCCAAACACGCTCCTTCCGGTTGTCATCTATATAGATTCCCCCAGTTCTGCAAGCTGTTCACTCTCGTTTACGTGCCCCACCCTCCCTCCCTCCTTGTTCTCAATTCTTTAACTTCTTCACTTCTATTTAGTACACGGGGATCTGCCAGGCCTGGGAGCCGTCGCCAGTCCCCTTCGAGGCCTTCCCCAAACCGCAGCTCAATTCATGTCCAAGCATTCACCTTTACCTACTGAAACGCTGTCACACCTAAAATGAGGACGTGGGCCCAGCTAGTGAATTTACTTCTGGCCTCTAACAGCCACTGCTCCATTTCATGACCATTTCCTGCAAAGCTGTTAATGGAGTTTAAATCTTAAAAATTGAATCATCACAAATTCAAAATTAACCAACGAAATAAATTTCTGAATGGCTGATCAGTAAATGCTCTTTTGCCAAAATAATCTTCGGCCCCCTGCTGGACATAAGAAAGAATGCAGTTTAAGACGCTTCAGCGATGGCTTCACTTTTAAGACCCGACAGCTACGTCCTTCTTTAAGTTTGGTGCTTTGAAATGAACTTTCAGAAGATTCGGTGTCAGGACTCAGGACTTCACACGGATGAGTGCAAGTTCACAGGTTTCTGAGGAGAGGAGTGAAAAGTGTGAAAGAGAATATTTTAATATTTGAATTTCTGTTTACACAGTTTTAAATTTAAGATGAAAAAAATCTCTCTGGGGTGCTTTAAACGATGCCACATCACAGCTAACGCGACGTGAAATGTGCAGCCGGGACAACTTCTGCACACTCCGGTCACTCCAGAAACTCGTCCACAGAGGACGTGTTAAAAGTGGGATCAGAGGAAGCGTTTCAGTTGGCAGATGGATGAAAACAATGCCAAACTCATAACACTTTTACAGCCTAATTGTATAATGTAACACTCATACTGAGAGAGTAAAATAGAACGGCATCAAATATTAATTCAAGGACTCCAGAGAGAAGGAGAGATGGAGCAAAATGAATTTTTCAGTGGTGTGATTCTTATAAACTACTTTTTGAAGCGCGCACAGTTTCTAGTTGATTTTGCGGAGAGTAAAATCCTCGTCTCTTATTGTTGTGGCTGAACTGACCGTTTCAGGCCAAAGTCTGGTGATCTGGATTCTCTGTAGAGCTGCACAACACATAATATCTCTGTGCAATGCATGCACACCTCAGTGAACCTCCGAACTCCACACCTTTGGCCCATTTGTCTCAATTACAGTTTCCTTAATGTCTCAAAGAAAACATTTTAAAAGGCTCCTAAAAATCGAATGTTTTTCTTTCAGTATTTCTCTCTAGCAGTCAATGTCATTTTATATTATTTATGCTGTCTGGATGGAGGTAATAGAGGGAATAAATAAGCCCTTTGCAGACAGTTTTTCTCTCTTTCCAGATGATTTTGCAACTGAAAGTAGAAACCATACTGAAGCCCCTGAGTCTGTCTGCAGAGCAGAGCCATATACAGTACTACACTGCACTCTACTTTGTCTGACTGCACTGCTAAGTTGTGCTGAAGCTTCCATCCTTTGTGAGCACATACAAAGTAGACTCGTGCGTTCCTCATACTGTGTTGGGTTTTGTCCAGTGATTTTAATGTAAATCAGAGAAAAACACATTTAAGTTGGCCCTGAGATGTGATTTGGCCCATCTAGGTCAAACCTAACTGGACTGGTTCTTATATAGTTTGTTTCTGCTCTGCTTGAGCACTCGAAGAGATTTATAGCACATGTGTTATTCACCCGTTCATCCAAGCACTGTTTTCTGCATCTCAGTGCTTTCTGTCTAATATCTACCCTCTGATGAACACATTAGGAACAGCTCAGGGTTCAGTATCTTGCCCAAAGATACGTTGACAAACAGATTGGATCAACCACGGATCAAACCACCAACATTGCAATTAGTAGATGACCTACTCGATCTCCTGGGCCACAGCATCCCCAAATATATAAACCCAACCTTGAGCAAGACTTGGCCACAGTGGGGAGGAAGAACTCCCTTAAACAGTTAATCTTCATATTATTACAAACAGCTGAGAGCAAAGTGATTCCATCTTATTGCAGTTTATCACCGTCTGGATGCATCAAGGCTACGTTGAAGACTACGGCTGACTGCTAGTGGCTGCAGGAGATCCAGCCTAAGGCTGGGTCAGCCATGTTCAGCTGGGGCAGGTGAGGGGAAGAGAGCACAAACAACAAGCCACACAGAGTACACAAAGGTTAACGACACACAACAGTCGTATACGCTGTGGGTGCTATGAGGTCTTCAAGATGTGATGAGGCCCGATTGTTCATCTGTATGTGAAGATGTGAGTTCAGATCCAATTCTGATTTTAACAAGGAGCTGATGAAGAGACGCTAACATGGGAGACCTTCTGTGTCTAATAAAGGATTTTCAGGCTTTAAGGGCAAACAGAAAATAAGGAATTACAAGTCCGATATCAGTCTGACGTTGTGTTGATTCTAGCAGCGTTTAAGTGGAAGGGGAATTCAATTTTCCCCAACCAATCACTAGAGACCAATGTAGCCCAACGACTCTAATGTCCTTTCATTTCAAGTAAACACGGATACATAGCCGTGCCTAGACTCTGGTTTTGTTGGGGTCTCAAACGTAGAAGGAACAAAGTAAATAAAGCTCATGTTCTTCCATTTGTCACTCTGTAGCCTCCAGGGTTCAGGAGACAAGCACGCAATCATCGGGTTTTAAAATGTTCCAACACTTCACAGCTTTGTTGGTCTTTGCACTGATGCATCCAAGACAAGAATGACCAAAATTCAGCACAGAAGTCAAAGCTGCACAGACAGGATGTTCCTGATTTTGACAACATTGTCCAGTCACAGAATTAAAGGTCTGAGTTACAATGACTCAGGCTCCTCGCGTTAATGTGGAGGTGAAGGTGATCCAGGCATACACAGTTTAAGCTGAGTGCTGGTCACTAATGGACGCTCAGGCCTCTCTGTGTGTTTTGCAGCTGCATTCATGACTCTGCAATAGCATCGCCTGTCATTTCTACAAGTCACTGAATTTCACTGAGGATCCACGGTCTGTGGACGCCATGTTGGTGCTAGTCTCTCCTCTTACATCTGCCAAACACACCAACTTCAGTTTTTATCCTCTTCATTAAACTTCTTTCTTGAAGAGCAAAAAGTTTGTTCCAAATACCCTCAGTTTCCTCTTATTTCACCATCTTTATTGTGTGCTTGACAGCCTGATCTTAAACCAGAGGGCAGATCATTTCACTCCAAGGTCAAATTGCGGAACAATTTTAGCATCGACCTCTTTTATGCGTTCACCTGTTTTGATGATCACTGATGAAGTCCAGGAGCTGCATTTGGGGCTCTGAAAAGCTGTGAAAGAGAAAAATCGCCATTAAAAACATCCATCCTTATGTCAGGCAGACAGGAAGAAGGAATTTAATTGGAGATTTTTGAAAGGACAGCTCCATACAAAGAGAAGCCTTTCTCATTCTGCTCTTCTACAGTTGATCTCTGGAATTATTTTACCCACACCTTTGACCTCAGCTTTCTCCCCTTCAGGATCTGATTTATTCTCGGTCATTACTGAAACAACGCCGACCTTCCAGCTTCCGGCAGACTCTTGATCGCAGGGTCGTGACCAGAGAGGGCTCGGGGGCTCTGCCTCGTCTGTTTTGTAATGAGGGAAGTCTGTTTGTGTTTTGATGTCTTCTTGCCAAGCGCTCAGAGGGAGCTGGCATTATTCTGCGTCTGTCTTTGCCCTGTGGACCCTCGGTAGCCTGAAGCTAACCTTGCACCGGACCTTTTTGCTCCAGGGTCGCCTCGTATGTTATGAAGCCTCAGAGTGAATATTTGCCCCTGGGAGCGTGTCATTTCTCAGGAATTCTTGTGAGGACTTTTATTTCATGTCATGGACCATATTTCAAAGAAGACGGGGCAAAAAAAGAGAGAGAGAGAGAGACGTGCTGTGAAGATCACAGAAGAATTTTGAACCCGGGATATCAAACCAATTGAGCCCCTCTGGGGAAGAAGGGTCCTTTTTTGGCCCTGAATTGTGCCTGCCAGGAGCAATCTTCTCCCGCAGTGTGCTGCTCGTAAAGTTCAGTAATATTGTGATACTATACAGAAAGGACACCTCATCTGTTTAAGAACTATAAGGTTCTTCCTTTTGTGTAGCAGCAGTATCTGTCAGTGCATATTTATTGTAGTACTTATGTATTTAAGTGTATTTTTAGACCTTTTCTTAGCTTACTGTATCCACAACATGAATGAGCATGTTGAGTACGGAGCTGCATGCATACGTAGTAAAAGTCTAAGTTGCTTTTTAACCTTTAACAAACTTTATCAGAGTTCAGTTCAATTCAGTTTTATTTATACAGCACCAAATCACAACAGCAGTCGCCTCAAGGCGCTTTATATTGTCAGGTAGACCCTACAATAATACATACAGAGAAAAACCCAACAATCATATGACCCTCTATGAGCAAGCACTTTGGTGACAGTGGGAAGGAAAAACTCCCTTTTAACAGGAAGAAACCTCCGGCAGAACCAGGCTGAGGGAGGGGCGGGGCCATCTGCTGCGACCGGTTGGGGCAGGGGTCTGCAACCTTTTACACCCAAAGAGCCATTTGGACCCGGTTTCCACGCAAAAGAAAACTCTGGGAGCCGCAAATACTTTTTGACATCTAAAATGAAGATAACACTGTATATATTGTGTTTTATCTTTATGCTTTGTGTGAACAACTAAGGTGTGTTGCTTATGAAATCCATGAAGTGCTACAGAGAAAATTAAATTATATTTATGTAATCAACACATTTTGAACTCTTAAAGAAATATAACAAAAGGAAAGACACCCAGCTGAACTAAAATGATCCATGTAGCAAACAAAAACTGTTGTGAGCCACCACCCTTATATCTCCTTTGGGCTGTTGGAGCCTTGACCTGACTCTTAAAAAATAACTGGTAAAAAAGCTCTATGCTGCTGAAAAATGAAAAATAGATATTTGCAAAATTCTGCCTAAATATGTATTTTACCTGGTTAATGCGTGCGGCGGGGCGTGGTTTGCGGCGCCGCTGCAGGGGAGGCGGACGCACCTGAGCGACACCCGCAATCACGCCTCGCTGCCTTTACGTCTGCGCTATCTGTGCTGTGTTGTTGGTGGTGTGTGTTGGGCTGTGAGCTGAAAAGCTACAGCCGGCTGTATGCGTACAGCAACTGTGTGTGAAAAGTGCTCAATAAAGAGATGCTCAAAAGCGTGTTCATGGAAACATCGTCGGGTCTGCAGTGATATGTTTACAATGGGACTTCTGCTCCTGAACCTCTGCGCACAGCGTCCGCAAATCGGGGCTGTACGAAGTCAGTTTACGCACGACTGTAAGCTGTCATCTGTCAGGCGTGAACATAGTTCACGGTGGAGAACAGCTGCTGACATAATGTGGATCCGAAGATCCATAATTGGCCTACCTGGGGTTGAAAGTCTCGATAAATGCACGGCGTTTCGACTCTTATTTTGAGCGATGAAAAAATAATAGAATATAATTTTATTTTTATATTTCAATATCACAATAATCTTCCAATTTAGAACTACGAGTTAAAAAGAACTAACATAAATAAAATACACTTCAGCTAAATACTTCTAATTTATTTTCCCAAACCACGCGGAGCCGCAGTATAAGGACTAAAGAGCCGCATGCGGCTCCGGAGCCGCAGGTTGCCGACCCCTGGGTTGGGGTGAGAGAAGCAGCACGTGTGGTGACGCCACACGTGCTGTCTTTAAGTTAGGAATCTCTCATCACTGCTTTAGGAAGGAGCTTTGCAGTAATTGCACAACTGTTAATGAGTTTATGTTTGTGGCTTCCAGAAAGATTTTGCATGAGCACATGTGGTCCTACAGCATCACTGCGTAATGCTACACTCACACTATCACAGCGATGTCAAACTCATTTAAGTGGTGAGACACGTGCAGCCCACTTTGATCCACTTTAAGTGGACGGGACAAGTGAAACTCGCCTCTCTGTCTTCTGTCTGTCTTTAACTGCACATTTAGTTTCTCTGCGATATCTTACTATAAGAAACAAAATGCAGTTTCAACTGCGCGTCTCTGTTTATCTACATTATAAAGAAATGCTGCTGTGGTAAATTAATGAAGCATGAATAAATGACTACAGACACTCGCCCGTAGCTCCACTGTAAGAAACAGGAGCTTTTTGTTGTTTAATTACTTTGGTGTAGTGTGAATGGTGGTGGTGGTGGTGGTGGTTGGGGGAGAGAGGTATCAGTAGGAAAAGTTACAAAAATGTAGTTACATTCACTGATTCTGGCCCCGGGCCTTATGTTTGACACCTCTTCTTTAGGGGTTGGTGGTTGGAGACCGCAACTATTTGCAATGGTGCTTAGAAAACAAGGACCAGGTCTGCAGCCACTAGCAGTCAGACGTAATCGTCAACGTAGCCTTGATGCATCCAGACGGTGATAAACTGCAATAAGATGGAATCAGTTTGCTCTCAGCTGTTTGTAATAATATGAAGATTAACTGTGATAAATGGGCAAAACTCATAAATCTGCTGCCATCTGCATCCACAGAATTTCACATTAACTGCTTCCTTTCACAGTTCAGCTACAACTTCATAGATTTGAAGCAGAAATCCGGAAATTCTCCACAGATAGTGACATAGCTTCTGCAGGACGGCGGTTTAACAGCAAAGCGACGCAGACGCTTGGCTTGATTTCTTATAGAAGCATAACGGAAACACGACCAGTTGGGGAGCAGCGGCGTCGAGTCACCAAAGACGTGACACTCGGGTTGATTGCAGTGTGTTATTGTTTTTTTCTTTTTTATCTGCTCAGCGTATCGGCGCAAGCATGAGGCAGCATGTATACACTATAAAGCAGGCAGACGTAATCAGTGCAGTGATCTGATGGTGTCACCGGTGAAGCTTTGTGGGTGGAGTGCAGAATGCTGATGATCAGGCTACAGTGCTTTGTGAGCTAGTACATCTAATTCTGATAACACCAAACATTGTTTATCATTTATTAAAACTGACTTTTTACAGCTGCTTGAATTTTGTAAACGTGATGAAGGATTTCTCTCAGAGCTCAGTGTCTATTCAGGAGAACTGTTGAACAAACTCGTGTTTAAATATTGGGACTGGATCTGCATGTTTGTTCCCTGCGAACACTCGTAGGATGTTCTATAAAACGCACGTCTCTATCTTTTGACTGAGCTGGGAAACGTTTGCTATGATTCGGGGATCCATAAGAAGCTTTGAGTGGCGCCTCGGAGGCTTCGACTCTCAAACTTGATTCACTGCAGGAATATATTTTTAAAACTTTGTCTAAGAAAACGCCTGTAAAGTTTTCTATGATATTAGACTTTATGAAAGTCTTGGGTTTTTTTGCTCTTTTGATGCTACCAATTAACAGAGCCTTGCATGACTATATAATGCAGTGGCTCGTCTTATGGGGAGGCTATTAAAGTTTAAAATGGTCCGTATTTACTCACACTGGGCACCTTGGTCTTTTTAGGTCACCTGCCCTTTGAGCCAATTTTCTTTGGGTTGGCTGGCTTGGTGGGCCTTCAGCGCTCACAACCAGAGCTGTGAGGCTGAAATGACCACACTGGGTTTATCCTCTTTCTCACATCGAGACCAGGAGTGAAAAGAAAACAGTGTGAGGTCTAAAGCCTGAGCTTTTGTCTCAAAAGAATGACTTCCCTTTTCCGTGTAGCACATTATAAAGACCCTGGACTGCGGTAAACCTTCACTTGAGGAAATGTCTGTCTTCACGAAAACTACCTGGATGATCTTCATCTTTATGTTCCATCAAACCTCTCTCAGTCTCAGTCATATATCCACCCCGACAGCTTCAGGCTCACACTTTTATTTCCAGCTCTCCTTTCCTCAGAGTGGACACCGTTAAGCCGTAATAAGACCATAAAAGACTCTGTGGAGTTACTGCACGGGGCGACGTCACACCCGAGAATTTATTCAAGCCGAGACGGAGGCAGGCTACATTTTATGGCTTTATCGGAGCTGAAAGGGAAATGTGCTCACGTGTGTGCAGCCACTGCACTCCTGTCAGCTGACCATGTTAAGGAGATGATGAAAGATCCATTAAACCTCCGGTGACTGCAGCTCCTGGGGACTGCATTAGGTTTCGAACAGGTCAATAAAATGCGGTCATAATCGATATATGCCAGGTGGCGCCAACTTCTTTTCATTCGAATGTTAAAAGTGTAAAAGCAACATTTATATGGAGCAGGCGGTGCAGAAACAGTCTTCCAAAACCTTTTCCTCCCAACAACATCAACAATCACAAGTTGACTGGAGTCCGTGGCCGGATCTCAGTGCCTTGCACGTTAGCGGACCTGTGAAGTGAGTGTGAAGCTTCGTCCGCCGTGCACCTGAATGAAAAATTACAGCTTTGTGTGTTGCAGGTCGTGTGTGTGTTTGCGTACCTCACACCTGACTGGCTGAGGAGTTCGAGGACATCTCCCACAGCCTTGTTTCATGGCTGACATAAATTCGAGTGCCAGCAGCCACAAAGCCAGATTAGATTGTAAGTACGTTGGAGGGAACGGCCATGTCTACTCCCCCGTGCTCTGTCGGGGACGGCGCCTGCTGCGGATGCCCAAACAAGGCGAAGGTCCTGGCAAAGCCGTTTGCAACGATCACGGCTGGCTTTGTTTGCTTTCAAAAGGCAGATATGTCAGCGACAGGCACAGTGCATCCTATAGGCAGTAGAGGAGTGTAATGTGCTCTCTGTCGTTATCCCCCCTCAACACGTAATGGGCCATCTGTGTGCGAGAGAGAGGCCGACTGTAGTTAGTGCTAATGTACTCATAACATCTAGCATAGAAGCATAACCGACAGCCATAATGCCATTCTTTTGTCGCTGATGGCTGAATTTCCTCTAAGGTGACTTTCACAGTTTTCTAAGATCTGTTTTTGCGTTGAAGAAGAAGAAGAGGAAGGCGATGCCAGAAAAAACTCTTAAAAGAGTTTTTAAGATTGAAATTTTGTCATGTTTTTGCACCAAGGTTTTTTACATCGTGACCCTTTGCTTTGTTCTTTCTCTGCTTCTGCAGACAGCTGACAAAACATACGTTCATTCGCCAGATCTTAACTTCAGTGACGAGAGTGAATGCAAACAGAAACAAAACCAAGAGTGGATGTGAATTTGCACTCGTGTCACCTTCTGTTTACAATGTGCAGCCAATCAGAAAGTCAAAGAATCAGAAAAAGCTGCTTTACGGGGAGGGTGGCTTTACATGAAGAGCAGCTGAAAAGGTTTGTTTCAAACAGAGGGCGAACCGAGGGCCTGAAACAACACACAGTGTGACGTAAGTGAGGATTATTTTGCAGGACGTTCTTACTCCCAAGACGTGACATCTCGACGATTTGCCACGACCCGTGGCGTTGCTGAGGAATGCGAAAGGTGAGCTTCCGCGTTCTTATGCTACGTGTCAGGTTATGGATGAAATCCAGTAGAATGATGCTCCCGCGGTAATACACATTCCAGCCATGTATTCCAGCCCTAACCTCACCCGAACCTTAACCAGCACTGACATAAAATAGTGTTTTCCAAAGCGATTTAAGTAAAATGAACAAATGTGTAGATTGATTCTAAACGGTTCTCATGTTTCCTCGTTTTTCTGATCTCGTCATTTAGCGGCGTGTTGGGTGCACGGAGGCGTAATATGTTGACAATTTGTCACTTAGCGTCAAATATTAAGCTTTGGGAGTGAGAACGTGTTACATTTTGAGCTGCGAATCATGCAAAGCTACTCTACAGAGTCCAAGGATACAAATATGGAGCTGTGAATGAATCCAATTGAAAATAAAAAGTCCACTTTGTGCTGATAATGAGCCTAACGCTGATCCTGGAAACCAGGGTTACTGTGCACAACAAATAAAGACTTGGAGAAGTCAGAAGATTAAAGTCCTCTCTATCTTTCGTAGAAAGAACCGCACAAAAGAACCGCACCTCCCCATCAGGCAGTTTCCATCTCCTGTTTGCTGACAGGCTAACATTAACCGCTTAGCCAAGCGCTGAACTAGCATTTTCATACTTCATACTTATGTTCAAGCTGTTGGTAATGTTCTTGTCTGTAAGATTAAATCTCATCGAGCCCAGGCTCCCGAGGCTGACAGACGCACGTTGCCTTCTTTCCTCTTCCCCGTGTTTCCCGGGTTTGACTGGAACAGCTGCAGAGGTGCTGATTAATGCACAAACAAGAAAGCAAACATGTACACAGCAAACACGAGTCGTCCCACCTACACGTCGTGTTCTAATTGTCACGATGGATTTTTCTTTTCCTTTTTTTTGTTGCTGTTGTGTAAATACCCCGCTACTTGTCATTTGCCTGAGCCCTGCCCTCATTTGTGTTTGTGTCTGCCATATGGCTCTCTCATTATCATTATAACAGGCACTGATTGAATGGGAGGGATGCACAGTGAGGATTTTAATGGAAATAAATGAGCGGCCGAGTTTTAAGACACGTTCTTTCATTCGGTCTGTTGTCTGTGCTTTAAAATCAGTCTTTAAATCAGCTGTATATTTATTTATTCATCACAGAGGAAAATAAAAATGTAATTTTAAGGACTGAGCTGCTGTTTTTTCAGACCATTGTTTGAGGTTTGACCTTAAACCCACTGAGTGTATATGTACAGTCCTGTGAGGAGCTTGTAAAACCACTCACCTCTCACAGCTCTCACATGGTTGTGGAGGAAATTTGGCCTCCTCTTCTTTACAGTACTGCTTCAGTTCATTGAGGTTTGAGGTCTGGACTTCAAACGGGCCGTTGCAGCACAGGGCGATTGTGGCTCAAGAGTTGGGAGCTCGTCTTGTAATCGGAAGGTTGCCGGTTCGCGCCCTGGCTCAGACAGTCTCGGTTGTTGTTTCCTTGGGCAAGACACTTCACCCGTTGCCTACTGGTGGTGGTCAGAGGGACCCGTGGCGCCAGTGTCCAGCAGCCTCGCCTCTGTCAGTGCGCCCCAGGGCAATGTAGCTTGCCATCATCAGTGTGGTGGGTGGATGACTGGATGTAGTGTAAAGCGCTTTGGGGTCCATAGGGACTAAGTAAAGCACTATACAAATACAGGCCATGAGAGGTGCCCAGCTCCTGCGGTTGCAAAGCAAGCCAAACTCATCATCCCTGCAGCACTGTGCTTGCAGTTGGTCTGAAGTGTTTTTATGCTGGTTTGGTTTTCTACAAATGTGGCGCCCTGAGTTCTGACCAGACATCTCCACTTTAGTCTGGTCTGTCCAAAAGGACATTATCCCAGAGCTCTTGTAGTTTGTTGTGCTGCTGTCTTGTCTTTAGAGAGGAGAGGTTTGTCCAGGGGAATCCTCCCAATACAGCCATGCTTCTTCAGTCTTTTTCTGATTGCACTGTCATGAACTTCATATTTAACATGTTAAGTAAGGCCTGCAGAGCCTGAGATGCAGTTTTTGAGTTTCTCTGAGAACTCCACAGACATTGGCATGTTAAAACACACCTGAATGCTCCAGTCCAGCAAACTAACAATCACACTTCAGTGAAATGCATGTAAGTACTAACCAGGTTGTGGAAAACCATTTTGGAGCTTCATGTTTTGGATTTGGGCTTTCCTATTTTTGTCTCTCATCCTGAAGCCAGAAGTAACTATTAGAATGAGAGAGTAACAGAGGAGGATAACTGAATAACATCGGTGCTAGATGGCTCAGCTTGAAGCTTCTGCTTTACGTGGGGGAGTTTAAGTGGCTGGCAGATGGACAGACCACACCACACTGTAGCGGCCTGTTGTGGTAAAGAGGAAATAATATTTGACGATTCTTTGAAGTCCCACAGTGGACTAGCAAACTTTCCTGGGTGTATCCCACCTTTCCCCCGATAGACTCCAGCCCCACAGTGACCCTGGACCCTGAAATGACTGTGACGTCCTAGCTTTACCCAACATTTGGAGTTTTTGGACCACAGCTCACAACTGAAAGAGGTTTTAGTTCTGTACAGCAGCATCTGAGCTTACTGTGTCCAATGCCACCGTCTGGCACTATCATATCCAACCAGGTTCCATTAAAAACAATAGAAAATATGTATTTTCAGATAAAAATGAGTAAATTTGTCTAGACCAAATGATTAAGTGGCTGATCTTCATTCTTATTATTAAATATGGTAAATTAAATCCCTTTTAATCATATTTCCAAATTCAGTGTAGTCAGTTTTAAATACCTGACATCAGCTTCCAGAGAAAGGAAGTCTGCAATCACTGAGACTTGTTGTGATTTAAACATCTTATTTAAATTTCATGAGTTTTAATGACCACAAATGCATAGAAGATTAAATTAATACTAATATAAGTCATGTGGGCTTTAAATCCAGACATCATGCATATAATTACCCAAAGCAACATTTTCAAAACCACAAATGAGCCAGTTTCTCTTTTTCTTTCCTTTTCATGTCATGGAAGGATTTTAATCGTCTTTTAGCGCTGCGGGCTGCTCGCCCCCTCCCCTGTTAAATGTGTCCGGTGGCTCGTTTTCTCTGTTCCGCCCAGACTCTCCTCCAGCTCACTTTGACCTGGTATAATGAGACGGAGGAGAGCTAAATATATTTCATGATAATGTGCAATCTCACTGTCCTGTTGTGAGACTAAAGCCCGAGGCCCCCCCAAGGCCCCGTCCAGGCCCTAGACCCTCATCAGCGCTCCATCAAATCCAACATTCACCTTCATCCTCGCAGTCTTTGCCTCCTCTTTGGGCTTAAACACGAGAGCTATTAAGCAGAAATTAGACCCAAAAAAAGCAGAGAGGAAGAGGCAAAGGCAAAGAGGAACAGCTGAGTGGAGGCAGAGGAAACGAAGAAGAAAGCAAAGGTTGATAGATAACTGTGAAGGGCGAAGAAGAGGAATAAAAGGGCGGAAGAATAATTTGAGTCCATAAAAGTCGGGAAGAACGGGGGATGGAAAGAGCATTTAAAAAGCAGAGTGACGGCCGGACCGCCGGATGAGCTCGAGGGAGACGAGACCAGAAGCTATTTATTTTCAGTGAATCTCGCGGCCTCCTCAGATACAAATTTATGTAATTTAGTTGGTAAAGGGAAAGAGATGCACTTCAGGCAGACGGATGACACCAATTTCACTGAACTGGACCACCTTGAGCATCTTCAGCGGCGACTTGCAGGGGGTTCCTTATTCCAGAAGACAATTTCGACATATTGCTCTTAAATCTGGCTTGTAGCTAATAGCAGTCATTGAATTTAATGAAGGGCTGCAAACAAGGGGAAAAATGTGCTTCGCAGGTAGCTAAATTGCTACGATTGCTCTTTGTCTCCCACTGTGTCACAAAGTTTCAGCCGAGGAAAGACGCCGTTAATAAAAAGAAAATAGGTTCCTTTTCTTAAGTAACTCTCTGAGGTTCAGTAGATCTGCACTTGTGTTTCATACACACAAAAACATTATACATGCATACTCTACATGTGCATGCTCACATGCAGTAAAGCTTAGCTGCAGGCAAAAAGTCTCCATATTTACATGCAAATTGGAAAATAATGAAAATAACTGAGGCTTTAGAAACATTAAAAGTGAAGCGATGCTCATTTCCACCTCCAGCTCAATTAGCTTTGCATGATTCACAGTTCAAAATAAGCCTTAATTATCTGATACTTTGCTTTCGAGATCACGCACACTTTCAGCTTCCAGATGAGGTGGTACTTTAGCTCATAGCACCAGCTCAGAAAGCAAAATGTTTTGAGTTTAGTTAACAGCAAACAGTTTACTAAAAACTATTTCTTGCTGTTGATGAATCATATTCATCCGTGTGGGTTTGAGTCTGAATCTGATTCTGAATATGGACACAAATATCTGCAGCAACCCATTTAGCAGCAGGACGCGTGTGTTCGGTAAATGCCGCCTTCATTTGCTGCTTGCTGTGAGATATAGTGATGGATTCAGTCTTTCATTCAGAAGCAATGTAAGGCGGGCTCTGCGTGCCCTCCTGCTATTAGCTGTCGTCTTTGCTGAAACTTGAATTTGTTGTGTTGTGATTAAAACCTTATTCTTTATAGCATCTTGGTGCACCATCATCTGTAGCTGCTTAGTCACGCAGCAAACCAGCCCACTGGATTCTCCTGTAGCAGGAATCCTGGGAGATGGTGTGAACAAACAAGCGTGGCACGTGTGGTTTCTTTTGTTGGTCAAAAACCTACGTGCTGTTATCCTGGCTCTGACTTACAAAACACAAGCAAAAAAAACTGTTCCAGAGCAGTCAGCTAGTTCTCCAAGTCTGCTCATGAACAGCTCCATATTTTTATTTCTGGTCTCTCCTACAGTGGCTTTACATGATTCAGTTCATAATAATGCTTAGTTCTCTACTTCTGGGTTCATCCATTGAGACCAGCTGTTGTAGCTTCCTTCCCTTTACTTCACAATATAAAGCTCCTTGAGGTGAATGCTGTTGTGATATGTTGTATCACAACATGATGTTAAACATGATGACATGATGTTATACGAATTGAGGTGGACTTGCCTCTTTCCTAAGCCCAAAAGGTTGATTCTGTTCATCTGGATGTAGCGTTTTCAGTGGGAGAAACATTTCATCATCATCCAACTGACTTCTTCAGTCTCAGCTGACTGCAGGTTTCATAGTACAGTACATATGCACAATGACTGAAACTGGTCTCTGATCAATGGTCCTTGAACAGTAGTTGTTCAACAATGGTGATGACAATTTGCATATTATGATCAATGAACTGACCTCACAGCCTATTGTTCATTCAGTGGGCTGGTTTCAGTCACTTGGATGGATTTCTCCCACTGAAAACGCTACGTCCAGATGAACAGAATCAACCATTTGGGATCTACTTACCTGGATGATTGAGCGTGCATCAAGACGTTTCCTAAGCCAGCTGTTTTCAGTTGGGTGAACCAAGCCCTCAGAGGATGCACACCCACCAACAAACTACTACAGAATTTTAGACGGGCTAAGCCCAGCAGTTCACAGACATGTAGAAACATGGTGGGCAGGAGGCGTCCCGACTGTCACCGACTTTCCTCCGCAGTCATCTGACCTCAAACCAACTAACATTCCTCACACGAGCAACATTATCAGGTCACGCTGGGGTAACATAGTTGGGAGTTTACTGATGCAAAAGAGACGGCAGGCCAACAGTAAAGTGACAAAAACACAAAATTCCAGATTTCGTTTGCGATCGGTTTATTGTTTGGGATTATAAACACATTCATTACAGGATCCCACATTTATTGAAAATAATTTACCACTTAGACAACATTTCTGTTAATTATGGATTTGAATGCAGCCTGACATTTGCAGTTTGCTCGCAGTCTTTCATCTTGCTAGACAATTAACTTTGGATAGTGTTTGAATTGCTTTGACACATTGTAAATGTGCAGACACAATCTTAATTAAAATGGCCTGTTTTGTTCCCGGGAGAGAAATACAGCTTTCAGAAAGTGTCACACATCCTGATCTATAGCACAAAGGCTGAATAAATAATATAACTCTTTGAAACCACAACCAGCGGCTCTTGTTTTGGAACTTCTCTGATCTAACTTATTGTTCAGACATACTGTATTTCCCTTTGTCTGCAGTCACGACCCATCATGACGCCGCCTCGGGCTGAAGTGACAGCTGAGGTCTGATTATTATACTCTGTGGTTCACATGTAATGTTGGCTTCATTCATGGCCAACTGAAGAATGCATTCTTTCGGCCTCCATGTTTTTTTGGGACCACTTTAAGACTTTCACATTGCTGTGCATGTCTTTATCCTGCTCAAATGAAACAGAAGAAGAAGACGTTGGTTTAACAAAGCAGGCAGCAGACAAAACCAAGGATTCTCAGTTATTGAGGGGTTTTTTTTCTTACAGCACCAAATGTTTATATAATATTTGAGTTGATATGTGCATACAAAACTACACACAACTCCAAAAATACTTTGTTTGTGGCTAAAAAAAACAAATGTAATCTAAAGACTTCATTTCACACCAAACCTTGTGAGGCGTGTCCACCATCATTAATCTGCTACTTTGTTCTTTATAACCCAGTAGATTACATTCCCAAACAAGCTGGTCTTTCTTGGACTGTAAAAAGATGAATTTAGACACGTTTTAAATTGTGTTATTTCTGATGTCCAGAAGGGGGCGACTGTGTAGAACTCTATGAGGAAATGAACCGAGTAAATGTTTCCTGATGAGTTTTGGTCTCCGTAACTATTTGAAGTCACGCTGAATACAATGTGCAGTTCATATTATAGATGGTGGTTAAATCGGTTTGACTTTAGGCTGCACTGTTGTAATTCCTCGTGTTCAAGCTGTTGTAAAGATTGCCCAAAAGTCTTCTGACAGGCCTAGAAAGTTATTTCTCCTCTTGTTTATATGGTGCTTTTCTTAAGTCTAATGAAAGTGATTTCCACAGTTTGGGAACCACAACATTAAAAACATGGGCTGCTCTCATCTTTAACACAACCTTTAACTAGTGTGTACAGCTAACAAGAGACCTAGCAGTTGGATATGGATGAAGTAGTTCATTCATAAGGATGGTGGTGATACAAGTGATCAGCACCATTTTAAACTGAACCCCAAACTTTAAGGAGAGACAACGAGCAGACGCGCAGCAGGTATTGTAGGCAATACAGGGATGATTTGCTCAGGTAAAAAATAATGAATTCAAATAATTGAGGTGTAACTACATAAAAGTCTGCATGATCGTTTCCACTTCAGTTCAGTGATATATTTGACATAAGCAATTTCTCCAGATGGTAAAAACAATCCTTCTCTGGATTGATCAGCCCCCAACATATTTAACTACACTGTAGTACCATATCTCCCAAACAGAGCACTTCTCTCTCAGGCTGAAGTCTTACTTCTGGTTTCTGAGTTTCTGAAAGTAGAATGGGAGGCAGCTGTGGAACTAGCTCCCAGTTTGGGTTCAGGAGACAGACACCTTCTTAAGCTTCTAATTTTGATAAAGCATATAGTTAGACCTGGACCAGGAGACCCTGAACCATCCCTTAGTTTAGTTGCTGTAGGCTCAGAGTGATGAGGGGACTTCCCATGATGCATTTCTCCTCCTTCCTGTCTTTTCAAGTCCCATGTGATGCTCCCCGTTTTCTCTCGTCTCTTTCCCCTCTCTCTCCAATCGGACACAGAAGAATAACTGCCCCTCCCTGAGCCTGGTTTTGCTGAGGTTTCTTCCTGTTAAAAGGGAGTTCTTTCTCCACTATTGGCAAGTGCTGCTCAGAGGAGATGATTGGATTTTTGGGAATCTCTGTCTCTAATACTGTGGAGTCTTTACATTAAAATTTAAAACCCTTATCTGCTGTTGTTGAAGTGATGTTAAAGAAGTAAAACTGAATCCATATTAAGTTGCGATCGACAGCTCCCAGCTGCAGGGGTGATGTCATGGTGCCTACACTTACAATTTTCTTTTTTTTTTAAATATACAATGAGTTTGACAGTTTGTAACCGTTGTTATGCATTAAAAAAAAAAAAGATGTAATCACTAGTGTAAGTCCATGAAAGAAATACCAGTAAATGCAAACATGTAAACTGGTTCTTCCATGTGTAGTGCAGTTAAAACAAGAATACTAATGCTGAAATTATACAATGCTTGGTGGAATTGCTGGGACAGTTTCTAGTGCTCAGTTTGCCTTTGGAGAGATATATGTGTACATGCTGCTCATGTGAGTGTTAGCAAGTGGGGTTGACAGCTCTTGTGAAGAGGCTTTTAAGGTTGTGGGTAGTTGTGGTCTTAATGGCCCAGTACGGTCTCCCAGAGGAAGGTTTTTTGAACAGATGGTTGGTTGGGTTATAGACCTAATAGAAAAATACATCAGAGCCTCCCCAGCGGTTTAAACTGCTGCTGTCACCTCTTCCAGCAGCTCAGCAGCCACATCACCTGACTGACAGGCTGCAGAGCAACTCCAATTTTCTGTTCAGAGCCTCTGTGGGCTGCAGCAACCATGGAACTAAAGTAACTGGAGGAGTTTAAGGCATTGTTGTGCTTGTGCGCGTGCACATGTTTGATCTGCGGTGAATGTGGGCAGGAATTCAATATTAGCTTTAATTAACTGTAAAATATAATATGAAATGAAGATAATAACAGGAAAAGGTTTCTGCAGAATGTTGGAAATCTTTTTTTTTCTTTTCTTCAGGGCTCACCACAGCAGATCACCTAGCTCAGTGTCACCCTATCCCTGGCATCTTCCATCACACCAACCCTCTGCATGTCCTCCTTTACCACATCCATGAATCTTCTCTGTGGGCTTCCTCTTTTGACTCCTGTGTTCTCAGTGGTGGAAGCTAAGCTAAAAGACCAGCAACAGCTCAAACATAAAGAAAAATACCTGCGTTACCAGCCAATGCCATTATTTTTTTTTGCACTGCCCCCTTTTGGCAGTAAATAGATACAGCATCTAAACGTGCTTCAGAAAAGGTCAGCAGTAGTTTGCCCAAAGCTTTAGCTGTAATGTTTTGTGTTTGTATTGCTAGCTTGAGAGCAGCACAGTGGTGAAATGGTTAGCATTGCCGCCCAACATGGTGAAGGTTAAACTCTACAGGTGGGCTAGAGCCTAGCTGGATAATGGCTCAATCACACTAGATTAAAACACAACAGTATTCTCCATGCAACTACAAAAAAATAGTGTTTATCCAGTGAATGGTTGGAGGCCATTTGTCTCCAAACAGTCTTGATGCAACTTGAACTTGAAGTGCGATCACTCTCAGATTGCCAAAACGCTGCGATCGGTCATGGACAGTCTGCGCCGATGAGCACAAATCATCTGCAACACATCTCTTTGCAACTTGACTCAGTTGCAAGTTGATTGTAATGCATTTATATTCCTTTGTAGTGAGGTTACCAGGTGCCTATTTATTGCCCAGTTAAATTTCCATCCTGCATCAACTTTATCACTATTTAGGAATTTCTACATCTCAGATCTGTGAGGTTCTGTCTCAAACATTACTGCAAGAAGTCTCAGACCTGATCCCGATCTTAGAAACAATTACTGCAAATGCAACAAGACTGCAAGTTAATTACACATTTTCACAATAACTTTCAAAATAATTTTAGTCTCCAGTCACTGTTTTAGCTAACGTGACTGTTAGCTATTGTTGTGTTTCTTCTTGGTCATCTTGTGCATCAGGCTCAGTTACTTTCTGATCACCATCTTCCCCTCATCCAGTGGGACAGTATCAGTTAATGCCATCACAGGCATTGTTGATTTCACAGGCGTTTTATAAACTTCTACAGTTATTTGTTCCCCGGTTTTCCAGCTGCACCAGTCCTGACCTGTACAGCAGCAGTACACTGCTTGGCTTCACTCTCTTTATTCACCTTGGCTGTGGCTCATTGTACATACAATAAGATTTGTGTGAAAGCTCTGCAGCACCGCGAGTTCCCCACTGGCTCTGTAATATCTCTCCAGGTCTTTATAATACCCTATATTACCCATAATTCCCAGCCAGCTACCAATGGGGTCGGTGTGAATAAACAAAATGACTTCTCAGTAGCAAGCAGACAGAAATTCTAGTGTGACTGTTATATCACAGGGATTGTAAATACTGTTAATATTTCCTTTTCCATTTTCTTGTTGTCTTATTTGTTCTCTTCACTTGGGGCATTTTTCTTTACCCACAACATTTCCCTGCCCTCCCCCTCCTCACCCAGTTCTCTCTCCTTCACCACTGCTGCCGTTCTTTATCGGTAACAGTCGCCAGCCAACATGAAATATTATCAAGCGAATCTTCATGAGTCCTCTGAACACCACTGATTTATCCTGCTGCATGCTTCATAAATTTCTGATTGATTTTGGCTTTGGATTATGAAAAAAGAAGAAAAAACAGAACACTGGAGGAAAACTGAGAGCGGAGATGGAAGGGAAGTGAAACCAAATAACCAAAGGAAAGATGAATGCAAGGAAGGGAATTAATGCGTATGGTAAATGACAGAAATGTTAAGAAGTGAGAGAAGAAAAAATAAAAGAGAGAGAGGAAGGGAATTTATAGGGATAGGAAAGACAGGAAGCGAAGAGATCCAAACCAGAACGAGCAGATAACTGGTTCAAGTCCCTCTAAACCAAATTTACAGAAGAAGAGCAGAACAAGCCCCACCATCACCAGCTGCATCCCACGACTGTGGACTTCACCTGGGAGTCACTGGAGAGGCAGCTGACTATTGTTATTTTAATTAATAATTAGTTTAAGAAAGTACAAGTGCAGAAACAGAATCTAATTTTTGGGAAAACACTGAGGAAGAATCAGTCAAAAGGAGAAAGACAGAATAAGGGAAGAAAAATGAAGAAAGCAAGGATGAGTAGAAGAAGAATGGGGGACCTGAGATGGTGGCAGGGAAGAAGCATTGAAAGGAAGAGTTAAAGACCACCTGTGGAAGAGGAACAGGTGGATAGAGAAGAGAAAGGTGTCGGACCAAGCAGCTCAATTTACTAGTGAAAGATCTCATAGCTCATCACAGTCTCATCTTTCCAGGCTCATTCTTCAGCTGCCCATTTAAAGAGTCTCTCATCTCGTGGTGTAACAGACTCCAGCTCCACAATCTTGGGCTGCAGATGGTGACAGTAGTCCTTAATCTAATGTGGACATCTGCATTTTAACCAGCTGTTAAACATCCTGCTGCAGCAAACAGTGCAGAATCAGAACCACCATCATCAGCTGGAGTCTTGTCCGAGGGACTCACTGGAGAGGAAGCTGTTATCTATTGTCACAAAGTGTGTGTTGTGTTGCTGTATTCTATTTCTGTGGGAAACAGTGTGGAAGAATATATCAAAAAGGATTTAAAGGAGTAAATAAAAGCAGGAAGAAGGTGTGTGGGCCCAAGCAGACTTAAGAAAAAGGAAATGGAGGTGATGAATGGTAATACATGGAGCGTGTGATACAGAGAGGAAGATGGAAATGTGGGAGGTGAAGAATGAGAGAGCCAAGAGGGGAGCAAACAATGATAGGAGGAATAAAGGGAAAAGGAGGATTAGAGAGGAAGGAGAGGGATTCGGGGGTTAAAATGACCCAAAAGGAAAAAAGGATGTGACGGAGATGGTGGAGAAATAAAAGTGGATTCTTCTGAGGGATTGTGAACATCATAAGAAGAAAAAGAGGGAGACAAAGAAAGAGGAGGAAGAGAGGAGTTGTGAGATGCAACAAAGGAGAGGAAAGTGGAGGAGGAAATTTGGATTTGCATAAAGCGGGAGTGTGAAAAAGAGATAAAGGAGGGCAAAAAAGAAGGAAAACAGAAGAAAGTTTGACTATCAGTGAGGTCACATTTTTGAAAACCTCCTGATGAAATCATTTCAAAGGAGGAGGTGTGATATTTTGTCTGGAGGAAGTGGAAATAAAGCCCCAGGATGGGTTTTATCGATCCCTCATGCAGTCTGTTTGTACATGTTTACGAGGCAAATAGAGAGAGGGGAAGCTGATGAGAGAAAGAGGGGGGAGAGGCGAGGAGAACAGAGTGGTAAAGAGTGAGCGTGGAGGCGGCGAGTGTGTGTAAATGCAGGTGGGCCACATCGATCCGAGTCTGCAGGCCTCGCATCGACTGAGCAGCAGATGAGGACTGATTACAGCGCAGTTAAGAAGCACATGAAAGGAAACACTGGTAATGGGTCGGCCGGGTTCCCTCCTCCCTCGGTGACCATTAACGCCTTTGAAAATAACTCTATGAATGCGGTCGCCTGTCCGAGATGTGACCTCTGAGGGCGCGGAATCGAAAACTTGTGTGGAAAAGTCTTCGATGAGAAAGATCAGTCTCTGTGCGTCTTTTACATGTTCACGTGTTCACCTCCACACGCCAGATAACAAAGCTTTTGTCTATATTAACGCTCCAGTTCGGAGGATGTTGGTTCCTGTAAGGAAAATTCAACCACAGCAATTTGGCACATTTGGATTCTTCCACTGTGGCTAAAATACCGTCACCATCTTGCTGTTTTGGAGCTAGAAGTGACCATATTCAGACGATAGGGTTGTCACAAGACTGACTGTACACTGAGGGACGCTTATTACATATAATCTGTTTGTGCCCCATCAGGGCCACTGTGGTATATTGATCTGGAACACGTAGCCAACATATGCAAGCCAACATGTCACTGACGACTTGGCCTGTGTCATGTGCTACACTGATTGTGCTGACTGCTGTCTGTGCAGTTCAGGTCTAAACATGCAGATCATGCAAAGCTTCATAACTATTAAACTGAGGAAAGTGTCATTATTATACATGGATCATCATAAGTGTTGACCTGCTTGGCTTTGCCGTGCTGAGCTGCCCGGGAACCTCTGACTGTTTATTATTTATTTTGTTTTGCTCTGCTGTTAGAGACCCGGGCGAAGACACTGAAGCATGTTCAGAGGGTCTTGTTGCAGCTACCTAATTCTAAATGAGCTCATATTTTTCACAAAGTAGTAAAATGTGTTGTGTTTTCTGTGTTTATGGACTTCGTAGATCATTGCATTGTGTTTTTATTTGCACTTTAAACAGCGTCCCAATTTTGGGAGGATTGGGGTTGTAAAAAAGAAACAAAATCAATAAAATGTTGGAACTTTCCAAAACACATCTTCAAAGGCTCGCTGCCCAGAATGAGCTTCCCTCACACTCTGAGCCGACCCCGCTTCAGTAACACTTACATCCACATAACTTTCAAGTGCAATTCCTATTTATATTCAGAAAGTTTTCCCAGAGGAGTTTGGTCATATATCATTTATATCCTGATTTAAAGATTGTTTTTACTCCTAAAGCCATGGCGATGGCTGTATTTTCTGATTTGTGGAGTAAAAAGATATCCTAAACCCTAAACTGTGAGTTTAATGTGTTTACAAAATGAAACAAGAAATTTATTTAACCAGGAAAATATGACTTTTGAGATTAATGATCTCTTTTAAAAGGTGAAGATGGGCAGCAGTGCAATCAGAGCGGCTACACTAATGTGTCAATATTATGAAGCAGGAAATTTTAAATTGTATTTATTTTCCAGTATTTGGCTCATTAAACATGCACAAATTTCAGTGGATAAGATCTTATTTGCAAAAAACCCCAAACTTGTTGGTCGGCCCCAGTCAGCAGGGAAAATGTGTTTTCACCAGCCAGTTAGCAGCTGGTTGCTGGAAGTTTCCGGCTATCAGTGGATGAAATTGATTGAAAAGAGGAAAACAGTGCTGCACCAAAATATTTCTTTGTGTTTGCTTCGGTGATTACTGCAGTTACCTGTAGTTTACATCGCCGGTACCGGTCTGTGAGTTGTTTGGTACCGGGCCGCGAGAGTTGAGGCTCGGGTGTGAAATTTATATTTTTCAGGGTTTTTATCATTATGTTTTTTATCGGTTTTATCGTTAACTTAGTTTCCCTGGGTCTTTTCCCGTGTGTTATGAATAAATCTTCTTTTTTTTCGGTACCAGTGCTGGTTTCATTTTGTTGTATTTATCCACGACACCTTAAAGGCCGGTCCGTGAAAATATTGTCGGACATAAACTGGCCCGTGGTGCAAAAAAAATTGGGGACCGCTGGCTTACATGGAAGATGCCAATTTGCCTACACTTGCTAACTTTGACACAACTCTCACTTCAAAGTAAAAGTTGTGTCTGCTGAAACCAGTAAATTTCAAAAGCTGTAACCGCAGGTGCAAACACAGATTCTGTGTTTCCAGCTGGCATTGCACTCTTAAAAGAACACTCGTTGGCATCTTCTAACTACCGACAGCTGCAGCAATCTGACAGCGACCAAAGCATTCCCAGGGAGGTGTTTAGTCCAGCACTGTCTTCACAACCATTTTCTTCTAGTCATGGTGAGCAATCTCTAGCAACCACTTGTCAACCCACTGGTTCCCGGGGGTCCCTGATCATTGTATAGGCCTGGGTGATTGGGGCCTAACTCTTTTGTATCCCTTGGTCTGAAGCAGTGTTTAAAATGCCTCAAGTTTCCAGCAGAAGCACTGCAACATAAATCAGGTGTGCAGTGTCAGACTATTTTAAACAAAGCTGGCCTCGACAAGTGATGGCTGGACCAAAGGTTTCTGAGAAGTCAAGTTCAAGACAAATGAACGATTGAAGTATTTTCACCAGTGGTCTCGGACCTTTAATCCTCGCCGTACTAAATGTCCACAAAGGACATTCAGATCTCTGCGAGCGGCTTTTCAGCAGCGAAAGCCAAGAAGGAAGGAAATCAATCCGTTCCAATCTGTTTTAGAAAATGGTCCTCAGTGATATAAAGTATATACCAGTCGTAGTTAATGGCCTGTAACATTAAAATATAGTACTTCATTATAACATGAGGTGGAAATTATGCTCTAGAGACCTGAGCACACCTTTCACTGCATTATTTCAATGTCAAACGAGACTACTTTTTCTGCTTGAAGCTCAGGTTTTCTACTTTATCAAATCAAGTTATTTAAATTTTATATTAAGACACCTACACTCGCTATATACTCTTATTAAACTCTCCCTATGTGTCTGTTTTTGAAATCATTGTGCAGTTATTTGCACGTGTATGAGCCTTATATCAACAATCGGCCAAAAATAGAGGTTGACAGAAACCACGGGTTAATTAGAATTTCACTTCAGAGCCAGAAAATGAAAAGTCTAACTCTTCAGACCTGTAGCTTTGCAATGACTTAGTCCACCTTTGGAATTACAGAATTTTGATTGAATCCAAAGAGCGTAGGATGCATTATTTGGCTACAATTAAAGCATTTAGAAAATCTGCATGAAAAACATTAAAAATAACAAAATTTACAGGAAATTTTAAACAGAAAAGGTGGAGAGAAAGGAAAACATAAGAAAACCAAACCTAAAAACTAAATCACCTTTATTTGACATGTAGGTTAGCTGCGTATGAATGAATAAACTGTAGAGAGACAAGCTCGTCGTTACAGATACATTTACACACGAAGCAAAAATAGATAGAATAATCCTTTAACTGTCCCACAAGGGGAAATTTGGTTGTAACAGCAGCCAGAAAGACACATATACAAACAAACAGGTCACAAGACACAGAACAGAAACATACACAATTTTTTTCTTACATATTTACATCAATGACAATGGTTACTATAAACAGAGTACTGTACAGTTATTAAATAAAATAAAATTAACTACAGATAAGAGGCAAACCAGGTTGTAGTGCGAATCGGTTGATTAAATTATTGCAGTTACAGCGCAGATGTAAACATCAAGGTATAAATAATAACAGGCGTCCGTCTTCTTATAAAGATCCTTTAAGCTGTAGGATAGCAGTTGTTTTTCCCACCATATGTGCACGTTTAACCATGTTAGGGTTCATCTAGTTAATGGCAAATATTCTTTTTGCATTCATCATCAGATGCGTAAAATATATTTTTGTTTTGTTTTTTCCGAAAGAAAAATAAAGTTCATGAGAGGTCAGAGGAATGTCAACACCTAGAACTTTTTTTTTTCAGTCCTTCCTTGATATTTCTCCATCATGTCCGAGGTTTGGAGCTTTCCCAAATACATGAGTAAGATCTCCAAACATACCCCAATTTCTCCAGCATTTATTATTACCCTTATTTATAGCACTTGTCTTTGGAGGAGTCCTGAAGACCCTCATCTTTTCTTTATGATTGAATTCTTTCCATAACTGACTCCCAGTCCCTTTCTGACATGTGACCTCTGCCTCATTTGGGAGCCTTGTGTTTTGGGGTGCTCACCTTTTCTTTGGTTTTACTGTCATTAAGTTCAGGCACTAAAACTTGTTGTTTTGCTTTATTAAAAATCAGGGTGATGAGTTTGGAGTGAGACGTGTCACATTAATTACTGTAACCCAACCCATGCCAGAAAACACTTTGAGTCTTTTGTCACAGACTGTATTTCAGTGGAATTGTATGAGTGGAATCATAGTTTCAGGATTTCTACCAGGTGTTGTTCCATGCGTTGTTCAAGTGCATCACAGGAGTCCAGCACTGAACTTCACAGTCGGTGTATCAGTTTATGCAAAAGTTGGATTTGTTTTTAAGTCAGCGTCATCACAAACTGAGATAGATTAACTGAAACATTCAAAGATCTTCCATAAATTCACACACAACTGTCAAATGTCACAATAAAAACAATGGCAGGAGTGGGCCTTTAAAAATCAGGAACTTTACCTGATGTAAATTTGGCCGATCTCTTGATCTTCTCCTGCACCGTCTAGTGAGGCTGCTCTGTTTTTGCACATTCTGCAGAGTGATCCTTGAACTTGATTTTCCCTTTTGGAAAGTGGAAAGAGGCAAAGATCCAAGTGTGGCGAGTGAACATTTGTATATGTTGGTGGGGGGCTCTGGCACATACCACAGTGTGGGGTGTGTGTTGTTCCCACTTAGACACTGCTGGACACCACAGCAAAAATCAGCCTTAACTGTCACATCCTGCAGGATTCGTTTATAGTGCGAAACCTTGTGAATGTGAAAGCATCCTGGTCTAACCTGATGTGCTCCCTTCAGGCTTGGAAACTGTGGACTTTTTACTGAAATCTGCTGAAAATTGTTGCCATGTAGGCCAGAAATGCAGCTCTCATCGACACTAACGGTTAGGTCACTTTGAAACACGCGCTCAATTCAGTTAAATTCATTTTTTTTTTACATAGCCACAAATCACAACAACAGTTGTCTCAATAACACAGAGAAAATCCCAACAATCATATGACCCCCTGTGAGCAAGCGCTTTTGGCGACACGGGGAAGGAAAAACTCCCTTTTAACAGGAAGAAACCTCCGGCAGAAGCAGGCTCAGGGACGGGCGGGGCCATCTGCTGCGACCGGTTGGGGGTGAAGGGAGGAAGACAAGACAAAGACATGCTGTAGAAGAGAGACGGAGATTAATAATAACTAATGACTAAATGCAGAGAGGTGCATAAACACAAAGTTGATTTCTTGATGATGTGCAGTGTAAAAAAGCAGAACAGGACTTATATGGAGAATTTAAAATAGCCGGCATGCTGGAAACTACATGCACGTGGCCGAGAAAACGATCCTGAACAGTGGCCGGTTAAATTTAAATCAAATAGTTTTGTGATTTTTGTGGGGCTGTGTATAAATCAAGGCCTTCATTAATACATTACAACAACCCTGGTTCTACTTGTGTGTCTGTTGCAGTACTGCTGGACAGATTAAAGGGGGAATTTAGATTTGTGGAAACTTGCTGGTGATGAAACTGACTCACCAGACTCATAAAATACGTCTCAAAAGCTCTCTGAATGTACAGTATATGCTCTTTTCAAGATGCACAAAGGGCAATTGACTGAACTGAAATGAACTTAAGACGCACACAGACACACTGCCACACTAATCAGCCTGGACCAGCACTCTTCAGCTAGACGTCCCCGGCAGGCCTATTTTCAGAGGAATATCAAACGTCTTGCACACTATCATTCTTTCCAATTAGAGGCTCAGGACTTCATTACCGCCACCCCTCAGGCTGCGGGCTTCAAACACTTACAGACGGACAGACAGGCAGACGCGAAGGTTCGGGCTCTTAACTCTCTTTTACAATCTCTGCGAATGATTGAGCGACGTTAGTCTCCGTGCACATAGTGACGTCCATCTGTCTGTCCCGTCTCTCCTCAGCTTCGCTGGCCCCCACTGGTCTGTTCGCGCAGCATGCGGTCATGTTCCTTCTAGTTCGCTCTGCATGAGTTTTTCTTTGCTCGTGCTCTGAGAGTTGAGATTACTTTTATTACTGCCACTAAGATCCTAAAGGCAGGGTAAAACCACATGTCTGAGCACCCCGCTGCACCCCCTGCTGGCCTTGCAGTGGCAGAGCGAAATACTTTATTTGTCGCACAGATTTAATTAGTAATTTTGCAACACCTGGTCAGATGTGGATACTTTATTCCTTTTAACTTTTTAAAAATATTAAATAACATATTTAAGTGAGTATAAAACAGCAGTTTTTATCAAATCTGGCACTTCAGTTTATTTTGCTTCTCATGACTTTGATTGTATCCACATAAAGGAGTCCAAAACAAAGGCTTAACCCTGAGATAACTGAGGGTTAGACCTTAATACTTAATTGGATAAAATAGTGCTGATTTCATCTTGTGAACATCCGCTCTGTCTGCACCCTGAACTGACGAGGAAAACTCAAAGACAAAATGGTCAACCAATGAACCGGCAGTGCACCTGACTCCTCCACTCTGTCCTCGTTTATAAAGATCTCTACAAACCCGAGCGTGACAGCTGGCAGGTGGAGTTTCCTGTTTCCTGTTTTAGTTTTTTTGTTTTAGACTCCTTATTTTTCAAGTTATTGGTTCTGTCAATCGTTAGCGCACATGAATTTAAAGTCTACTAGCAGGAACCAACCAACCTATAGTGACATCACATTCTGCATTAGCCCACGATGGCGCTACACAACCTCTCTAATCTGTAAAGCCTACACTATACTGCAGAATAGTAGTTACACTACTTTGAAGCCCGCTGCCTGGGCGCTTGTGCAGTTGGTGCACTGGAGTTGAAATTCTCCACAGACACTTGGATATCCACACGGACCCTCGCTGACTTAACGGACCTTGGCGGACTTGCTTTACACTTACTTTCTTAAATCCAGCTTGATGGGCAAAGTTCAATCAATGACCGTTTTTAAGAGGAGGGTTTCATGGTGTGAATTAGCCTTAATACATGTAGTGTTTGTCCACTTTCAGCCTGGTGTGCCACTGAAGACTAAAGCTGGGTTTTTTAAGCTGAATTGGTGTGATAGGTGTGATAGGTGACAGTACGTATCTGTTGGGTATTTTGAGAGCGCTAGTTTTGAGATTCATGCCGTGTAGTACGTATGTGTGGGATTTCACAGGATCTGAGTCCATTAGAGAACATGCACGAGACACTATCACATCCATTCTTACTCTGCAGTGCATTTACGCATTTTAGCCCAAATGTTGCATTCAAAAGCTAAAACTTCCACTGGCTCCAAAAATGATTGAAAGTAATGAGAAAAAGAAAAACAAATGGTCGATACAGTCCAGGATCCACTGTACCAAAATCACGAGATTGCAGATTTGTGCTACAGCTTTGTCATACTAGTCAGTATATTTGCTTTGGTAACTGGCATCCGCATATTGGAAATGAAATGCATACCTCTTTGATTTCAAGTTAATTTGAAAAGGTGCTGGCTGTAAATCAGGACACAGCATGAAGAACCTCATTGGGCTCAATTTCCTCTGCTTCTCTGATAAGAAATTATCAGGTGATCTCGTCATGAAGTCTCTCTGAACATGTCTGTCCGTGCTGCAGGCCTTGCCTTTAGGCATGAAATACAGTTATTCTTGAACAATCGCTTCACGCTGTTTACGTTAATACCACATGATGCTGTCGTGTTACAGGGACTTTAGAGGGAGCTTGTGTGAATGGGACTTTTACAGCGACTACCAGAACCTCCAACCTCTCACAACCAATCAGCAAATACACCAATGTTTGTGTGACTGTCACCAGCCAGTGTCTAGAGCTGTCTGTGACCGAGGCCTAAAGTGAGTGGCTATCAGCTGAAACTAAATATTCTCTTTGTTAACTTAATATCTCTTTGAAAATTGTTATGAGAATAGTAGCTACTACAAAACATTAAGCTGAAGGTTATAGCTATTGTCTAAAATTAAAGCTATTTCTTGTTGCATTGAGCCAACAGGAGGTCAACTTAAACCCAGTGCTGTGCAATATTCTGGCAGACATCCCGCACTCGCAACATTAACCAGAATGGGGCTTGAAAACCGAGCACTACATACTATCCTATCATCGCTGCAAGAATGACAGAGAGGTCAGCTGCTTGCAGTGGAGCCAATTTGTCCACAAGACAGAAGAAAGTAGTGCTCAGTTCGAGACTTAGTGGGGAGTCTTGCAGGTCTGGGATCTGGTTAGTGACACAGCCTCAGCATTCGATGCTAGCCTGTGGCGAATAGGGCTAATGAAGACTACACCTGCCTCTTTCCTGCAGTGAGTTTTCTGTCATCGAGTCTCTTATTCTGTAATCTTTAAGCCAAGTTTCATCTTTCATCTACAGCATGTCTCGACAAATTTGCCTCTCCAGATTTATCCAGAAACTGCACGCTCTCTAATCTTCCAAGCCACGAGCAGCTCCTCGTACAGCACACCGTCGCTTTAGTGTCACTCTGCCCAGGATGGCAGCTTGTCACTCGGCACGGGCTGCGATGGATGATGGCGGCTGACACTGTCGTCTGTGCCACACCAGCTTCGTTATACTGTCTCATGCTTTTGTTGCGATCGCTGTTGAGCTCGCCTGTCACTCCAGCGGCGGTGTCTCCGCGCTCAGGCTGCGTATTCAGGCACGGGGGAAAAAAGAAGTAGAGAGCAGAAGTTGGGGAACGATATGACCCAGGGTAAATGATTTATATTCACCAGCAATGTGGGAGAAATTGTCAGTGGCTTTTCACGTGTCTCCTTACAGTCTGTAATCTGCTGACTGCATACTGTATGTGACGAGCTGAAGTGGAGGTGAGCAGCAGGGGTCCATCTGTCACCTGGCTGCCATAGTTAGCTTCTCTGTTTGACTCGCGCTCACGTTTTCCTTCTGCTTTTTTACTTCTAGATGTTCATTTCCCTTTTCCTCTGTTTTCCTCCCTTTTTTCCTTTCTATATCCAGTGCTTACTTTGATCTCACTCCCCCTTCTTTACTCCCACTAATCCGCTGGCTGCATACACTATTTGACAGCCTAAAACTTACTGTCGACGTGCAGAATTGCCCTCTTTAATAAAAAGCTGCTGATTTCCTTCTACCATTCAGAGGAGAAAGGGCAAAGCGTCTCAGCAGGGAGCGCTGGCTATTTATTAGAAAAGGCTGCAGGCTACACCTCCAGTCTGACTGAAATACTGAAATGGAAGAATATGCCATACTCTGCAGAGGAGGAAATGAGGGCAAACAAATGATGGAAATAAGGAGAAACATAATAGGGGGCAGGGAGAGAGGGAGAATTATTAAACGGGTGAGAATTAAACTTCGAGGTATCGTAGGGTCCCGGCCAGCAGGACTCTGAGGCTCCTCACCTCCAGGAGTTTGCAGTTTTCATGTGATAACGGCTCAGTTGTGATTCCACGTGAGTTTGACCGGCCCCTCACTGTCATCGTCTTGGGGTGCTATCGTGTCAGTTTGTCAAGTTTCATCCGTCAGTGAACTACGACAAAAGTTTTAAGGCATGGTAAAGACACCAGGAGGGCACGTCAAAGTTTCTAAATCAAAGTGTGCCCGGCAGTGTGGCAAATATGTGGCCTCTGAAAGAAATTAAAATAAAGATCATGACCAAACTTCAAGTTTTGGGCTTTTTCCCACATGCAGCACCAACCGCATGATCTAAGATGTTCAAAACAGCTGATTCACTGCCAGAGACCTGCAGTGTTTTCCAGTTTGCAGAAAAATTCTGCAAAAGCACAGAAAAGGCAATGGAAGCTGAATAAAACCAAAAGGAATGAGGGGAAAAAACACAAATCTAACAGTAGTGTTTTGGGGGGCGCAATAACCTGACAGACCAGCTGTGGAAGTCAGGAAAACCAAATATGCAAACAATCGCACTGAGACGTGCTTAAAAGAAGCAAAAGGTTCATCTGTATTGTGAGAGAGAAAAAGATTTAATCACAAGATTCATATAATACTGTAGATAAATGTTTGCTATTAGCCGTTTACCGTTAGCTTGTGACAGCTATTCTGTGTTAACCCCCCTACACGGATCTGCTTTGTTTTTTGACATCTTTTTAAAAGGTTTTTTAGCTTTAGCAGCTGTTGCATTTATCCAGCCTCCGTCTTGTTTGGCGTGCTTTTCCAGTGTTTCTGCTGTTGCTATTTGCTGTTGCTTTCTTAAGTTCTCAGGGCCACCGTAGTCCTCCTTTCACTGCCCCCAGGACTTTACAGTAGAAACACGCTAAACGGGTAAGCACTGTTGCCATGTGGGAGCTAAAGTGTCAAAGCAGTCATCAGAGCTAAGTAGCTAGCATTAACTACCAAACACTCGTTCCTGGGTCGTTATGAGTCGTAGGGTAGTAAATGCCACTGACAAACCTGGTAGGAGTGGTAAATAAAAACAAAACACAGACTTTATATAAAACCCAAACAGATTTTTTTGCCTCCACAGTTGAAAAATTTTAAATTAGCTTAGCGCTAAGCGCCTCTTGCATTAGGATTGCTATATATTTGAAATGGTTAGCAGGATTTTTATTCCCTGGTTTTGTGTTTAGTATGTTTTATTAAATTATATGTTGCACCTTGTTATTTTGATAACTGGGCTTTTTAAACCCTGTCATCACGCTCTTATTCACATTTTCAGTGCTTTCGAATGAATTACCACTTTCATTTGTCTCTCTACACATCCAGATAACAAACACCTTCTCTCAGCTTTCAGACTCATTCTGGGAAATGTAGGCAATCACCAGTTGCAGCAGAGGTGTTCGAGACAGATTGAGGGAAATTGGGTGTACCAGGAAAGTAAATTACAACACTTCATCACAAAATCACTACGCAGTGCAGTGAACATCACAAATCGGTTTTATCCAACGCCGTCAGAGCAGAATTTTCTCTGACAGGATGAGAGTGGGTTTCATGCAGTTGGACGTCCAGTCAGCGGTCATAATTTCATGGTTAAAAAACCGGAACAGCAGCAAAGATTTGCTGAGCTTTCACCAGCAGTATTTTATGGATCTGTATGTGGGTGCGTGTGTGTGTGTGTGGCTTTCTTTGAAAGGTTACAGGTCCCACATGGCTGTTATCATCTAATCAGTTGTTAGTTGTGCGTGCAAATTAGATGAGATTGAATTGAAAGATGAATGTGTAACTGCTGGTTAATTACATCCAGCAAGGCTTTGTCTGTTTCCTATAATTATCATGTACATGCACTTCTTATGGTGAACATATACGTTAGCGACTTACTGTGTGAGCAGCAGGTGTGTGCATGGAATAAGTGACATTAAATTTCATGGAAGATCAAACCCTGTATCAAACCCAGCACTGTATATTGGTGTTGCATGGCCATGACCATAAAGTGAAGATAGTTTAAATTCAAATTGTGCATTTTTTATTGTGCATTAGTGGCATATTTTTTTCCACCCACAGGGAATTGTTGCAGATTTGGGGACACATCTGTCGCTCTCTTTCTGTTCATGTTCATTTGAGTTTGAGCAACTAACTAAAAACCCTGGGAGCTTTCTGGGATTTGTCTCAGCACCCGCAGAATCTATCAGTGCCATCTGAAGAGGTGTAGACGCTACACCCACTACCTGTTGTCATGGAAAGAGAGCTGACATTGAAGGCTAACCTGTATATTTACTGCTAAATATATGACCACAAAGGGTGTCTGTGCTCAGCCTCAGAGACAGAGTGAGGAGCTCATTCACTAACATTCAGTAACTTAGGAGTACACTCTTGTGACTGGGGCAATGCTTTGTAATGTACTGACATTGCACCCCTGACGGTGGGCATTTACTCACACCTGTCTTGAACTTCTAATGACTATTTTGTACTTTCATGTAATGTATGGTGCATATAGGTATTATCCTAATATCTGCAACAAATGCTAATGTTACCAGACCTCTGGAAGGCTAACACATGCCCTACTACTGCACCACCATGCTACTGGTAAACAAGGCAGATGCAGAAGGAAACCCACAGAAACGAAACCTGCTCTTCGTTTAACTTGAATAAATAAGGAAATGTCAAGACCTTCAAAACTAAGAGTAAAATTCAAATTTTAATTAATTTGTTTTAGCTGAACAGATACTGGACCTACAATCCAAAAAAAAGTTGCAAATATGACCCTTTTAGTTCTTGCAAACCTGTATGTATATTTAGGACCTTCAAAAATACACATAATTATCTTGAGGTCCAGTATTGGCTCTAGGGGTGTGTTTATGTAGATGTCTGTAGGGTTTTCTTACTGGACACCTTTTTCTGAGGGTGTAGCTCACAGTTCTAGTGAAGGCCACAATGTTAAATCAACTTTTCTATGATTACTGTATCTGAAGTGTCTTGGACTCAGATCATTAAAAGCATCTTCCTAGAGGGTAGCTCCAATAAAGGCTGGTGATAGGACAGTGCACCCGGGATAAGATAGATGGTTGATGGACCTCTGGAAGATGCATGCAACTCAAGACTTATATTGCTGATAGAGAGGCGACAGAATAAAGAAAAGATTCTTCAAAAGATCAAAGAACAATGACAAAATTATTATCCGACACGTTGAAGCATGGTGACATCAAATCTCACATCAACAAGTGCGGCTCCAAAATGCTGGGTCCCAAAACTGCAGGTCGTCTAATCAATACAAGAATGAGTGAATCCCCGTAGACATTAAAAACCTGAACATTATGACGGTTTCGGTCTCTATTGCTTCTTTTCACCTGTGTACCAGCTGGACTGTGGTTAAACTTTGGTGTCCCTAACCTGTTTCAATTTGTGTTGAGGCTTGATGTTTGCATTATCAGCTCTCAGTCACTTTGAATGAAGCTGGGCCCTTTTAGCTCTCTGCAAGACTCGAGCTCAACTAATAGAAACCACCAAACTGGACTTCTCCATCAGGTTTGTGCAGCTGTAGTATATTTTTAATGAAACTATCTGATTAAGAATATGTCTTTCTGGTTGCTTTGTTGCACTGAAGCACATCTGTGCTCCAGTTCTACACCTTGTGTTATTTGTACATTAGCATTAATGAGTAGCTGTCTGTGTCTGTGAAAGATAGGTGCTTTAATTGGCTCTGGCCTTGTGCAGGAGGTTTCTTCCTGTTACCACTGTCACCTGGTGCTTGCTCATAGGGAGTCCTCAGATTGTTGGGGGTTTCTTTGCATTATTGTAGGCTCCTGACCTTACAATATAAAACACATTAAGGTGACTGTTGTTGTGGATTGGCATCATCCCTCATTGGCTTTCTACCAGCAAAATAGTTTTTAATTGAAACCCTTGGCCAAATAGCAACATTTCTACTTGGCATCCACTTCAAGTCTCTCTGGTGAAGACAAGTGTTTGTTCCTTTTTCTTTGTGTTATTATCAGCGTAGTTGTTGTTACCCTGAAACTAAGTTGGATCGGCTGGTGAAAAACAAATATATCGGTTAGTACAAGAACACACAGAAGTTTTTCACCATGTGAAAAATGTGTACAGCTTATTTTGCATTATTCACATAAATTCTTGAAGATAAATTCAGGACTTTGGTGTAGCGTTATTGTTGCTCATGTGTAGTCCACAACGGCCACCAATCACTGGAATTATTCCTGGAGGGAGCATCTTCTGGGCCTCGCGTGTCTCTGTATTTCATCACCTCCGAGACACTTCAAGACACAGATGATGGTATCTGCCCCTGGTCTGACTGCTCCCTCATAAACACCTCCACGCACACACAGACGCACATGTACATGGCCACACATGGACACGCAGCTGCTCGCACGGCCACATTAATCTTTAATGGCTTCATTTATTTTCCCATTCGACCCCTCCCACGCCGGCCCGTGAACATGTCAGCGCTGTGACGTATTGCTGCTGTCTGCTCAGAATTCATGCGGCGCTTGTGACCAGAAAAATCAGATAAATCAAGTCTTATTCATGGAGGTGCACACGAATGGAGTCGTCACACTCTTCTGCCTGAAAAAAAGTGTTTCCACTACAGAATACCAATAATATCAGTGAGGCAGAAATACACTATCTGGTGTGACGGTCTGTGGCGTTTACTGGGAGCATGAAGAGCTTCCACGCCAATTTATTTCAGATTTTAGGACTGATTCTGATATTTAATTGTTTTAACTCATATTCAACGTTCAGTTTGATGATTTAAAATGGAGATTTACATCCTAGAATAAATTATTACATTGCTTACATTACATACATTACATAGCTCTAATGCACTTCTGGCTCTCTTCTACAGCGTGTCTTTTATCCGGTCTTAATCTTGGCAGGGAAAGACAGTCATGGCAGATGGCCGCCCCTATCCGAGCCTAGTTCTACTGGAGGTTTCTTCCTGTTAAAAGGGAGTTTTTCCTTCCCACCATCACCAAGTCTTTGCGCATAGGGGGTCATCTGATTATTGGGGTTTTCTCTGTATCACTGTAATATCATTTCTCTGCATTAATTTGTCTTAACCAAAAAATATAAAGCACCTTGACATGACTGTTGTGATATGGTGCTGTGTAAATAAAACTGACCTTAAATAAGGTTTTGTGGGGAGCCTTGCTGCCATGTTTTTTACCAGCTTTAGACGGGGAAACTGAAGCAAGACTGGACTAAACTAGGCAGCCAGTGACATTGTTAGAAATACGCTCAGGACCAATTACAAGGACTTTGGTTTTATGTGATTCAGCCACAACCATCATGGAAGAATTGGAGGCCATGAAACTCTGCTGTGAATAAATTTAGCATTTTAAATCACCTGAAAAACATTGCTTTGTATTTTTTATTCACAACCATTCTTAAAATGACAGATTCTTGGATCTCAACGGTTTCTACTTTTGTTATGAAGTGGCTATGTGGCAGACAGGATCTAGACCGAGACGCAGGACTCATTAGGCAGAAATGAACTTAAACTCAGCTTTAATGCTGGTAATTGAAAAGGGTAAAACAGAAAGCACAAAACACATGACGATCAGCTGAAATCCCCAAGGAAAAATAGCGGGAATGGAGCGCACAACGATGAGCGAGGACATGACAACGGACGAGTGGAGATGGAGACAGTAAATACACACTGGATAACGATGGCGGGAGGAAACAGGAGGGAGGGCTGCTGATACTAAACCCAGAAGACGAGACAAGGAAAGCAGAACTAAATACAATGTGAGAGTAATAATAGACCATCAAACTAAAACAGGAAATAACTAACAGTGAGACCAAGACTCAAACATACAAACTTGGCACAGAAAGAGGGGAAAAAAAGCCTAGAAAAGACTGAGGGAACAGAATGGGAATACAGGAGGAGAATAACTGCATGTAAATGTGAAAGTATGTTTGAAACAGAAGCTGACAACTTCTGAAGAGGACACACAAACACTAAGATATAATAGAACGCTAAAGATGAACTATACAGAACCACAATCCACCATAATATGTTAATAAAAAATACACCTTCTAGGAAAAGGTGTCTCTAAAACTGCCTTTTCTGAAAGCAGTTATCCAGGAGAGTCTTTGTTGAAGAACATAAAAGTTATCTTCTTTTAAAAAATGATTCAACTGCAAATAAAACGGCAGCTCCAGACGTCTGGGCGATTTGATAATAGAAAGAGAGTTTTAAAAAATGTCTGTGCAATTTGAACTTTTTATATGAGTTATGGGCTAATAAAGGTGGTGGAATTAGAATAAAGTGGCACTGGTTTTATCCTTTAAACTAGTGCGTTAAAGCAGAGTGACAGCCGGCAGCAAGGCAAAGAGCTTTCTGTTCTTTTTATTCCAAATGAGAGCTGGGATTTCTAATGTGAGGCTTCTGTTTTATCTTCACTCACTTCTCTGCTGGAAAGAGGGGGGGTGACATGCACCGAGGCTTCCACTTCACTTTACATCTACGTGCTGCGTCTCTAACTGACTGAGCAGGAGGTGTTTAAAAGTCACCAGAGCTTTCATGGGCTGCTGGAAATAGTTATTTGTCTTTCTCTAACCTTCAATTTCACATGAAAAAAAACAGAGAAATTACAGTTTTTAAAATGCAGATTGAAAAGAATAAAGCACTTGTTCCCATTTATTTCCAGCGTGGACTGAAATGCTGTAAAATATATTGACACACAAAGTGAAACATCCGATGCTGCTGATCTTGTCGTGACAACCGCCGCCCGTTTGGGTGAAAACCAAAGCAGAACAGAAGTGGCTCCACCTGTAGCAGCGATTAAGAGGAGAGTCATCTATCCCATAAGGCCGAGCTGGAGCACCACTTTGTGTAAACAGATTTTATTTCCCTGAATGGCAGACAGGTCTATCTGCATAATGAAAAAGGTCCTCAAAGGACCAGGAATGTAAACATCCAGACATCAGGGAATTTTGTGCATTAAACGCCTTTTAAATAAAAAATACACATCGAACAAACTAATCTGTTTCTGTACAGGTGAGTATGCCGTTAAAGACTTTCAGCTTCAAAACTAGTGTTGCACTTTGTTTCAACCAACATTAGCAGCATGTATTCTTCATATTTACTAAGAAATGGTTTCTTTCTGTATATAAAAGAATACGAGTGTGCACTCAAATATTTATGCCCAAAATGCTCACTAATCTGTATACCGTATTATCCGCACTATAAGGCACACTTAAAATCTTTTAATTTTCTTGAAAATCAACAGTGCGCCTTATAATCCAGTGCACCTTATGTATGAATTCTGACCTCGAACCGATTTTATGTGGTACACGGCGCTCAAAAATCTGTCAAAAATGTTTTAGTATGACTTTGGTAAGCAACAAAGCTGCACCGCTCCATGGATTGTTGGAGCATTACAGCTACATTAGTCAGGAGCCTCGCGGAGTAATCTGGGTCCAAAACTCCGTCCTCTTCAGGTCCCAAAGTCAAACAAACACTGAGAGTTAAAAACTGTCTAAATTCTTTCATCTTTAATAAAATTATCAGTGTTGCTGCTTTACCAGGTGTAACAATTAAGTTTAGCATCCAGGCATCCATGAAAACAGAATTTATTACATTTAACTGAGTTAGAAGTTAGCAGGAAGTTAGCTCGCTAGTTACCTAAGCATGATATAGCATGATGTTCTGACTGAGAGATTTCTGAAAAAATTCAAACATACAGCTCTGCTATCACTTCCAACATAAATGAAGACAGAAAACTAAACAGCAGTGACGTTTGTACGGTTACTGAAGTTGGGCTAGCTGGTATGTAATGATATGCAACATGATCGCTAGCGACACAGCTATGTTAGCATAACATAAACACAGTGAAGCTGGAGGATGAATGCTAACTTTTTTCCACTCGTTAAGGTGAGGGTTCCTGATGGTTAGGGACAAATGCAATCACATGGCAGGATGCTGTAAACGGACCAAACTTCAGTCAGGAGAACAACTGAGATAATCCATCCACAATACGAGGTTAGTCATTAATATACTGCAACAACATAGGAATAGAGCAGCTGTGATAGAATACAGCATTAATGAATCAATGATACTGAAGTGGAGGAAGCAAGAAGAATGAGTTGAGTAAAGTTTGACTGTTATCTGACTGTTTTGTTCCCGCTTAATGTACCTTATAATCAAGTGAGCCTTATGGTCTGAAAGATATGGTATATAGATTTGTTGAAAACAGTAAATGTAATGGAAACCGTTCAAGTGAAACCTACTTGATGGGTATACATTGATTTATACCAAGTATATTTAACTTCATGGTTAATTATTTAAATAATGAAACCCTTCATTTGATATATTTGAGCTGGTTTATGTTTATGAGGACAAAGAATGTAGCAAAAAATTGACATTAAAGTCATATAGATTTACCAGCCAATTTATTAGGTACACCTTTTCAACTGCTCTTTGAAGCAATTATCAGCCACTCACTTGGCAGCAGCTCATGAATTTATGCATGTAGACGTGATCAAGACAACCTGCTAAAGTTCAAACCGAGCGTCAGAGTGAGAAAGATTTAAGAGACTTTGAAAGGTGGCATGGATGTTTGTGCCAGACAGGGATCTACTGGGATTTTCAAACACTATCGTCTCTAGGATTTACTGAGAATGGTCTGAAAAAGAGATGCTATCTGGCGAGCTGAGGTTCTCTAGGAGAAAATGTCCTGTTGATGTCAGAGGTCAGAGGAGAATGGCCAGACTGCTTTGAACAGGGAACAACTTTTTACAACCAACGGATTTAAGTAATTTTCCTGATGACTTTCTGGTCTCAGTCATAAGTCTTGTGTTTTATTGAACTTGATGAACATGGTGTTCATTTTGTAAATGATGGTCTTCCTCAGAGTCAGAAAAGGAGGAGGAAGCAGAGTGAGGCTCCAGTACTGTATCTGTCATCAACTGTTACCTTTTGGTCTCTTGTAGGTTTGACAGTCTCATAATAGAAATGTCAAAGATTTGACGTGTTGAGAGGGACGCTGGCTTCACCTGTACAAACACACTCCATCACTCTGAATTGAGGTTAAATGTCTGCAAATATTGTATCTCACATAATTGGAATTTTTTTCTTTTAGTCCTCATCTGTCGTGGTACTTAAAACAGAAAAGCGTGTCTCACAGCAAGAAATGTTTGGGCTTCCAGAAGCGTGTCAAAATGTTTTGAAATGTATTTAGTCATGCCCATTGATCTGCACCTGATGCTTGGTTGATTTGATGTCCCTGAATGCTCCAGTTTACACGACCTGCTGCTGCTGCTGCTGCTGCTATATTGGTGCTATGATCGATCAGGGCCCAGGGTTGAGGACCACCTGAGCATTACTTTATATTTTAACACTTACACTTTGTCATGATCAAGCACTGCACTATAAGTCATATGTCAGGAGATTTAGGAAGTCAGAATGTCAAAAACAACTGAAATATGGCTTAGCTGAGTGTGAGTGTGAATCCACATATCGTGTTCTTTTTGTCCATCCAAAGAAAATCAGAAAACAAAAATCACATTTATGTTTTTCACATTTCTTCAGAAACAGCCTGGAGTCAAGAATGAGAGCTGGCATCATTCCCATCTTACAAAAGCCTGGTCAGTGTTACATAACAGATGTTGAGACCAGTGTTTCTCAGGCTCAGATGGCAGATTTAGAAAATACTTCCTATGTTCTTGTTACCCAGGAGGAGCTTGGCAATCACACTTCTTTGCAGTTCACTTTATCACCACAATTCTGAACATGTTCAAAGCATTTTATACCAAAACAAAGTCTGTTAAGCACATTATGTGAGCAAAAACTTTCCCTCAGTCCAACAATCACTCTTGTCATGTCCGATTAAGATCCGAGTGTAGTAAGATGTTTATATTGTACATCAAAGAAAAAGAACCCCAATGAACCAGCAATCCATTATGAGCAGCGCTCTGCAATGGTGGGGGGGAAGAACTCCCTTTAAACAGGAAGTGACGTCCAGTAGAATCAGAGCCCGGGGCAGACATGTTTGAGTTTAAGACTTGGGATGTTTGAAAGAAGAGATGGTTGCTGTCCAGGTGTGCTAAGCAACATGTTAGCATTAGCCAACACCTTCCAGTAGATGGTAAACTGGGACTGAGTGCTGTTGGGTGAAACCACAAGACCAGCAGCTTTTCTCTTAAGCTGGTCCTTAGTTTGTCTGCACTGGTGGTTTGTTAGGGGAAATGTGTGTGTGTGTAAATCATTTACAACTTTTTGTGCAGTTGTAAGTTGAAGTTGTTGGGGTTTTTTGGCATGTCATTTGGGAACCACAGCTCTCTGCAGAACTACTGAACTTTACACCAATAAGATTATTTTTGCTTTTCCAAACAGTGAGTCTAAGGATAGAGGGAAGTATATATGAGTTCTGAGAACAGTGAAATTGTGGGTTATTAATAAAGTTTCGACTTTGGAGGGGACTTCATTTCTGGGTAACAGTCTCTTGTGGCTTCTCTTTTTTCAATAATGTTGATGTCTGAAACACACACACTGGGTTCCTTCATGGAACAAGAGCAGTTGCTTCTTTCTCTTACTGAGAGTCGTTTCACAACTTAGAGGAGGTGATGAGGAAAAACTGAAGACATCTAAACAGCAAGCAAAGTTTATTTTTACGTTATTATTTGCCCCGGTTGTTGCTTCTTCTTTTTTTTCATCTCATATGTGTGTATCCGTGTGTGTGTCTACTATATCAGTGATGCGAGCCGAGCTGAGGGCCGCTGTGCCCGCTGACTGGAGCCGTATAGATCAGCAGAGTGTTGGAGATTATGTCCATTGATCGGACAGGAGGGGTTTGTGGTTTGATTCTGTGTTTTGTGATTTCAGGGGCCGAAGGAGCCGTGTTCAGCAAATCAGTGGAGACGCCGCATGTCAGAGCTGAGCCGTTCAAAGAGCTGCGGTGAGTCTTTCCACGGCACACAGCAAGCACTCGGTCTCATGCAATACATGAACAGATGTACCCTGAGTTCACATCAAAGTTCACAAATACTGCAGCAGTGTAGTGTAATGCAACGTAATAAAGTGCTGACAGAAAACCAGATCAATCACTCACATTGGTACACCGCACAGATGGTACGAATTAATTTATGGGAATTAATTAATGGAAAAGCATTTGATTCCTACAGTTTCCTTTTTGCTCTCCAAGGTGTGTGTGTGGGGGGGAACAAAAATGAATCTTTTTGAAATCGGGGCATGAAGTGAGAGGTGACTCTCACCTCACAAACTCTCACTGCACTGCTTTGGCAGGAGCTTAGAGGATGCACTCCTTTGATGCCATAATTTGCAAAAATTATCATCCTGTTGTATTCAGTAAGACTTCAGAGTAGTAACCAAGACCACGAACACATCGCAAAGAACGAGGTTTTTATTCACATAACAGATAAAAGGAGCTGAGAGCCTTTTTCACACAGACTTCTATACAATCTTCTTTTGCCACCAGAAAAGTCGCCCCCTGCAGGCCATTAAAGAGAATGCAGGATTAAGGCACTGAGTTGTTTTACTGCAGTACTTAAGTGGTACAGCAATAAAAACTGAAACAGCTAATATGTTTTTTCTGAAAGGATTTTCCATTTTTTAATAAAAAGGGGTTAAATCTTGGCGGTATACTAGTTCCCTGACATTCTCCCATTCATTCTTGGAGGTTTACCGATGCCTGTCATGGTCCTGGGTCTCTGACGCAATATTTGAAGCCTGTTCTGGATTTTTGGTTTGGTTATCTGGAATGAGATATTTTCAAGGTCTTGAAACCCTTTGAGTTTTGTTACGTATATGTCTTCGTTCTTGTTCATGTTAGTTTCCATTCGTTTCCAGTCTGCCCTAATCTCGTCTCTGATTCATATCACCTATATGAAGTCATGTCCCAGTCGTGTCCCTGTGTTCTGTCGCCATCGTTTTCTGCTTTCCCTGTCTGTTCTGCCAAGTTTGTGTCTTAGTCTCTGAGCTAGTCGCTTCCTGTAAAATTTTGATAGTTTCCTGTTCAGTTTCACTTCCTCTGTCTGTTCAGCTGTGTACTCCAGGTGTGTCCACTCTGCCCTAATCTCCTCCTGTGTTCATGTTGGGTCCTCTGTCACGGTGTGTGAACCTCCAGTTGTCGGTTTGTTCCTGTTCGGCTCCGTTATTGTTTTCGGGTTTTTGTTTCCTTCACCTTTTTACCCGCATTTAAATGAAGCTGTGATTTTGACATCCTTCATGCGAGTTCACATGACAATACCAGTTCCCTGACATTTTTCCCCAAAGAAAATCCTGATTAATTCTGCCTCGCTGATCGCTCCCTTGTAAAATTTCGCCCCCACCACACACCACACTTCCAAACTACAAAGCAATGTTTGTTTTACCACAGTGAACATGTTCAGAATAAACCACTTAAAGCCAGATGATGATGATGATGAAAGATTTTGAGGTAGAACAGCTTTAGGTTATCAGCTATCAGTCAAATTCAGCTCAGACTGAGTGTGTGGCTCCGGACTTCGTCGTTCCTCTCCACGGTGTACATGGTGTGTGTTTGCATGTGTGTGAGGCGTGGATGTCTCCGTGGTGTAAACGTCTTGTTTATCATCTTTCTCCCGTCTGTGCTGTCAGATGTGATGACAGTCAATCAGAGCAGAAAGTGAGCGAGACGGATGCCTGGTGTGACTGTGGATAACGGGACGTAGGGATGTCTGCGAAGGGAAAAAGGAAAAAGAAAAGTTGGAACAAGAAGAGATAACGTCCACAAGGTCAAGGCGTGGGAAAGAAAACGGGGGAAGAAAGATTAATACTGGTCAGCGAGGGTAGCCATTTTCTGTTGAGCTCTTGTTTATTAATAGCGTTTTTTCACCTGTTTTACCTGATTAGACCTCTCCTCAGGACTGACGGGGTGTGTACAAACTGATTGATGTCTTTCTCACTCTCCTATTGCAACCATTAAATTTGCTCCACTTCCCATCACAGATCTGCCCACGTATACCCTACAGTAGCAGAACGCTAATCAACCAGAACAACTGGGAAACGCTGCGAGTGTGTGGGTGGGTGTGTTTGATGGGTATGTTTTGATGGAGAAGTGAGTCTTATTTGCCTTTACTAAAATACAGAGACTTTTTCACTTTTCAGTCGTGTCCGCCCAAGAAGATCGTTTGTAATTCTGTAAACCAGAGGCTATTTAGGTGTCTGTTTCTCTGTGTGTATCCTCCTGGGTGATGCCACAGCTTATCATGGAGGTGCTTCACCAGGCAAAGTTTATATAAAACTACATTTAAAAAACAAAAAAGGTCATTACTCACTAGGTATAATGTAAACAGCAACAGGCCTAGAATGCCTTGTGGCGTTTCCATCCCATTAGTAATGCACAAGCTGAGTAGAAGTTTCTTGCCCTGCTTCATTTATTTTTAATGTGCATGAAGAAGAAGACATTACAGTCAAAACTAATTTAAATTTTTAAATCCGATAGATATAAAGGTGTATTGGAAATATCTGTAAAGTTATGACCCTGATTAAGGCCTGATTAAGGAAACAGTGTGATGCTGTCCAGAGACTGAGGGTGTCAGAAAGTATGCTGACCTTTACAAAGTAGTTTAGCCCCAAAGGAAAATGTAATTTTAACCTTCCAGACCAAGCTGTGTTTGTCTTAAACCAAACAGATATAGAAACTCAGTTGCTCAGAGTGCTGAGTGCCACCATAAAAACGTTGCAGTTTTCTCAGCACATCCATATGCTTACATTATTAATTATAGATCCATCAGAGCACTTTTTTATGCAAGGTAGCTCATAATGTAAACAAGTTTAACTTCCAGCCCTGCTAGACACACTCAGTACAGACCTATAGATATATAGAAAGCATCTTTTTTGAAAATGCAAAAAGTCAGTCCCCTAATGCCCTGTATCTACAGTCGTACTCCAGAAAACAGTGGTTGGAGACAATGGCAACCATGTGCAATGAACTTCACTCTCATTGTCTTTGAAACAGCTGCTATGAATATGAGAATCAGGTCAAAACAACTTTGGTGTATTGCAACAGTCAAAACAACAATAGGATGGAGTCGCTCCACTATCAGTTTGTAATTGGTCAAGTTGGCAGTTGAAAGCAATCTGTAATCTGCCAATTAACTGTTATAAATCACTCATCTGTTGCCATCTGTTACAAATCTGTTGCTGTCTGCATACACAGAAATTTGCATTAAACAGAAATTCACATGAACTGAATCCAGCCAGTTGGCAATCTGTCTGGCAAATTTTTGCAAACCTTCACTAATCTGTCTGAGAGTGATTGCACTCAGTCCAAGTTGGACCAGGATTGTTTGGAGGCATGCTACCTCCCACCGGGCAACCTGTGCAATTGGCTTGCCATCAAAACTAGTCATCCATAGGTTGATAGTCTTGTACACTCAATGCAGTCAACCACCAGTTTGTCATGCTCATGAGGATGTTGCCGTGCTGTTTTTACTGTGACTGATACAGAACAGCTGTTTCAAACAAACCCTGGTGCTGTACGTTTTGTTGCAAAATGTGTTCAGTGTGGTGTTTCTCGTTGCTGCAACCTGGTAAATTACTTAATTCTTTTCTACAAATAAAGCTCACTGCTTTCATTGGTATTGTTCATCGTGTAGCTTTCAATATCAATCCCAAAAGTGAAAACGCGACTTGGCAGCACTTCCTCATTTTATTGGGCTCCATCTACTCGATGTGTTTTAGCAGCACAGGTCCTCTGTCAAGGTGTCCTTGGTTGTGAGCTTTTACTGACATTTTTCCTCAATACTTGAAGTAGGGTGTTGTTTTTGCACTGCAGCAAAGGACACAAAGGACGAGAACTTTTTTTTTGTAATGCTGCTACCTAAGCTTTGATTCTTACTTCGATACACTGAATTTTGGGTGTAAGTGGACCATTTCTTTACTCTGTATGTAACATGTTTAACTGTTCTGGCCATGCAAAACAACCTAAACAAAATAACCTAATGGCATCCCATAGATTAACCCAGGCAGCAGGACAGTTAGGCCATAAGTAGCTGTTTACTTTGCTTTACCACATGTACTATATAGACAGCAGCATTGGGTGAGCCTATGTACACATTACACCTACAGGAGCATTTATGACATCCCATTCTAAATTGAGCCTTGTGCAGCTACAACAGCTTCCACTCTCCTGGGAAGGCTTTCTACAAGATTTTAAAGTGTCTGTGGAAATGTTTGCCCATTCATCCAGAAGAGCATTTCTGAGGTCAGACACCAATGTGGGACACTCACAATCTCTGTTCTAGTTCATCCCAACGGTGTCTGATGGGGTTGAGATCAGGGCTCTATGTAGGTCAATCAAGTTCTTCCACACCAAACTCATCCAACATTTCCTTTTTGGACCTTGTTTGAAAAGTCAAAAAAGTCATGGTCAACTTGGAAATGAGGAGGTTTAGGCTAAAGCCCAAAAAAACAATACGTGGTGTGTTAAAATACTTGTCTCTATACAGTTCCAACGAGGAGTCATTTCTGACAGTCCTGTTTTAGCATATACTTTGTCTTCTTCCACCTTATCCGACAGAAAGCACCAGTGTTTGGTTCAGTGCTTTTTTGAAGTAGAAGAGATTTCTCTCAAAAAAAACTGTTTGGTTTCCAATTACCTCCTCAGCTTGCTTGTCACCATCTAAGCCTTAGCCAGCTTCTTCTGGAGGGGAGATGATGCACTTAGACTTAAAACCTCAGTCCAGCTGAAGCAATAAAAGATGTAGCTTAGATAATGCAGTCAACAGACAAGAATGTGATCTGCTTTCTTCGGTTATTAACCTCTGAACATCCACCTGTTCACGTAGAAACCATTTAGCAGTGGGTTGCATCTTTAACTACATGCCAAACAAACAGTTTTAGAAACTATCAAATGTATCCTTCGAAGAAACACTCTTACATACATTTTAGTGTTAAAGTCCTTTTGTTTTTGAGATGATAAGAATATATTTGGATCTTTACATTACCCTAAACCAGGGGTCTGCAACCTTTTACACCCAAAGAGCCACTTGGACCCGGTTTCCACGCAAAAGAAAACACTGGGAGCCGCAAATACTTTTTGACATCTAAAATGAAGATAACACTGTATATATTGTTTTTTACCTTTGTGTGAACAACTAAGGTGTGCTGCTTATGAAATCCATGAAGTGCTACAGAGAAAATTACATTTTATTTATGTAATCAACACATTTTGAACTCTTAAAGAAATATAACAAAAGCAAAGACACCCAGCTGAACTAAAATGATCCAGCAAACAAAAACTGTTGTGAGCCGCCACCCTTATATCTCCTTTGGACTTTTGGAGCCTTGACCTGACTTTTAAAAAATAACTGGTAAAAAAGCTCTATGCTGCTGAAAAATTGAAAATAGATATTTGCAAAATTCTGCCTGAATATGTATTTTACCTGGTTAATGCGTGCGGCGGGGGCGTGGTCTGCAGCGCCGCTGCAGGGGAGGCGGACGCACCTGAGCGACACCCGCAATCACGCCTCGCTGCCTTTACGTCTGCGCTATCTGTGCTGTGTTGTTGGTGGTCTGTGTCGGGCTGTGAGCTGCGAAGCTACAGCCGGCTGTATGCGTACAGCAACCGTGTGTGAAAAGTGCTCAATAAAGAGATGCTGAAAAGCGCGTTCATGCAAACATCGTTGGGTCTGCCGTGATATGTTTACAATGGGACTTCTGCTCCTGAACCTCTGCGCACAGCGTCTGCTAATCGGTGCTGTGCGAAGTCAGTTTACGCAGGACTGTAAGCTGTCATCTGTCGTCTGTGAGGCGTGAGCGGTGTTTGTCTTTAACATAGTTCACGGTGGAGAACAGCTGCTGACATAATGTGGATCCGAAGATCCGTAATTGGCCTACCTGGGGTTGAAAGTCTCGATAAATGCACGGCGTTTCGGCGGGAATACCGGCTTCCGCGAGTGTGACGCTTATATTGAGCGAGGAAAAAATAATAGAATATAATTTTATATTTATATTTCAATATCACAATAATCTTCCAATTTAGAACTACAAGTTTAAAAGAACTAACATAAATAAAATACACTTCAGCGAAATACTTCTAATTTATTTTCCCAAACCACGCGGAGCCGCAGTATAAGGACTAAAGAGCCGCATGCGGCTTCGGAGCCGCGGGTTGCCGACCCCTGCCCTAAACCCACAACGTGAAATGTGAATCATTGCTGAGGGATTTTGGGCCACTCTTATTTATAGTGTTCATTTAGTTCCTTTCAATCAGGTTGAGGTCTGGACTTGTAACACCTTGATTCTCTTCTTTCTTCATCAGAAGTTCTGCTGCAGATTTCCTGCTGTTCTTGGGATCATTGTGCTGCTGCGTGACCTCTTTCAAACAAGCTTTAGTTTAACTTTTCTATACAGAGGAGTTTGTGGGCGACTCATTCATTGCATGGTGCATCGTCGCACTTGATACACAGTGATCGAACATGGTATGAGGTGTTTATACTGATATGCTGTGTTTGGTTTTCTTCAAACATGGCGCTGTGCAGTATGGCCAAACATCTCCACTTTAGTCAGGTCTACCCAAAGAACTCTCTTTTAGAAGTCTTGTGGTTTATTGAGATGCAGCTATGCAAACCTAACTTATGTTTCCATGTTCTTTCAAGAGAGAAGACACTTTCACCTGGTTGTGGTCTGACTTTGGGTTGAATTTATGGTAACATTATGGTAACTTAAAGATTATGAATTTGGTAATGCACACCTGAATGCTTCACACCTGCAAACAGCCACACTTCCTGATGATCAGCTGTTCAGCTACATTTGATTAACAGCATGTAGCTGTTATTTACCTCTTAAATGCAGAGTCTTGTGAAAACTTTCTTTATCACATGACTGCAGGGTTTCCATTCACTTATTCTTTTTAGGAAAATACTTGGACTTGCCTCAAGGCGCATCAACATGCCTCGAGGCGGTCCAGTACACCATTTGCAACCACTGGATTAACCTACCATGACCCCAGCAGTTTCAAAGGTTTGGCCTTAAAACAGCAGCACTCCAGCTGCAGCAGACTTTCCAGCAGTAAGCAGACTGCAGTGCTCTTTAGAAGGGAAATGTTCATATTGTTGCAGTAAATGTTCTATGCATGATCTTTCTATCTATATAGCACAATGGTATTCTTTGATCTGAATTGAATGAGAGGGACAGCGGTAGAAAGACTGTGAAGTGAAAATGAGAAAATCTGGAGGAAAAAAAGGGGAGAAAAGAGGTGACAAAAGTATGGAGCGTGAAGATTAAAGAATAAGAGGGGGTGAGAACAAAAGAGACGCGAGTGACAGTGAAAGAGTTTGAAAGTATATGAAACTGGGAGGGGGGGGAAATATTACGAAAAAACACAGTATGGAAGAAATGAAAGAGGACACTTTTGTCCGAAAGTCCGAGACAAATAGAGTGAGGAAAAAAGAGCGTGTAAGAGAAAAACGAGACAAAAGGGGATTTTGAAGAGAACAAAATGAAATAAAAAGAGCTTTATGTGATAGAAGGGAAGCTATGGAGACGACTTTGATGGGATTTAGGGGTCGAATAGAGAAGGACACATAACTAATAAGAGCATTTCAGTGCCGTTTGCATTGAGATGAACTGAAAGCATCAATCACTGCTGCTTCCTTTCAGAATCATTAGTTCAAATAATAACAAAGTGATACTTTTACATCACTGATGCAATAGATCGTTTCCTAGGTGACACTGGAAATCCTGTCGTCAGGTCACTGTCCACACAACACGACAGAGTCTATAGTAAGGCGTAGTTTTTCTTCCCTCTTCCCCTTTGTTGATGCATCTTTGGTGACAACTAGCCAATTGAGAATGAAATATGGCCCAAACTATCCAATTATGTCAGAAAAAGGCGAGCGAGCTCGTTGGTGCATGGCTAAAATCTAATCTTACCCTAATCTCTCCCAGCTCCTTGGCAGGTAGCAATCGAGGAATCAAATCCTATTTCAGGATATCATATTAACCCCTAACACATTTTCGGGCAGCCAGACACACATCCCAGCCAGAGCCGCCGCTTCTTCATCAAAGCCATAACCGTTACATCCATCTGCGTGGTAATACCTTGTCAACAGGATGTGTCTTTGCATCTGAAGAATGCCTTTGCATTTGTATCCCGACCAACTGAGAGCACAGATAAAGGGAATATATGTATGAAGCAATATAAAGGAAAGCGAATGCGGGAGGGGAAGAGAACAAAAAGCAGAACAGAAACAAACTGGGAGCATGAGTGAGAAGAACTTTTTCCCCCTTTGAATGAAATAACACGTGAAGATCCTCGAGGAAACTTTGGTAGACTTGCATTAGCCTGGTCTGTCCCTCGGTTCTTCGTGCATCTTGTAGCGCTTCACCGTGCACGGTAACCTAATGGGCCTGAGACTGAGACCATGGTGATGGACAGAAACACACAGCAGGAGGCAAAGTTTCAAATATTACAGCATAATTCAATTCAATTTTATTTATATATGGTGAAATCACAACAACAGTCGCCTCAAGGCGCTTTTCAGAGACAGTCAGGAACCCAGCGTTCCCTCCAGTAACTCCAGGACCTCTTCTTCTGCCTGTATTGATTACATTTTTATTATTTTTTTAACATTGTTAACACCATTAGACGCACTAATGATGATGCAAAGGCTTTGATAAATGGTAAATGGCCTGTATTTGTATAGCGCCTTACTAGTCCCGAAGGACCCCAAAGCGCTTGATAGGCGAGTAAAACCAAAATAATACTGAATACTAAACAGTTTTTTAAAAATCATAATAAATACTTAATTTCTTTACTGGTTTTAATATTTTATCTGAGGAATTACATCCATCTTCCATACTGTGTATGTTCTGGAAGAGCCAGAAGGTCCCACCTGCTGCCATTGAAAATGAGGCTACTTTCTCTGTGCCTGCTTTCCCTGCGACTGGACCTCCTCTTGTAACCACACGTGTTAGGTGTAGCGTGAAGCTGGAGAGACCGGTCAAGTTAAATAATATCGAGCTGACGACATGTTATGCTGCCGTAAGTGCAGTAAAACCTTTCCAACAAGCATCAGACAGAACATCACAGCAGCGAAAGCAAGAGGGCGAGACGCAGACGGGAGCGTGTTAGCCGTCATGTCGACTCTCCTGACCACAGTTTGTGATTCGGTGAAAAACATGTTGTAAAGGAAAAGCTGCTGGCAGTGCGCTGCTGCTAATCTGTGACACAGTAAAGCCACAGCAACACAGAACTGAACTGAATAGATCGGCCCATTGTCACGATATCCAAACCAATCCAAATATCAGCTCAGTGCATCCCTACTAACAGGTTCGTTCTTAACCAATGCATCATTTTAACCAGGCCTAACAAAACAAACCGAAAATGAAAGTGAGTCTGAATAGAACTGACTTCAATTGGCTTCTATTTAAACCACTTCTTAATAACAGTCACAGTCAGTCAGTGCTTTGTATTGTAAGATAAAGGCTCTGAAATGTAGAGGGAAATCCAAGAGTTAGATGATCCCCGTGAGATGATGGTAGAATGATGAATGTAGGGAGGAAGAACTCCTTTTCAACAGGAAGAGATCTCCAGCAGAACCAGGTGGAGCCTAGGGCTGTTCGATATAACGATATATATCGGATGACGATAGAAAAACGTCTATCGTTTCATTTTACGCTATCGTTTGTTTCGTGGTGTCGCAAAATAAACTCTTTACGGCAATATTTTTTCATTATTTTGATGGTCACTGTAGTGGCTATATGAATTTCCTAAAGTTCTCTCTTTCTCTTATATTTAATATAACCACACTACAGACGGACAAGCACCTGTTTTTATGCGTTGTCGTTAGCAACAACGACGGTAAAACCACCTCGTGTCCGCTTGTTTATTTTCCACATAAACCTTTCACAATAAAGCTCAAGATCCTGTTGAGACTTTTCAAAATAAACTGAATCACGTGAAAGATGCAGAGTATTTACGGATGAGTAACAAAAAAGAGCCGTCAGGTGCTAAAAAATAAACCTTAGACTCAAACGTTAGAACAGGCTTTTCCCCGCAGCACGCTGTGTAATAAATACTCACAAAGAAAACGGCGGCCGTTACAACCTATGTCTAAAAATGTATCGTTTCATGCATCAGTTAAAACACTCGACTCCAGGTACGCGACGCCCAGCTGGAAACACTTCACGCAAGTCGAGCTGCCCGACATTCACAGAATTTACAGAAAATGTTACATTTTTGTGATTTATATCGTTATCGGACGATAGATGTCTTAATATCGGGATATGAGTAAGTGAAAAGGTCCACTTCGATGGCAGTGATGGAACTTGTAGAAGGGATATCTAATGCAATAGATAATAAGGAATATACCGTTGGTGTTTTTATAGACTTAAAAAAGGCGTTTGATACAATTGATCATTCTATATTAATGAATAAACTAGAGAGATATGGCATAAGAGGGATAGCATATAAGTGGATGAAAAGTTACCTGGATGACAGATATCAATATGTTGAAATCAATAATGTAAAATCTAATCAGTTGAAGGTAACTTGTGGTGTTCCTCAGGGCTCTGTGCTGGGCCCTAAATTATTCATATTATATATAAATGACATATGTAGTGTTTCCAAACTGTTAAAATGTGTATTGTTTGCTGATGATACCACTCTGTATTGCTCAGGTAAAGACCTAGAACAGCTTCTGACTACAGCGGAAAAGGAGTTAAATATATTAAAAAACTGGTTTGATGTAAATAAGTTATCATTAAATATAAAGAAAACAAAACTGATTATTTTTGGCACTAGACAAATGAAAAATGTATCTAAAATCAGGGTTAATGGAATTGAAATTGAAAGAGTGTTCGAAAATAAATTTCTTGGAGTGATAATTGATGATAAGCTGAGCTGGAAGTCTCATATAAATCATGTGACAACAAAAATGTCAAAAACCATTGCTATTCTCTACAAAACAAAGCATGTCCTGAACAAAAAATCATTATACACACTTTATTGTTCTCTGTTGCTTCCATATATGACTTATTGTCTGGAGATATGGGGTAATGCATATAAAACAAATACTCTTCCTATTTTCAAGTTACAAAAAAGAGCTATAAGAATTATAAATCAATCAAACTATATAGAACCAACTAACATTTTGTTTATTAATCTAAATACCCTAAAATTTTATGATTTAGTCGAATATAAAATGGCACAGATAATGTATAAAGCACAAAATAACTTGCTTTGCTGCAGTATTCAGAAGCTGTTTAAAGTCAGAGCGAGTCAATATGACTTAAGGGGAACAGATGTCTTTAAAACAAACAAGATAAGGACAAACATAAAGCAAAGATGTGTTTCTGTTAGAGGAGTTAACCTGTGGAATAGTTATGACAATGATTTAAAAAGGTGTAGTTCATTTTCCTTGTTTAAAAACATGTTTAAAAATAGAGTATTAGAAAAATATATTAATCAAGAATGAAAAGAGCAAAAATAATAATTCTGAAACTCTTGATTGTTTTGCTTTGATGTAATTATCTAAGGTGGAAAAAAAAAATTTTTGTTTGTTTGTTTTTGCTTTGCTTTCTTTTATTCTTTGCTTCGAGCCCTGTGTACAGGAGCTGCATGCAAAAGATTTTTTGTTAAAAGGGTTGGCATAATAAGCAAATGCTTCAGCCAATACCCTTTGATTAGCCTTGTCTCATGATTTTTTTGCTTTTTGGTAATCTTTATTTTGTATTCTGTATGCTAATCAATAAAAAAAAAAAAAAATCAATATGAGATTTTGGTCATATCGCACAGCCCTAGTGCAGCCATTTATCATTATAGGTTAGTACAGGTTTCACAGTTATCACACCGTAGATCTGCAATTTCTTTATCCCATTAAGAAGTGAAGCACACCTGTTCTTCATCAAATAATGAAACACAGGGCGGCACCATCTTAAATCACCTGATAGGTCACATGACCACAACCAATGGGAATAATATCCAATCAGAACCACGTCTTATAGACGAAAAAAAGATGATCAATAATCTAGAAGTAATACATATCGGCACGAAAAATCAGTGCAGAGAAAGACGCCACCCTCACGGTGGTGATGATGTGCGCCGATTTTTCCTGTTTTAAGGTAAAGAAGAAGAGCATGAAGAGTTCATATGGAAAAATTAAAATAAAAAACTATAGAAAATAGAATAAATAACCACACACGGCAAAAACTTTCCTCTCCTCTGTGAACGCCCTGAATTTGAGCTGCTGCAAAGAGACAAAGCCTTGACAGTCATGTGACAGCAGTGCAGGCCAATAGAAGAGAGGGGACAAACTCCAAAGCTGTCCCACAGATTTATTTTTAGACTGCTTTTTATGCTGTGGACAGATTTAAACACTTGCTTGAGGCTCAGTGTGAAAGTTCACTATGAACTGATTTGACCTTAAAGGTGCTTTAAAATCACCGGTTCCTTTTGTATTAAATAACTTTCTTCTGGATGTCCGCTCTGTCTCGTGTTTTTATTGTCCTCTGGAGCACTTCAGCACGAGGCAACAGTGCTGCAGAAACTGAAATTATTAGAGCAGAAGCCACGGCACTGCAAACCAAGCTGACCACTGTGATCTGTGAAGAAATCACAGATTCAATGAACGCTGCCTTCAGCTCTTTCTCTTCTTCTTATATCCCATCTGCCCTCCTCTCCATCTCCAATCTCCTCTCCCTTCTCTCGCCTTGCTTTCATTTGCCGTCTTCTCTCTCCATCCTCACCCTCCTCCTCATCCTCATCTTCTTGCTTCAATTACCTCGAGCTTCATTCACCTCTCCCTCTCACACCAGGTTCTGATCTCCCTCTTTTCATCCCTCATTCATCCTCCCATGTCGCCCTTTCTTTTTGTTTCATTAATCCGAGCCTAAGCAGTTTGAAAAAGAACAAAACTGCAACAACAAAAAGAAATATTTATTCAGTAGATAGCGCCATGACAAAAGAGATCACGACTCAAGGTGGCCTCCCTCTGCAGGCACATTTAGCACATCTGAGCATTATCACAACCAAGAGAAAAGAATTAAGACAGCACATCCATGCCCTTATTTTCCCTCCTCCCCCCTCTCTGTCTGTCCTCTCTAATATCACACCCACTCCTTTCTTCTTCCTCGCTGTCCTCCACACCTTCTGCTCACACTGATCTTGGTAATTGAGAGGATGGCCTGCTCTCCAGCAGAGTGTTCGAGTGGCCAATCATAAAGCCCCGCGAAGCAATCAGCAGCACTCTTACTGCCCCAGATTGCCATTTAACCTATGATTTTCTATGTAGCACAAAGGCAGCCCGTTCCAACTCAACATAGCTTACACTATATTTATAACACCAAACAGCTCTGACCGCTGCAAACAGTGGCAGCTAATCAGGCGAAGGCGCCGTGGCCAAGGACAAAGGAGTCAGGCGCAGCTAACGGGGAGCATGCAGACGCCGCCTACAGGCTTCGGTCTGTGCAAGTTTACCGTCGATGTCATTAAAAAAAACATACCAGTCGTTATCTGAAGGCAGGCAATATGAGGAGGAAGTGTGAAGAGTTATTAACCTTTGATTGTAGTTGTAGATATGAAGCAGGGCCAAGAAAGGAGAGAGAGGAAATGAGGATGTCCAAAAGTGGAATGGAAGACATGAAAGAGAACGAGATGAAACTGTATTGATCGCTGTGGGGAAATGAGGCGGTGGCAGCCGCGAAAGTAATAGGTGACAGCAAGGAAATAAAGGTAAGAGTCAAAAGACGAATAACAGGCAGAGGAATATATTATTATAAAGTGGAAGTACATAAATATCCCACAGCCTGATGGAAGGATTACGTTAAAGAAGCATTCTTCACTTTGAAATCTGTTCTGTACACACAGCTTCTGTTTCAAGTCTGGATTTTTTTAAAATATGAAAAACACTTTATATTAGAACGAGAGGCAAGGAGATGGGAAAGAGCATGAGACAAAGTTTCAATTCGCAGGGGTGGTGAAGAGGAAATGAATACGGATACAAGCCAGAGAGAGAGAAATATTTCATTGTCTGACTCCCCGAGGAGCAACCTGGGAGAATGAGCGGAGATGAGAGAGGAGGAAGGCCTTTAGAAGGAGTAATAGAGGAGGATTTCTTTTTTTAACCTCCCTTCCACAGGCACAGAATACGTCTGAGGGTCACTGAACGCTGAACAGACTTCTTCGTCATGCGGTGTATTAATGTTTTTTTTATTTATACAGGACAAGGACGAGCAACAGCCTCTGCTGTTGCTATATAAATATGATTGAACTGAATTGAATAAAACACTGAAGCTGTCAACAGGAAAGCTAAATGCCTTCTAATATCAATCAAGCCTGAAGGTGTCGATTTTTGGAGCAGGGGCTTCTCCGACTTCTAGGTCAGAACGCTCTCAGTCCATGATGATGTAATACTCGCATCACTTTGCTTAGAAGTCCATGAGAAAACAGGAGTGAGCTCTCTTGATACATAACCTTATTATACATGTGGCTGGTGAGTTTATATCCTCAATCACTAGTTTGAAATCCTACTGAATGCAATACAATGGCTATGCTGTAATTTATGTTCCCCATTAGAGTCAAACAGATGATCAAGCACACTATGCTTTAGGGTGGGACTCTCTTCTGAATGATGAGTTGCAACAGCGTCCCAGTTTTTTTAGCCACATCTGCCAACCGACTTGACTTTTATGTTCTGAGTGCTACCAGAGTTGACAAGGAGCTAAAATACAGTTGGTCAGGTTCCAAAAAAACTGGTTACTTTGTTTGAAAACACTCATCGTGATACTGCGTCATCAAACTTGCACTCAAACCCTGAATTTGAGAGGCGATGAGAAAAGTCAGAAGAGTAATGGGGAGCTGGATGTTCTCAGTCATCGGCATTCAGGGCTTTTTTCTTTGGCTTGAAGAGGCATTTCAGTATTCTCCGAACCACCTCTATGGGATCAATTTTTACTCCCTTGTTTTGCAAAGTGTAAGATTAAAGTCTAGTCCATGCTCTTAATGTCCAGATACGACAGTTTTAAATTGTGTTGTCTCTAATCTGTTTTTATTTGCCCTCCAGTGACACAACTCGCTGAGAATACAAACTGATCGCGGCAGGCAAAAGCTATAGAGATGAGCACAGGGCTGATATACAGTAACGAGTGATTTGTCAGAAATGTTCAGTAGCAAAGAAAGGAAGTTAACTGAAGGCCTGATCCTCGCCATCTTTACAGAGCACGTCTTTAGAAGCGCGCTTATCATAAAGACTAAGCACCCGGTCAAGTCAATCAGCCACAATGACAAGTTATTAACGACTATGTATTTAATTAATCACCAGCCTCTGTTCAATGTGCAGTAATTAATATGCACTGGGGATTAACCCTTGTGGCAGAGATCAAGGGATAAAGCAAAGGATGCTGAAGTTTCAATTTGGTAATTCGCTCATTTGCTTTTGGAACAGAGCTCTCTTTATTTCAAGTTCACTGGTGTTACAAATACAGTAACTGCTGGGATTTTAAATGAAAAACAACATGTCAGCATGGCTTCTTAGTTTAATCAAATTACTTTATTGCCAAAGGCTAGCACTGTTCCCTCACAGCAAGAAGGTCCTGAGTTCAGTTCCACCATCAGGCCGGGGTCTTTCTGTGTGGGGTTTGCATGTTCTCTCCGTGTTTGTGTGGGTTCTCCCCAGAGACTCCGGGTTTCTCCAACAGTCCAAAGACATGAAGTAGTGGGGATAGGTTCATTGGAAACTCTAAATTGCCCACAGGTGTGAATGCGGGAGTGAATGTGAGCACGAATGGTTGTCTCTGTCAACGTGTTAGCCCTGCGACAGACTGGCGACCTGTCCAGGGTGTACCCCGCCTCTCGCCCCAACACAGCTGGGATAGGCTTAAGGATAAGCAGAAGCAAATGGATGGATGGACCAAGGGTAACATCAGGGACATTATAATAGGAAATAATTACCATCAAAGAATCCTAAATAGAAATATTCTCACAGCTTCATTACGTACACCTTGCTAGTTCCAGGTTGGACCCCCTTCTTATTTCTTTAAGTCTTTATGCAATGCAACCAGATTCTAGAAATATTCCTCAGAGATTTTGGTCAGTATTCACACGCTAGCATCACTAGCAACACGTGCTGCAGATTTGTCGGCTGCACATCAGCGATGTAGCTCTGCCATTCCACCGCATCCCAGAGATGTGATTGAGTTCTGGTGACTCTGGAGGCCAGATGAGTACCGTGACCAGTTTTAGATAGCCAAGCTTTGTGATACAGAGTTATAAAGGCATAGACGTGGTCACCAACAATACTCAGGTACGCTGTGGTGTTTGAAGAGGCTCAGCTGGTGGGATCCAAAAAATATCTCCCCACATCATTACTCCACCACCCTGACCTGAAACCACAAGGCAGGATGGATCTATGCTTTCATGTTGTTTGCAATAAATTCACCATCCGAATCCCACAGAAGGAATTGAGACACATAAGAAAATCGTGATCTTCCTGTTTTTGCCCCCCCACAAAAAAATACCAGTTAACAACTGTCCAGTGTTAGTGTCCGTTTTTGCTTTTCCTTGGCTGACTGTATCCAAGGAGTTACTGTAGCTCATAGGGTAGAGCAGGTGATCTGGTGGTTTGAGCCCCGTTTGGCCCAGGTATTCTCGGGCAAGTTGCCCCAAGTTGCTCTCCAATGCATCCATTGGAGTGTGAGTCTGTGTGGATGTTAGACAGAAAGCACTTAAGCATAGAAAAAAGTGTTTGTATGAATGGGAGTGAATGAGGTATGTTGTATAAAGTGCTCTGGTGCTCAGGTTGCGAAGAAAGCACTACATAAGAGTCAGTCAGGTTACCAAGTAGACTACAACAAACTATCAAAGTGTAACTGAAAACAAGGTTTTATTTTTTTCTTTTTAAACGAGTATATGTGGCATCAGCACAAGTAGGATTTTCTATTTTTTTCAATGCAGGAACGAATAACCTGCTCTAGAAGGACTTTAGAATAATAACACAATCACACACTCAAGATAAAAAAAGTCAAAGTTTTGACTCAGTTACAGTAACCTCATTCTTTCTCTCCATATTGAACTCCTCTGAACTGACGTCCTGTCATTTGAAGAGCTTTAAGCTACCTTTGTCATGAAATAAAGAAAATCCTGGAGTTTCTTCCTCCCGGATAACCCGACGCTGAACTCTGAAACTAAAATTAACTTTGCTGCTGGTTTTCTTTCTTGCCTCTTTCAACATTTCCAACTGGTGCAACTGTAGTACAGCGCCTCAGTGTTCTTCGTTCTCGGGGGAACGCAGGTCACCACCCAGGTGAATTTATTCATTAATGCCAGGAGCAAACTCGAGGGATGACACCAGCACCCTGCTAGAGATTACGTTAGCACACATGGGTTCATGTACCATAATAATCTTGTGCTTCTTCTGTAATCTCTGTTACTCTCACTGATGCAACTTGCATGACTTTACTCCCTGTCGTGATTTTTCCCATATAGATTTCTTATATATTGCACATAAACAGTTTCAGAGTTCTGTTATATGGAATTTCAGAAATTTATAGTGTATTTTTTTTAAACTTTCTTATTTCTAGCTTTTCTAATCATGTGTGACAGGAAGGAAAAATGTGAAAATACAGGTGTGCATACTTCTAATTTACTTTGCAGTTTTTTGCTCAGGTGAATGTTTAGTAGTATTTAGCTGAACTGCAGAGCTGGGTAATAGTTCCTCACTGCAAATGATATTTCTACACCTTTCACATAAGTATTCCTGTAATCATTTGTGCGATCGTGGCTACAGGGCGATCGTGGCTCAAGAGTTGGGAGTTCGCCTTGTAATCGGAAGGTTGCTGGTTCGAGCCCCGGCTCCGACAGTCTCGATCGTTGTGTCCTTGGGCAAGACACTTCACCCGCTGCCTACTGGTGGTGGTCAGGCGCTTTGGGGTCTTTAAGGACGAGGAAAGCGCTATACAAATACAGGCCATTTACCATTTTAAACTTAAAGGGGAGTGTTCAAGCAGATAAACAGACTTCCAGTTCAAGAAGAGTGGAGGAGTTCGTTATAATCTTAGCTTTAAAATACAGTTAAAAGAAACTTTAGAGGATAATTTACAGTAGACTAAAAATATGCACAGAGCCAGTGATTAATCACACTTTGCAAGTCATATAGAAGCTTTGATTTATGGGTTTGTTTCTTACTTCACCAGCACCGCCAAAAACCTCTTCAGCAATGCCGAGTAGTTTCTGTCTTACCTTTCTACTTTATAAACGAGAATCCCTGCTGTAATAAATAAACCAGTCAACACATCATGTTTATCTGGGTTTTAAATGCATGGAAAAAGATTTGGAAACAGAGTCTCAGCAGAGGAAATACTCAGCAGAGTGAAAACATGCTTCAGATTAACACACTGAGTGCACAGAGGCTAATGCTACGGCCACACGTGGGAATCAGTGGTTGGAGCCTGCAGCACTAAAATGTTTCCTTTGGATCTGTGACCACTCTGTCAGTTTCTGTCTTCATATGGCAATAAAGCAGTAAAAAGGCGGAGCCAAACAGCTGTCACTCTTGCATTTACACAGGAATATAACCACAACACAACTAGATGTTACCAGTTGAAACGAGCCCCTGTTCCCAAGAGCTGTGTTGCAGTTGACTGACTCAGGATAACTGGGTTGTGTTGGCAGTCCGTGTACATTTATAGATGAAACATCACTTATTTTCAAACCGTTACCAGTCTGAATTGGACCACAGTTGTTTGGAGACAGGTTGCCTCCCACCAAGCAATCTGTGCAATGTTACATATTCAACCCTTGGTTGATACGTTGGTTGTTGCAGCTTCTTATAATAAACTCTCCAGCAACACCAAAAGGCCTGAAAGACCAAAGACGGGAGCCAAACTCAATAACAACGTTGTTTCCAAGAAAAATGCATTCACAACATTTAACCCAGTTAAGAACACTCAAAGAGGTGGGCATGTCATTGTTATGGATAAATGAGACACCCTCATCAACACAGAAGATTTACAACACAGTACAAAACCACTGGTTTTAAGGACAGATGACATTTTCCAAAAAAAACATGTAAAACAACCTGTTCTGGAAAAAATGTTTGGACAGATGAAACCAAGGTGAACCAGAATGATGATGAGAAAAATATGAAGTAGCAGAGAAACACTCACATTCTCAGTATACTGCATCACCTGTTAGTTATGGTGGATTTGGTTTGTGACATGGGTATGTGTGGCTGCCAGTGGAACTGCTGATAGAAACAGGTGTGATGTGTACCTGATCAGACAGCAAATAATGACCCAAAACAAACTGCTAAAGGTCCAATGGTTTTGGATTCTTTAGAGTCAAAAGATCCAATCCGAGAGTTTCTCAATGCAAAGAAATGGGATATTCTTCGATTGCTACACCCGTCATCCAGCAGAGCAGGTTTTTCATTAAGACCCACAAACAGGGAACAACTGCGGGTGACTGCAGTCAAAGCCTGACGGAAAACATCAAGCGAGGAAACACAACATTTGGTGATGTCCATCGTTTGTAGACTTCAGACAGTCGCTGACTGCAAAGAATCCAAGTATTGCTTAGCTACCCTTCATTCAGAACAAAACCTCGCATTCTCTCGTTGTAGTATCGGCTAAAACCTTCCATGTGGAAAAAAAAACATCACATGTTTTATCCACAACCAGCGTGGTGACAGGAAGACAGGAAGTGTTTAGGTTTGACTCTCATGAGGCGTTCTGACATCTCTGCAGCTTCCTGTAGAGATCGGCTTGTGGCTCTGAGTGGTTTTGTCAAGATGTGAAGCCGAGTGGGCTGATTTTTTTTTTTTTTTTTTTTTTAATCCTCATGCAGAAATTTTGAGCAGCCGCAGCACGCAGACGGTCCATAGTGTTCGAGTGTCAGATCCACTTACTTTGTACTCACAGCACTGGTTTCAAAGTGGCTGTTCTCACGTTTTGTCTTCAATTCTTCAGATGACTGTTTTTGTTTTTTCGTTAGGCTGAAGTTCAGGTCACTGTGGAGGAACCACAAAGACAGATAAAAATGGGTAATACAGCACTGTGCGCAAAAGTCTGTAGCCCTCATGTTTTAAATATTGTGCTAGAAAAACAGGAAATAGGTGCAGTGACTTATTGAACCGTGTGGATGGAAATAGAGGATAAAAGGCAAAAACAAAGTTTGTACAATTCAAACAAGCTTGAAAGTCAATATTTGGCTTGACCACTGTTGCTCACCCAACACTTGGAAGCAAAAGATATAGACACTGCACAGTTCTCTACATCCGCTTTCAACTTTTTTCCCAACTTATAACTTTTCTGGACATCTTCAAACCTGTGGCTTATTCTGCCTACAAATTCTTGATGTCTTGGTGAATTAGGTATAAAACAAATGTTGGTATAATTTAAGATCATTGAGGGAATCAGACATGTTAGCAGCGATTCAAAGGTCTGGAACCTCTTAGTGCATTCAAGCAATTTACACTGTCATTCACAAATAGAAGTGGATAATACATTCATTTGGTTTTTCTGTTAGCTGAACAGATGGTCCACGTACTCAAAATGGCCTTCACATAATTCTATACAACTGTTTATTCATAGAAACAAATATTTACTGGAAAAATAAATACTTTAAATGACTCTCTGTACTGCAGTACTCTAATGAGCACGTTCACTTACATAAATATGTTAGTTTGACATAAATCAAGTTTTTAAAATGTTTCCACTTTTAGTCTGATAGTGATGAACACTGGCTGTGGGTGTATTTACTAATATAACTTATTCAACTGCTGAATTTACACTTTCTTTTCTGACACATCTGTTAACTTGGTGCTTGGTTTCCATGTAAACCTTCAAGGCTCCTGTGTCATATGTATCATGTAAACTATTTACCACCCATCATACATGAATCGGTGCTAGAGTTCACTTCAGCCCCTCACGTGAATGTTGTACCTGCAGTTTGTAAGCTGCTGCCTCTGTATGTTTCAGGCTGGAGTCTCCTACCCGCTCTCTGCTGATGGAGGCCCCTAAGGGAATCCAGATCCTGGCTGAGGCCGGAGACATCCAGGCCATCTGCAGGAGCGAGCTGCGACTGGAGTCCAAAGACGGAGAGGTACTGTGTGTCCACCAAAGCAGGAGTTTGTGAGGTTATGTTGGGTTTAATCCAACTGGGATGTTATTTTCTGCATTTACGCATGAGAGGTAAAAATAAGTCTGACGAGTCAAGAAATCCAAAGAGTCATGAGTTCAGACTCTGTTAAACCACAATTAAACATTTTTACCTAAACTATCTGTTGCAATTTATGGATCCACTTCTAGCTTGATTGTCTTTTTTCTGCAGAATTAGCAATTTTTGGTTGCTTGCTTACATGTGTAAGTGCAATGTAATGTACAATATAATAGATTTTTCTGAAAAGTGCCTTTGAATGAGAAAGGATCTCAGCGTTTTTTAAAAACCAGCAAACCACTAAAAGTGGAATTTTTGTGTTTTTTCTTCTCAAAGATGGGAAAAAAACTTTTCAACCACCAACTGCATCTATTTGCATTGACCTCCATTTTCAAGATTCCCAGGAATGAAACTAGGCTGCTATTTTTATTAGTACACAAATTCCGAAAGATATTTAAAGACAACACCCACTCCATCCACAGCCTGTTTGCCACGCTGCCATCTGGCAGATAAACACAAGTATCTGTACCACCAAACTTAAGAATAGTTTTGTTCCTGAGGCTGAAAGATTTACTGAAGTCAACTTTGCTGTGAGAAGAAGCGTTTTCATCTTTTTATTCATTTCTATTTATTTTTCTTTAGTAGCTTTCAGCGATTAAAAGAAAAATTGATTAATCACTGTTAAGATTTCTCTGGGTCTGCTCATCACTCTCTTAGTTATGAAAATGACCGTTTTTAATGAGTTTTGTTCATTCATTTCTAATGGACTTTAACAAACTCCACCAAAGCAGGACCAACAGGCTATTTTGAAGCTTCCCATACCAACATCATTAAAATGGTGCCAGCAGAAGTGACTGTGACTGTATGTATGAATGAATGTATTCCAACACCGCTTGAATTAGCTAAAAAAATCCCAGTGAATAATAAATATTCTTTTCTTATACTGAGCCTTCAGGTTTATCTGAAACACGGCGTCTCGTTTTAAGGACGGCCTCATTTTAAGCAAAAAAAGTGTAAATCTATAAATTAGTAGAAAAAATCAATTATATTCATTTTCAGCTCCATGTTACATTCTTAGATGCTGGTAGAGTTGCATTATTTACAATTCCAGATAATACAATAAATGTATTCATGCATGTGCTCTCCTCAGATCAAAACCTCCTTTCATTTAATGCCAGTCTCCCTTTACGCCAGCTTTCTGCTGATTGGCTGCCCCTTCTTATTAACATGTACGTGGGTGGGGCTGACTGCATTAGCCTCACATTGCCGTTGACTCTGCCTGCACAGTATGAATGCTGGCAACTTGTGCAGGCTACATTATAGCGCTACATAGATTCACATAGATACACAAGGGCAATAGGCTAACTTCCTCTCTTTTAAAAATCTGTGCCTACACTGTTCACCATCAAACACACAATGAGTGGTCTGAGGTAAAAGCTTCTTCCTGTCTTTGAGTCCTGTTACTCTAAAAGTGGTTTTTGCACAAATCTCTCACTCTGTGCACCGACAACAAGTTAACAAATTAACTTTTCTTGTCCTGCGGCCATGTTGGCTGATGGGGATCCATCTCAATTCAGCATTTTCTCCTGTCCAAACTTATTTTTAGCAAATAACAATCCAAACAATAGCTGGCTTCCTTCGCCAACATGGGCTGGCGTTCTCATAATGGCTGGTGGCAATTTCCCACATGCTGGCCATGCACCAGGATCTGTAAGAGCCTCGCGGAAAAAAAGAGAACATAAGATGATTGTTGTTTTTTCTGTTTTATACTCTCTCATCCTCCTTTTACTAATTACTTCCCCACGGTGTCTTCTATGTGCTGCTAGCTTCCATTTCCATCCATCTTTCCAGTTTTCTGTCCATCCCTCCTCCTTTCTCTGCCCTCTTTCTGTCGTAAACTTTGCTTGTTTACCCCCCCACCCTCCAAATTCGTTCATCCACTCATGCTGCTTCCTTCCTTCTTTCATCCTTTCCTTCCTGCTCCTAAATTCCCCCAACCATCCCCTGATTCGTTACACACATCAGTCTTCACATTCATCACGGCCGGCTGCGCTGATAAAAGGATTTCCCTCCTTAGGTTGCACCAGTCGTGTCATGTCAAATCTGCTAAAATCAGCGGAGGAGGATTAGGAAGAAGAAAGTGTTTAAAAGTTTCCCACAAAAACAGTTTCATACATTATGACAGGCTGCTGATATGAGATGGACACAGAGAGGGAGGGAGGGCGGTCTCAGGAAGGTGCCCTTGAATCCAGTTTAGTCCAATTAAATGCAACTGCAGCGGCCATGCTGCTGCCGCATCTTCTCACAGATTTCATGGATGTGTGGTCAGAAATGAGGCTGTTGGACTAACGGTGGGCAGTGCATATAATTAGAATCGCGTTCTCACACTCCATTAGGGTTGCAAATGTCCATTTGTCAAACCTCTGTCTAACACACATTCACGCTCCCCCTCTCTCCTCAGGCGCCGCCACTGCAATTACAGAAAGGTTTTGGCTATTAGACACCCACAGACCACACAGGCAGATAATGAAATAGAGTCGTGCACGCTCTTCTCAAAGCATTTTTGAAAGCGCGCAAAGAGCAACCCGTAATTCCTCAGCGCACATGCGCATTGTCTTAAGGCATCCTTGTTACAGCCGTCTGCACAGGCTGCACTTCACACGTGTAGCTGCTGGCATGTTTAATTACAAGGACGGTGCATCAAGTGTGAGCTGAACACCGGTGCTGTCATAGTTCAACCTTAATTGACTTTGTGTTAGCCTCACTGTTGGTTATCCACCAAGGTGAGACAGACCAGTGCAGGTTTACATCACAGCCTGCACCAGTTAGCAAGAAAGGCCACGCAGTCTGTCTGAGACAAGCAAGGAAGACACTGGCAGTTACACGAGAAAGTCATCACACACAAGCACAAACTGTTGTGAAGCCAGCGGAGATGCATTTACACATTTTCGTCACTAGACCCTCAGAAGCTGTTTTCCCTGACAGAATACCAAGAAACAAACTAAAAGCTAAACCTGTGGAAATTAGGATGCACAATAACCATATTATTGCATTATCTACTCTACTGCAGTCATATCAGTGCCTCAATATGCACAGAGGGGCACAGAGTCTGTAACCATAACTGTACATACATTTACAAAAAGAAATGTTACTTTATTGAATCTATGAACTCAAAAAATGTGGATGTTTGTTAGCAGAGTTGGTGTCGTTGCTCCAAAAAGTCATTTATTACACATTACACGTGAGTAAAGGACGGCCTTAGCTCATCCTAAAAGTGTTCATTTGTGGAACCAGGGATTCTCTCTTTACCATCATGAGATACATGGACAAAATTATTAGGCCACATATTTTTTTACCTCCCAGCTCCATTGACATGGGTGTATCAAATCAAGCACCTAGCCATGCAGTCTGCCTTTGCAAACATTTCCCAAAGAATGTTTTGTTGTAAAGCACTCAATGAATTTGTGCATGGTACTGTAATAGGATGCCACAGCAAGGTCCATAAAAGCATGGCTGGATGATTTTGGTGTGAAAAAACATGTAGAGCCCTGACTTCAAACCCATCAACCACCTTTGGGATGAACTACAATGGAAATGGCAAGCCTGGGCTCCACATACAACATCCAGTGCCTGACCTCACAAAAGCTTTTCTGGATGAACTGACAAAAATTCCCACAGGCACGCTTCAAAATCTTGTAGAAATTCTTCCCAGAAGAGTGGAAGCTGTTACTGCTGCAGTAGGGGCACGGCTTTTGGAAAAGCTAGTGTAGATGTGGCCCAATGTTTTTGCCCATATAGTGCGTGGCTCACTTGGATGGATTTACCATCATATCTTCACAAATATACACATCAGACAAAGATAATAAAAACTGGGTGGCATCGTTCTGCAGATGTATGCATTATACAGGACTGATAACAACCATTAAAGAAATATTAGCTTAGCCATTAGGTGATGTCTTCCTCCTAACAGCAGGTACCTATCACCATGTGCAGTGGTGGTCGTTCCACCCTGCTAAATGGAAGTAATATGCAGTGTGTTGAGGGCTAAAAAAGCCACAGAAGTCAGCATCGGGGAAAAAGTGATAATATAGCTCATGCAGAGAATATTTGCATTCCTACGGGAGTCTTTTCCCTCCAAGCTGCAGGAAGCAACAGAAACCTTCTCTGCGAGACATGAAATAAAACCGAACTGATAAACTTGACCTCACCTCACCTTTACCTGCCCAACCTGTTTGTACTGTTGGCTATCACAAGCACACAGACACACGAATTTCATCCTGCCGCCCACACACACATTTACACACAGCTTCTGGAGTGTCTCACACCGTCTGCCCCTCGTGGTGAAAGATTTGTTCAACAGCAGCTGTCTGAGGAAGTCAGCTGAGACTCTGCTTTAAAAGTGTTCCAGGTCATTTGATGGCGATGCCTCCCCGAGGCGCATCGTAATGGCTCCTTTACGTTTTTATGGCTGGAGAGCTCCTCCTGTCCGCAGCCGGTGCAACACCAGCCTCATATGAGCCCCGGGAGGACGGGAGGATGGAGGGAGGAGGGGATTCATGCAGCGGTGGTTTGTGACTGTGCAGACCGAGAGAGATGGTTTGTTCCAATCAATGAGGGGAGTAAAATGAGTTATGGGTTAATGTGTTTATGGAGTGGCTTGCAGAACAACTTTTCTTAGGTTTTGCTCTCCTTTTATTGCTCAGGAGACGAGAGGAATAACTTTTGAATGAGCCGACGGTAAACTTGTAGAAGGCTTTTTTGCTTTTTATTTACCCCGTTTGGGACTCTCTGCCAACAAAATACTTGAAAATATCCCAAAATAAAACTCTGTTCATCTGGATTTGGGCCCTCATCAAACAAACAAACCTGAAATACCTGCTGTAGAGGGCAATTTAGTTTACAGATAATTTACAGATGAAGTCCACGTGCTGAGGAGAAATATGATCATAGGCAACCAGTTAAACAACTTCCAGCTGAAGTTTTACCTTCAGGTTTGATTGGTCCAAAGCACAGTGTGGCCTCCTTTCCTAATAAGTGCACAGTTTTTAGTTTCCAAAGTTTGAAGCATCCTAGATGGACCTAACGAACTTTTATGGTCATTGTACAGTTGCTTGCACAATGAAATTAGGTAGCAAGACCACAAAGGTGCAAAAGTAAAGAAAACAATATAAGAACACAGGAAGCATTGTAGGGGTGTGTTCAAGGGCATCGTAATAAAATATGATAAATAAGGGTGGAAGGGCTATGGTCATCAAGGATAGGGATGGAAATTGCACATCTGCCGAAATATTGCAGAGAAACGAAATATTGCACGGGAAAAAAATGGCAGCAACAGAATGATTGTATGGGGGAGATCTGCTCACACTCTTAATTTGCATTTATGGTTCGACAGCCCACGGGTAGAAGCTGTTCTGTAGACTATTGGTTTTGCACCTGATGGATCTGAACCTTTTTCCAGAGGGCAGGATGTTGAATAGATGGTGGTTACGATGGAGGCAGTCTTTATGATTGCCCTGCCTCTGGAGAGACATCTAGAGCTGGTAATGGACTCCAGGGTGGAGAGAGGACAGCTGATCACCTTCTCTGCAGTTCTGATGACCTTCTGGAGTCTCTTCTTATCAGCTGTTGTGCAACCAGCGTACCACACGGGGATGGCGTTCACCAGCACACTCTCGATTGTGGCATTGTAGAAGGACACTAGTAGATCAGTCTGCAGCCTGTTCAAACTCAGAACCTTCAAGAAATGGAGGCGCTGCTGTGCTTTCTTCGACAGGGCTAATGTGTTAGTAGTCCAGGATGGGTCCTCGAAAATGTGGGTACCGAGGAACTTAAAATGCTCTTATTCAGTAGTTCTCCAGGCTTTCTTTCCAAGCAAAATACAAAGAAATGAGGCCTGGTGTAAGATTATAACGCAGTACTGTATTTGCTATGTGTAGCATGTTAATCACAACTACATTTGGCCACCAAGAAGTCATCTTTTCTCATCTCTCCTGAACTCAGCTAGTCCTCAGCTAAACCAAATCACTCTACTTCTCTTGTCACTCTTAGCTGCCCTCAAAGTAAATCATTCACTCGTTCTCCTTGGCTTTTATTTTCCTTCTCAGGACTTCTGACTCACAGGATTGGACTCACATAAATAGTGTCTGAAACTCCTGACACCTTAGCTCTCCACTTCGTTGGTTGCATAGAATGATAAGTGACCTAGATACTCAACTGCAGCATCCATCCAGTTTTTCTGACTTGAGATTTTTCCTCCCACATTTCCCAGTGTTTTCCAGCCCTTTCAGTGGACATGAGTGGAATGAATTGTAAAGGTCATGTGTTGGATTTGAAGTTGACAGCATTGCTGCACAGTATAGTCATATCTATGATAAAAGTCACTGAGAATGCTCCTGCCTGGCATCATCTGTGGAGAAATCTCTCTAGATTGAGGCGGTGTTGTCCTACAGGATACTGCAGAGGCATGCCTTTTACCAAAATGTCATCGGTTTTAATCCCTGAAGGAGGAGAAAAGATAAAGAGTAAAAGTAAATTTGTCAAAGCTGAGAAAAGCTGGATACAGAGTTTAAGAGGTTTAGAAAACAGTTCTGCGTAGTCAAGGCAGGTCAGATAATCACAAAGGTTCTTGCTGTTGGTATAGTTATATACCAACAACGTGTATGTATAAGATTAACAGGTATTTTGCACTGATCCATTCTCAATCACACAAGTAAGAAAACCTCAGGAAGTTGGTTCTGTTCATAAAATTATGCAAATTGTGTTAATGATTTTGCATCAGTGCAACTTTTTAATTTATAGGATGAATTATCTGGTTTCTTTCTCTTTGGACACGGGAGACATTTTCTGTTTCAGACAGTAAAGATGATAAACTATGACTGATGAGTTAAGATGTAGTAGTTTATTTAGGTTAAAATGAAAACCAGTAACTAAAGCAGTGAAAATGCCAAGTACCATTGACATGAAAATGAAAATTAAGAAAACAAGCAGGAATTAAATCCCAGGAACTCTGGGGTGGAAATTAGTGTCAGAATTCTTCCTTCCTTCACCCCCAATAAGTCGCAGCAGAGGTCCGTCTTTCCTTGAGCCTGGTTCTGTTTCTTCCTGTTAAAAGGGAGTTTTTCCTTCCCACTGTCACCAAGTCCTTGCTCAGAGGGGTTGTTTGATTGTTGGGGTTTTCTCTGTATTATTGTAGAGTCTTTACCTTACAATATAAAGCACCTTGATTTGGCGCTGTGTAAATAAAAGTGAATTGAATCTAAATTGAATAAGGTGTCACTGCACTGATGCATCAGATTAGTCTGTCACACCTGAGTCATCATGTACCAAGGAGCAGGGTTACTGCTGTGACCCGTTTTAACCCAAAAACCTGTTTCTTAAACACAAACACAGTCTGTAGTGCCTACATCGAACAATCAGGAGAAGATGAAAATAAAAAGTTAGCCAAATTAAGTGCAAAGCAGAAAGGCAGCTGAACCTCCACCCCCGCTGACTTCTCTCTGTGACAACTAAGACTCTTATCTCTAAGTGTTTAGTGTGGATGCTCCTGGCAACTGATTAATATTTGATTAAGTAGGAGGAAGAAATCAGAATATTGACTCATCTAAAAGTAAGAAAACACTCAGAAAATAGTCTGAGCGTAATGAAATGGACAATTTCTCCCCATGAATAGCATGTTTACTTAATGCAGCTAACATTAGCTGTGCTAGCAGAAGCAGCATTCTTTGCTCACAGGTACGCACGTACGCTTGGAGTTTCCCGACACAACCACCACACAGCCATTCTTTATTTAGCTCTACAGAAAAGTCCTGGTTAGCAAGGCTTGCATTCCTATTGCTGTTTTACAACTTTCAGTCACAGCTAGCTTCAACTAATGGTGGGTGACTGTGTGACATCTCAGAACCAACAGCTAACTGGATTGCATGTTAATAAAATATTAATACCTCATTTACCAGGGCACCATTTAGTCAACTTGCTTTTTATTTATTATGCTTTACATTCATAAAAACAGTTGTGATATCTTTCACAAACACAAAAACAAACCTAACTCAGCTAACTGGGTTAGCTAACTAAGATGGGTCTTTGCACTGATTTGCCCATAAATCCATCTTTCTTCTTAACAACTTATCTAACTGAAGGTAATTTGGGGAGGGTGTTGAATCTATGCCAGCTGTGACATCTATCGCAGGTCTAACAGCCTGCTGCCGTCTGTCACAGCTGACCGATTTAGAATAACCGGTTATCCCGACATGCAGGTCTCTATATGTTCTCCGTGTTCTTCTGCATGATTTCTCTCCGCGACTCTGGCTTCAACAGTCCAAACTCCAAAATCCAGAACCTTCTTGCTGTGAGGGGACTGTGCTGCGCTGACCTCAGCCGCCTTGCCAACCTATAATTTCAAATTTCAGCATTATGTAGCTCAACATGTGGATGCAAGCAAACTCATTTTTGCAGCAATCTTTTCCAGACTTTTAAACCATCTGCTTTTCATCCTTTGTTTCTACATGCTTTCTTTGTCTTCCAAAACATCTCTACCCATTTCATTTCTCTTCTTTATTTTCCCTAATCTCACCAGTTTGCTCTTCTCCCTGTACCGCAGATCTCGCTGGATGCTCAGAGGATTCGGCTGTTGCAGCTGCCCGAGGGGAAGGCCTCCACCAGCTCCTCGTCCTCTGGGACCAGGCAGACTGTCTACGAGGTTTGCGTTTGCCCCAATGGGAGGCTCTTCCTGTCCCAGGCTGGCACCGGATCCACCTGCCAGATCAGCAACAACGTCTGCCTCTAGGACTCATACGTACAAAAATAAACAAACGCATCCTGAAAGAGAGACGGGCTGAACAGACAGATGTACACATATCGCCTGCCTTTAGGACTGATTCACAGCTAACACGTACAGAAATACAAAGACTGCCAGAGCTGATGGACAAACAATCATAGATACTGTACTTACACAGACACACTGATGTAAACACTTTACAATCACAGACTGATGTTTAGGCCCAGCTGATATGTTTTAAGCTCCTGACATGTTTCAGTTTAATGCAACCTTTTTCTTTCCCTTAATTTCCTGAGTTGAAGTCGATCATCATGAGAACCTAAAAGTCTCCGCTAAGCTCTTCACACATAGTAATACAGCTGAGGTCTCCGTCACATCGGGAATAAACTGACTCTATTTAACGAAAGGCCAGTATTTGTAATATATCCGTGTGATCCTAACAGTCATACGCAGAGATCTGTAATCGCACCACACATATTTTAACACGTGAACATGGTACACACACACACACATTGTTTGCTTGTAGAAGCCTCCGGGTAGAAACTAAAAGGAGGATCTCCAGAGAGTTACTGAAGGAGACACCGACGTGTTCCCTTCCTCTGTCAAGAGCATTTCAGTACGAGAATCACTAGGGTGATCACCCTCCTTTTTCCTCCATCTTCTCTTTCCTTCCTTGTAGCTTGCTTCAGTTGAGGTTTTAAACTGCACACCAGTGGTTCTCAAACTAGTGGGTGGGCGCTAATTTAGAGAAAAGATTTTTGAAGGAAAGGACGGACTGGAAAGACCTTTGTTTCACAAAGATTCCACTTGGATCCTCTTTTTATTTTTGATGTTTGATATAAAACAAATACACGTATATGCATCCAAAAACTGTGGGGTCCTAACATTTTTCAGCCTCTGAAAGAAAGTTTGAGAACTACTGATGGCGACTGTTCCTAGAGTTCCATCAGGACATAAAACAAACGCAAAGACTTTCAAAACTGTTTAAGTTCAATTTTAAGCGAACAACAATTACAGCGTGCCTCTGTCACAGTTCCCTTATGAGTTTGGTTTGATTTTGTGGGGATGTGTTGATGCTAAATTGTGACAGTAAGACCATGTGCAGGTTGCTATGCTTATCAGACTGTGAAGCCATGTTCAGATCATCTTGCATTTACTCAGCTGGGCTTCTGTTCGCTTCTTTCCAAAAAATATTTGGCTTCGAAGAAACAAACGTGCACTGCATGTTCAGCAAAGTGCTCGGTTTGTAAATTCACTTCTAACGACAACGTTAGTTTTCTAAAACAAATCTTTTCATATTCTTTGAATTTGCAGAATTTTTAAAATATTTGAAGTTTTTTTCCTTCAACGGTTTGAGAAGGGATTCCTTCACATCCCGTTTATTATCTCAGAATTCAGAGTTTTTCTCCGGAAAAAAGTCCTGACCCTGAGGTTATTTTCTCTTCAATGTAGATAACTTTACCTTGACAGCAAGTCTCGAAAGTATGCCACAGTATGGTCACCTGCAGTCCAGCAACCATCAACTGCCAGTGTAGTTACAAAACATTAAGCACACAAAGCCAGGTCTCTACAGCACTACATCTACTATCACTACTCTCCGTCAGTGTCCGCGTAAAAATCAGAGTCAATCTCAGTGAGCCAAAAAGGAAAAATTAGGAGCATTTCAGTTGAAGGGAAAGGAGCTAAACAGTTAAAACACAAAATATGTCAAAGAGCGATGTTTCAAATGGAAGACCATGTTAGTGTGGTGGCCTCATGCTTGTACGAGGTGATCCTGGCCGGTAAAGCCCTAGCACGCTGATCCCGTGGTGAAGTTCTTCTCACGGAAATCATTCCCTTGACATTCAAAGCATAATAAAACCACAACAGGAACGTTCATGTTTTCCACATGGGTGTGGCTGCTGGAGGTGGCTAACGGCTAACTAATTCCATTTATTTACATAGCACCAAACCACAATAAGAGTCACCTAAAAGCGCTTTGTGTTACAAAGTAAAGCAAATTTAAAACTGTCAGAAGAAAAATGATCAAAATTCCAACTTTTGTTCTCTAAAGTTGGAATTTTGATCTTTTTATTCCTGTTCTCTGCCACAGGGTCCCATTTCACTCTGGACGATCACTTGAGCGTGCCCCATTAACGTCCAGAGAGTTGGAGTTTTAGATTGTGTTAGAAGTTCTCTGGTTCAGATCTCCAGTCTAGACTCACTTTGTCGGCCTAATCTTTTAATCTTAACTCTTGTATTCTTTGTGATATGACATGAACAAGGCAGCAGAGGCTGAAGCATTGATCTGTTTGAATTCTTTAAACATTTAAAGCAAACTGTGTTAACTTTGAGTTCTGTGGATATTTTATTTAATCTCACGTATTGATTGTATGCTAACTGTTGTTGTTGCCTGCATAAATTCTGACCCCTGAAAAGAGAGCATCAGCTTCCCTCCTATCGTCCTAACACTGAAGAAAATGTTGAAAAACAGCAACAGCTTTGATATTTCCAAACCTCGCATAGAAAAACACAAACATCCAACGTGAGCTGCTTGAACCTCGCCGGTGGTCACCCTACTTGTTTCTTGCACTGGGACATTTTTTTTAAAAAGGACAAAAAAAAGATTTTAAAAAATACAAAAAAAACTAAGCGAGCCACTCTGTTGAAAGAGGGGAACTGTGCCTGTGCCTTACGTCGATGCACTTGTGGCAAGAAAAAGCACATCACCCAGACTTTCTTTGGCATCAGTGAGTATTATGATCTCTGATTTCAGTTGTGTTTCATCACAAATCTTTCCCTGTGTGCGAATGCAAAGACCTTTGTTCCATATCTGACTGTAGCGCCCCCTGCTGTCAACACCTGACTCTGCAAAAGGAAGTGCCGGCTTTGTTTTTTCCATGTATCACTTTAGTTTCTTGTTGCATGATCAAAATCTGAAGTTAAAAGTGGCGCACGTGATCCTGTCGAGTTGAGTTTGATTTCCACTGCTTATCTTGAACCACTGACTCAAAAATATCCAGTCACGTACTGCCATTTTTTCACAAGTGCTGGCGTCCAAGAGAAATAACAAGGGGGTGTTTGGTTTCACAGCTACCCTTGGAAAGAGTAGCTTGGATCTATTCTAATGGTTGTCAAAACACGTCTTTACTGATGTGTACTGAATGGTCACAACTCATCGTTAAAGCTACAGGAGAGGTCATCAAATGTCATGCATCCAAATGCTCATGTGGACTATAATCAACCAGAATTTAAATTTATGTTTTTTAATTTTTATGGTTGGCATCGAAATTAAGACCCTAGACAGTATGAAAGGTGAATTAAACCTTTATGACTGCTCAGTGGTTAGTGACGTCTGTGAAGCTTTAATTTGATTGTTTTTCACCATCACAATCTTGTTGTTTCCATTCTATAAGTATCGCCCCCTGGTGGCCATTAAATGTAATGCAGGTTTCAGGCATTTCAGGGGTGACTTTGCTTTTCAGATCCAGTTGGTGTGCCAATCTTTCATACTGTCTGTGGGTTAGACCAGGATCACTTTTGCCGCTGGCACCAAAGGACACCTCGTGTGTATCACTCGGTCTTTGTGTCTTGACATTGTGAGTTCAATGTAGTGTTTTGAGATCAGAAGGAAATTCCCAAAACCATCCTATGATACTGCACAGATATTGTCGAGAGCTATATAGAATATCTTCAGTTTAACATAAAAAGTGTTTGCCACCAAGTCTTGCAGAATTGTGCAGTTTCAATATTCATGTCTGGTTGCAGAATTAAATCTGCGGCAGCAAGTATGGAAAGTTGCCTAATTACCATATCTGCAAGGCTGTAGTAATACATCAGCTAAAGCATTCACTGACGATGTGTTTAGTTCCCCCCCGGTTTCTGTTTCCGTTTGGGTCGGGCAGCCAGCCGGTGGTATGAAAACATCGCTCACCTGTGATGTGTAAATGTGGCAGAAATCGAGGCATTTTACATCTTAAAGCACATTTTAAGATGCAATAACTGGAAGTGCAAAGTTGTGAAGATCTTTCATCGACACACCGAAAAGGAACTCGACGTTTCCTATTAAACGCAGTCACAGTAGTGCGCAGCATTTATTTTACTCATGTCTCAGTTGTTGTGTGTGTCACATCCTTTTCCAGAGTCGGGTGTACCAACCTTCCCGCTGTCTCCAGCTTCTCTGTCGCTGTATATTAAAGGACCTTCACAAATATTTCACCACTAAAATTGAACCTAACTGATGTATTTGTTTTTTTGACTACATGTACACAGGAGGAATTCTTCTTTTTTATACGGTTGTATATGTAAATAATGTAACCTTGTCGGTGCAGCATTAGATGATTCACACTGACAGAAGAGAAACACTGCTCTTTTACAAAAAGGAAAATCTCTTTTTATATTGTACATCAGTATGTGTTTTTGTACCAAAAGGGCAAAAAAATAACAGTGTTAAAGGATGTCCACTGAGTTAGCATGTACAGAAATGTATACAATGTTCGCCTGTGGAGAACAAGCTGGTTTTGTTTTTCTGCCTTCTCCTTCCTACGCCCGTCTCTCCTGCTGAGCTCAGATGTTCCACTCAAACACAGACCTGCCTTTCATTTGGTTTTGTTGCCGTTGTTGTTGTTGTCGTTCTGTTGGGCCCGAGGTCTTTGCATTCTCTCAAAGTGTGCCGTGTGTAAATCTGTGCAACTACGAGTGAGCTTTTGTTTTGTTTTGGTTCTTCTGCTCCACAGAACGTGCTGAACGACGCTCAGAGAAGTACAAAGAAACAGAAAGCAGAGACCGGGATGTCGCACAGGGCTGAGGAGAAGTGTTTTGATCAGGCATACCCAAAAAGAGAAAGAAAGGAAAAGCAGCTGGTGTTATTAACTCACAGTAAAAGGACTTAAGAAAGTAAATAATTACTCATTAGCCATCGCTCATCTCCTCCAGCGGGCTGTGTTGCTGATCGATCTCTGTGATTGGCCGGGCGGTGTTGCTCTGGAAGCAGTTCTTCCAGCCCTGTGTTTATGCTGAGCGCTCTGTACTTCTGTCTCTGGCTACGCACTGGGGTTAACATCCATCCTGAGTATTTATATTTTTCTTCATTTTGAATCTGAAACTGCCGTTCATGGAGTAGTTTTCAAAGATGCCAAAATAAAAAGGCGTTGTTTAAATCGATTGCAGTGGTCATTGGATCCTCCCTGACACACAAAAACCCCACAAACTGACACAAAGTCCTGACTCATTTCCTTCAGTAGCAACACATGTTCATATTTCGGTATAATATAATTTTTAATAATAGTCTTGATAACAGTGAGCATTGACTTTTGCCAGTGTACCAGTAGCTAACTGTGCATTGATTTTATGGGACACATCCCCGTTCTTTAAACTGGAATTACAGATACAGTTAATGGTGTGACTTTTTCTGCAAGCTCCGATCACACAGGTCTAGAGCCAGGCTGCACAACGCCTGCCAACTACCGGCTGCTAGGGGAAAGTGTGTATTTTTCAACCAGTAAACAAGTGTTTACTGGAGGTTGCTGGCACCTGTGTCCAGTCAGTGAGACAAGTTGCCATCTTTCATGCAAGCTACTGCAACTGCAGCAATCTACTAGCAACCAAAGCAATCACAAGCACGCATTTGATGCATCACCCTCTTTTAACCTATTTCTGCTAGTGACAGCCGCTAACCGCCAACAACCACTCCCCAACTGGTTGGTGAAGTTTTCCAGAGTGACTTTCTGAGTGTGACTGAGGCCTCCTTTTTCATTTTATGACAACGCATTGCTTCAGAAATGTTAAAACTTGCAACAAAATGTGTAATTAAACTTTAGTTCAACAATCGGTGTTAACCTACAGAAAAACTGAATCCCTGCAGGATTCATGCTGATGGTTAGTTCATCTCTCCTTAAAAACCAAAAGTTTATCTTAAATGCACGTGTCTCCCAAAAAACACAATGTCATGCAGCAGTAAGTTAATAATAGAAAAGTGTAAATATAGGAAGGTTTTTTATACACTTGGCTTCAGGCAGTTTGAGAAAAATCGGACTTTCATGTGAATCTGACAGTTATTGAGTAAAAAACATTTCAGAGGGAAACAGGAAGTCCTCTGCTCCCTCAGGCTGAGGATTGCGGGACTCAATTACTTTTCATCCGCAGTGCAAACATTTGTAAAAGGGTGAATGGAGCACGGAGAAGGTTACGCACACATTTCAAGATAATGTACTTTTATTTATGTTACAAGGCTGACGATGAGTTTATGCCCTTGTTCTAAATCTGCAATAATATATACGCACAGATCAGGCATGACATAACGAGCACTGATAGGGGAAGTGAATACACCGATTATCTCTTCATCGTAGCACCTGTTAGTGGGGGGAGACCTTAGGGAGCAGGTGAGCATTTTGTCCACAAAGTTGATGTGTTAGAAACAGGAAAACAGGAAAGTGTGAGGATCTGAGCGATTTGACCAAACTGTGATGGATAGATGATTGGGTCAGAGTGTCGAAAACCTGCAGCTCCTGTGGGGTGGGAAGAGTGGTCCAAGGAAGGAACAGCGGTGAGCCAGTGACCAGGTCATGAGTGTCTGAGGATCCACGGACAAGACTCAGAGCATCGCAGTGTGTGAGTCTGCGGAGCTGCTGACCGCACTGGAAGCACCAACAATGGTCACGTGAGCATCAGAACTGGATTACGGAGCAACGGAAGGCGATGCCTTAGTCTGATGACTAACGTTTTCCTTTACATCACGCAGATGGTCAGGTGCTTGTGCGTCGCTTACCTGGGTAACACCTGTCACCAGGAGGCACTATGGGAAGGAGGTGAGCCAGTGGAGGCGATGTCAAGGAATGTTTGTGCTCTGAAACCTTGGGTCCTGCCATCCATATGGATCTTTCTTTGGCACGTATCACCAGACCATGTACACGCGTTCATGGTAACGGCACTCCCTGACGGCTGTGGTCTCTTTCAGCAGTTTAATGTGCTCTGCCACAAAGCAAAGATGGTTCAGGAGCAGTGTTGGTCAAGTTACTTGAAAATAGTAATTAGTTACTAATTACTGATTATTTCTCCAAGAAAGTAATCCTGTTACTTTACTGATTACTTATTTTCAAAAGTAATTAGTTACTTTATTACTTAGTTACTTTTTAAACACATGATGCACAACCTGAATACGTAATAAAGCAATAGACTTTTCAGTCCAATTCTATTTTTTCTGCATATTTCATCATATAAAATTTAATCAAATGGAAAATTCTCTTTTTAAAACTTGTTTTATGAGTTTTAATTTTATGCACGTTGCGTCCAGCAAAAATTAAATTATATGCAACATTCTCCGACTGGAAGAAATTAGTTTAACATTTAAACCTTTTCTGCATATTCCAGCATATAAAATAAAATAATGTTTGTGTTTACACTCTCTCTTTCTAATAGCTGCAAGTTAAACACAGCAAAAAATAAATAAAATCAAAGACAGCAGCACTGAGTCCTGTCACTCTTGAATCTATTGTCACCTGTTCAGCAGGACTGGGGCAGATGGAGGTTTGCCCGGTGCTGCAGTGGTCATGTGAGTGGGAGGATCCGGGGGTTTCTCTGTGAATGTCACATTCCTGTGTCAGCGTGCTCGCTGCTTGCTCAGATTTGAAGTTTAAATTTTCGCTGTAAAAATAAGTTTTCTTCCGTGCAGAGTGTACAATGGATGCTAATGTTTTGTCACTTTTTATGAAATCAAAACTTAACGTAATGTAAGTACTTCCAAGCTTTAAATGCTGCATGGTCGTACTCTCTCCCACACTCAAATTACCCACGTCACTTGCCACACCATTCTGAATACAGTACAAATGCAACTTTTAAATGGCACTTTCATTTTGGAGACAACAACCTCTGTTAGACAAGGCAAGATCAAAATGTGAGCAGTTATGCATCCTTTAAAGTTTATGCCGCTCCCATACCTACATCGTGTTTGTCATGATTGTATCGCACGCGATCCATACCGAACATGGGACTTTCAACAGTGATGCTGGATTTAATCTTCACAGAAGACGGCGGCCCACTGGAGTCGTTATCTGATGTCGTTTCCTGTTTCATCTAGTTTTCACATTTGCTGACGTCTTCTTCTTCATCATCATTGCGGCGCTATCGTTCTGATGGCATGAGTAATCATATGTGTGAAATTGGTTCGCTGAAGTTTGATGGCTTTCTTTGTCTCTGAGTGTAAAACCGGTCGACGTGCAAATAAAAATCAGTGAAGTAAAAGAGACAGGCACTCTTCGGTTTGAACAAAAAGCACTCCCTGGGGCTTTCTGCCAGGCATTAATGAGGCTTTTTATTCCAGACAAAGTAGTCCCAACTGTCTGTTTGTATTTTTTTTAAGAGTAAGAATCTGCAGAGGGTTACTCGAGTCCAAGTCTCTCTGCCTTGGAGAGTAAAGTGGAGAACTTATTTTCAGTCTTCTAAGTCAAAGCCACTATCGTCACCAAGATGCCAAGAGGGGCAACAACTGCTCTTCCGGAAACTTTCCTGTCACTAAAAGTCAATCTTTGATCCCCTAAAAACAGACAAATGAGGACTTTTCGGCTGTTGTGAGAAAGCAGCGGCCACATTCACTCAGCATAAACTTACATTTCCTCCAGCGTCTTTTTAATTTGATCTTCTTCACCCGACCTGCACTCTGAGCTGTGCCAGAGTGCGGATGGGGTCACGCCTCCCATCTTGTTTTGCTGTGTTATCAGCTGAGAGAACCGGTGCCACCCCAGATTAAGGAGCGCTCCTCGCCTTCTCTGGCTTACGCTGCCGAGGCCGTGGCTGCAGAGTGTTTGATCTGTGCTGCGGAACAGCTGGAGGCCTGGAAAATGTGCTTCGGCTGGTCGGCTCATTAGACAATTTTCACCGAGCAACGGCAGAGCTCGAGCAACAGATCCGCCGCAAGAAAATTTTCATCTTAGTGCATCTTAATGCTTTTTGTCCTGCATTAGATTTGCAGAAATTTTCAAACATTTTTCTCTGATAGCCAGTGGGACGGGTGATTATGTCATTCAGCTGATCTCTTTGTCATTTCAACAAAGCTAATGGCTCTGAGGACGTTTCAAGGTCAAGTGTTTTGTTTATTTTTCATCCAGAAAGGTTTTTTGACATAATGTGCCATTTTAGTGGTAAAAAGGGCTTTTAGTAGAAGAGCTGTTTCTTCATACAAAGATGATCATTTTTCTCTCCGATTATTGTTCCAATAAAAGCCGGGAGTGAGGTAGTGGCTGCTTCTCGTGTCTTGCTTGAAAACAGTGTTTTTATTTGTCCAAAGATTGTCAGCTGCACGGACAGGAGTGAAGTCTGTGAAATGCAAAATGGCTTCACGCAAACTATGACTACAGAAAATATATTTATGAGTATGATCTGGTGGGTCAGTGAGGCTGGTTTGGTGTGGAAGTTCCCACTGAGGGACACTTTACCTGGTTTAAACATTCAGCTCATCCCTGGAGCTCATCAGCCTTTCGGCATACGACTCACCTGCTCGAGCCTGTGAGCCACTGAGACGCAGTCACTGCAGTCATCAGTGTGCATTTGAATGGGGTCAAGCTGGCCGTTAACTGTAATGAATTGGCGGGAATCACAAATCTGTCGCCGTCTACATGCACAGAAATTAACTGCTTGCATTCAGAATCCAGACATAGATTTGAAATTCAACAATTCCTCCATAATCAGTGACGTAGTTGCTGCAGGACGGCATTTTCACTGCAAAGTTTAATGACAAAATGCTTTGATATAGGAATATAACCAAAATACAACCAGGAGGCAACCAGCTCATTATTGTAAACAGGCAGGTTAGTGACGAGTTACGCTCATCACTGCAGACTCACTCAGATGTCGGCTTTAGATGGCAATTATTTGCAAACCTTTGCCAGCCTGAGAGTGATTCGGACTTTCATTGTTTGCAGACTGGTTTCCTCCCACTCCAAACTTCTGGGAGACCTGTTGGTCGCTGCAGCTGCTTCCAGTCAGTAGCTCAATACAGAGAAATTCAATGCAATCAGTGGGCAACCATCTTAGCTGCAAGGAGGTCGTTGTCCTTTTTTTAGTGACTGAGTCATTATGTTTCTGCATTTGTTTATTTAGCTGGCAAAACAGAATAAGAGTAATATGAAATCTATACAAAGGTTGCACCTGGTCAGCTAGTGTGTGTCACTTGACTTATTGCTTATTCTTTAATATGATTGGAATTCTTGATCTTTCCCAGTTATTGTTTTGGATATTTGGATTTTTGTGAGTCAGCATTACGTGGCATGACATACCTGTGGCTTCAACTCCTCTGCTCATGTCTCTGGTGGGAGGGACTATGACACAAGGAAAGGATGTGAGGAAAGGAACTGAGAATAAACAAACTGAGAAACGAGGAAGCTGACTTGTTCTCTCTTGGGAACTGGCTGCACCTGAGAGATGGGCGTGGCCTCTGGTATGAAAAGGTCTGCTTTAAACTCCAACTGCAGAAATGAAACTGCAGGAATGCCGTGCACCTCTCGTTGGGACGCTGTGGGAGTATTCAGGCTGCGCTCTTTGTTGAGGTGATTGGACATCAGTGTTTTTATCACTGCAGATCTCCATGTGCACATAACCCATGCAAAAGTGCATGTGTTGTAATTAGAGACATAAAAAGGTCCGCCTGTGTTTCGATACCGCAGCGGTCTGTCAGTTGGGTTTGTGCTGATCCAGGGCTTTGTGCTTTGCTGGAATTCTCTCCCTCTGTGGGCTCCGAGGTGCCAACATTTTCTTTCTTCAGGCTTTGGACTGAGCGTTTGCTGGCTGCAATCAAAAACCGCTCCATTTTTCTCTCCCACAATGCTCACATGAATAACCCGACGTACAGTGGTATCACAGTGCTTGTATTCACACGAGGGAACAATGGTCACATTCATGCATGACTAAGTAACAACTAAATGATGCGGAGAGGCTGAACGTCTGTTAAAGGGCATTGTTGTGGCTAATGTTTCATTCAGTCCCTTTATGAGCTGTGAAGGGCATCTTTGTGGAGAATTTCTGATGCTAGTATGTGCATGCACAAAAAGGTCAAAGTCTACAGTTCGCTCTTCTGATCTCAGGAAGATCATTTCTATTACTCATTCTCATTTTCTCTTGTTTTCTTTTTAATTGGCCTCTTTTAGCATTTTGTTTTGGTTGCAATGAAAAGTTGTGAACGCTAAATCAAATTGAATTTGCTAATGCTACACCTGCTGGAGGTAATTGATTCTCTAAACTTTGAAGTGATGAGAAACCTTTAATGAATTGTTGCTCTTAACAGCAGGAGGTGTGTGGTTCAAGCTGTGGATTAATTAGCTGCAGGTGTTCAGCGTAGGAAAGAAAAGCATTCCCTGCTCCATTACAGAGGAAAGAGCAGCCATTTTATAATTACTGGTGGTTGCTTGGCAGCAAAACAGTTGGATTAAGCTTAAAAGTATTTTAATGGTCTTTTCGATCGCCCTAAACTGCCAGGGTATGGATACTTTATTTATCGTTAGGGTAGCTGTGCAGTCGGTTTGGCTGCATAAACAATGCAAATGTTGGGACTAAAGCCTGATTAATAATCTTACATTGGTGACTATTTTCACAGGCTGTGTAGAGTTCAGGGCCTGGCACGACCCACTAGGATGTAGTCTCCCAATAAGCAAAACAGCATCTCACTGCTGTTCAAAACATAGCACGAATACTGGCTTGTTGAAATGTTGTGCTTCTATTGCTGCTGTTTCGTGAAAGCCTCTGTGCATTGGGTGTTCTTTGGCACCTGTGCAATGATGCACCAGGTTTGGGTCACAAGTCAGACAGGTCTCCAGGACTCATCATGTACAAATGCTTTTAAAAGACCCCTCAGTGCCTCATTTATACTGTTTCAGCACCGTTGCAGGATAAATGTCTTTTCATTAACCTGATCAAGTAGATTTGGGTGCTTAAAGTGAACAAAACACTGCAGAGCACAAAACATGACTCATGACTGACAAACTTACTCCACTACCACTCTTCCAACATCCACACTTTGCATGTCTTCAAAAGATGTTTTTTATCTCTTGGCACCCAATATTATCTACAGCTGGTGCATCAATGCACCAGTGCTGAAGGGCACCTTGGTACATCTTTGGTACCTGACATAACACCAGTTTTTAACACCCCGAGACATATCATACATGTTGCTTGATTGAAGAAAGAAAGAGAAGGAAACTAACGAAAGCACAAACAAATGTAAACAGGCTTATCCTCAGTCACTGGCATTTTAGACACTGCTGCCAGTGTGTCAGCTATAACAGGTAGGTTGGTGCTTTAAACTCTTAGGCCTCAGTCACAGACGCCTAGAGACTGGTTAGTGACCATCCAGTGACCATCCATCATGAGTGGGAAAACTATTTGCTGGCAGTCACTGTGAAATGAATAACTAAAGCCCCATTCACATAGGTCTACAGTCAGTGGGGTTTGTTCAGTGCAATGCATTTCTATTTATATAGTGCCAAATCCCAACAAATGTTGTTTCAAGGTGCTTTATACTGTAAGCTAAAGACCCTAAAGTAATACAAAGAAATCTGAGAAAACCCCGACATCATATGACCCCCTTCAAGCGCTTTGGCGACAGTGGGAAGGAAAAACTCCTTTTAACAGGAAGAAATCTCCAGCACGAGTGGCACGTTTTCAAGCGCAACCTCCAGCAACCACATCAACCAGTTGGTGCCACTTTGCCCAGCAACCAGAACCCTGTGTGCCTGAGGCCTGAAGCGTTTGAGCTGAGCTAAATTTTTTTAGATTCTTGTAAATGTTTCAGGTCTCTTAAGACTTCAATGCTCTGACTCAGAACCTGCACAGCCAGCAAACAATGAACTAAAAAGAACACTAAATTTATATGATGCATCCATTTTTCTCTGTTCAGCGTTACAGGAGCCTAGCTCAGCCACCATGGGGTCGGGGGCAGGGTACACTGTGGACAGGCTGCCAGTCTGTTGCAGGGCTAACGCACAGAAAGGGCCAAATAGTGGATTTGAACTTGGGACCTTCTTGCTGTGAGGCAACTGTCCTGATGACCTAACCGCTGCTCCATAATTGCAAGAGAGTGACACAGAACTGTGGTTGATCCATAAGAAAATCTTTACAGCCTGAGACACGATACTGAAAGCTACGCTGTAATACAAACGAGTTAAGGGATAACGCTGCCGGTGTATTTGTGCTGAAACCCCAACGACGTTAGCCCGACCAAGCAGCTGGACACCACCGTTTATCAAAGTACAATAAAGGAGGAGGAAACAGTGCATTTGGTGGGGTCTATTTTCACATTTGATACTGTAGCATTTGAGGCAGCAGGATGATTTATGTGGGAGTGAGTGGAAATAGACTACACCGTGTGGGCTCATGGAAATGAAGGAACATGTCCCCCACTTTAAATAGGATTTTGGCCAACCATGGAGCTCAACGGCACACAGGAATAAGATATATCAGGTTCTGCACATATATACACACACACAGACTGCAGTACATCTTGGTTGAGTCTATTTGTCACGGGGTTTCTTTCATAAGAAAGTTAAGCTTAGGCCAGGGCCCTGCATCACGAAGCCAGGCTCTCCTGGGGTCAGCTGCCGCATGCAGCCTGGCCATCCAGGCTCACGATCCATCAGCTGCTAACACCAGGCTGGTAATCTGCCGGCTCTATTAACTCTGCTTTTCATTCTAGCCACGGGAATACTGACGAGTAAAGGCGCAACATGGTGAGAGGTAGATGTAAGTACTAAAAGCACTTGACTAAACATAGAAGCAAAGAAATTATTTCAAGGATTTCAAGTTTGGCCGTATAATAAGTGCATGAATGAACAGAAATGCATTTAAAATGTAAGACTTTGATCTATCAGTATGCATGTATATATACATATATATTTATGTAATAGCAATATAGCTTATCAGGAAAATGCTGAAGTTGCTGTGTTTCCTCTCGGTTTTCTCTTTTCCTTAAACACTAAAGTACTGATGCTGTGCAGTATGAAACCATAAGTATAACACATAAAGATGATATACTGTATATTTTATTTAAAATGCTCGCCAGCATAAAGCCAATCACCCTTTTGAATTTAACCATGACCATTTCTTTTCTTCAGAAGAAGAAGATTGGATCAAGACAGTAAACTTTTTAATTACAGGCTGATAATTCATTGAGCCCTGCTTCTCTGCTGGGCTGTAAAAGATGGAGAGAGGAGGAGAAGATGGCTATAAAGGGAGAGAAAACAAGTGGGTGAGGGTGAGAATGTGAGACCGCCGGGAGCCGTGAGACTGATGATATCCACCGAGGCTTCCTGCCATGCTGGGATGTAAACAAAGAGACAAAGGGGCCCTTTAATATCATCTGACATTAACATGAGTTTCGTATCAACACTGAATGCTGATATGATTTAGAGGCCATAGTTTATATGAGGAATTAGAGTGTACCCGCAGTAACAAAATGAAATCTGATTTCTTGTTGTGTCATAAAAAGTGGCCCATCGCATGAATCTCTTTGTCACTAAAACAAGTTTTTCCCTGGAAACTGACAATAATCGCATCAAATTCATGTTTCCTGGACAAATACTTACATGCATGCGATTGCTTGTTGAATTAAAACTTCACAGAGGATTATGGGTCATTTTAGACTTTACAGCTTAATTAATTAAATGGGCCCATGAGAGACACTGGCCTGCTGAGCAAATGGAAATTAGAAATCAAAGCTACTCAGTAAATGCCCTCTCAAACTCGAGTGGTAAGACAAAATGCACTTCTTCCCAAGTCCATGCTGCAGGCAGCAGCTGGTTAGCATTAGGGGCATCAGAAAACATTCAAAAACTCAAGTACAACCTAACATTTGTGGTGTGTCTGTAAGCGGTCCATTAAAACTCCTCTTTAACAATCAAAAGTTATTTAACATGCTGCTGAAATGTGCTGCACTTTGACCTGCCGAGTGTGGCTAACACTAGCAGTGCTAACACTAGCAGTGCTAACAGCAGCAGTGCTAACAGCAGCTGCGCTAACAGCAGCTATCTGTTTTGTTTCTCTGCAGTAGGAGTCTTAAAATCCAACAATATTAGAACATTACTTTAATACAGAAGGAATCAAGACTAGAGGATGAGTGTGGTATCAAATTGTAGGTAAAAAGGAGACCTTTCATATCCTTTAGACAGACACATCTCACACTGTCCTTGATCCTTTTTGCTAACGCCCTTTGAATGATAAGACTGAAACCGAGGTACACCGTACGATTAAAAAGTACAACTTATCCATCACAAACGCCTGCTTTATTGTCCTTCTGGATACCAATGAGGTTCAAAATTCACAAAGTGCACATCATATTTTATTTAGCAAGACTTCAAACTAGCGATTGAGTCAGGGGGAAAAAGCCCATCAGAAAAGCGTTTACTGAGGTCACAGAGCAAGGGAGTTGAGGGCTGTTCTCTCATTGACGTCTATTAAACGAGTTGGGAAAATGTTCTGATAACAGCCGACAAAGACAAAGTTAAGCTTGTAGATCATATTCATCATCGCCGCATTTAAACTTACCAACATTAGTTGTATCAGTTCGGAAAGTTGGTGGAGGAGTAAAACTTCCTATCATTTAATGTGCTTTTAAGAACACCCATTCCCTGAGCTATTAGCCTGTCAAGCAAGAAAACATCAGGAAAGTGAAACATTCATCAGTTTGTACAAGGGTGAAACAAAACTTTCAAACTAGCTCGGCTTAAATGGATCTCTTCACTTTGATGCACCTGATGTAGACTTTATTATGATGTCAGCTCAGTTCAAAGAGAATATTTAGGAAAAACACCGCAAATGCAAAGCTTTCTGTCAAACCCGAGATCCTGAGATATTGTTCAGTAGATATGTTTTAATGTTGCCAGTGAGGTTTAGAAAGCCCTGTAGTGCCTCCGGTCACCTGTTGTTTATCTTTTCAAAATTTAGTACAAAGTCAGAAATGCTCTTAATGCAGCTGAGCAGCAGGAGACATAAAACCAGTTTAACAAAGCAATTCTGGCCACAAAGCAAAGAGAGTTTTTCTTCGTTTGTGAGATTTCACTTTAACAATCCTTTTTCTCATCTGGATGGCAGCTCTATTCTGTTACAAAGAAAAGCCGACAGCCTTATTAACATGCTGCCTCCATCACATTGAAATAAAACATTCAATGCAAAAAAAGTTTCTTTTTTATTTAAAGCTCTGTTCTTTTAGACTTCATCTTACGTGTTAAACTTCTTTCTTCCTTCTTACATTTAAGTCAAAACAGACTGACAGCTTTGGCATATCGTACTGTCGAGGAATGTGATGAATAAATTCAGTTTATTCAGTGTGTTCAACACTACTGACTGGTTTGCAGGCATTAATGTGAACGTTAATTTCATTGATTCTGTCAGAAGGGTTGTTTTTCTTCAAGCTGCTTTCACCGGGCAGCTCGTAAAAGCTGAACTCAGTGCCAGTCCCCATGAGCTGACATGCTTTGGTACATGCCCTGTTTTCAACCTCAGCAAGCCACTTTGTAACACACCTCCTTTACCAAACGTTATGTTAAAAATCTGTTAAATTGGTAAACCTAATGAAGTGACAGTGCATCTGTGTGTACAGTACTGTGGAAGCCGCCCTATTTCCTGATGTTTTGCTTCCAAGGAGCCAGACTTTCAGTCTTCAGCAGTTTGTCTGTGTAGGTTCTCGGTCATGCAGGTCATGATAATCTAAAGAGCTTGGAAAGAAAGCAGCTGCACTGAATGCATTCATCTCTCATCCAAGAGGCTTCTTCAGTTCACAACACTTGAAGAAATCGAGTTGCTTTCCTGGGTCCTTAGTCTTGAGCTATAGTTCTTCTGCCTTTCAGAGTTTTTCTTTGGACATCAGCTGCTTGGAGGAGTTTGGAGTTTTGTTTACAAGTGAGGGGAGAGCAGAAATTGTTTTTCCAAAGGGTGGCTGAGAGTAGAAACGCTGTTCTTGCACATCCAAAGCAGCCAGTTGAGGTGGTTTGGCCATCTGTTCAGGATGCATCCTGAAACTCTCCAAGGCAAGGTGTTCAGGGTATCAGGAGGAGGACCCTCCTGGGATGATGCCTCACTGTTCCCCCAAAGGAGCTGGAGGAGGTGGTTGGAAAGAGTGAGGTCTTGGCTTCTCTGCTGAACAAAACACAGACAAGTGGAAGTGATGGAGGGATGGATTATTAGGAAGATTATTTCAATTACCTGGGACTACGTGGAATATTTATCTCCATGTAGTGGAATTAAACCTTTGGCTCTTTTTTTAATTGCAGAAATTTTGGCTTGTCAAAGACAAAAGAGCTGCTATGTTGACAAGTTAAACTGTTTAGCTTCATAAGTACGTGTACACTTACTCCCCAGCAAATATAGGTCTGTCTTCATCTTGAGTGGATGTCTAATAACTGAATATACCTGTGATGGTGTGCAGGGCCTTTAGGTTAATGTGTCCATAATGGCCTCAGACTTGATCCAATTTCAGGTTTTTTCATTTTCAGATGAAAAAAATTGACTTTTATTGCTTTTTCACAAATAGTGTTTTTGACTGTTATTGTTCAATTCCCGACTCTGTGTGTGTGTGTGTGTGTGTGTGTGTGTGTGTGTGTGTGTGCATGTGTGTGTCTATGCACAACATTGTGTAAGCATGCACATGTCTTTGTGTGTGCGCTGTCAGTGCCTCAAACTGACAGCTGAACTATCCACCCGGCATTAATGAGTTCACACACACACATTAGATAGAGGGGAAAATAACAAAAGAAAACACCCTTCACACCATAATTTGTTTTCCTGTGTCGCCTCCTGACACCGTGAAGATTGAGGCAGAATATTAGCAAGAAATTATGTCGAATTTAGAAAAGTTGTTTTGCCCACGCCAGGCGTCGGGACTGACAGACGAGGACGAGATGTTCGAGTGTTTATCAGCTGCCATCGTGAAGCTCCCAAGGGGCTGTGAGGCAGACGGCCATGTTTGTGTTGGAGAGAGGAATCTTCTGGAATAGAACAGACAGAGAATCAGGAGGGAGGAGAAGAGACAATCTGCTGCTGAAATCAGACAGAGCATGGATGGATGGATGATGGAGGTGTTATTAAACTGATTATTAATGAATGAGTGAATGAGAAGAGGGACAGATGCAAGGAAAGTGAGACAGGAAGGTATTAAGTGAAGCTGACAATCTCAGTGATTTCTATGGGAGGAATAAACTGCCTTCTTGCCCTCCCTCATCCACCCAGCCTCTCTCTCTTCTGTACTCAATAAGTGTGAGGTGGTATTGAAAAGATGCCCACATTCAGAAAAAAAAAACAAGAGCAAACCAGCAGACTCATGATGAGTTCAGCTATACTGAAAGCTGTGTATATTTATTCTGGGACTCTATCAGAGTGGCTTTGTATGAGTCACGGTTCAAAATAATCCTTAGCTATCTCAGTGATGCAGTCCCACAGTTCACGCTCCATCTGGAACAAGCTGCTTTAGCCCCGCCCTCTTGGCTGCCCCATCTTCTCTCAGGTGGGTGGAGCTTCTGCGGCTGAGATGACCATATAAGGAACATCTTCTGTTTATGACATCATGGAGATCCATGACTAGAAAAAAACTGTCTGAAAACGAGCATTTCAAGTTATGACAGGTTAGATGTCAGTTTTGATTAGCTTACTATTCCAATGTTTACATTCTTGAATTCCTGTGAATTAAGGTTTAGCTCTTACCTTAAGTTTAATATCTGTTTGTGTGTTTTTAGTTCCCTCATTGTTGCCCTGTCTGTGTTCCCTGTGTCTTGTCTTGTAGCTTCTGTATCAGCACATTTTGTGAGAGTCGTGTAACCAGTATTAGTTGTATTTTTTCGTTCCTGTTTTACTTTGAAGGTTATTTTTCTTTCATGTTTTGCATTAGTTGAATGAACCTATGTTTCATTCGACTCTTTTAGTTACCGAGTTAGTCCTCAGTGTGGATACAGTGCTCTGCAAAAGTCTTGAGCAAACCCTCCTTATATTTTGCTTTATATTGGCTCCAAGGAGCCAGACTTTAACTCTTGGTCTGGATTCAATAGTTCTCCAGACTTCCTGAAGCTCTTTTTCACAGTATTGTGTTTAGTCCTGTCCTCTCCTCCCCAGTAGGAAACTACTGTCCTCGTAGATTCCTTGCATGATTTTTGTTTTCTATTGGATTTTTCTCACATTCAGGCTTGGTTTGGGTTTGTTTGTTTGTTTGTTTGTTTGTTTGTTTGTTTGTTTGTTTGTTTGTTTGTTTTTGCGCTCGACTTATTACCAGCCTAAATGAATTTAGTTTTTTCCTTCCTCTATGTCTGCATTTCCACCTCTGACGTCTCACAACAATATCTACAGTCACTCAACACTCAGTCCTGCATTCTTTACATTCGCTTCACTTTGGCCTCATTCTCATCAATAAGCTGCTGAACATGGTACAGATGCCCCTGTGGATATGTCCTTCTATCTCAACACAAACTACTTTAAAACTCAGCTCAATCATCATTCTCCAATATACAGATGACACAACTGGATTAACAACCAGACCGATAAAAAGAGGCCGAAACTAGAGAAGCCTTGGTGCCTTGAAAGCAACCTCCAGCTCAATACATGGAAACACAAGAAACTGTTATTGATTTAAGGCCCCGCTAACCCCTCAAATACCCTGTACACATCTTCAAAGAATCTATAACATCATCAACAAATGTCATGGCACCCACATTAGCAATATGACTCAATACTGACCACGCTACCAAAAACATGTAAAATATAAAGTAAAATTAGGGCTTAAATTAAGGTCACCACTGAGATATGCAATATTATTATATATATTATAATATATAATATATATATGTATATATATATATATATATATAGATATATATTATATTATATTATATTATATTATATTAAAATATTATTATTTAAATATCTATGGCCTATTCCCTATGGCCTTAGATTATCCAAAGTAATTTCTCCAGGCATATCTGGAGCTGCATATCATTCTGGATCCAGGAATTTGATTAATGATTAGAATGAAGGGAACTCTGAGCCTGTCCAAGTCTGCAGTCTTGGACAGCTCGGGTTTGATGTTGATTCTCGACTCTTCTCTCTAACACTGATGCAGATTTAAATGGTGTACTTAAATCTCCCGTCTGAATCTTGCAAATATCAACTTGTAGCATCTGTGAATGCTACATTGGATTAAGCCTATCCAACATGTCTCACCGAATGCAGATTTCACTGACCTTGGCTGTGTGTTTATTGAAATGATTCTGATTCTTATTCTGTAACTCTCCTTATCCTTATCACCAAGCTGCAGTTAGATAACAAAGAGTCACTGACACTGACGTATTTAAGGCTATTGTGAAAATTCTCAAGTGCAACTCCACTCTAATTGATGCAACAGAAATGAAGCACAACAGATGCTGCATCCATTTTAATCTCAGTAGTACCAGACAGACATAGGCTGACACAGGCTGGTCCCATCGTAGGGACCTACAGGAAGAAAAGGTTTACGCAATACATTCGTGAGTGGTCACAGTGTTTTGGTTCACTGGTGTGTAGAGGACTTTGTCTTGGTTCCATGACTGCAGCCTGAAGAAGTGAGCATCAGTGAGCCGAGAAAAAGCAACAACAAAGGGTCTGCGTGGGCGTCTCCAAAAAGACTTGTACGCAGATGCAGCATTAATAACAGCCAGCTATCAGTGAACATAAACTGGAGGGCTGGTGATTAATAAATTAACTCATCCCCCCTGAAAACAGCTGAGCCGTCAGTGACGCACAGCGCTTACCCAGCATTCATCAGCACGATGATTTAAAGACATCTGCAGGCTGTGGAGTCACCAACAAGGCAAAGATTTCACTAACTAAAAAATGGCCACGTTTATAAAACAGCTTCAAAAATGTGAAGAAATAAAAAGTGCTATCTGCTGTAAAACTCTAAAACTAAAAAGAAAATCACGACAAGTACTGCACATAAAAAAAGTATTTTTTTTTAAAGTTTTCATCTATTTTTTTCCAGTGCACACAGTTTGAAACCCTTTTTTGAAAACTACCAACGAATATGAAAGATTTAAAAACCTGGAAGATCATAGAAATAGAAAAAAGCAAACAAAGTAAATATTAAACAATTTTAAAAAATCGTATAATGAGAAATTAATTTTAATAAAGTCTGTATAAACAGAATAAAATGTAAAGTAATGAATTTCTGGACATTTTAATGTATAATAAAAAAGAATAATTAAAATAACTTCTAAATGAACAATTAGTGAATGAACAGAACCAAACAGGACCAAGTTAAAAAGACTGTGGTACAACTGTCAGTTACACAGTAAAATAACATATATATTAAGATGGTATTGAACATGTATAAGAACATTAATTTAAAAAAAAAAAAAATTTTTAAAGTTAAAATATAACATGATGTCGCTCGGCTGTTGCATTCCATCGTATGTATTATGTAGGTACAGTATTAAGATGTGCATGATGGAACTCCAATATTAATATTAGATCAAATATTATTTGAAACATTGTTTCAACATTGTTGGTTCTAGGCTGGACTATCATGACTGATTAATATCAGGTTGTTCTACAAGTTCCCTGAAAAGCCTCCAGTTGATCTGAAATGGTGCCGTCAGGTACTGACAGAGACTCAAAAGTTTTTCCTTTATTAGCTTCTCTTCACTGGCTCCCTGTCCACTACATTTAAAATCCTTCTCTTTACTTACAAAGTCCAGAATGAACAGACCTCAGCCACACAGTCCTAGAGACCAATCACAACTCCCTCACAACCAGTAAGTGGTGAGCATTTAGAGCATTTACAAGTCAACACCTTCCATACGGTTTACAGGCGGTCCCCGCAGCCAGAGTAATCACAAGGTTGTTTTTGGTGAAGCTAATATACCTCTGTGACCACCTAACGACTGCCAGCAACCTCCACGAACCAATAGCCAACTGGTTAGGGAATATTCTCTTTTTAGTAGCAACCAACGGTTGCCTTGCAGTGACCAATCATTCTGAAGGCTTGTGTGACCAGGCTTTAGCAATAGATTTCACAGCAACTGCCAGCAATCTGTATGGGCAGAAATCTGTGCCATCAGAAACTGAATTTGAATAAGTTAAATTTGAATTTGAATTGCTCGGATTGAATCTGAATTGTAACTTGAATAAATGCTTTTAAAAACTGAACATGAATTAGTCTAATTTGAAATTCAATTTATTGGTTTGAAAATTATCATCACTAAATTGAAATTGAATTTTATATTTTGAAAATGAATTCATTTGCTTTGAAACCGTATTTTATCCTTTAAAAATTTGGCTCTCGAATAATTTCAGATTCACTCTCACCATTCAGTTTCAGTTCTACAATTCAGTTTTTTGGGACTTACATCCGGTTCCGGTTCAAGCGCAGAGTAATAGAACTACGTTTTATTAGTGGACCGAAAGTGTTACTGACGGGAATCTACAGCATCTTGAGCTGAATTCATGTCGAATGACCAGTGGATAAACTCTCAGGTTGGTAATAAATGTATTACATGTATAAGAACAAGCGTCATGTTAACAATTGATAGCCGTACAGTAACTTTTATGCTTATTGCAGCTGTTAGCTAAAAACGCTAATTTAGCCTAGTTTGCCCTGGATTTAGCTTTGACAAACAAATATGATCGACTGTTTCTAGTAGAATTCCAAAGTTGTCATCTTGTACCCTGTCAGAGCCCTGTATGCTTGCAGAGACCCCTACAGTAAGGAAACATGCAAAACAGTGTCCAAACCTTTGTATTTGAGCTTTATTTATGTCTTACACAGCATCCCAACTCTTTAGCTAACTTAATAACTTTAGCTAAAGGGAATAGTTAGTCTAATTCATTAGTGCAGCATTACTGGATCACCTCTGTTTGAAGTGATATAATATGATATACAACTATCACTGAAACAGCAAACTTTGTAAATAAACAAACAACACTTCTCATTCTCTAAACGTTTGGCCACAGCTGTAGATTACACTATCAGTGCTTTTTCACTCTTGACAATAATTACATTTCTAAATTCTCTTTGTGCATTTACAGGTAAACAATATCTAATATTTTATCTAAATGACTGCTTTGTCTTTGAAAAGGTGAAGAGCCTGAGGCCGGTGACAGTCCAGTTCTACTCAAAGTACATCCTTACGGTGGCTCACAGGACAAGGCTACATTCCTGTCCTGCCAGAAGAGAAGAGAAACTTCAGAGTCTTCATGCAGTTCAACCACACCTGTCATATTCCGTATGACAGGGGTCTCAAACTCCAGTCCTCGAGGGCCGGTGTCATGCAACTTTTCCATGTGTCCCTGGTGCAACACACCTGAATACAATTAGTAGGTCATTAGCAAGAGTATAGAACTTGACTGCATGCTGAGGTGGCAACCCCTAACCCTACCTACTCAAGTAAATTTAAGTAAATATATGTATTTGGAAACATATACTTCTAAAATACTTTTATTGCACCATGTTCATTCACTCATGAGCTGCTGTAACGTGAATCAAATGGCTGAATTGCCAACTCAGCATGCATTCAAGTTCTATACTCTTGCTAATGACCTACTAGGTGTGTTGCAACAGGGACACATGGAAAAGTTGCAGGACAGCGGCCCTCGAGGACTGGAGTTTGAGACCCCTGCCGTATGGTGTTCATGCAGTTTTCTACCCCACAGTTACAGCATGTCTGACTGCCTGTTCAGCATATGCAAAAATATATGAGTTTAAGCATGTGATGACAAAGGCCTTCCATTAAGCTGTTTGTCATCACATGTCACAGACATCTGGATGATCATTTGGAATAAACTAAAAACTAAAAACTTGTTACTTCATCTTTTATCTTTATTGTGTGGATGCTTTAAGGCATCCACACTATTGAGTTCCTGTTTCTCTTTATTCTTTATACTTTATTCTTCAAGTTGCTTCCGTACGTTTTTCGGACTTTAACTACTTCCACAATTTTTGTGCTATTTTCACCGTTCAAATTTTAAAATATTCTGCTATTTCTGGAGATGGGTGCTATATCTTTTGGTATTTTTTGCTATTATACTTTTTAAAATATTAAGCTTTTTTCCTTTAATTTGTCCCATTGAAATGAATGGGAAACTTCCGCAATTCTGCTAAAACTTGCTTGTTTTTGAAACTTAACTACTTCCTCATACTTTCACCTAGAACAACCATTCAAACATTAAAATTTTCACAAATTATTGGGCTATTCATGTATGATTCAGCTTTTTCATATCTGTTACCGTTTTAATCTTATCCCTCTTTAAATTTTGAGTTTCATCTTTGTGATTTTTTAGAAAATACATGCGTTGTTATGGTTGCTATGCACTTGGCTTTCAGTGTGCCACTGTAACTTTTGCAATCTTCACTTCATGTCCGAACAACTTCTTGCTACTTGCTCGATTTTCACTCAACCCCCACAAATTATACATCAAAACGTAGGTATTTTTGCTGGCTTTCAGTAAATGTCGCTATCATTGTTGTGGGATTTATAGAATTTTGGCAAATCTCCTCAGACCAACACAAAGTCTGAAAACTCCCCATAGAAAGTCAATGGAGAGTTTGTTCAAAATCACCGCTGGATTTCTCTAATGAGAGGCATTTTCGAATCGTCATATCTCCCTAACGCAGCGAAGTTAAGACATGAGGCTTGTGCCAATATATCTTCAGACACTCCTGACACTCACAATTCAAGAATTTTTTTCTCATCTATTACCATTTGGCCATGAATTGGGTTTGTTTGAGGGTAGGAAATTTGTCCCTCGCTCAGATTTCTTCAGATTTCAAACTCTGGAAATGAGGCACTTTTTTCTCTCGTCATATCTTTTTGATAGATTTCCACAGAGACCTGAAAATTTCCATGACTGTTCACCAAAGCCTGCTGTCACTTACGGTGAAAGAATGATATCTATACTCCAAATAGATTTAGAGTTAGAAAGCGTTGTTTGAGGGCAAGTCAAGGCAGTTTTCGCTTTGCCTCTACTCAGTTATGGTGCATTAGAAGTCAAATATCTTCAATAATTCATATTTTAATGATAAATTGTCAACACTGTAAGATTCCCCCATCTCTTCTGAACAAAACGGTGGACGAATGACTGTTCTAGCCCCTACGGTTAGGAAATTATAGCCATTTGTTTGAGGTGAATCCTGACTATGAAAAATAGACAGCACAAATCCTGTCTCTGTGCTGCGTGTGTGTAAAAACAGGTGCACCTGTTTTGGCGGGAAAAAGTACACAGCCTCTCTGATTGGTGGATTCAAATTTAGCAGCTCCCAGGCTGCTTGACTGACCTAGAAACTTGATTTTCTCTCCCTGTGTGTGTGTGTGTGTGTGTGTGAGTGACAGAGAGAGAGAGAAAGAGAGGGCGAGAGAGAGTTTTTATGGGAGCATCTTATTGTATGATTTAAATTCAATATATTTAGACTGGTTGACTGAATTTGATCCTGTGTGTCTCTCTGTGCTTGTGTGTTTCCATATGTGTCCATATTTGTGATTGTGGGACTTTTTTCAGCTGTCCATTTTGCTTTAGAAATTTTTCTATTTAAGTTATTACTATTGTGCTAAGTCCTAGCATTTCTGCTGCTTTTCAGTATTTGTGCTAAATACAGCATTTCTGCTACATCATACTATTTCTGCTATTTTATAAGATTTGTGCTAAATACAGCATTTGTGCTAAATCATACTATTTCTGCTATTTTATAGGATTTGTACTTAATATAATATTTTTGCTTAATTATAGTATTTCTGCCATTTTATAGTATTTGTGCTAAAACATAGTATTTCTACTAAATGCAGTATTTCTGGGTAATCATTGTATTTCTATATATTTCTGCCAGGTCACCAGGGAGTCAGTCCTTTGTAAGGACTGTAATATTCAAATTTACATATCAGGACCTGGACGGCTTCCCAGTCAGCCAATCATATCTGAGGGCTGGCACATTCAAATTTGCATATTGGGGCATTCATGGCTTCTAAGACAACCAATCATATCTGAGGCCTGGCACATTCAAATTTGCATATTGTTGCCTTCATGGCTTCCCAGCCAGCCAATCATATCTGAGGCCTGGCACATTCAAATTTGCATATTGGGACCTTCGTGGCTTCTAAACCAACCAATCATCTATTTCATATATCTCTAATATTTCATATTTTTATTTTAAATGGTCAACATTTCAAGATTCCCCCATGTCTTCTGAATAAAACGGTGTAAGAATGACTGTTTTAGCCCCTACGGTTAGGAATTTATGGCTGTTTGTTTGAGGGGAATTCTCACTATGAGAAATACACTGCAAAAATCCTGTCTCTCTCTGTGCTGCGTGTGTAAAAGCCTGCACTTAGTGCACCTGTTTTGGCGGGAAAAAGTACACAGCCTCTCTGATTGGTGGATTCAAATTGAGAAGCTCACAGCTGTTTGACTGACCTAGAAACATGCTGTTAACAGCGCCTGTTCACTTGCTGATGCTGCTGCTGTGTGTGTGTGTGTGTGTGTAAGAGAGAGAGAGAGAGAGAGAAAGAAAGACATACACACAAAGACCCTTTTTAGGGCAGCATCTCATTGTTGGATAAAAATATAATATATTCAGACTGTTTGACTGGCATAGACCCTGTGTGTGTGTCTCTCTCTGTACATTTGTGTATCCATATTTGATTTTGTGTATATCTGTTGGCTGTTCTTATTTGTTTTTTTTTCTAAATGTATTTTTATTTTATTTTTTCACAGGTGAACAAAAATTAGTTTTGAGCGAACTTAACCATGTTCCTTTTTATTCAGCTTGTCATTTTACCTTTCCAATATTTTCACTTAAGTTATTACTATTCTGCTCAATCATAGTATCTGTTCTAAATCATTGTTATTGAGCTATATTGTAGGATTTCTGCTAAATCATAGTATTTCTACTATATTATATTTTTCTTTCTAAATATAGCATTTCTGCTATAGAATAGTATTTCTGCTATGTTATAATATTTGTGCTAAACTGGAGTATTTTTGCTAAAACATAGTATTTATTCAAAATTTCAATATTAATAGTATATTACAGTGTCTCTGGCAAATCACTGCATTTCTGCTATGTTGTACTGTTTTTCTAAATCATAGTATTTCTGTAATGTTTAAGAATGTTTGGCTAAATATATTCTTTCTGTTATCTTATACTATTTCTCCTAAATTCTGGTATTTTTGAGAAGTTATCGTGTTTCTGGTAAGTTACAATATTTCTGCTAAGTTCTGCTATGCTATTGTATTTCTGCCAAGTATTATGTTTCCTCTAAGATATTACAGTTCTGCTAAGTTACTACATTTTAGCAAAGTTCCTTTGCCTCTGCAAAGTTTTTACAATTTCTGCAACTTTTCAGCTTTTTCAGCTAGTTTCAGCTTTAAAGCATCCACACTGCATTTTTGCAGGAAATGCAAATTTTTCTAGTTATTATTATTGTTCTTATTTTACATTTTTCATTGTTAGGCATTAGATTTATTTATAGTAGGCCTTTCCAACTTCTTTCCCTCTTCCATGTTACTGTGTCAGCATCTATTTGGGGTTGGGAGTGGAACAGAAAGTAAGGAAATCCAAAGTGCCATTAAAACCAGGAGAGGTTCTTATATTTCAGAAGAAGGGATTAATTCAAAAGAAATGACCTCAATGCCATATTTTATTTAGGAACCCTAGAGAGCACTTTGCAAAATAACACATTCTTATAATTTCACCCTCAGATGAGCCAAGCTACGACTGTCAGGGAAGGTGATGTAGGTACAGAGCATGTGAGAGTGGTTAAGTTGATGTCTCTTGTCTAGATGAAGGCACAGGAGGGATCAATGGCACGGCGTAGAGATTCAGTATCTTCAGTCTTCAGTGGACACTCCATTTCTGGCACAAAACACCTGTGAAAGATGGTCGATTTAGGAGGTGACCCGACAACTTCAGCCTGTCAAACATAGCAATGGAGCAGTATGTTTAAAAACAACAACTAATTAAGCATGCACTCAGTACCCTAAGAATTATTATGATAGTTAAACACAGTGATAGTCACATATCATATCACTTCAAACAGAGGTGATCCAGTAATGCTGCACTAATGAATTAGACTAACTATTCACTTTAGCTCAAGTTATTAAGTTAGCTAAAGAGTTGGGATGCTGTGTAAGACATAAATAAAGCTAAAATACAAAGGTTTGGACACTGTTTTGCATGTTTCCCTACTGTAGGGGTCTCTGCAAGCATACAGGGCTCTGACAGGGTACAAGATGACAACTTTGGAATTCTACTAGAAACAGTCGATCATATTTGTTTGTCAAAGCTGAATCCAGGGCAAACTAGGCTAAATTAGCGTTTTTAGCTAACAGCTGCAATAAGCATAAAAGTTACTGTACGGCTATCAATTGTTAACAAGACGCTTGTTCTTATACATGTAATACATTTATTACCAACCTGAGAGTTTATCCGCTGGTCATTCGACATGAATTCAGCTCAAGACGCTGTAGATTCCCGTCAGTAACACTTTCGGTCCGCTAGTAAAACGTAGTTCTATTAATCTGCGCTTGAACCGGAACCGGATGTAAGTCCCAAAAAACTGAATTGTAGAACTGAAACTGAATGGTGAGACTGAATCTGAAACTATTTGAGAGCCAAATTTTTAAAGGATAAAATACGGTTTCAAAGCAAATGAATTCATTTTCAAAATATAAAATTCAATTTCAATTTAGTGATGATCATTTTCAAACCAATAAATTGAATTTCAAATTAGACTAATTCATGTTCAGTTTTTAAAAGCATTTATTCAACTTACAATTCAGATTCAATCCAAGCAATTCAAATTCAAATTTAACTTATTCAAATTCAGTTTCTGATGGCACAGATTTCTGCCCATAAATCTGCAGCAACCACTTCCAACAATTACCCATTGGTGGTGTGACTTGAACCTTGAAGACCTCATAGTACCAACATATTATTCCAACAGAGCACTTTGGTCTCAGACTGCAGGCTTACTTAGAGTTTACCTACAGTTTCTTGGAACCAGAAGTTTCATTGTCACTTTTTCACCTCTTTTCCCAAAACAACCAAACAGGTCATGGAAAGTGCTGCCCCACCCTGAGCCTGGTTCTGTTTGAGGTCTCTTCCTATTAAACTGGATTTCTTCCTCCCTACAGTCACCAAGTGCTGCTCCTAGGGGGATCGAATAATCACTGTGTTTTTCTCTCTAATATTGTAAGTTCTTTATTTTACAAAGTGCTTTGTGGAAACTATTGTGAGCTGGCACTACAGAAATGAAACTGAAGTTAATTAACTTTAATTTTATAAAACATGTGTGCATGAATACATGGGGTGTTAGTACTGCTGCAGCCAAAAAACACAGAGCTGCCCAGAGAGCAGTTAGAAGATGTATAATCAAGACAGAGGTTGGCTTAACAGCTCAATTAGCAGCCGTAATTAAAACACTTGCTAAAAGACAGATAGCATGGATCTGTCTTCCACTCTCACACACACACAGTGCAAAATCAACCCACTGCACCCAGGAGCTCACACTGAACAGTGGGGATGATGTACAGACATTACTACTGCAGGCTCTTGCACGCAATGAGGAAATGAAGCTGTTTCATGCATTCAGTAATGACAGAATCCAGAGAAAAGCTACTCATGTATGTAATTATTAATCATCACCACCAACAAACCTGACTACCTCAGCTTATATACTGCTGCGGCTGCACTGAGAGTACTTCCTGTCTCCAGAGCAGTTTTATATCCCGGCTCTGTGTAAGCGTATGAAGAGGAAGGGAGTGGAGTAACATTTTTTTAACCTTAAGCCAAATAAGGATTTACCATGTGTATCGTTCTGTTTAGAGCGGTGTGTTTGAGTGCTGCCACAAAAGTTGGCCACTTCTGTAACCTGTCTGTTCTAAACAAGAGAAACGGCTCCGCTTCCTTTGATATTCCACACTGAACCTGTGGAAACTGTCCTCAGTTGGCTGTGGGTGGTAAGTCACCAGAACCTGGGATGTGATTTCATTACAGCGTAATAATCCTTTACAGCTCGTCCCGTCCCACATGTCTGTCATCGGCTTGCAGCAACAATAAATCGAATCAACGAGAGTGTTCAGCGCTGAGGGAAAACGAGCACCAACAGCCCGTCTGAAGAACACTTTTATTTCTCTTGACACGTTTTCCTTTTTATCTTCATGTTGCTTTATGGCTTCTTTTCCACCATATTTATTTTCTGCTTCCATTTCTAAGACTGTGGAGTTTTCAGAATCTTGATTCGTTGCTGCTTCTGTTTTATTACTTAATGTTTTCTTTTGCATTTTCTTGCAACCATGCATAAGCTGATTACTGGCAGGGGTATGGAAATTTTCTGAGACGCATTTATTATTCATATCATCAGATTTTGTGCTGCACCAACTAACTAAACTAGACAGCAATGAGCCAGGCTGTCCTTGAGCGCTTCACAGAGGCAAAACAGAACATGCCAAAAAGAAGACACTCGTGTCATTCTGCTCAAAAAGGCTCCAGTCATCCTGACCTTTTCAGGTCTCTCCAAAATGTTGAGATTGTCGACATGCATGTCTGACTTCCTTCTGGTTTACCATCACACCATTTATATGAGGAGGAATCACTGGAAGAATTTGAACATGATTAATTAAGATAGATAAATGAATGTATTTGACGATTAGACTCCAATGGCCCATCCGAACAGAATCCCAACAGTGACAGGATTTAGGTGGTGGTGAAGCTGAAGTCTGAGACTTGGTTGGAGCTCCAACTGAGGCATCTGTGAGGAGTTCAAGATGATGTGGTGTTGCACGAATGAGAGTCTGAAAGGGAGAATGATGGAGAGCATAGATTTAAACTATGCAGAGTGTAGGCTGATTGGCCCAAATAAGGCAGGTGAGAAGATGATTGGACTAGAGTAATGATGACAGTATTGAGACAGCGTGGGAAAGAGGTAGTGATGTAGAGAACAGACTAACGCCCAGGAAAGCAGGTAGATGATTAATTACATATCTCCCTTCCTGAACTTACAGATAACCTTCAATTCAGGAGGAATGTAGTTCTAAATTATTTGTTTTCAAGTTTAGATATAATTTTTTCATTGAAAATCTAGTGCAACACCATTTAAATCCCACATTTCAAGATCCAACAAACTTTAACACATTTTAAACCCTTATCTTTTCAGCTGCATTCAAGTCTCACTCTTAAATCATGGGCATTTAGTCAGACAAGCAAGGCAAGGAGTGCTTGCCCAGTGAATTCTTAAAAGAGGTAATAATTGAAATATAAAAAAGTGAAAACAATCTCTTTCTCCTTACATCTCAAATTGCATTCTGTCCCATAAAGACCTCCTACCGGCTGTTTGCTTCATTATCCATCTATCTATTTTCTTCAACTTATCCAGGCCAGTGTTACTGGGGCAGCAGCCTAAGCTGTTTGCATCTATCATGTATATTACTGTCATCTCATGGTCGCAGTTGGCTACTCTCTGGAAGCTAGCTTGACTAAAAGTCAGTACACTCTACTTAAATTGCTTGCATGACCTCATGCACACATTGCTCAAAGGATGTCCCATATGTTGGATGTGACACAGCCACTGAACACGAGGGAATAGGGAACATGAGGTGTGTTCCCCAGCTGGTTGGTCAGTGCTTGCTGGAAGCTGCAGGCAGTCGACAGGTGAGCTCAGTTGCAAAGTGGGTGCTTCACCAAAAACTTAGGATTGCTTTGGTTGCAGGCAGGTTGCTGCAATTGCCAATAGTTTGTATAAAAAACACAAACCTGTCTGCAAACACCAAGTAGTTCAGTAGTAGTAAAACTTGAAACTTTCAAGAGTCAACAAGTAAAAATTTTGTCTCAGTACTGCAGCACAACACATTTTAAAAGGTTGCCTGTTATTTCACCACCGATTTCATCCTGCCTTCCTTCTCTGACCCCAACCGGTCACAGCAGATGGCCCCGCCCCTCCCTGAGCCTGGTTCTGCCGGAGTTTTCTTCCTGTTAAAAGGGAGTTTTTCCTTCCCACTGTCGCCAAAATGCTTGCTCATAGGGGGTCATATGATTGTTGTTTTTTTCTCCGAACGTATTATTGTAGGGTCTACCTTACAATATAAAGCACCTTGAGGCGACTGTTGTGATTTTTGCTGTTGTTGTTGGCACTATATAAATAAAACTGAATTGAATATATATATATATATATATATATATATATATATATATATATATATATATATACATATATATGACGACCATGGGCTTCCTGAATTTGTGACCTCAGTAAACATTTTACTTATGACTCTATGGGCCCAAATGCTATTTTCAGGTTATAATGAATAGAATACTTCGATTCTATTTCGAAGTATTCTTCTAGTCCATTTCCCTTCAACTGCTTGCTATAGTTAGCATATTAATTTGACAATAATTCTCCTCTATGTAGGTCTACAGGAAGTTTTGGCTTTGTTTACAAAAGGTTACAGAGAGCAGTCAGAAAGTGGAACTGACAGGATTAACAAACAGAGGCACAGTGGGAGGAAGAAACAAAGCACAGGTGAAGGGAGCAGAGACGCGGTGAAACGTGCTCTCATAAGCTGCTGCTGAGTCACATCATGCCGCTGGATTAATAATCAGCTCTGGATGGCCTAATTGAGAAATCTCATTGTCTTAAACGAGCGAGGAGCAGCCAGTGGCCAAGGACACTGCAGGAAGAGCAATTTCCTATTTCCTGCAGCAGTGTTTTCATCAGTTATTAAGCTGTATTGATATTTTCCTTCAGCATGCTTTATGGGAGTTTTAAACATTTCAGGGGAATAAAGTGCGAGGAAGCAGCCGTTTAATGCTGTGACTTTGCAACTAGAAAGCTGGAAGCTTGTTTCTCTCAACTTGTTTTTATGTGGTGGAAGGTGCACTATGTAGCATTTTAAGTGGAGGAGCTTTGTTTACTGGTATTGTGTGACTGGATTCAGAGGTGTGGACTCGAGTCACATGACTTGGACTCGAGTCAGACTCGAGTCATTAATTTTATGACTTTAGACTTGACTTGAAAAAAGGTTGTAAGACTTGTGACTTGACTTGGACTTTTACACCAGTGACTTGGGACTTGAATTGGACTTGAACCTGTTTACTTGAAAAGACTTGATATTTTACCCAAATCTAAAATTTAACATACATATTATATAAAAAGTGCGGACCATTAATTCACTTTATTCATTCATTCATTCTTACCACACTCCGTATGTATGTGAGCGTGGGCTGTAGCACAGCCAATCAAATTAACCAGATTTGAAAAAAACAAGAACAAAAACGCTCGAGCCAAAAATGCTTCCAAGAGTAATTTCTTTCGGGTACATAAACTACGAAATAGTCAACAAAAAACGAAATGCATATGCAAAACATGCAAGAAGAGAATCACAGACGGAGATGGAACAACTTCCAACTTTGTCCGACATTTGAAGTTGCATAAAGAACGGTAGGTGGTGCTTTTTTTTTTCTTTTTTTTTTTGCTACGATGAGACAGCTGACTTAGCTAACTTCATCTTATTAGCAAATGTTCTTCGGGCTACGTTGATGATACTGTTTGGCTTTAACAGGTATGATATGTTTGTCATGCTATTTTAAATCCGGTCCTGCAAGCGCATCCAAGAATAACATGCAACTTGTTAGCTCAGAATTGTCGGTGAATGGTGAGCAGGGTCCGTTTCAGAAAGTGGGTTCTGTAGCTGTACTCAGTCTCTCTCCGTCTCCTCCCCATCATTAACCCCGTAGATTTAACCCAGTTTAGACTGACAAATATTTATTTTACCATCACATCACAATTCAAAATCACTGTGTTTAATTTGCAATTAGTGTATGGTCATGTTTAACTTTTGCATGTCTGAGCCAGGGAAAAAAATTTTTTTGGGTTAGAAAATCTGGCCCACCTTAGTGTGTAATTGAGTAGTCCTGCTATACATGGCCTTTTTCTTCTGTCATTTATGTCAATACATCAAATAAAATACTTTGATCTTATATTATTAGCTGTTGTTTATTTGCAAAGGTTATTCTCAACAGGGATGCTAGACAAAAACGGCGTTTTCTACAGACAGCCTAGCATACGCTCTCCACTTGCGAGTGAAAAAAGAAAAAGAAAAAACACCCCTTCCCTATAGGGCTTTGGAGTTGACGTCACTGGAGATGGGCCACGCCCCCTTTCCGCCATGACAGTAGGCTAGACACAGGATACAGCTTCAGCTATGGTTCGTACGTGTTGTGTTATCAGTTGCAACGTTTGATCACACGATCGTGAGGCAAGAAGCTGGATAATGGGCTCTCTTTTCATCGTTTTTCAACCTGGAGGCAACGTGAGGGATCCCATGTATCCGATATTACTAAACAAAGACGTCAGGCTTGCATTGCAGCGGTGAGACGAGCAGATCGAGTTCTGTGCAATCCCCAGCTTTTTGTTGGTTGGGTCTCCGCATCTTCTTTCCGGTGAGTTCTAAATTAATTCATATCACTATTAAAATGCTTTTAGTGTTATTTTCAATGTGCTGAGGTCATAGATAATGAGATAAAACATGCTAATGTGTGATGCTGCAGAACCACGTCATGTCATCATGTCGACTGAGTAGCTTATGATTTAGCATTATTGCAGGCAAACCAGCATATGAAATGGATGTAACAAATCCAGACTGGGCACCAACACTGCTCATGGGCCTCTAAAAACATACTAAATTGCTCTCATTGTACACTAATCCGCACATAACTTCCAGATGAATCACACACCGGTCATGTGCACTAATTTTATCTTACCGCCTTTGTCCTATCCCGATCTTTGCATACCTTGTCTGTGGAGTCAGCGCATACACAGCAAACCAGTTTAAGAATTATAAATCCCTGGAGGCCCACATCCAATTCACGAACGGTGTTAGAGTTTACCATGTCAGCCAATCAAAAAAATGATAAGGCAACATGTGACATTTGGTTGTTTAGGGAGAAGGGGAAGTTTTTAGGAGTGACACCCGCGACGGAAAGCGGGCGAGCGAAAGAAAGAGAGAGAGAGAGAGTTTTCATATGTGAGACATTAGTGGCGTTTAGCGTGTTTGGAGGCTATAGTTAGTTTGTTGTGTAGTTATTGTTTTGTATTGTGTGTCGGTTAGACTGCTGAATTTCATATTTGATCTAAAAAAGCTGTCAAAGGCAGATTCCAGTGTAAACGCTGTCTCCACATAGAAAACTGGACTGTTGCACCTCCAGTTGTCAGACCTGCAGGGTTTAGGCCTGTGGTGTTCTCCTCTGTCTTATACTGAACACAAACTACATTTTTTGGACTGGCACAAATAATTTGTGTGCCTTCTTATTTGATGCAGCACACCTGATTGTTCTGTAAATAGATTTAAATGGTTATATAAAAAACGCCTGAGGCCTTGGCTGCATTTTTAGGAAATAGTACCATATAACTTTGTTTGCAAAACTTGTGCATAATTTTTAGAAATATACAATTTCTATTTGCATTTCAAGTTATGAAAATGATTCGTTAAACATGTAAAAAAATATAACTTTTTTCTACTCTGATTCTGAATTTTTTGTCTGAATTTAGATCAACTGTGCTAATATAGTATACCAAAATGAAAAAAATAACTCAAATTTCAGATATTTGAGGTTGTGCTGTAAATAATGATACCAAACAAGGCAAGAAAAACATATTTTAAAAGTGAAATATAGAAGTAAAATCAAAAGTAGTCAAGAACGGCCAATTATACCCGGGACCCCAGAGGGTTAAAAAAAAGACTTGAAAGGACTTGAAATTCAAAGTTTCGGACTTGGGACTTGACTTGAAAGTTGTCTGTCTTGATTTGCGACTTGACTCTGACTTGCTTGACTTTACTTGAGACTTGACTTGTGACTTGAGGATAAAGACTTGGGACTTACTTGAGACTTGCAAAACAATGACTTGGTCCCACCTCTGACTGGATTAGAAGAAATTAGACATAACCTGACTTTCAGGACGGCCTCTTAGAGTCTGTGGACCAGAAATCCAAATGATGTGGTGTTCGGGGCGACCGTGGTTCAGGGGATTGGGAAGCTCATCTGTAACCGGAAGGTTGCTGGTTCGATCCCCGTGCTCTCGCTGTCCTGGTCGTTGTGTCCTTGGGCAAGACACTTTACCCTACCGCCTACTGGTGTTGGCCAGAGGGGCCGATGGCGCGATATGGCAGCCTCGCTTCTGTTAGTCTGCCCCAGGGCAGCTGTGGCTACAACTGTAGCTTGGGTCCACCAGTGTGTGAATGAATAGTGGAATTGTAAAGCGCTTTGGGTGCCTAGAAAAGCGCTATATAAATGCAATCCATTATTATGTTCATTCAGTGTCGTGGTTTAATACTTCTGCTCAATAACAATGAGCACCACTAGCTAATGTTAGCTTACACTGGACTAATCACTAAAATTAACAAGTAAAGCACAGTTTAACTTTACATAAGGGCAAGAAAATGACAGATCCCAAATGACAGATAATCTTCTAGCCTGCTAGGTGTTACATAGTTAGCTATTTAGATGAGTTAGAAGGCAAACTGACATTACCCAATAGTCAAATGGGAATGGAGCCAATCTCAGGGTTAAACCTGGAATAAAATAAACAGGGAATATATCACTCTTTTTGTATTGAGGATTAAAATGAAACCTAATGTCTCATTTTCTGGATAAGATTATTTAATGCTAGCTTGCCTGCTAGCAAGGACAAATGGTTCACTATCCCATGAAGCAAAATGCTTTCTCTATTGGATATAATAAATTAATTCATAAGACTTCTAATGATATCTGGTAAATCAGCTGACCATTTTGAAAAGGCCAAATTCAGGCAGCATTGAGCAACACCAGCTAGTGCTAATGCTAGCTTAGAATCCGTTAATCAGGACTGCTAACAAACAGTTGTGTTGCCGTAAAGCTCCAAAAAAGAAGAAAACCCAAACCTAATAGCTTAATCTACTAGCTGCTACAATGGGTGGAAAGCAATCTGTGTTTGCGGGTGAGCTAATTTTCATCAGAAGAAAACTATGTTCATCTAGTCAAATCTGATTAGCCCACATATAGTATTTAAGTATAGCAGACACACAGCTGCTAGTCAAGTAACAGTCCTCAGTTTTGGATGTGTGACAATAATGATGACAATTTAAATTGAACCGTCAGTAAATCAGTACATTGTAGTCGCATTGCAGTTGTTGCTAATTATATATCAACATTCTCCGTGTCCACTTTTTCAAATTTTACTAGCACTTGGCTAGAAACAAACTACGGGCCACCACACCAAGATGCTCACAAACAAAACAATCAGCCTTGCCCCATTTTTGGTTGGTTGGATACAAATGTGGGCATTGCAAATAAAAAGTCCCAAAGAATAAAGGCACTATAGACTGAGGCCGCAATGCACCAGTGTGTGACAATGTGTTTGGATTCAGCCCTTTGAAGAGTGTCTGTGCTTACACATGTTGGAGTCTAATTATCAAATGGTTTTGATTTGCCAGCTCACAGTTATTTATTTTGCCCAGACTGGTATTTAAATGTGATTACAGTTTGTTTAATTCAGCCTGAACTAGAGTAGAAAATGTTGCTTTGCAGAATTTTGGCTTTGTTTAGAACCACTCGGCATAAACACACAGAGACCCAAGGCATGTACACAAAAGTTACTTCACGAGCAGCTTGTTTGTTGAACTTTTAAGTAATATGAGCCTTAATGGGTCCGTCTCTGCTTTCCAAGTCCTGATGATCACATGTAAACATCCATCCTCATTAAAACAATGTGTTCTGTGTTGATTTCCTGTTGTTAAGTTGAATCTTAACAGCTCTGCATTTCATTTGGAAGAGAAGTGACACCCAAATTTGCAAAGCCGGCAGACACTGCCCACTTTCCACAACAAACTCAAGTAGTAAACACTCAAGAACTTGAATGCAGTCCAAACATGTGAAACTCAGCAGAAAGAAAGGTTTACATGAAAGAAAGGTTTCTCTTGCATAAAAATCTGTCTACAACTATCTAAATTCTGTTCATAGCCAAGAAAAGGGTCTCAGTTTTGGCTTGAGTAAGACCCCATTTTTTGCTTGTGTGTGCTTTAGGTTCACACAGATGCATTTCAATTTGCTCCCAGAATGCACAATTTTAAGGCTTGAAAAGAAAGTTTACAGATGAAAAACTCTTTAAGAGAGTAGCTAGCAGCCAGGTGCTCATAATCAAATATGCTTGATTAATTGATCATCAGTGAGTGTGAACAGCTCTGAGCATTCAGGTGTGTGGGAAACCAATGGCAAAAGCAATACTCTTAAAGAAGCGTTAAAGAATTGTTGCTGCCAATCAATCTGAGAAGTTTATTCAGGCCATTTCAAAACAAATATTCTACAGAGAGAAAGATTATTCATTAAAGGAAACATTCAAGAGAGTTGTCAATCTACACAGGAGTGGAGCTTCTGCCAAAAAACCCCAGAGGACCTCAGAGTCCTTGTTTAGCATGTTAAATGTTATAGCTCAAGACAGAACAGTTAGAAAAAGGAAAGTAAACAAGCATAGCTCTCTTTGAACATGGCAAACGGATAAGGTGTCCTTGCTCAGTTCTCTGTACTACATACTTCAAGTTTTTTTTGTTCCAATTTCTATTTGTATTAGAGTTTATTTGTCTGGGTTTGTTTTTCTTTGATTCATGAGTCTCCGTTGTTCCTTAAAAATAGTGGCGCAGTCCACAGCGTGGATATGGACATTACTTTTATTTCTATTGTACAAAATGATGAGAGCGCGATGGTAAAGTGGAGACTGCTCCAGGATAGAAACAACTGCATTTTACTGCTAACACGACTTCGGCTCTGAGCAAGAACCTGCACAGAGAGCATGCTAATGCTAAGCTAGCCGAGAGCCCAGAGTGATGTTAAAGCTGAGTGAATGCTGAAACCAACCCAACACCGTGATAAAGTGAGCGGTCATTTGCAGATAGGCCAGCCGCAGCTGAACTTCTGCAGGTAACAAACTGAAGCCTGTAGCCTCTGTTTTACCTTTTAATGTTTCCGAAGTAGAATCACCGTGGCGATAGCTTTAAAGTGTCTTTACGCTGTTTTCAGTCTTTGATTTGTGCTGTCGGCTTGTGTTCATACCTAATTTGCATGAATGTAATGTCTTTGAAACGCTGCTTAGAGATGGTGGTGACTCTCGAAGTGGAGCCAATGAGAATCGATAAGTGATATCGATAATGGAATCAGAATCGATACATTTTCATCAATTCCCATCAACGTTGGGGTATGCTTCTAATGAGACAACGAATGGTCTCCAGGGGGATTTTCACAAGATCTGGACCAGGACATTACTGAGGTGCTTCACATGGTACGAAACATAATTATCCAGAGAAATTCTACTGGATTTAGGTCAGGTTGAGTGTGGGGGCCAGTCGGTGGTTTGATTTCCATCATCCTCCAGGAACTGCTGGAACTCCCTCCATATTATTGCTACATTAGACCGGCCATTGTTTATTACCAGGTGGAACCCAGGGCCCACTGCACCACTGTATGGTCTGACACTGGGTCCAAGGATTTCATCTGGATACCTAATGGCAGTCAGGGTGTCTCGACTGTTGAGGCGATCAGTGACCAGTAAACCAGAATTCTCGGGCGAATGCTGCTCACTGAGTGGCCATCAGCAGATGGTACAGATGTTCCACATAATAAAAAGCAGCAGAGGCTGAGAAAACTGAATAGATTTAAGCTTTTGTCAGGGCGAGCCCGGAGGCCAGTACGTAGGTTTGGACCCAAGTGCAGATTCAATCACGGACAGCAGTCATAGGATTTTAACACAAACTTTATGGTGAAATACAAGAGTAAGCAATGACATGAGGAAAGAGTGCGTGGCACGGTGATCTCGAGTATGAAGGTTCTGAAACAGAGGGAGAGAGTGATTCGATGGGACACAGGGAAACGTAGGCTAGGAAGGATGAGATAGATCCGGGTTTGATGCCTTATTTAGCAGGTGGGATGGTAGTTGCTCCGGGGGGAGTAGTGTTGATCGATCCAGTGATCCAGACCTGTGGTAGGCAGGAGGGCAGGCAGGTGAGGAATCGTGAGCCTGTGAGCATGAAGGAGCGTGAGGAATTCCAGAGGGGTGACCAGCGTCCAGGAAGGTATGCAACTGTAGGCAATCCATGTGGAGAATCCGAGGAGCTACTGTGAGCACATAGAGAAGAAGGTAAGTTAAGCATGAAAACGAAACATGAAAAGCAAAAGCGGCTTGTTACTAACACACGATTAGCAGACAAACAGTTTTAAAAAGTGATGGTCTTACATGGTGAGTAAGACGAGGGCTCCGCCCAGAGGTGGGAACACTGAGACATCATGGAAAAACACAGCCAGTCACCCAAACAAACCATGACAGCTTTGTTTGTGTGTCGGACTGAAATTTGTTTAAAATGTCTTTTTGCAACAGCAGCAGGTTAAGAAGGTGAGAGCATCATCTGGGATGCTTGGACGTGGAATCAGTGTTGGTTTATGTTTTTGTGCAGATATGCTGTTAAGAGTTATAAATCAGAAAGCCCAAACAATCATATAATATGATTATATTAGAGCAATGATACAATGTATGTTTTAAATATAGTTTTTTTTAATTTGAGAAGCAGCTTATATTTGACGCTTTACAACTTCTGGGGAACAGAAGAGTTATTTAGCGTGACACCCATCAGGACACCTCTCGAAGGTTTCTCAGTATTCTTTGAGTTTGACCTCAGTCTAGTTAGGCTTTTTCTGTTGTTGTTGATTTTATGTTTCATACCCATATTATGCCTTAAAGTTCTGAGCTCCCCCGGAGCTGTTTACAGTCGAGTGCTCGTGCTCCACAGCTCAGGAACCGAGTGAACTGAAGGCTTCAAATTCAGCAGCTATTTATTCAACCTGCTAATGTTTAAACAGAAGCCTTTAGGGCCCACAGTGGACCACAGGGTGTAGTTTTAGTTATTATTCATTGATTCACGTTTTGCTCTAGCTGTGTGTACGTGTGCTCAATCCATCACCACTGCAAAAACACACCCTATCTGTCTGATGCTCCTTCCCCCGACCACCAACTGTTTGTTACGAGCAGCTGATGAAAAATGTCGCTCTCCTTCGACTAAACTTTTTGTGCATGTCTGCCTCTGGTTTGTTTTTGTCTCTGGCAGGTTGCAATTAGTGAGCGCTGTTTGTCAAACAAGTGGCCGCCAGCGCTGCGGGTGTCCAAAGGGAAAGCGTGCAGGCCATAAAACGTCCCTGCTCAGATTGTGTCCATGTGCGGCAGCTGTGTAATCATGTGAAGCCTTTAGAAACTTCAAAGTCTATCATTGATGACTCTTTGTTGCCTGTATGGACACACACTCCTGTCCAAAGCAATGCTACAAAAACTCAAGGGGCAATAATCATCCGACTTACAGATCAACACAGACTGATTAGAGCTCGAGGAGGCTGCCTGTGTTTGTGTCAGTGGACAAGAAAAATCTATCTTTCAACCTATTGTGATTGAAGTAGTCTGAGAGGGGAGTTAAACTCCTGCACCTCCTTTATGCTCTGTTGTCAGATCTTTAGAAAACTTTGAGCGAGTACTTGGCGACAGTGGGGAGGAAGAATTCCCTTTTAACAGGAAGAAGCCTCTGGCAGCACCAGGCTCAGGAAGGGGCAGACATCCATGGATTCAGTCACTCATTTTCATTGTGTTGACTGAAAAGTTCTGTTAGTAAGCCTAGCTTATTTTGCTGAGTTTATCTGTGATATGCTAATAAGTTTGCCTTGTGACTTACAGTTTCAAAACACTGAGAGGTTTCACGAACACTCATCTCGAGGTTTTAATCTTGCCACAGGACTTTCACGTCCACAGGCAGCCCTATAAATTCATGGTACATTGATTAAAGGCATAATTTCGCTGAGTGGCCCGTGCTGCAGTTGCAAATCATGACTGAATCCAACACTACTAGGAGTGCAGTCATTTTTGTGGATGAGAAATTAAAGCTAACAAAAAGCTCTCGTTAGCCGTCACTTCTGAAAGTGTATTTTTAACAAATCTAATGATCTCTTACAGCGAGACATAACGAAATAAAAACATCAACACATCCTTTACTGCTTGTTAAAGGGGTGCGTCTTCCCACCGCCGCTCAGACTGGAAGTGACTTTCCTTTAAATCGCTTTGATGGACACTCCCGGAGAGTGGTTGGCATCATTATGTTTGTTCAGTTTACAGCAGCAAAATAAAAAAAATGTGTTTCATGTTATCAGTTTTCAGAAGATAAGCTGTGTCTTTGTACCGACACATTGATGGTGTAAGCTTCCCGTTGAGTGTGAACTTATAACCTAAACAGCTAATTAGAGTCAGCGCCTGCAGTACTTGTTCCAATGATATAAAATATGGTTCCCAGGAAGTAAATACAAGTTTAAGACAAACCTGCAGCTTTATATCCAGACCTTCACATGAACGAGGCCTGTATTAATGATAAACTACACCTTCATGCTGCCATGTGTCCACAAAACAAATCAAAATGATCAGAATAATTGATAGAAATGAGGGAAATCACTTCAGTGCTTTTATTAAAATAAACCTTCAAGACAATTATATATCAAGCTTCCTGATTAAATGACCACTGAGAGCATTTACTTCACAGGGAAAAAGTTTTTTTTCAACCAAAGGCACTTTTACAGGAACCCAGAGACTTTAAAATAAACTCAGCTACTTGACATTGTTGAAAGTAGACTGTAATTCCTACTGTACCAGAAGTCCCTGCCAGGGAGGGAAACAGCCTTTAATGCCTCGACTAAATAGATATCAAGAAAAAAAACTTGAAATAACTAGACCTTCTTATTGCAGGGTTACAAATCCCGCTGTCAGAAATACTGTATGTCAGGAGATAGTTGCTCACTTCCTCACACCAAGGACAGATCAATGGTTGATGAGACAAAAGAAACCATGTGTTTCAAACAAATTAAAGAGGGAGAAGTGAAACCCAGAGATGGTAGCATTCGAAAACCCAGCATCTTACACCTGCACCTGACATTTCACTGCGCGCAATTCATTACACCTGGAGCTCCTTCAGACCCACACCCTTTACATCCTAGATGCCAGATCTTTGGGTAGTTGGTACCGTAACAACTGTACTGCAATTCAGATGTGAAGTAGCTTTATTTCTTTTATTATGACACAATACTTCTCGACAACTCTTTGCGCTCAGGTGCAGGAGCTTGTAGTCTCTTTGTTCTCTGTCTGAGGTGTAATGATGGCACACTGTGAGGATCACATTGTCATATAGGATTAAGATTTTATTTGTTTCTAGTATTCACTCGTCCATCAAAATCATTAAATTCAGGTGTTCCAATCCATCAGTTGATGCTGGGATGCGCAGAGGTCACCAACTTTCTGCAAAGTCAATCACAACAGACCTCCCAACTCAAGAACAGTAGTAGAGAGCTCCATGAAATGGGTTTCCATGGCAGCTGCATCCAAGTCTTACATCACCAGCGCCAACGCAAACCGGTGTTCTTTGGAATGATGAATCATGCTTCAGATGGGGTCTGGGTTTGGCGGTTGCCAGGTGAACGGTACAATTTCATGTTGAGAACGCTTTGTGGATGGCCTCTTCCTGTTCCGACATGACTGCACACCGTTGCACAAAACACAGAAAGACATGGATGAGTGTGCAGGGCTGTCGAGTACTTCCACAACAAACTCAGAGTCCTGACCTCAACCTGACAGAAAACCTTTGGGATGAATTAGAGCAGGGACTGCGAGCCTTCTCGACCAACGTCAGTGTTTGACGTCACAAATGTGCTTCTGGAAGAATGGTGAAAATTCCCATAATCACTCCTAAACCTTGTGGAAAGCTTCCCCATTTCACTAGCTGGGCCCACGGATTAAGAGTGTGATATCACTCAAGTTCATATGTGTGTGAAGACACACAAGTAAATACTTTTGACAATATGTAGCACATACTGGGTCACATTGAGCGTCCAGAGCACCTCCCTGTGTGCACTCAGCCAACAGCGCTTATCTCCTTTAATGTATGTATAATGCATATAAGCCATCACAGCCATGTATCAACAGGGATGATGGAAGGCAGCAGTGGATGTCAAATACAGGAAGGCCTATTAAGCATGCATTAAAACTGCTGATGGTCCACGTGTATGCAATTCATTTCAGCAAGATAGAACAATATCTATGCCAGGAGAGACTCAGAAGGTCATCAGCAAACAGCGCAACAACAGCGGTGCTCATTACTATTCATTGAAACTGGCATGTAAATTGCAAGAAAAAGCGGTGCATGTGAAGCCCCGACCGCCACAAACCTGCCAAGAGCTAATGAAGAACCTGCGCATCGAGGTGCTGAGAAAACAGACAATGCTGGACTGATGTTTATTAGTTGCTGTGCTCCTACGGTGCCGCAGAAGCTAACCTTAACCTCTGGCATCAGTCTGTTGGCATCAAATGTCCTGGTAAGACCTGTGTGTATTTGTGTGTGTGTGTAGCATTGAATGGCAATGATTACACCTGTATGATATGCTGCCAAACTCAGGCACACACTGAAAAGGTCTGAGCAGGTGCAGAAACTTGTAATCTTAAAGCAGACCCTTTGTGCTATCTGCATATTTCTCACGTTTCAAATCGTGGCCTGTGGGAAAAAATAATTGCCCCCCTTGTTAAATCATGAATTACTTTAACCACATTTTTAGGGGGAAAGCTGAACTCAGTTTCACTAACCACACCCGGGCCTGATTACTGACAGACCTGCTGAATCAAGAAATCGCTTAAATAGAACCCGTCTGACAAAGTGAAGCAGGCTAAAAGATCTCGAAAAAGCAACACATCATGCCATGAGCTAAAGAAACAGCTGAGAAACAACGTCACTAACTTCTACACAGACATTTCTAAGGTTTTGGGACTCCATTGAACCACGATGGGAGCCATTATCCACAACTGAAAACATGGAAAATTGTTGAACCTTCCCAGGAGTAGCCGGGCTACCAAAATTACTCCAAGAGCGTATCAACAAATCATCTTGGACAGCGCTCCCCAACCTTTTTTGCGCCACGGACCGGTTTAAACGAGCTGGCCCCAGTGTTTTTTGGCAACTCCTCATTGCAGGCATGAACAGCAGTTTTCAGATCTTGCCACAGATTCTGGATTGGATTTAGATCTGGACTTTGACTGGGCCATTCTAACACATGGATATGTTTTGTTTTAAACCGTTCCATTGTTGCCCTGGCTTTATGTTTAGGGTCGTTGTCCCGCTGGAAGGTGAACCTCCGCCCCAGTCTCAAGTCTTTTGCAGACTCCAAGAGGTTTTCTTCCAAGATTGCTCTGTATTTGGCTCCATCCATCTTCCCATCAACTCTGACCAGCTTCCCTGTCCCTGCTGAAGAGAAGCACCCCCAGAGCATGATGCTGCCACCACCATATCTGACAGTGGGGATGGTGTGTTCAGAGTGATGTGCAGTGTTAGTTTTCCGCCACACATAGCGTTTTGCATTTTGGCCAAAAAGTTCCATTTTGGTCTCATCTGAGCAGAGCACCTTCTTCCACATGTTTGCTGTGTCCCCCACATGGCTTGTGGCAAACTGCAAACGGGACTTCTTATAGTTATCTTTTAACAATGGCTTTCTTCTTGCCACTCTTCCATAAAGGCCAACTTTGTGCAGTGCATGACTAATAGTTGTCCTATGGACAGATTCCCCCACCTGAGCTGTAGATCTCTGCAGCTCGTCCAGAGTCACCATGGGCCTCTTGGCTGCATTTCTGATCAGCGCTCTCCTTGTTCGGCCTGTGAGTTTAGGTGGACGGCCTTGTCTTGGTAGGTTTACAGTTGTGCCATACTCCTTCCATTTCTGAATGATCACTTGAACAGTGCTCCGTGGGATGTTCAAGGCTTGGGAAATCTTTTTGTAGCCTAAGCCTGCTTTAAATTTCTCAATAACTTTATCCCTGACCTGTCTGGTGTCTAAATCCAATCCAGAATCTGTGGCAAGATCTGAAAACTGCTGTTCACAAACGCTGTCCATCTAATGTGACTGAGCTGGAGCTGTTTTGCAAAGAAGAATGGGCAAGGATTTCAGTCTCTAGATGTGCAAAGCTGGTAGAGACATACCCTAAAAGACTGGCAGCTGTAACTGCAGCAAAAGGTGGTTCTACAAAGTATTGACTCAGGGGGCTGAATAATTACACACACCCCACTTTTCAGTTATTTATTTGTAAAAAAATGTTTGGAATCATGTTTGATTTTCCTTCCACTTCTCACATGTACACCACTTTGTATTGGTCTTTCACCTGGAATTCCAATAAAACTGATTCATGTTTGTGGCTGTAATGTGACAAAATGTGGAAAAGTTCAAGGGGGCCGAATACTTTTGCAAGCCACTGTATGTCTGACAATATTTTCATGGACCGGCCTTTAAGGTGTCGTGAATAAATACAATTAAATATGTCCAGTACCAGTACCAAAAAAAAGAAGATTTATTCATAACACACGGGAAAAGACCCAGGGAAACCGAGTTAACGATAAAAACGATTAAAAAAAATAACAATAAAAGCCGATAAAAACCCCTAAAAACCATCAATTTCACACCCGAGCCTCAACTCTCGTGGCCTGGTACCAAACGACTCATGGACCGGTACCGGTCCTTGGCCTGGGGGTTGGGGACCGCTGATCTTAGAGGTCACAAAAGAACCCAGAACAGAATCTAAAGAACTGCAGGCCTCACAGTTAGGGTCAGATTTCATGATTCAACAATAAGAAAGAGACTGAGCAAAAATGGCATCCATGGGAGAGTTCAAGAAGAAAACCCTCGCTGAGCAAAAACAACACAAAGCATATGCCGACAAACATCTGGAGGATCCCCAACACATCTGGGAAAATATTCGGTGGACTGACGAGACAAAAGCTGAATGTTTTGGAAGATTTGAGTCCCATGACATTTGATGTAAAACTAACAGCATTACACAAAAATAACGTCATACCAACAGTCAAAAATGGTGGTGGTGTTGTGACGGACAGGGACTGCTTTTTGCCCTGAAGCTCAAAAGCACTTGAGTTAAGTAGTAGAACAATGACCCAGCACACAAGAACAAGTCCACCTCTGAATGGCTAAAGCATGGTTTTTGGGTGGCCTTGTTGAACTCTGGACTTAAATCCAATTGAGATGCTTTGGTGTGACCTTAAAAAAAGCTCTGAATTGAAATTACTCTGCAAAGAAGAGAGGGCCAAAATTAATCCACAGCGATGTTAAAGACTCGTCGCCAGTTATCACAAACACTTGATTAAGTTTTTGTCTGCCAAGGATGGCAAACAAACTAAAAATTTGTTTGATAACCTTAAACATGTAAAAATGACAAACATTCAAAAAACTAAGAAATCAGGAAGAGGCCAAATACTTTTTTCCAGTAATGTATGTACGGACAGGTGGTGCAGAGATGAGGTTACGCATTCTGTAAACCAATTTTGTAGAACAGAAAACTAAAAGCAGCAGAGAAATGAAGAATCGCTTTAATAAAAATGTAAAACATTTTGCTGCATCTGATAGCAAGCTTAACTTCATTCATGTGAGCCTGAGAGAAGGATTACTTACAGTGATATATCAAATCCAGCAGGTTCAGAGCAGTGAAGTATTAGAGATGGCTGTTCCCCCCCGATAGAACATCTGAGAGCAGCACAAACGGCTGACATTCGACTTTTCATGTGTCCAGAGCCTGAAGCTGTTTGGCACAGGCGTGTGTGCCAAAACTAAGACTATAGAGAGGCCAGAGGAGGTTATGTGTATGTCCACGCCAGAGGACTGATTTATCTACTGATAACTCAGCGGTGGTAAATGAGAAACTGAGAGGCTGCTGGCAGATCTCAGGGTCCTCTGGCCTCACAGAAGCTTTATCTTTGGCACACTCTCTGCCACATAAAGCTGCAATATGACGATGGCAGGGATTCATATAACAAGCTGATGAGGTACAGCATGTTGGTGGTGTTCATTTATAGACTCTGCATCTGCTTGCAGGTAATTATCCAAAGAACAGGCTTTTAGTTTTAATTCAGTGTTTCGTCTTGTTTTATTTTGTTCTGCTGTATTACAGTTGCTCTTTGTTTGTGTTAATACAATTTATTCACATAGCACCATGTGGGGGGGCGTGCAGGGAGGGTGCACCTGCACGGCATCCTTAATCACGCCCACACACAGGGACTCCGGGGTTGGTGTGTGTTGTGGTGTGATGCAAGTCAATAAAATGGCTGAAAACGGTGGGTCCTTACTGGAGCCAGGGAAGGGAGGAGCTGGCCCAGAGGGTGGCCCAAATGGCGGCCGTCCAGCGGGAGCAGGTGGCGGGGGTGCGTCGCCAGCAGGAAGAGCTGCGGGACCAGACCGAGCGCCACCTGAAAAGGATTGGGGAGCTGGCGGCACTGCTCTGGGCCTGGGCACCACCCCCACAGGTGTGTCCCGAAAGCGGTGAAGCGGTGGGGGAGCCGCATGAGGCACCTCAGCAGCTGGAGGTGGCAGACTAGGCGTGCGGGGATCTGCGCCGGCCAGAGGAAGAGGAGCTGCATGAGGGGCTGCTCGAGCCGGGAGCAGCAGCAGCAGCGGCGGTGACCGAGGAGCCGCGCGAGGGTCTGATCGATCCGGGAGCAACGGCGGTGACGGAGGAGCCGCGCAAGGAGCCAGAGGTCCCCGTGCCAGCGGAGCCTGCTCAATTGGAGCTGGCGAGCGAGGCGTGCGCCAAGCTCAAGATCGGCGTTGTCGCCAAACCGGCCTCACCTCCACCAAAGGCCGGTGCACGCCTGACATCTGCCCAGCCGCCTGTGAGCTGGGGCTCACGACCGTGCTGGCCGCGCGGCGTCCACCTGCCACGCGGCCGACCTCCGGACCAGCTTCGCAGGCGGCTGCCTGAACTCACCTCCTCCCCGTCGCTTGTCCAGGGCCCGGGGGCGCCGACTGTCCATCCATCTCCCGCTCGCGGTGGGGGACTAGGTTCAGCCTCAATCGGGTGATGGGGGTATGTGGGGGGCGTGGTCTGCGGTGCCATGCAGGGAGGGCGGACACACCTGCACGGCATCCTTAATCACGCCCGCCGAGTTAAAAACACGGGGACTCAGGGGTTGGTGTGTGTTGTGGTGTGATGCAAGTCAATAAAATGGCTGAAAACTATGATCCTTGGACCCGTCGTGTTTCATTCACACCACACACCAGTTGACAACAATGATTATCTAAATGCACTTTATATAACTATATATCTACAACGGTCCAACAGAGCACCAGGAGAGACACTTCAGTTTCTTAGATGTACTCTTGGTCTGATAAGATTTAAGATTTAAGAATTCCGGATCAGGACTTTTTCATACCACGCAGCAGCATGTTAACGACTGACCCTGTGTTTAGATAAACCGTGTCTGTTTTTTCATGTTTGGTCTGTTTTCAACATCTTCTTCTTCTACCTGTGATATGAACTTTGAGAACAATTTAACCCTTCCCTGTAGCAATGTATTTATATTAGCCTAACCATAGTTAGCAACAGGTAGCACATCATTAGCTCAACTAGAACTAGGCCAACTTTACTAATAACACTCTAAATGTTACAGCTATTTAGATTTCCATATTTTTTACACTCACAATTGTAGCCATGGATTTGTTTTTAGTTTAAAGCATTTCTAAAACAAGACTGTGGTACAGTGATACCACCTTTGGATGGACTAGCTAGCTAACGCACTGCTAACCTAAGCTAATCTGTTTCTCACTGATACCTGGATGCTAAACGCTGATCATTTTATTGGATATGAAAGAATTTGAAGCACATTTAACTCTCACTGTCACCTCAGTGTTTGTTTCCTTTGGGGAACCAAGTGAACATTAGCGCCTGGCTAATGACATTAGGCTTAATAAGCTAATCACAGCTTAACTAATAGATGGTTTAAATTAATCTGATTCATCCCTAACTATCAGTCTTGTTAGAAGGGAAAGTTTGGAGCGTTGGAGTTTCCTGAACCCAAACATGGAGCATGTTGTAGCCAGCATGATGATAATACAGGATATGTTTTCAATGTTTATCACATCTTTTTTCAAAAGACTGTGATGGTAAAAACGATTAGCTCAAGGCTTCAAAAATGGGTCATTGCGAACCAGTGAAAAACGTGGTAGTAGCTTCTGTGGCGGAAATTTGTAAATGGTGGTACCTTTAAACCGTTATGAGTAAAACAGCCACAACAAATGCTTACACCTTATGTTTCAGCTTCTCCCAGTTTGCAGTTAGACAGAAAAAGCACAGCTTCTGAGGTCTTGGATCTTTGGGCAACCAGTATTCTCAGGAGGAGCCAGTGTAACTTAAAGGCGTCATGATGGGAAGAGAGATCACACTTTAATAAACTGCTTTAAAAGCTGAATGTGGTGATTTTTATTTTTTAAGAAAAACTGCTAATATGTTAACTGCTACTTTGATACAAGCTTCTGCTCAAAAACGGGATGAATAACGTCAATTTTGCTTTAAATCCTGTTAAATCCACAGGGCATCTCTGACCATCTTTTTTTACTCCTCTGATTTTTTTCTCCTTCTATCTTGTTTCTCCTCATTTTCCCTTTGTCTCCTATATTCTTCCTCAATTTTCTTTTTATTCTCCCTCATGTTTCTTTTTCACTTGTGGCTTTTATAGTCCCCCTACATCCCCCGCATACCTTTCAAGGACAATCTACAGGTAAAGATGTGTTTGCTGCAGCAGCGATCCTGACAGCGCCCACTTTTATCCGGAGACTCAACACAACTTCACTTTGAAATCCATCATGTCTGTTCCTATGGGCTCAGCGTGAGGAACATGTGCGGGGGGTTGAAGGCTGCGTGGTGAGTGTTGCTGGTGCTTCGGTGGAATGATGTCATTATGTCTACCTTAATACCCCCGGAAACTGGGATCCACGTCGGACAGAGTTCAGCACAAATAAGCCAACCATGTCATCCCTCTAACTGGTGAGATTGTGTCTGACAATGGGGGAGGTTAGGGCATGTTTCTGTTCTCACACACACACACACAGACACACACACACTGAAATTCAGGAAAAACTGGGTTGAGCAGCTTTGGGATCAGAATGGATGGATCGTGGCTTCAAGGATCCAGTGTGCAGCATGTGCGGATGAAATCACATCAACATGCCGACTCGTTCTTTTATTTTAATCTACGTCCCCTCACATACAGCTCAGTGCTGATAAGGCAGAGGTCCTAATGTGGCCCATATGATCAGAAGTAGCCCATCCTCTGCTGGTCATATCAGTATCAGTGATCTAGGACAGCGATTTCCACAGCTTGGAATGGGAAGTACCATCCAGGTGGACCCCCAGAGCTCATTCAGATCAATTTTAGGATTTAAGTAAAAGGAAGCCAGGATTGTTAACTATAACGCAGGACTCAGAGTTGTCCTGCGTTATACACAGAGTTGTCATTTTAACAAGGTTTATTGTTACACAGGTTAAATATGAACAAAAGGTGCAGGAGTGCAGGAGATCACAGGAAGAAGTCTGTTAATGCAGAAAAAAGCTGAGTCGTAGCTTGCATTGATCTCAGAAAGCTCCAGGAGTTCAGCAGTGGTGGATGGTGGGCAGGCAGGTGAGCTCTGGCGGGTAAACAGAGCGAACCAGTCAGCAACTATCTGGTTGATAACGGCTGCTCGAACTGGTACGTGCTGTAATGAGAAAATCAAGAACAGGTGTGAAACTGGGAATCCACCTGAGAGTCTGAGAGAGAAGATAAAAGGAGAACAAGTAAACATTTGACACTGACATAAAGACGAGACCTGTGGTCCTATTAGTGCAAATTATTATGTTAATAAGCATTTTGTAAGGACATCTTGTTACCTTTAATGCTTATTATGACGACCTTAATTTAAAGACTTCTCTCAAACAAAACCATGCTAAGTGACTTAGCATGACAAATACTTGTGTGGTTAAATTCTCCAGCTGTAGAAAAGAGCAACACACAGATGCATCTCTAAGCACTTCAATGGGAAACCTCCCTTGTGTGCAGTCAATGACAAGGTTCCCAAACTGAAACGTCTAAACAAACTGCACTGCCGGAGCTGTCCTCGAAGGTGACGGCGGCAGTGGAAAACCCATCCAAGCTGCCAAGGCCTTTAAAACAGCTTTGGGTCAGAGGACAGCAGAAGAAGAGAACAATCAGGAGCATCACAGAGGCAACAGGAGAGGCGGAAAGACAGCTCTGGATCACGGATGGCAACCAAGACGTGGCCTGATTGCCCCTGGCCACACTGGATAGGCAAGGTGTGTTGAAAGATGCGAAACACTTCGTGACCCCGGGTGATGGTGTGTATTTAAAGGTGTGGACAGTGTAAACATAAGTCCCCTGGAGCGTCAGAAAAAAGAAAGTATGAATTTTTAAACCAGGTGGCAACCTCCAGGGCTGAGGGCTGAAAAATAAAGCCAACATGGACATGAAAAAAAATTCTCTCGTGACCACCGGAGGCCAAAACAGAGTCAATCCCTACAGACTCCCATGTTAAACTTCCAAACTTTTATGTGGGTGAGATGCCACCACTTCATAAAACTTCCTAAAAGTTTGCTTTCCAAACTGCAGGAAACACTCACCTTCAAGTAGTAGTGAGGCTCCACCCACTTTTAGCAAAATTCTTCTGATGAGGGGCATCCAATCAGGGGAAAGGTAAAAGGGGTGAAGCTAAAGCAGCTTTTTTCAGACAGAGGATTAAAGTATAAGATATATGACGATCTAAAATAAGGACCAACTCCTCTAAGTGAACTTTTTGTATAACATTGCACGTGTTTGAGCATATGGGAAACTCAAAAACTGAAATTTAAGGCTGAATGGAAAAAATATCTTGGAGCTAACAAGAGGAGCTGACGTTTGAAGGATGTAATGTTCAGTCAGGCTTCATCACAGAACATTTTAATCCATTAATTCAGTTAAAATGCAACAGATTTACAAATTGAGAGAAATTGTTTTCCATTCCTTGTTTGTAATTTGGGATGACAAGCTGAGTGTTTTTCTACCCCCCAAAAATCTAACTGTGTGCTGCTTTGTTGTCTCAACCGAATAATATGTTTTGGTAAAAAGGCTCCCATGAAGCACAGTGCAGCTTCAATCAAAGATGGAAATTGTTGCAGCGACAAATTTTGAACTAATCAGGCAGCTTCACCTCAATTTTTAATGATTGTGACTCCTTGATAAGACCTCGTAGGATCTTACCTGGTACATTATCACTGCAGCAGACTGGCAGTGGTTATCAACTGTGTCAGGGTTAGTATAGGCACCAAAACACAACTCACAAGCAAAAAACTCAATTTAACACCAAATTTAACACCAAATTTATTTTAACTACAAAAAAAATTTTAATTAGGAAAAAAAAATATTAAATATTAAACAAAACCTCACAAAAACAAAAGAAATGACAAACATTAAGAAAAACAACATAAACAACAACCTACAAAATGAAAATCACAATATTTTACAGCAAAGGAAAAAAACAGAATTCACATCCAATGAAAAAGCAGCAAAATAAATTTAATAAAACACAACAAACAGTCCAAATATTTTAGAAAGGATGAGAAAACACAAGTTGACATGAAATTTCACACAACAAGTAACATAGAAGATCACAGCTTTATTAAAAAAAATTAAAATTAAACATTTTTAAAACTAATTCAGAAAGCACAACTTTTAAAACGTAGCTCACAGATATCGAAGTCCAGTCCTCACAGGCCGGTGTCCTGAAACTTTTCCATGTGTCTGTGTTGCAACACACCAGAATACAATTAGTAGGTCATTAGCAAGACTCTATATAACTTGCCTGCATGCTGAGGTGGCAATTCAGCCATTTGATTCATGTTACAGCAGCTCATGAGTGAGTGAACATGGTGCAATAAAAGTACTGTTAGAAGTACTTTATTTTTTTAACTTACACTTTCATTTCAATTTACTTGAGTAGGGCTACGGGTTGTCACCTCTGCATCCAGTCAAGTCTTGCTAATGATCTACTAATTTTATTACTGTGTGTTGCAGCAGAGAAACATGGAAAAGTTTCAGGATGCCGGCCCTCGAGGACTGGAGCGGTGCCCCGGAGTCATAAAAGGAACCAAACTCTTTGACAAAAAATGGAGGCAGACGCCAGAGTTCAGAAAAGCAACATTATCGATAACTAAAACACATAAGTGTAACTGTTGAAAACAGAACATGACAAAGTCCATGATAGTATCGATACCAGTTCTGGTATTGGTGTCAGATCAATACAAACGCGATGAGATCGATACTTTGTTTTTATCCTCTAAGTTCAGCACGTAGCCCACTTTTGTTGAATAAATTATTTTTGGGGAAATAAAAAAATATACCTGAAACTATGAAAACTGTCTGAACCTTTTCGTGTTGACTGTCATGTCTGTTTTATTTACACCCTAAAGCACAGTCGGTGTCAACAGAAGTGGACCGGCACATTTACATCCCAGGTCTCCAAAAAAACACTGGGTAAAAAACACAGTGATTTAGTGTTTATTAAAGTCTGTTCAGACTTTGCAAACTGATAATGATTCATCTCACAAATCACAACAGTTTTTGGCCGATAAGCTGCATTTATAGGTTAAAAGTCTTGGTATCGGTGTTGGTCCTGTATGTACTTGGTATCAGATCGATTATCGCACATGACTAAAATGGATTTCCTCCCAAGCCGTCCAAGCTAAAAATAGAAGTAATTTCAATAAACATTAATTATTTTGACACTTTTGGAAATGTTGTTTTTTATCAAATGTTTTTGGTTTGTGTTGTTGTGTTTTGTAAAGGTAAATAAAGTTGATGATCAAACGTTCGGAGCGTGGTCTGAATTAGCTGATCTCCCATCTGAGATCAACTTTTACAGGCAGCTCAGAAACCTTCTCCCTGGAAGTCCAGTCCTGACCACTTGCATTAACCTTTGTTACAAATTTAAGGTGGCGGATCATCACTGGTGACAGGAGCGGGGTCTCTGGCTACGATGTGGAAGAATCTGCAGTTTTCTGAGCTCAGAGGCAGCAAATCAGGTGGGAAACGAAACCAGAAACATGCTTGTTTTTTCTTCTTTAACATTCAGTGTTGTGTAAGGTGAGTTCTGCTACAACATCCTGAGATATCTGAGGCAGGAAATGATCCACTGTGTACCTCACAGTAAGAAAAAAGTGTCAGTTTGCGCTTGGAGCAGAGCACATTAAAAACACAGGAAGCTTTTTTTTGCCACACTAGCCCAATTTTTGGTTCCCGCCTGCACTGTTTGTTAGATTTACCTCCGCGTGACTTCGTCCACTTCCCACTTCCTTTGACACACGGGAGGAAATCCAACCTCCATCACAAAGGCGTAATTACAAGGAGACATGAGGAGCCAGCTTTAAATCAGGCTTTTCATGTTAGAGAACCAGACTCTTTGCAGAGCAGCAGAAATGACTGGAGCGTTGCTTCTATATAAATACATCAACACACTGAGAAAATCATCATGTGGACTCTTATTTTTGTTCCTACTATAACCTGACAGTGGATGTGACGGTTTATGATGGCACTGTCACAAACAGTGTGCTTTGTGCAGCCCTCACTCACAGTTTATTTTTGGATATGCAGTCTATAGCTTTATTCTAGCCGGGCCTCGTATTTTTGGACCATAAACACAACATCGAGTACACTTTTAGGGAAATTGCTCCTGACGGATTGCGGCTCTAGTGACTCACATTTTGCAGGCTGATAAACACAACACGTGCAGGACGCTGCAGGAAGTACAGGAAGGTTAAGACGGTCTGACAAGCTCAACTGTACACATACTTAACGTCACTGTCAACACGGAGTCAGCTGTAATCAGGTGAAAGCAGGAAGCACTGCATGCTAATCAGCATCGGATTCACTCTGCCCGCGTCTCATTCTCCTGCTTTTTCGCGTCGGCTCCCTTCATCACAGCTTCTCCACCTCATCAAATCATAAAGCACATCTGCAGCAAAACAACTGCAATCATGCAGGAAGTAAAAGCGTCTCCAGAGTTGCACTTCTGCAGTATTTTTGTAGAAAATCGATTAAAATATGGCTCAGAGTAGCCGCTGATGACAGCTTTGCACACTTTTGGAACGGGACCATGACTCGCTCTCAGTTTAAAGCCACCATATCCATAAAAAGGCTCCTTACACTAAAGAGGTGCGCACTAAAACTCCAGACCGACAACATCGCAGCGATAAAGTTGTGTTTTTGACACTATTTTGGAAGGACAAACGAAGCTGAAGGAAATTTTTCAATCTATTTATTGAAATGTGATGCACAGATTGTTGTGCATACCTGCGGGGGACGTATGGCAGGGAAAGGAGGACCAGCTACAATTTTCAACCAGTAGAAGAGGCCACGTCACGACTGATCCAGATGCTAATTTCAGGAAGCGATGGCAGATTACTCGTTTTCATCCATGGAAAATCTGTCGGGATTCCTCCTGCGTCTCATTATCACAGGCACGGTGTCCTCTGGTGTTGCGGAAGTCTTCCTGCTGTGAGATAATGGTCCTGTTTGTTTTAGAGAAATCTGCATTTCATCTACAAGACCTGTTTGTCCCGTTGGGACCTTGGTGTTTTCTTTTCCCACTTACTTTTGACATTCACTTCCACGTGTTTGTTTAGTTTAGTTGGGAAAAAGGAGTAAAAACAAAGCACCCCTTCACAGCAGTAACCTTTGGGGACTGGATGTCAAAAGGGGCCATGTTCCTATAGATGCTGAAAAGAGCTTTATTGGGTTTGAGGTCTGAAAAGAAGTGAAGTAGGTCCTAAAAACTATTGTGTTTAGGCTCTACTGCTTTGTGATACTGCAAATTTTTGATACAGATCCAATACCAAGTAATTACAGGGCAAGTATTGCAGACACCGATTTAAATGACCACTGAAGCATTTCTACGTTCCACAATAAAAAAACACCATCAGGTGCCAAACCAACAAAAGATTGCTGTTGTTCAAATAAAGTGTCAAACACGTCCCAATCAAACACTGTGTGGGTCCGTTTGTGCCACAGCTATAAACAAAATAGACGTGAAAGTCAACACAAAAAGACAAGTGTCAGCATTGGCGTCACCCAGAGACGCCAAACAGCTGTGTGGGTAAACGAGCCAACCTGAGGTCCTGATAAAATGGCACTAAGCGAGGCCCCGGGATCAGAGCAGGTTGGTTCTGGTGAGTGCACAGTCTGTTGTGCTCGCTTTGAAAACCAGTCTACACCAATACACACAGTTTACTACCATAAGAATCCAAACTACACGTGGCTGCATCGCAGCACAGTTAAAAGAGAAGTTAAATAATATTTTAATTTTACTTTAAGTTTCTGAGCTCACACTCAACAATGGAAACAGTAAAAATTAACTTGATTCATTTCTCGCATTGCTGAAATGAACTTTGGCCCATTCTGGGCACCTCGACATTACACAGTCACGCCAGCAAAGGCTGGAATATCACACAGTACGCTTCCTTATTAACTGCTTACAGCCTCACCTCAGTGTTTACAGCATGACCTCGGGACAGGAGACAGAGCGAGCGCATTAGCCTGAAGGGAGCCGGAGACCGACTCCGAGTGTACTGTGGTGATTCCGAGATGAGGGTCAGGACCCCGAGCGCCTCTCAGGACGGACACCGGCAGGTCGTTTTTATAAAAAACCTGTTTTTATGTAATGAGCTCTGATCCCAGGCGCTCCCACTGAGACCCGATTCAAAATGCAAAAGTTTCAGGGCCTAATTTCCATCTCTCAAAAAAAAAAAGGTCCAGGGATGTCCAGAAGTCTGAACGGGGTTTCCTTCTGTGGTTTGGAAGCTTGATTTCATCATTATTTCAAGTGGGCACGCTAAAAAGAGTGAACCAAGGAGTTCGGAGATACAGATTCTTATTGGAATAAACTTTAATCTGAGGCGCTGCATCGCAAACAGTCCAGACGTGGTTTAAGTGCAGACTTTCAGCTTTAATTCAAAGGTTTTGTCAAGAGTATTGAATGACCTGTTCAGGAATTACAGACCTTTTTGTCCACAGTTTCTCACTTTTAGAGGCTCTTCTTTCACATTTTGATGGTTTGATGTAAAATCCACTTTGGTGGCTTTAAAGAGGCGAAATTAGAAAAAGTCGTGTTATTCTCCAAATACTTATGAACACCTTTTTTTCTGAGGTGTCTCACTTCTGTCTACCCAGACACGCTCTCTTGTATTATTTCTCTGTCTCTCTTCCAGATCCATCTACAGTATCTATAATGGTTTCCACACTCTGGGGCATTTTGTTCTTTTTTTTAACGAGCAGAGCGTGGGATTAATGTTTGTCAGCTGGAGGCAAACGGTCGTCTGGGGAGTTACCTGTCAGGACCCTGCAGTGGTTTGGGCCTCTCTGCGGGGCGATGGATGTTACATAACAGCAGGACACGTCACTTTGGAGGAATGTGGGAAATGGGAGGGGGTGTTCGAGGAGGAGTGGACCGCCTCTGTGTGATACCCAGACATGAGTCACAGGGAGATGAAAATGGGTCAGTAGAAATCAACCTGAAGAAATGCTCCAGTTACACAACGTGCTGTGGCGTGCAGACAATGAGACGGTTGCATGCAAATGAGTTCTGTCCAGTGTGCACGGCTTTCTGTACCTCCTACACAAAACATTCAGCGAATGGGTCATCAGCTGACCAATAAGGGATAGCGTTGGCATGCATTCAGCGTGATTAGGCCTAATATGAACAATGTTCTGCTTTAACACACTAGAAACAAATGCTATCTGCAAACAGTTTGCAACAACATGGCTGCCACTGCTGAAGCCTCTCAGTATTAGCACTCGAACAAGTTTTATTAGGCAGTGGGAACAGATCCTAATGATGCACGCCAGCCGAAGCACACGTCACACTGAGCTGAGCCGAGGTCAGACCGTGCCACGTTCAGAGTTACACCGCATAAGACCCAACAGCTACATCTCAGACAGGCCTGAGTTAGCATGTTAAAGGTTAAAGTTCATGAGAGGACAGTTAGAATAGGACTGAACCGTTTTTTGGGAAAAATTCCAGAGAGAAAGCTTCGTCTCTTTAAAAGAAACCTGAAAGTACAGTCATGGAATGTCATTTGGACAAACGAGACCAAGCACCATGCAATTTATACAGCTGACAGCATCGGCCTGACTTTAAAGGTACTTTTTGTAAATCCTTGTTTAATGAGAATCTAAGACCTTCTAAAATTAACTATCAACAGAATGTAACAACAATTTTAACTTTATGTCCACGATGTTTGTATATTATCATGCAGAGATACCAGTTTGAACCACAAGGTGGTGCAGTGAGTCAGTGGTTCGATCACGAAACATTCACAGACATTGCAGCAGTCTGGTAGTTAGAACAGTCTCCTTTCTAAGACCATTATTACGAATTATGTTCAAAGCACAGACTCCAATACTGTTTATGGTTCAAAACTATACTAAAACTTTGGTCAAACTGCTGCCATGCATTGAGCACTGAGTTTTAACAGCAGGTGGGCGGGGCTTCTGTTCTTACTGAGGCTTAGTATGGACTCTACATGCGCACTGTCCAGCTTCTTTCTGACTGCTACTGAAACTGTGAAAAGTTCAACACAAACCGGAAACCAGACTGTTTACCTTCAAAATAAAAGTTGCCCCTTTTGAAATATGTTGGCTGCCAAGCAGAGCTTTTACTTTTGAAAGTGAGGCTTCTCCATTTCTTTGCACAGGTTTTGTACTACTGGGCTAGTAGTTAGAGAGTAATTGCGGACAAGCATGACCAACCAAACAACCGTGGCAACTGCGTGTTTTGCTCCAGGAGCCACCGCCAACCAGTCGGGGAAAACTCATTCATCCTTGGGAGATATGTCCCAACATGGTGGACAAATCTCGAGCCATGTGTGCGTGATGTCACATGAGAAACCTGAATAGCCAGATCTGTGTGGCTGAGGTGACCGTATAAGGAAAGTCTGTGACTGTGTTTAGAGCAGTGAAGCCTGAGCTTGCACGTGCACTGCCATGTTTAATGTGAACACCAAGAGTAAGAGCACACAAATGAAGAATACTAAAAGCGTGTTTCCTTTGAAAGATGAACTATTTTTATCTCATTAAATACAAAAATATGTAGAAAAAACAGTCGCTCTCATCCTTGATGACTTCTGCCTCTGACTGGCATCTTTTTTATAAGTTAACCAGGATGTGTTGACAAAAAAAAGGAAAAACAAATGGACGCGTCTTCATTGGCTCGTCACTGCCACGTGCACCTGTGCTCCTGCTGCTTTCAGACATGCTGAGTGTGAATGCTTCCTGAGCCACAAGGTCAGACAGACGGTGGCAGTGTTCAGACAGCTCACACACTCACACACACACACACACACGCACACACGCACAAGAGGGACGAGAGTCTTAAATTATTCAGGAGTAGACAAAACCCAGAGTCGGTAACTTTTCCAAGTGTGAAAGAGAAGGCTTCTCTGTCAGCAGGCTCCCTCGGGGACGCAAACCTCTTCACATTCTGACCATTCAGGCTGAGCTTCCTGTTGGAGGGAGCAGCAGTGGTGCTCTGTGAGCGGACGCAACAACAACAAAAAACAAGACATTTTTAGGTGCAGGACTGAAACAAGCCTGCAGGATTTGACCGACTTTAACATCAGACTCAAACATTTTTGAGTCTCAAACATTTTTGAGTCTGATGGTGTTTTTTTTTTCTTTGCATTGTCTTTATTTAAGAACATCAAATGCTGCTTATTTATTTGGCCGTGCTTATCATCAAAAGCCCAAAATAGACTCTGTGTCCTCTGCTGCTGTAAATGCAGTTTCTGAGGTTTTTTTCTCAGAATAAAGAATAATATTCTGGGTCAGTCTCTGAATTATGAAGCGGTCCTGGCAGGGCACTCTCTGCTGCATATACAAACGTGCATCATTATGATCGCCTCACTGAGCCTCGATTTCTGTCAAGATATTTCAGAGTAGGTTGGAATGATCATTAAAATGCTGACGCACTGCAGGTTGTCTCCTCAGATTGAAGCTGCAGGATGAACATTGCGAGGCGAACGCTCTGTGCAGCGTGTTCCTTTGTTTTAGGAAGGTCCTGTTCCAAAGGGAACTTCCATATAATCCAGGTTTACAGTTGGAACTTCAGAAGAAGTGCTGCAGAGCTGCAACTCGGTTTAGTAATAATGGGTAGTTGAATATAATCAGCCATGATTGTAGGGAACAGCAGTAGCAGGATGCTTTTCAGATCCCTGAGTGAGAACTAGAACTCAGGAGGAAAGCTTGTTCTCATTTCCAGGCTGTTTAGTCTCAGGTGTCTAACAAATACAAAGGTCACACAGGCCTACAGACCTCCTGGAGACTTCCACTCGTTAGAGAAGATGGTCGCTGGCAGTCGCTGGGTGAACAGGATGCCTGTGTCCTGAACAGGAAACCTCCTCGCGATTTCTCACAGACACTGACGGAGCACGAACATCCACTGCTGTACCAGCATATCCCTCGGTTTCATTTGAGCAAATCAGGTCGTTCGACGGAAAGTTTTGGAGTGTCACGTAGTTATTTAAAATTTTAGAATTCAAATGTTTTTATTTAGATAAAGAAAAACAAGAAACCAGGTAAAACATCTGTAATTTTGCTTCTTTCATGTTTGGCTGATTCCAGATGTGAGAGTCACAGTCAGCGATCATGAGGCCCCTACAGTATTTTGTGTCAATGTTTTAAGGACTAAATTATTACTTGGAGTGCAGAAAAATGAAAATTTTATTATTTAAAACCTGTAATGTTATGTAAAAGACTTTAACACTAGAATGTTGTTGCAAAAATAAAATTGATCATTGTTTTCTTCTGAACCTCATACGTAATATTTGATAGAAAGAATCATATAATCTTCTGTCTTAGCTTGAACTTGTAGTTTCTACCTTCAGGGTTTTTTGTTCTATACACATCTATCAACAGCTGACCTTACAGTCAGTAACTGAATGAACCTGTTCAGGCTCGTGATTTTACTGGAAGCTACTTTTTTGTCCTATTTTTTTACTTTGAACAGAGATATTCGTGAAAACTTGATGTCTTTACTTTGTTTTTGTTGTGTCTGTTTTTTTTTCTTTTTTTTAGTTCAAAATAAAAACTCTGTTCTATTGTGAAGCTATAAATAACTGTACAATTTTAGGTCTAATTTAGCACCTGGCCCTCACTGACTGCAGTGAGCTTAAAGGATCATGTTTCTGATGTCACTGGACAAAAAAAATCCATCAAAACCTTTCAGCATATTGAAATGTAAGCTTTTGGAGAGGAATTGAGACTCCAGATCATCTAATTAACACAAACTAAGATGAAGTGCTGCAGTAAGTTTAGAAGAGCACTTGTGTCTGAGTGAGGGGGGTTAGAATCCCATTTGAAGCCAGAAGTTAGCATCGTGTTAGGCCTTAGAGTCGGCCATACGAGCTGCACCGTTTCAGGGTTCAAGCCTTGACTACAGCTACAGGTAATTCTTGACTGTCAGCATGTCGCAGTGCTGTGGTCCATCCAACCAACCATCCATTCAACTTCCAGTCTGGATCCTGCCAGTGGCTATACTCAGTTTTCCTCAGAGGTGGAAGCCAGAAGGAGGAAGCTCTGTGACCTCCAATCAAACATCCAGTACACCCAACAAGGGCACCCAGGCGACCTCATCCTTAGCTTTCTATAAGTCGACAAAACACACGCAGACTGGATGGTGAAACTCCCACGGCCCTTCCAGAGGTAAACATCTGGTCCACAGCCAAGATGGAGTCCGCACTGCTCCTCCAGGATCCAGGGTTCGACGGTTGGCTGAAACATGATTTCCATCACCCTGGAGTAAACGTTTCCCAGGGAAGCTGAGCGGCGTGACACACATCGATAACTGGAGCACACCCTCCGGTCCTCCTTTTTGAAAAGTTGACCAACAATTGTACTGTTTCATCATTTCATTTTGTCATTTTGTTTTGTTTTGTTGTCTTTTCTAGATTTTAGTCTTCTGTGCCTTGAACTCTTTACCAAGTAATCCTGGAAGCAGCTGCCATTGGAAAAACCTGGAACTGACGAATGGTCGTCAAACCACATCACTGTTGATCTACACAGAGGTGTCAAAACTCATAAGTGCGCTAAGGGGGCAGGGAGGTCGTCAAAGGTCTTCACGAAACAGTGAAAGCATGTCAGCTCATCAACAGTACCAAAGGATCTGGGTAACTACATGCAGTGAGCTTATTCCTGCACTGCTATAATCCTTCAACATGTTTATTCCAAGCAGTTTAGTATGTCTTTATTCTGAAAAGACAAAGAGACCTTTTGTAAAGACGTCCTTCTTGGTGATTGATTTCGACTGGTTTGTGGGCAAAGGTGAAGGGAAAAACGCTGTTTGTCCTTCCAGTTCGTAAGTTTGCGTCTTCCTGATGTGATTTCAGGGGATAAAATGTGTTTAGTATTGATCCTCGGAGCATTATTCCCTCCACTCAGCCCGAGGTGGAGAGTGTCAGAGCAGTCGGTTAACCAGTCACATCAAAGTCATTCAGTCACTCAGTGCCTTACTCGCTTTTTTAGCTGCATTCATGTAATGTGAGAATCACTTCTCAAAACTAGTTTAAGACTGTCAAAAATCCAAACTGCAATCATGACACACGATTTATTAATAATGCAGAAGAGGAGGAAAATGTGTCTGCTTTTTAAAGCAACTTTTACCAGATTTAATGGATTTCCTGACAATAAAAAGCGGTTTCAACTCTTCAGCCTGGCTGTCAGGTGAAGCTGTCTGATAATATGAAGACTCATTACTTTCTAGCCTTCTGATGTAGGACGTCCTGGAAGTCCATCAGTAAAATGACATTAAAGCTGAATTTGAGGCGAGATGCATACGTAATATGATTCAGGTGTTAGTGCTGGTTCAGTGGAGCCAAACAAATCCTGTTTAGTCAAATACTCCAGCTCAGCTGATCCAATCACAGTTTACAAACATCTCTAACAGTGAAAAATGAGGTTGTCGCTTGTAAACTGTGACTCGACAATGATCTTTGCAGCAAAAAAATGTAATAGCAGAAATATATTTTGACAAATGCTGACTGATAATTGGTGCTTTTGAGCTTGATTTGTCAGAGACAGACAACCATTTACAACATTTACAACACCATAATCGCAGACATCCTCACCACTAAACTGGACCACCTGCAGTTACCACTGCCACCTGCTCCTGGATCAAAGACTTCCTAACCAACCGGACTCAATCAGTCTGACTCGGCCCCCCATCATAGCTGTACACCTACGACTGCACACCAACCCACCCAACCAACGTCACTGTAAAGTGACATCACAGTGGTTGGACAACTCTCTGATGAAGATCAAACAGCGTACAGGTCAGAGAAAGAGAACTTGCCGCACTGGTGCTCAGAAAATAACCTGAAGTTGGACATCCTTAAAACAACAGAACTCATTATGGACTTCAGGTCCACCCCCCTCTCATTATAAATGGAGAACAGAATCTATCTCCACCTTCAGGTTTCTGGACACCCACATCAACACTGATCTCACCTGGACCCAGAACACCATCACCCTGGTAAAGGAGGCCCAGCAGCTGCACTTCCTCCGTGTCCTGAAGATGGACAACCTGGCCCAGAAGCTCCTGCTGGCCTTACTGTTCCTCAGTGGAGAGCATGCTCTCCTACTGCCTGGGTGTTTAGGGTTAGGGGGCCACAACAGGAAGAGTGCGCAGGGGGTAATTAACACTGCCAAAAAATCACTGGCTGCCTCCAGGGGTGGCAGAAAGTGACAGATTTGTCAGAGACAGATAACCTTTTACGAGATTTACAACATCATAACCCAAAATAAAGGCCCCGCACAGATTCAAACACAGGACATTCTTGCTGTGAGGCAACAGTGCGAACAACCACACCACCAAGTTGCCTGGTAAAGACCCTTCAACATGACTAAGAAATTTCAACAGTAACATGAACCCCTCTGAACAAGTACATAATCTCCAGTTTGTAGTTTTGGTCACATTTGTTTTATACCATGAAAGCTGCTGATAACTGTAGATAACTGTAATTCTTGCTCTTTTTCTTACTATCAAGCCGTGGACTATTTGTAAAAAGTTACAGTTTAGGTTTCCTTATGCTTAATAGGACTTCAAGACCTCACAAAATTCCAAAAATATGAGAAAGTAGTTTTCAAACATGCAGACTATGAGGATAATCTACCAGTCCACTATCTAGTGTCTCACCCACGATGCAGAGAAGGTCCTCTATGCAGAAACTTCCCCGAGGACACAAACCACAACCCAGCACTTACACAAATACTCATATATTAAAAAAGGAGGCAACGATCTCATTATCTCACCGGGGTGAATGTCTTCACATTGAGCCGGTGTAACTTTTCAAAGAACTAATAAAATCTTAGTCACATAAATGAAAAGTAGAATTCATAAGCACTGTATTGCATACTTGCTCAGTTTAACGCACTCAGGCTGTGCTCTTTGGCCTGGTGTGACCATTAGCTAATATTCTCAAACTTTATATTGGTGATAACTCTGACATTGCAGAATCAGTTCACTGATCCCACTTCCTTTAATTGCATCCTCGTTTCCCACACTCCCTTGCCACTCAGTCTCTTTTTCCTCTAAACCATCATCTGAAGCAGCATCTGTTTCTGATGGAGCCCGATCAGCTGTCGGTCTGCTTTTAGGGCTCAGTCGAGAGTTTGGTTGGAGGAGACTATGTATGTGAATTTCCTAATTATGCACTGTCCAAATACTAGTAAGGACAGTGCTGTTTGCTGTTGATCTTGTTTTGACTACAGATTAAAGGTTAAGGTTAATTTATTGTCTCAGACATGAGGAAATTAGTATTGCAGTTTCCCAAGACAAGATAAGCATTACAATAAAATATACACCTGAAATAATAATGAGCCAGTTTAACTGACAAAGGCACAGATGAATGTTTATAATGGTTGAGTTTCCATAAATCCTGTCTGTTCATCAAGAATATATAAAATGCATACTCAGAGTGTAGCATTAGGGAAAGGTCAGCTGAAGGGTCATTTCTATAATCCTACCTGCCGGTTTAAGATTACAAATTTGAGGTCACCGCTCGATGAAGCTTGAGCGTGATCCCAAGGCCACCAAACCTCCTGCTGCTTGGCTACACCTCCGTAACGGTTATTAATATAATCAACAGGATTACATCACCGAGTTGTGAGTTTGTGTTTTCAGATGATAAAACAAGAACTTGCCAATTAATTAGTTTGCTTTCTGTTTGTCATTTTCTGACTTCACAAGCAGCAACATCCAGCATCCTTCAGAAGATAGCGTAGCTTATGTTGACCTGAATTATTTAGCAGTCGTTATAAAGGACTGTTTGTGTGTTTGCTCTCCATCTGTTCTGTCAACAGTGTGATCTTTGCAGAGTGCAGAACAATAAAACCACTGAACAAATCCCCGTTCAGCCTGAATAAGAAATCAGTTGTTTTTTGATGCATTCTCTAAATGCATTAGGAACATCCATGACTCACTGAGGTTTATGGTAAAGGTACTTTTTGTATTTACCTTCTGCAAAGGTTAACTAAAACTTTCACCACCAGGGGGCGGTGTTTTACCTGTGCTGAGATGTTATCATATTTCTTATTCATGTCTGTTGCTTCTTTAACTTGTTGCTAAAGATGTTTTTGCCATTAAATGTTCTTAACGACTTACCTGGTTAATTAAATCAGGGTTACAGTGACTGACTGCCCCATCTTGTGGTGAAAGCTGATATTACAAAGCTAAAGTACTTTTAAACACGGGAGTTTACAGTACCTGTAAGGCTGCTTACGACCTTCTGACGTGATCCTGACCCTGAGGTGTGACCTGGAAGCCGGTCCTGGCTCAGTCTGTCCCCTGTGTGCAGATGTGAGCAGGACTACCAATCAGCCCATCGGCCAACCTCCTAAGAGGAAACATGAGGCAGGAGGACACTGGTTTGGACTTTTGTTTGACAGCTTACCTTGGCTCTGTGTGAGATGTTGTTTTTGAGGCTGCTGAGAGCTTCCACATCCTGCTGCTTTCACCACTGTTCTCAAGACTTTCTTCTCGGTTTGAACTGAGAACTTTGGCTTTGAAGTAACATTAATTTTGCATGCCGGACTTTCAGATAGTTTGTCTTGGTTATTATAGACACTGGAGGAATGAGGTCAGTGTATCAAACGCTGTAGTTAAACTTATGTTTTGTTGACTGCTGCACAAAACCAGCTGGACTTTGACAGTGAAGTAAAAACATATTTTTTTATTATTTGTGCATCTAGTTCGTAGTTTAGTTATAGATGGCTTTAGATGTATTAGTTCCCTTTAGCGTTCCCTTCCTGTTGCCTCAGTTTCATCTTTGCGTTAGCCTTGTCTGTCTTGTTCCCCCAGTTGTGTTGTGTTGTGTTGTGTTTAACTTGCCGCGTCTCGTTATGCCTGATGTGCTCCCGCTGTTCCTCTTGGCCTTTGTTGCATCAGTTTCCTGTTTCTGTAACTTAACATCCCGAAACGCAGCGCTTTTGTTGTTTTACCAGCTCCAAATGTTTCCTGTGTTCCTGCTTTTCAGCTTCATTTTTGATTCACCTTTAAAAAGTTTGTCACGAGTTTACATGAAATATGTCAAAATATTGCAACCTCGCAGACAAAAGTTGCATGTCTGAAGACTTTGAAGAAGTTATTGCCCAACTTGAAGAATACTCACAGTGTGTGATTAATGCCACTGTATCCTACAAAAGACTAATGAAAGTTGTTATTTTTTGACAGCTACTTTATCTACATGGAAATATGATTTGTTACCATATGCTAACCTCATAACATCAAGAAGAAGTAGACATGAACCAAACAGGTTTGTGATGACCTGCTGGATATTACGAGGTTACAGTAGTTGATTCTAGCATATGTTGAGACTGAATTCATTGAGCAGATAAGTGGATTATCCACAGCAGAGTTAATTGTGTCACCACCCAACACTCTACATTTCTCTATGTGGAAAAGCCGCTGCATGGTGAGCCGTGGCTTTTTGTGGAGACACACTGCGTTTTCTCACAGTGAACACTTCTGGACTGCATGTATGAACACTCATATCCGGTCTTTAAGTGATGACGTATGAATCCTGCTTCCGGGTCCAAACTTCTCTTTGTACATTCTTTGTATCTTGTTCTATTTAATCTGAACAAGCCCCTAAAACAGTCAGTGATCACTGTTGGCCTCTCTCGGTTTTTATTACCACTGTTCATTTTAAAGCTGAGTTTTTAAAACCTTGCGATGTAACTACAGCACAGCCCATGCAGCAGTATATTAATAACTAACCTCCAACTTCAGTAACTCTACAAACGTCACTGCTGTTTAGTTTCCTGTCTTCATTTTTGTCGGAGGTGATGGAAGAGCTGTACGTCTTAATTTTTCAGAAATCCTTCAGTCAATCAGAACCATCTGCTGATGGTTGTAGCTTGTTAATGCTCTTGCAGTTAAATCCAGTGAGTAACATGTTTTACAAAAACTAAGACTGATGAATCACTACATCAGTCTAGTGGTAAAGATGGGATACTTTTATAGGGATTTAGAACCAATTAGCAGCATCTCCATAAACAGGTATCCGCATAGGAATATGTGGAATTTTTCTATGTGCTGCAGGTTTCAGGTTTGTAATTATGGAGTTGTACTCATGTTTCAAATGAGTGGAAACGGAAAGGGCTGAAAAGGGACCGAGTTTAAATGATGACTAAAATACTACATTTAAACCAGCATCAGCGTCTGCAGGAGTTCTGGCTGCGCTCACACATCCTGGGCATGTTGTATTGCATCAGTTGCATTTTATTTAAATACTGCAATGTTTATGTATATTGTTCCTGAGATATAATAAATAAATAAAACAGAAATAAAATTAAAAGCAGACATTTTGTACTTGTTGCAATCTGCGCTGGTCACAGACCCAGGACAGCACAGATTCAGTGCTGTTCTGTAAATCAAAGATTATATCAGTAGGTTGAACACTTGGTATCCAACTACTGTGTTATGGATTCACATGCATGCTTTTTCAAGCTTTAACATGCTTCCCATTTATTTTGCCTTGTATCAGCCTCATATCAACAATAACAGATCTCGCCAGCAAAGATCCGCTCTAACATCGGAAACGTTGCTGCGCGAAGCCTCCCTCATGGTTTGCTCTGTATACGTATTCCTGTTTGTCTCCCACCTTTAATTTATAATTCTGAATCTCTTGATCAGATCAGGACTTTAAATCACTGCTGAGCGTGTTTTTAATGTTTTGTTTTACCCGTGCTGGAAAGCTTAGCGCTGCTCGTCAGCGTCTTTGATCACCGGAGGCTGCCTGAGGTTTCCATCCTTTTCTCCACACTCAAACACTACAACAGATTCTCGAGGTACCGAATCGCTCCCCTTCAGCTGGACGCTGCGTGCTCAGATATCTGATGAACCGAGGCCATGATTGGTTGTTACACTTAGCTGCTGGTACCTTTGATCTGTGGCTTTGAGGTCATGTGATGAAAGAGATTTATATTGGTCCGGAGCACTGCTGGGATCAAACAGCGAGCCGAGCCGAGCTCAGGTACAGCCTCCCACGGGTCAAATTTATCTCTAATCGATATTTTGGGAGTCAACGGGCTCATTTTAGAGAAGCTACAGGTGTTCGTGTACAGATGCTTTCTCTTTACATGAAGGTGAGGCCCCAGCAATGACAATCCTGCACAAAGAGCTACAAGCATATTCTCCCAGATTTAATCCTCTGGGGTCTGGCTTTTCATTTCACTGCTGCCTCAGACCTCTAACTATACGAAGCATGAATACACTCAGATACAAGCAGGTAACTGATATCACTTTTAACCCAGGCTGGACTCTCTGATTGTGTGTGCTGCCTTAATGCTATGCAGTGATAAAAAGGTAAAGGGTAGTTCAGACTTGTTGTAGCCCAAGGCCTCAGGTGAGAAGCGAGGCAATCAATCGAGAGAAGCAAGGTGCACATAAAAGATCATCCCTGAAGGGAAATTAATAATGGACCCCCTGACAGATTTTAACAACCAGCATCGTTTTATACCCACTGCTGGACTCTCTCCCTCTTTTTACAGTCGCTGTAGTCCACAATCAATCCACATGGTGATAATGATAGTTGAAAAGCAGTTTTGATACAATTTTAAAAACACAATATTGAATTTGCAGGATTATTAAAGTAATTCAGCTAAAACAGATCTAATAAAAAAAAACCATGGAGCTAATGTTTGGGGGGTTTATGCTGCGTTTTAGTGTTTTGTCTCAAGCATCAACTTTTCTAAATTTAACAAGCTCTGAAACAACAGCTGTGCATTAGCTTAGTATATAGACTGTATGTAAAAGATGGTAGTAGTCCACATCACATCATGGTGTGACCTCGCAACTTGCGCAAGAGCATTTTTAAATCAGTTTATGTGGCATCTCTATGTTACCTTGTACCTTTTTGTTTTTACAAATTGCAGTGATTTTGTACTGGAGGATCACATGCTGTGATTTTATCTGTCAGACAGGTTTCCCAGAAGAGACAATAAAATGAATCAACTGAACTGAGTGCTAAGCTATCAGCTAATGCTAGCTAGCTTGGTTAGCGAGCTGAAACACAGAGACTAAAGGAGGAACTTCTTGGACAGTCTGTGGCTCACAGCACACTACAATATTTAAATACTGTTGTCTGCTACAGTATAACATGAAAACACTCAAAGTGTTTTCATGTTATACAAGATGCAGCTCTTTCTTCAACTTTCTTTCCCACTTTGCAACAACCTCATGACTTTTTCCATCACGGTCATTGTAAGTGAGGAAAAGCTAGTAGGAGGTTATTTAAAGAGACACTGAGTTTATCTTTAAAACTAAAGCCCCATCTGTGCTTTGAAGCAAGAAGGAGACATCTTGTTTTACACTTTTATGTCAGTGCTGGATACTGTCGGTCACGGAGCTATGAGATTAATCGCAAACCTAAAACCTTTATTCACCTTTCTTCTGATTGGCTGCCCCTCGTGAATAGGTTTAAACAGCAGGTGGGCGGGGCTCCTGAGCTCACACCCGTACCTGTTTGCTTACAATTCTGGTTATATAATTCAGATTATTGTTGTAGATAACCCCCAATATGACATCATAAAGAGCCGAGAGTAAGAAAAAAGTATTTAAAAGCAGAAGAAGAGCACTTCTACATAAAACAAAAGCACGGCATGTCCTAATACGTTTGTCTTATACACATGATGTCTTAATAAAAATGAGACAAACATGGCTCACAATGATCTCGTCCAAATGCAGCCTGTGAAAGTTTTCATTTTACACACATTTCTTGTATTTTCTTCCCTGCGATGCCGAGCGAAGTCTCCAACTCTCTTAATGCAGGAAATGAGACTCTCCAGCTTTTAAGGGCCTAATATCACCTGATTATTACCTCGACTGGACACCTGAAAATGGACCAAATGTAGAAGCAGAGAGGAAACATAATGAGGTGTTCGGAGGAGAATGAAGTGCCTTCCTGATTGAATGTAGCTCTATTTGTGTTCAGCATCAGTTCTGAATCACACCTGGATGATAGCTGTGACACTTTCACAGATGAAGGGTCACTGAACCAAATCTTTGCCCAGCTGGAGCAATCAAACTCAGGAAAATCACCTCCACCGACAGGAAGTCCTGATCAGCTGCAGCTGGATCGCACTGTATGAATGTGTGGTGCCCTGCAGGAGGAGGAATAGGAGGGGAACTGCAAATCGCCAGGTAATAAAAAGCAACCACTGAAGGTGTTTTGCATTATGCAGCGTCAGGCCTCAGTTTGTCTGCAGAGGCACATCACGCATCACGAGTTTAAGGTCAGATTCACAGCGTGGCATCATTACTCTCTGTCCCACTCTGTTTCCACTTCATTTTAAATGCTCCGCGGAGCTATTTTTCTCTACCCGACTGAAAAAAATGTAAAAAGCAAAACAGCGATCATCTGCATCATAGCGTGGTTTTTCGTTATTAGCATGGTCAGGTTAAAATCATTTTGACTTATGAAGCAGCAGCAAATTTTAATTCTTTACAAGTCTTTGATATTTACTAGAGAAAATGTCGTTATTTATAGTTCATTTATAAAATTAATCTGACTATAGACCCATATATGAGGCACATGTTTGTGACTTTTGGGCCACAGCTGTCCAATCTAACATTTTCCCTAACCAGTGTAACACCACCTCATGACTTCTTGAGCACATCTGGACCACAAAACATCTTCCAGTGTCATAACTGAACCAGACATAGTCCAGATTAGACCCAAATGTTCCCAGAGTTTACAAAAAGAAAGACAAAATCTCTCTAAGGGTTAAGGCACATATCCCAGGAGTGCAAAGACCTTCAGCTGTGAGCTCCTGGTTTGATTCCAGTTTCCATAAAGCGCCTCTGGAGTAGATGGCATCTCCACTTTCACCACAAAATCATGAGAGATACTGCTCGCCAAGTCAAGCCACTTTATTTACAAGCACATTCACAACTACAAGAATAAAATACTAGATTTTCAAATGGGTTTTGAAGTGTCGAGTATTGGTGCGGTCCTAATTTAAAGGCCTGATCTCCTCTCTTTAATCTGCTTCTCAGTCCAACTGGAAGCATCGGGTCAGCTGACCTTAATGATTAGAAAGGTAAGGTGGTGCTAACCCATTTAGCGACTTAGAAACAAACCTTAAAATCAATTCTGAAAGCCACTGGGAGCCGACGTGAAGAAGAAGGAGAAAGCAGAACCATAATCAACCCTTAATTAAATGAAGGCATGGATTACTTATGATTAGAAGATTCAGGCACCCCTGACCACCAGAGGACAGCACTGTGCCAGACTGTTGTTAATGAGGTGAGGTCAGAGGGCAACAACAGCGGCAGACAGCGGAGAGATGACGAAACCCAACAAAAAGCATGTAACTGACAGGAAAAGTTCAAAACGGAGCAGAAGATGTGAGCTGTACTGGCTGCTCGGGCTCCTGTGGAGAGTTTACTGATGCTGTTTGCTGCAGCCAGAGGGCCGAATGCTGCTCTGAGGCAGACAGCTCATCAAGATGAGTGACAAGCTTGTGGGCAGGAACAGCAGCAGCACAGGAAAAAAGAGGACCAGACTCAACAATACAGTCTGTGCCCAGAGGCAAAAACTGGAGGAGAGGTGAGCAGAGGAGACGGGCTTTCAGTCCTCTTGACAATCAGAGATATTGTGGGCTGAGAGCAGCGAGGGGAAGCTCAACAAGGGGGGAGAGTTAATGATACTTTGGACGCCTGAGTGTGTGGATCTTACACTGTGCTTTAGCTCCTATGTGTAGCTGAGGGATGCTTGATGCACTGAAAGTACTGATGCTTTGGTTAAAGCAGTAAATCCTGAACTTGCTGTAGCTGAGAGTCCTAATGTGTGGATGCTTCAGTTCCTCCTGAGGGTCAACATTTCTCTGAATACGAGCAGTTTCTGTTGGAGAGTTAGAGGCGCGCACACAAAACTTCAAGCATCGGCGCTTTAATTCTGACTTTCTGGTGATTTGTTTTTTTAATCACCGGTTTTTACGTTTTCTGGATCATTTTATTAAAAGTTTTTGTGCAGGAAAAGGAAAACACAAACAGAGCATCAGCTGAATCTGAATCTCTCTGAAGCTGTTTTTCTTTGGGTTCCTTTTTCACTTACTTTCAGTCGGGTCATTGAAGTTTTTGGACTGCTGGGTTCTGTTGGGGCTGGTTGGGTAAAGATAAATTCCAGTTTTTAACAGTGTGGACCTAATAACTGTTTGTGCCACCTTTGGCAGTAAGATGAGCCACAGTGAGTCTTTCATAACACTGTGGAGGATTTTGGCCCACTCGTCTTTCCAGAATTGTTTCAGTTCAGCCACACTGGCTAGTTTTTAGAGCATGAACGGGTCACGCCAAAGCATCTCAGTCTGATTAAAGTCCAGACTTTGACTACACTAAAAATAATGTTGATGACTGGACTTGCTGGTGTGTTTCGGATTATTGTCCTGCTGCATAACCGAAGCACTCTTGAGCTTCAGGCATGAACTGATGGACGGACATTATCCTTCAGGATATTCTGGTACAGAGCAGAGTTCATGCTTCCATCAAGTACAGCCGTTCAGGTGATGAAGCAGCAAAGCAGCCCAGACCATCACACTGCCACCACCATGTCTGACTGTTGCCATTATGTTATTTTTGTGAAACACTGTTAGTTTTACATAAAATGTAGAAAAAACTCAAACCTGCCAAAACTTTCAGATTTTGTTCACAAAATATTTTCCCAAAAGTCTTGGAGATCATCAGGATCTAGCCATCCATTCTCTTCTGCCTATCCATATCAGGGTCACCTCTCACCCTATAGAACACAGGCGTCGAACTCCAGGCCTGGAGCACCGGAGTCCTGCAGGTTTAAGATGTGTCCTTGATCCAACACAGCTGATTTAAATGTCTAAATTACCTCCTCAACGTGTCTTGAAGTTCAGAGGTTGTTAATGAACTAAACGTTTGATTCAGGTGTGTTGACCCAGGGTGTCTAAAACCTGCAGGACACCGGCCCTCGAAGCGTAGAGTTCGACACCCTGTAATCATGATGAGAATAAGTACACAGACTTTAACTTGAAATGATCACTGCATTAGTGTCACAACAAACTGAAAGAGCAGATTTAATTTGCACTGAACGGGCTGCTTTAAAACAAGACAAATTGTCTGCTTCAATGCCTTCAACCTTTGTGTGTTTTGTCACATTTATTGGTGTCGCTTTGATTTTGCACATCGTCTCGGAAACAACAGAGCCGAATCCCGCAGCCCGTCACGGCGTCACCGAGCCGAACTCCCACCTGCTCTCTCGCGTTGGTGAGTCACTCTTGATGAGTGCATTAGCAGGACGCATGCAAATGCAAACGGATGCGCTCTGTCACTAGTAAGGCTGCGCCTCGCTTCTTCGTCTGCTTGGCATTTCCCTCTGATCGGCGGTGAGGGGAGTTCAGATTTGTAGTGGCGCAGCGTGCAGCTGAGTGCTATTTAATTACCTGCTTTTGGAAAACCGCTGGGAATGCAACTAATTTAGGTCTTGTTTGAAGGGTAAACAAATGTGCCAGAAGATGTCTCCCGTCACCCTCCCAGCAGAGGAAGAGGAGGGAGGGTGGGGGAGGCAGAAGCTGCTTCCTATCACAAATATTATAATAGCTGTCTGAGAAGCTGTTGGACAGGATTGAAGGCGTGCAGTAATGGTGACACTGAATGTTATGTTTTTTTACTCTGCATAATGCCGCAGTGAATTGATCGAGCTTTGGGTTGTGCTGATATTCAGAGGGCTTTGTTCTCAAACACTTGAGGGTAAAGGCTGTGGAAACAAAAGCAGGAGAATAATGAGGGAAAGAGCTCTGCTTTGATATTTGAGCTCAGTGTTTCAAAGCTGCAGGTGTTGGAGCGAGCTGAAGTGCTGACTTTCATGCTGACAGATACTTTACGCCAAGACTTCAGGTGCTGGGTGACTAATGAAGGAGCTCGAGGAAATCCTCATTTTCGAACGTGGAAATTTGATCCTCTCGGACTAAATTAGAAGGCAACAAAACTTCAGAGGAAGTCTTTGTCGCGGTCAAGTTCAAGTCGAGTTCAGCGTTTCATAACTTTGGAAACTTGCAGACACAAACACGGCCCTTTGTTCCCCTCACAACCACTGTAATTATGTAAATTCAGAAAATAGACTTACAGACTTTTTTTTTAAAAAGGCATCCGGCGCAATATAACACAAAGGATGCTCAGTGCCGGAGAATCTGCTGATCATGGAAGAGGGTGATTTACGTAGGGGGTGCAGTGGGGATGACGAAGGAGTTCATGAAAGAATAATAAACCTAAGAAGAAATGCACAAAGTTAAGGCAACAAACAAACACAACAACTGGGCAGATTAAAACATTTAACAATGATAACAGGCACCACTGACACTATAGTTACTACAATCAAAGTTATGATTTGATACCAGTGTTAAAACAATAAGCTGCGGTTCTTGCTGTGAGTAAAAACTTGGAATTCATTTCTTTCTTTAAGATCATTTGAGGCTCGACTTAAAAATTTCTTTTTAAAATATAACAAATAAATACATCAGAGAATAACAAATGTGAATAGAAATATGATCTTAGTAACAAATCATGTATTTGTTGCTAAATAATAAATGAAAACAGGACCAGCTGCAGTGATGGAGATTCTGTATGATGAAGACAGAGCTGAGCATGAAAGTAAGCTGTCGATTTACCGACTGATTTTTGCTCTTACCCTCGTCTATTGCCAGGAGGTCTGAGATGACTAAAAGAATGAGATGGCAGATACTTACAGTGGAAATGAGCTTCCTCTGAAGGGTGGCTGCACTCTCCCTCAGAGCAAAGGTGAGGAGCTCAATCATTCAGAAGGGGCTCAGAATTGACCAGCTACTCCACATTGAGAGGAGGCAGCTGAGGTGGTTAAGGGTTCTGATTAGGATGACTCTCAGAAGCCTCCCAGGTAACATGTTTCTGAGGCCCGGGAGCAGACCCAAGACACACTGGAGGGACTACATCTCTCAGCTGGTTTGGGAACGACTTGGAGAGCTTCTGGAGGAACTGAAGGAGGCAGCCAGGGAGAGGGAAGTCTGGGCATAACTGCTGACATTGCTGTGGATGGATGGATCTGATATCACCCAGTTCTGAAGTTCTAATCTCAGAGTTTCATGGAAACCTTCCTTTCCAGATGAGAAAATATGTTATGTCCATGTAGCTGGGCACCGTCTGTTGTCCACTGTAGAGCGCATACATCCAGGAGCGTCACTAGCAAATGGAAAAAAGCTCAGTTTGTTCAGATCTCCCCAAATAGAGCAGCTAACAGCGAAAAAATCACCACAATAATGACTGGGGCAGCAGTCAATACTCATATTGGTTTATATGAATCAACACAACTGAGATATCAGTCGGATGAGCTAATTTTTTTTTCTGCACTCTACCTGAAAGCTGAGTCGTGTAAAAAAACTACTTCACTGTTTTATTAAATCCCTTTACAGACCACACATGAACATTCCCTTCTCTTCTCCTTTAGATTGGAGGCCAGTAATGTAAATTCCCATAATGACGGTGCCAGGAAGGAAAACAAAACTGGCCAAAATTAGCTCTCAGGTGACCAGAGGGAGAGCTGGATCAAAACTGCTCTGCTGCGGTATGAATGTGTCGATGAAAGCAACTGATAACAGCTTCTCCACCATCATTAAACTGACAACTGAGTAAAGGAGCAGAGTTAAATGAGGTGGAGAGGCCAATGGGTGGTAGGGGGGGGGCAATTAAACAAAATCGGCATCAAAGCAACAAATTGACAATTTACTGTCTGGTTTTAAAAAAGCATCATAGTTAGAATTTAAAATTATAGCATATGTTTCTAATGTGCAGCTATTTTAGTCTCTTACGCCACAATAAATAGTAATTCTACTACAAGAACAAAAAAAATCAAGCGTTTTATTATTAGAGCTTTTAAAAGGTTTCTCCTAAATGAGTAAGCAACATGTTCACAGCCATCTGAAGCTGTTCAGATCAGAGGTTTGTGAGCTGCTGTGCTGTCACAGTGCAGGGAGGCAAGAGGTGGTCGCTTCTATCACGACATCCAAGGACAGGTTGTTCATCATGTGAAGAAAATCCATCAGCAGAAAACATCAAGCTTTACATCCTTGGATGGACAGGCTGAGGCTGTTTAGTGAACAGATGGGTCCAGGTGTCCAGCTGTCCTTAGGTAAGACACTGGAGCTCTACTATTACTGTGTGTGCAACTGGATGAATGACAAACACATTACAAAGCTCTCTGGTGACCCAGTACGGTTGCTGGTCCTGTGAAAGTGCAGTCTAAAGATGGGCGTAGCCATCATGTCATCCATAGGTTTGCATTTTGGCCACTGCTATTAGAAGTGACCATATGTGCAAAATGGCTTAATTAGGAATCTGCATCTTCATCTTTGGAGTTCTGCCTTGAGTTTCCACATTTCACAGGTATACTGACAAGAGAATTCAGTTAGGGCTGGACCAGGTGACCCTGAATCCTCCCTTAGTTATGCTGCAATAGACGTAGGCTGCCGGGGATTCCCATGATGCATTGAGTTTTTCCCTTCCAGTCACCTTTCTCACTCACTATGTGTTAATAGACCTCTCTGCATCGAATCATATCTGTTATTAATCTCTGTCTCTCTTCCACAACATGTCTTTATCCTGTTTTTCTTCTTTCACCCCAACCGGTCGCAGCAGATGGCCCCGCCCCTCCCTGAGCCTGGTTCTGCCGGAGGTTTCTTCCTGTTAAAAGGGAGTTTTTCCTTCCCACTGTCGCCAAAGTGCTTGCTCATAGGGGGTCATATGATTGTTGGGTTTTTCTCTGTATTTATTATTGTGCGATCTACTGTACAATATAAAGCGCCTTGAGGCGACTTTTGTTGTGATTTGGCGCTATATAAATAAAATTGAATTGAAGAAAAGAGAGCACAGAGAGATGTTTTTGTCTCTCCAGATGGTTTAAACCTTCGCTTTTGCAGCTCTTGTCTGTACTTTCCATAAACTTCAGTCACTGTTGTTATAAAGGGGGAAACATGGGAATCTATTAGGACGTCATCACTTATGGAACTGCAGTTTTTGGCACTTCTGTGTTGTTTTAATTTTTCAACACCAGGAATCGCTGCTTTGTGCAGATCAGTGACAGTCATAGATCATAAACGTATTTCATCATTAGGAGAAAAGAATGGCCCTTTATGTAGTTGATGAGACTAGAAAAGTGCTATATAACTGCAGCCTGTTTACCATTTAGCTAATTCCAGCCGTCTTTAAATAGCCAACTTGTGGCCTAAATCACAGCACACTTGAACAAAGAACACAAAAACCCTGACCTGATAGTCAGATAGTGAGGAGCCATATAAGGCTTTCTCATTCTCCAATTTAGCATTTCCCCAAGTTTATATCTTCTCCTGCTCTGTTTATTTAACTTTCCCGAGAGAGGAAGTGTATTTTAACCACTGAAGATGACGAGAGTAATGATGATGAGGCATGTTTGTTGAAGGCTGGGTGGTTCCTTAAAGCTGAGATTTTCTTCCTCAGCAAAACATTTTATTTGAATCCTACTGAACTATTATTCACTCATCTAAGGACTTTATGAAAAACACAATATTTCACAACTCTATATTTAACTGCTCCAAGAGTAGTGTTGGATTGTTTGAGACCAGTCTAGTCATTTGTGGTATGTTTTAAGTTATTTAACACTTATTCAAGCCAAGAGTGGCTTAACTCGCAAAGTCTAGACTAAATTCTTTCAGCACAAGTCCAAGTTGACTTTTAAGCTATTCAAGGATAGATCCCCATGAAGTTGTGCATCTTATCTTTCTACTTCTTCTTTTTGCTTCATCCTTTGCTATCGTCTCTTGTATGTCCCCTCATTGGGTCTCTTTCTGTGATGTTATACTCATTTCCTTACAGTATAATGTGGCTTAAGTTGACTATTGTGATTCATCACGTAGATGAAATTGAATTCTCTCTGAGGTTTGTTAGAGTCAAGTAGCAAGTCATGCAAAACAATTCAAAGGCATAAGTCCAATTTCCAATCATTTATAAAGGAGTAATTTTCTCAAACTGTTGGTTAAACATCACAGTGAAGCCAGAAATCCTTTATATGAAGCTGTTTCTCCACTTGCACTGAAACTTTGAACTCTTCTACGATTTACCTGACAGAGGTGCATGTGAGAACTCAGATGTCCAACACAATCTGATCAGACTATAACTGGTCTTTAATCTGCTAGCTCCATAATAACAAGTCCATGTATTGTCACATTGCATTAGCTCAACTAATATGCTAGGACATTTAGTAGTAGCAAGTGAAAGGAAGGGTCACTGGAGTTTGACCATCCAGTTTAAAATGTTTGAACATCACAAAGGCTTACAGGTTATGGTTCTGCAGATGTTTGGGCTGCCATGGTCATTGTTATGACTGATACGGTCATTGTGTGACCAAAGTGAGAGCTATGTCTAGTTCCATGGCATAAAATCAGGCATGTTTTCAGTAGGTGCTGGACTTCACCAGGGTTCTGCTTGTTGCCAAGATCTGACGGTCTATCCTGTGTGCCTAGTTAATCAGGGGTTCATCCTACAGCAAGATAATGACCCAAACCACAGGTGCAAGCTATGCCAGAACTACCTCAGGAAAAAAGAACAAGATGGTAAGCTTGGAAACATGGAGTGTCCAGCACAGTCTCCAGACTTAAACCCCATCGAATTGTTGTGTGAAAGCAAGGCAAACTACAAGTGCCACATTTATAGGAACTTCTGCAACAGATGTGTGAAGAACTTTCTGAATACTATTTGATTTCTATTGTAGAAAGAAAGCCGTGGTGACCAAAGGTAGCTACTTTGATGAGTCAAAAGTTTAGAATACATTTTGGTCTATAAATTGACTCCATGGTTTCTTTTTTAACTAAAATTTGCTTATTTGTACTATAGTTTCTTATCAGAGTGCAATGAGACATTAAACTGCACAATTTCCAATTAAAAAAATGTAAAAATTGGGGCCTTCTAAAACTTTTGACCGGTAGTGTCTCAATGAACAACTGAAAAAAACATCCCAGCCTGATTCTCTCAAAGTTGCTCAAAGCTCATGTGAGAAAAGTCTGACAAGTCAATCCTTGCATCATTCCAAACAAATCCAAGTCAGCCTCATCTCTGAAAGCTGTTCCTTAAACAACATCCTCCCTTCAAAGCTTTCTTTGACATAACTGAGACCAAGCTGCCTCCACGAAGAGGCCCGATAATGAAATGATCAGAGTGTGTGCGGCAGTGCAGCGTCTCGCAGTGTGCATGAAAGTGTTTGTGTTTATAATGTGAGTGTGTCTGCTTCCTTTTGCGTGCGTGTTTATACTGCTGATGCCTTTAACCCAGGTTAGATGTCATTTCCTCTCTTCAGGCCGGCCAAATCCTTTAATTTCTCACACAAGCACGCACACACAAAAGATAAATACTTCTCATTCTCGCCCTGCCTCGCACACACACGGACACTCTGTAATGATTCGCTTATCTTTCAGCTACACACACACACACACACACACACTCAAAATTGCACTGATATTTTTGTGAGGATCTTCGCTGACATATTACATCCCCTTGCCCCATAAACAAATTCTTAACTCTCAAACACCCTTTGAAGGTTTGTCCCAAAGTTTGGACCATCCCAAACATCCTGACTTTATGAATTTGGCTCTCACAAAGATAGATGTACCCACATGCTTAACTTTCTGAGTGTGGAGCTGTAGGGAGGGAAAGGGCTGTGCTGTTTCACAAATTGCATACAGACTTTTTGCATCAAGTGTCAGCCCCCCTGCCTCCTCTTCTACCTCCTCCTCCTCCTCCTCCTCCTCCTTCCTTACTTTGCTGAACTCTTAAGTGAAGCACACCCTCCGTATGAGCCGTGACAGAGTGAACGCTGCCCGGATGGATTAGAAACTGTCCAGAAACGCAGGTTTCTCACTGGGAATATGTGACTGTCGAACGTGTGGAATATGGCTCAGCACACGACGGTAAAATCTCAGCTGCGGAGATCTTTCAGCGAGCATGTCAAAGACTCCACCAACAAGGCTTGGGATGTCTTCTGGAGGGGTGTGAGGGAGAGGCGGCTGTGGGGTGAGTTGGGATTCGATGTGAGTGAAGATTAATTAGCTGGAAAAAAGCGGTTTATGCAAGGTTGCAGAAGTGTTTTGGTGAAAGTGTTTTGTGCAACTCAGCATGGTGAAGGAAACTGATATTAGGGAAGGGAGGTATAGTTAAAATCATCCGTCTGTTTCCAAAGCAGTTGAGATGCTGTGCAGAAGGTGAATTAAATCAAAATGCAGTGGTTTGCAAATCAACTGAACCCTAGAGTCCAATCACAAAGTTTTAAATTAGCAATTTCATTGTTTTTCTGCTCATCTTGAATTCGAAGCCAGGAATGTATTTCAAAAAAGTTGGATCAGGAGCAACAAAAGAGTGGAAAAAACACCTGGTGGAACATGCTGCTTTTAACTGAAGTTCACTGGCAACAGGTCAGGAGAATGAGTGGGTATAAAAGGAGCCTCCCAGGAGGCGATAGGGATGGTTTCACCTCTCTGTGGAAGAGTGTGTGGTGAAAAAGTTCAGTAAGTTAAGGATAATGTTTTTCCCTTGCAAAGATTATGGTACACAATATTAAAGATTCAGATAATCTGGATAAATATCTCTGCAGCATGAAGGAGGCTGAACTGGGTAACATGCATCTCTGTGAACATCCACTGATGCTACATGAAACATAACATCCAGGCTTTGTTTTATTTAGGCTAAGTTATGCTTAATTCATCAACATGCTGTCATTAAACAGTCAGCAGCACTGGCCTTTATCAGTCCAGACTACGAGTCACCATGTGAAAACATTTGGATCATTATGTAAGAAAAAAACTATACAATTGTTGTTGGAACAAAATCAAAAGCTAAGATGTTTCTCAGAGTCATCTGCAGATGTTTCCAGCATCACCGGTTTTCTGGAAATTCCAGTGCATCTCTGAAGGAGTTGTGATTCACGCACTCTTCATGAGAGACTGTTGAACTGAGGCGAGAGTTCAACAAAACAGCCAGAAGATGTAAAGACTCACTTCAGTATTGCTTCTATTTATTGAGGCAATGCTGAAGTGAGTCAGAACCCAGTTTGATGGGAGATGTGATCAGAAAGCCTTACCTGATTGGCATTTGGCCAATCCCACACTCACAGTCACCTTTTCATACACCTGTCTGGACTAGTTGGTGTTTTTAGGTCAGTCTGTTCACTCTTTACCCAAAGAAAGCCTACTAGTAGTAGTCTTTGAAGCTCTTTTGTGAACTGAGTGGTTTCTGTCAGGTTTCAGGCCTGCGTGACTGGGTTTGCATCAGAAGTTAGGGAGGGTGGTGTCTGCTTGTGCAGCTAAAACCCTGAAAAGCATTCTAGTGTTCATCAAACACGTCTTTGGTGATATAAACTCAGGTGTCGAGACTCATCAAATGTTGTCTTCATGGGTGCGAAGAAAAGTTCTTGCTCGTGCGTTTCTTGAATGTGTGCTGGATTCTTTACCTTGTTTTTTATTTTGGGGATGACGCTGCGGGGACATAAATCTGGTGAGAGGTCCAGACTGTGAGTGAAGACTGTTTGTGTAGGCAAAAACAAGTAAAGCTCCAGGATATCACATCGGAGGATAAATTCATGGTGCACAACAACAAGTGACTGTTGAGCTGGTTCATTATCTCACTCCTCACCTGATGCACTGGCTTCAGGTTTGGATACTGCGGTCTCTACAACTGAAAACTATAGAACTCCTCGGTTGTAGCTGAAGAGCCAATCTATTATCATAAACCAGAAGAAATCTCTTTCTAGATGACAAAACAAGGTTAGTTAAAGAAAAATTAAACTAAAATTGTGCAAAAGTCATGCAAATTGCAATAAAAGATAATATGTACACTATAAATTTAAGCAAGAGCTGCAAGAACATATGACACAGAAGGCGTTGTAAGTTGGTTTCTAAGGTGTTGCTCTGGCTTTTCCTCATCTTCTAGTAACTTTGCTGGTGTCTTTAATCGAGGTATTTCGATTATTTCTGTTTGGGTCCTCACTTTATTTCCACCATGCTGGTGAATTTGTATCAGCATCAGATTATGGTAGAAATTTATTTCTGGGACAAAAGAACACCAAGTCCTGAAGATCTGAAGCATCGTTGCCTCACTGGCATCATGAAATCTACACCTTTGCCTTTAAAAGCTAATAATAATAACATCCATGGACCGTATCATAACATGGTGGTCAGCTGCTGCTTTCTGCTGTCCATCATAGACAGTTCCATGAAGCCACTAGCATGTGAGCTGCAGCCGTAACTGATTGTGGTTTCACGTCTCATTGAAGCTGAGCGTTTTCCTGCGCCTATTTCGCGCTGCGAGGCAACTCGCAGGGTGATACTCAGGGTGCTAAACGGAGCTCTCGGTTTTCGAGGAATCCCAGCGTGGCGTCCGCAGTGAGAACTTGAAAGCTCTCTCTCCATCTGAGAGGTCAGCGGCAGCATTTCAGCGCTCTTAACACAAAGCAGGTTTTAAAGGATCCGTGAGCCCGCGGAGAAAATATCATGCGGTCGAGCCAAAGCTGGGTTGGTCTTATTTTCCTGGAGGCCGTTTGTGTGTGGGCTTGTTAGGTGAGCCTGTGACTAAAAGGTTAATTCACTGAAGTAGCTGGGAAAATGTCAAGGTGACCCCCGAGCGTGACTCTTCGCCTCCACCTGCTGTGCCCTGTGTGCTCCACTCTCAGGTGTAAATGTGAATGTAAAGCAGGATGCTGTGAAATACCAGCGCTTGCAAAAAAGTCGAGCTTCAAAGGACTTTCAGTGCTAAAGTGAGAAGTTGAGAACGGAATAATATTTTCTGCTGTGTGCATATGGATGGATTATGAAACCGAGGTCCTCCAGGCAAGACCTCCACACTGGAGAAAAGACAAAGCAGCTCATGCAGATGTGTCTTTTTGTCTCCAGCTCTGTGTCTTGCAGGTATTTTGTGACTCCTGCTAATGATTTGACATCTGTTTGGAGTGTTTTCCGTGGACATTTTTATTCCATCCTTCAGTAATTTTCTCCCTTTTGTTGTTATTCGTCTTTGATGATAGTTTATCAGTTCATTTTTGGTCATTTTCTGTGCTATTTTGGTTATTTTTGTATTTCTTTCTGGGCTGTTGTGCAGGTAAAGTCCAGTTTTCAGTTATTTTCACCTACTAATTCATTCCAACCTGTCATGTATGCTTTATGTACTCACAGCATTTCATTTAAGCTGCCAAACTGAGAAGAAAGTTAATGAGTCAGCTAATGTTGGTAGCTCGTTACCGGGTCTCATAGCCTACTGAGATCATGTTTTGATGCTTTCTGCATAATCATTGGATGTTTCTCTTTTCACTGGTGCTCATTGTTTTCAATAGTGTAGTGGTTTAAACATTACCTGGACAAGCAGAGGTTTGCTGGTTCAATTCTATCCAGAGGTTGTGTGTCAGAAAGAACCAAAAGGCAGTCGTGTAACTCTTCTGAATCAAACATGTGGATCTGCGCTCTGTGAAGGGAGCAGAAAATGTAGCTTTTCATTATTTCTTATTGCTATTTTATAAACAATGGTAACCCAGAGATGTCTTTGTGAGGAGGAAACTCCACCAAAATAAAAGTACCAGCTGTTTCATTCTAAGCTTTCACACCAACACCAGGCTGACACTTTTCTATCAAAGCGAATCGTAGCAAAGTGAAACTGTGAAGCAGTTTTCATACGTTGGTTTCACAGGATTATATTCATACTGGCTCAAAAAGATTTCTTTTCAATAGGAGCAAAAAATGGAAATGCTTTTGAGGATCACAAATTCTTCAAACTGATCCATTGTTAGCGTTATTTTAATTTTCTCTGTAGCATTTGGAAAGAACACTTTCATGTGGGCGTGCTTTACAGAGCCCTGATTGGAAGTCGACTGAGGTGGAAGAACGAGCAACTTCCACAAAAAAAGTTAGGCAGCCATTCATCTTTGGACGAAACCGTGGTGTCCATTTGGAATCAACAGCTCTTCCATACCGACAGTTTGTACTACAGAAACATATTTCTGTGTAATTATTTTAACCAAATTCAAGTAAAAGTGGTGGATTTGACTAAAACATCAAGAACTTCAAATTCATGCTGCAGTAATGCATCACAAAGAGGCCATGGCCTGAAACATAACCCTACTTTGGCTATTTTACTCTGAGACCGTGATTTTTAAAATTCAAACTAGAAAGTAGAGACTGAAACCATAAGATCATCATTTCAGCTACATTCATGCCTGAAAATATCTTAAAAATTATTTTGTGACCCAGAAAGAGTAAGATTAAAACTAAGTAGCTGCCGCCATTGTTAGAAACGAATTGGTTGGGGCGCACTATGAATTCTGGGATAGGTTGGGTCACGAAGGATACACCGACTCGGCCTTCAAATGCGACCTGCGAAGGATGCAGTCTATTTTGCTAGATCTCGCAAAAGTTAGAGCTTAATCTTTTTTTTTTTCTCCCATGTCCCTCGCGGGGCTCCGTAACTATGCAATTCTAACTTTTGGGCAAAATCAGAGACAAGTGAATGAAACGATTAACATATAAACAGTGTTGGGGAGTAACGGAATACATGTACTGCCGTTACGTATTTAAAATACAAAATACAAGTAACTGTATTCCATTACAGTTACTGTTTAAAAAGGTGGTATTCAGAATACAGTTACTTTGTTGAAATAAATGGATTACACGGCGGTATTTTCCTGTTTCATATGTTAGGCTGTCCCCTCTCTATTTCTGGTAATTCCACGCCGGTGGAAACTCAAACAAAACACACATTAAGAGGCTCTAATGCCCGTGTCTCAATCTCCGGCCCATGTCACCTCTACTTGCGGTCGCATAATGACGTGAAAGAATATTTTTTAAAGTTATTATTCAAAAATTTATTTAATACGAAGGCAACAGGCAGAGTGTTACAGGCACAACCCTAAAGAATGTAGCATGATGGGCAGTGTAGTCCGTGCTGCAGGGAGAATGGACTGCCATACACGTTATGTGTCTGTGAGCGAGGGAGGGAGAGAAAGGAAAAGTCCGAGCTGTCACGGAGCAGAAACGGGAGCTGGAAGCATGTAAATATAATAATAACCACAGCAGCCAAAAAAGAGTGCCTGACGAGCCCAGCTGTAAGTAAGTTATTAAGACTCGACTGTACGCTGTGTTCATGTTTTCCTCCCAAACGATAAGTTCGGTTGGAGCAGCCTTTCAACGCCTCTCTCTGCCTCTCACTAGCAAAGTTGACCCAGACAACAAAGTAAAGCTAGTTTTCGGCTACGAGCCCGACACGAACCCACCGTATTAGCCAGAGGTTTTTTTATGTGGTTCAGAGGCACGGACCTTTATATCCACGCGGAATAGTTTTCTATACAAGATCGCTGCAAAAAGTGCAGCCTTACCTAATGTCCACCTACTGTTACTCATTTATATTAAGATTTAAACATCTAGTTGGTATTGGTATGGCGAGTAACCTTCAGTAATCGTAATAAATCGCACAGCAATAGTACATTCATGTAGTTGTAAAAAGCATGACAATATATTAAGTAATCCAAAGTATTCAGAATACGTTACTCTCATTGAGTAACAGAATACATTACAAAATACATTTTGGGGCATGTATTCAGTATTCTGTAGTGGAATACATTTTAAAAGTAACCTTCCCAGCACTGCACATAAAACACCAGCTTGCCTCTACTTAAACACATATTGTGTGAGTTTTCCTGAATCTGAACACCACATTAATGTGGCGCCACAGAACTGCCACATTAATCGGAAACACACAAGATTGAAATATACACACATTCCCATTGACCCCAGTCTCCTGTCATAACATGTAACTGTGGCCTCATTTTGGAAGAAGTGGCGAAATGAAACAGAGTCTGTGTTGATCCAAACAGCGGGGAGTGGGATATGTTACAGATCAGCAGGCTGCAGAGGACGAGGCCGGTTTCTGAGCTCAGAAGCTTTTAATGACAACGCTGCAAATTCAGAAGAGCTACCTGCAGGTCTTCGAATGAACGTGAAAGTTGAGTAATCGTAGTGCTATTAACACCAGAGTGTGTGTGTGTGTGTGTGTGTGTGTGTGTGTGTGTGTGTGTGTGTGTGTGTGTGTGTGCTCTGACAGCTGGTTTGGGTTTTCTAGTGAGAACAGATACCTGACTCCAGCTGTGTGTACACTTACATCAATGTGTGTGTGTTTCTGGATCACATCAACAAATGACGTTGGAAGGGTTGTGCTCACTGATTGGCTGAGAGTGCGATTATGTAACGATGTGGTTCAGATCCCTGTAGCACACATATTCACACACAGCTGAGAGAAAAGCAGCTACAAAAAGTTTTGGTAATGGCTCAGTCACAGGGTGTAGGAAAATAAGACAGCAGCCTTCTGGTGACGAGAGAGAAAATCTGTGTTTGCCTTGTGCCTGCATCGTTGTTTTTGTTTTTTTATGGTGGTTCAGAGGTTGAGTGTGCAACACCTTCAACCTGTTGGCGACCACTTTCAATCAAGAAGGAGAGGAAACTTTCAATTGCTCTATCAGGTTACCTAGTTCACAGCTGTCTCGACACAATAGTGACTGACTTTAATCACTCTCAGACAGACTGTCAAACATTACAAATATCTACAGCCTGATTGCCAACACAGACCAATGAATCTGAGTCAGTCTGTGCTAATGAGCACAATCCATCTGCGATGTGTCTCTTTGCTATAGAGGACTCAACTCAACTGGTTGCCAATGTAAAAATGCAAGGTTCCTTAGCACCAATGTCATTGTACTGATAAATCATCATCCTGCAGCAACTGAAGCACAATGTCTGTTTCAAATCTATAAGGGCTCCATCTGGACTCTAAAAGTAAAAAGTGTATGTGAATTAGTGAATCACAGTTAGGCAATCATCGCCATTTCCAACTTGTACCCATTTGATTTCAAACTAATTGTAGAGTAACACATTTTGAGATACTTTGCAACTTGCTGCCATCTTTAGTGATATTAAAGTCAGTGAAGATGGCATCTGACTGATCCCTGTCTTTGAACCCAAGACAGCAAGAATACATTTAGATTTTATTTTTGTTTGTTTGTTTGTGTTGGCTACGTTTTTTTTTTAAATTTAATTTAAACTATTGATGCGGGTGAGGATAGACATGAAACAATTAAATTTTGCTATCCTCCATGTGTGACACCAAAGATGTGATTTATTAAAATATTATTACTCACAAAAAACAAACTAATTTAAACTAAAACTAATTTAGCCACACAATAGAGCTGACAAAAGTGTGTAACATTCATAAAATAATTTGAAAATTGCCAAAAAGCTTTTGAGATTGTCAAGCTTTTGAGCTAGCTAGCTAAATATTTGTATTACCAGGTGTTCTAGTGTTAGCTAGCATAAGTTAGAAAGGAACATGGCTCAGGGTTGGATTTGCTTTTTGTAAAACAAGCAAACCCCAACATGAATCGATTGCCCCACTGATGTCACTTGTAGTAATCCTCCAATAGCTACATTTCCATTTGGTTTGACAGGCTCCAGAAAGAACTGGCTAATGTTAGCTTATCTGCTAAAGTGAATAAGCTGTTTGATACCCAGTATAGCATATAGCTGCTAACGTCATTGTTTCTATCTAAAAACACGTCCGTTTAGAGGTTTTGTTTGTTTGTCAGTATGTTTAGCTTGTGTTGGTGGGCTGTTAACTAGTCATTTAGTGATGTTAATGGTTACTGAGCTCCATTTCTAAGCTGACATTAGTGCTTGCAGCTAATGTTAGCTATTGTTACTTTTGGGTTTCTGAGGAGTCATTCATATAGAAATTAGTCCACAGGCTGTTAGAGGCGCCACAGAGTAAAGTCTAATTTGTACTGAGTGTTATTATAGTCTCATAAGCACAGGCAATAAAGCTTAACCAATAAACACTAAAAAACTACAACTATTAAGATGCATAAAAACAATATGCTATTTGTGATTAACATTCACACATTAGTATCATCACAAAAAGAGTTGTTTGTACACTGTTCAGGGGAACTAAACCCTACAGATTTAGATATCCATACATGATATTCAAGCTGCTACTCTAGTGACAGTAAGTGATGGTTATTTTCTTCTTTTATAACCAAACTGTCACTGAAGTGAACCAGGTTTGTGTCTCTCTTGAGGAGTGACAACTGTGTTGACTTGTAGTGTGAACACAACCCTCGAGAATCGCCTCTAAATTTCATTCCTGCCTCTCGTTTTGTCCTCTGGTTTTCTTTTGTTGCTCACTGTCTCTGAGCCTCTCCACCACGGCAGCCATTCTTCATCAGCCTGTCCCAATATTTAGAATAAAAACATTTTGTCATAATTCAAATCCCAAATATGGCTGTCCATTGAAACCTTGCAGGCAGCATGACTCCAAACAGTCTGTGTCATAAGCTTTCTATAAACTCTTCTCCACCGATATGAAAGCACGAGAATATCCAGAAACTCACAACAGGTGCAGGTGCCTGCAGATTCATGTCCATGGAGAATTTGAGCGCTTAAAAACCTTTTATAATCGTGTGGAATCAGCTCATCTTTTGTATTTTATGCAAACATTATGATTAAAAGAACATGATGAGTAACTGTTGTATTTTAGGCAAAATCATTATGTTTAGCTTAACCTAATCCAGTTGCTTTTACTACTTAAACTTAACCAGAAAACATGATCTTGGATTAATAACATCCCCCACCTCCACCAACCCCCCCAACCACTAAATTTCAACTTTTTCATCTTTTAAATTTGTAAATCACTAAATATAAGAGTGAAAATTGTCATGATGGACACGGAAAAGGGGGCACAGCAACACAAATTAACAGATTTGGGGTTCTGACTACTGCCTATAGACTGGATCCGTTCACACACCAATCACTTTAATTCAATTCAATGTCAATTAAATTTAAGTTAGTCCGACTAATTTTCCTGCCAAGAAAAATTAGCAACCTTCCTTTTTTCCATCTTACCTAAATTTTGCCAAAGCTGAAATATTTTCAAATGAACAAATGCTCATTTGCCATGTTCGCATCACTTGAGACAATTCACCCTAATTACATACAGCACCACACAAAACGCTTTGCTTTTGGTGGATTTTGGCTCTCTATGACATCACAGAGATCCAAAAGTGTAAAAAAAAAAAACTGTGTAAAGCTGCTGTTTAGAGGACTTATTATTTGTATATGTTTGTTTTGGGTGTTTTTTTTGTTTGTTTTCTTTACTTTGGCCATGTTTAATTTGTATATGACAGAAAATAAGGACAATTCTAAAAGGTCCAGTTGAGAGTTTAGGTTTTCTCGTCATTTCCATGATTTCACTGTGGGCGGCTTAATCAGTATTTGAAGACAGACGTGAGAAATGCTTGATGGATTACTAATTCTCCCCACAAAGCGTTCTTTTAATTTTGGCTTGCTCGCTTTGGGATCAATTTGCCACCAGTAGAGTTGTATTGATGGAGAAAAAAATAATTACAAAAAAGCGTAAATTTCCGTCCTTGCATTTTTTTATTTCCGATGAAGCCGTAGAAGCTTCTGCTCTCCATTTGCATAAACAGACAGCAAATTATACAGTGATTTTACAGTTAAATAGCCTTGCATAATGAAGTGGTTCTTGAGGATAAAGATGATTAAAACTGAAAATGAGAAAGCAGAGAGTCACCGAGGCTCTGAGCCAAAAGTGATGGGGGAATCGATGTGAAGGCTGGTGTTTGTTCTGCGATCAGAGACGGGCCAAACTAAACAGCCGAGTGGGGAAAACTGGGGTGAGAACCAGGGTGACACGCACACACCGAAACAAAACACAAACTTCCCCTTCATGTCTCTGCAGGCTTGACAGTAAGAGGATAACACACACAGGGTGACACACACTCTTTATAATCAGCTTTCAAACACACACACACACACACACACACACACACACACACACACACACACACAGAGTTTTGTTTTCTGCAGCTTGTGTGGTAAATGATCTGTTTTGGGACAGAAGGAGCAGCATGACTGCAGAAAAAGGGCATGTGTGTTTCATCATCTGTCTCTGAGCGATGGCAGGACGTGAGGAAGAGCGTGTGTGATGGAACTAACTGCAGGGTTTAAAACACAGGAGACAAAGAAATAACAAACACACTGTACTCTCCCACAGTTTGAAGGCTCAGTCACGGCAGCACTGCTGACACACAAAACAGTGGATACAATTCAGTCCTTACCCTCAATGAGGTCCGTGACCTCCCGGCCCACAGCTGAACCCTGAGCTGTTGTCATCTGTCTAAGTTCACGCAGTTCTCTGGTTAATTGCCCGTGGGGCATCACACACTGAATCATTATTTTAAATAAAAAAGAGACAAATAAGGCTTAATGATGTATCAGTTTGCAACCTGTTTGATCTACAGCAGCCATTCTTAAAATCAAGAGTGCTGCGACCCACACCAGAAAATCCCACACGGCCCACCCAATCTTAAATCTAAACTCTAATCAACATACATGAGAGTTTATTTAACTTAAAAAAATGTGATTCAAAAATTATAAACAACGAAGGCTGTTTTAACCTCCTAGGGCCTGGCGTCCACACATGTGGACATCACATTTTGGGTTGTCTATACCACAACATTACATTTTGCTCTACAAGGGCCTGATATCCTCCTCTCAGAAACCAGAAATCAGGTAAAAAGATAATTCTTTGTTTTTACATTGATGAGCTCCAAATCAGCCCAAATAGCAGAAAGAAATTAAAAATGAGAGTTTGGGTCTCAGGAGGTTAAGGCCAGTGTGTAACCCACGTGCCACTGGGAAGCAAACATCAAAATAAGATCAGTAAATTTAGGTCAGAGTAATGAGTAACATCACAAACTGACCACCTCTATTACCAGTTTGAATTCACATTTATATTAAAATAAATGCATGCATTTATATAAATGCAGCTACACATCTTCATTTCAAACTGAATTTCTGTTTTTACTGCGGCACACCTGCAGTACTTTCACGGCCCACCAGGGGGCCTACACCCACACTTTGGGAACCACTAAGGGTTAGAACATCTGTTGATACTTTCACGAAACCAAGAAACAAGAATGAGGCTGCCAGCGTCTCACATTTACATTGAAAGTGGTTTTTGGCGTCAGTGTCTTGACGCTCCTGATTTATTACAATCTGCCTGACCGAGCGTCTTTGACGTTTGATAAGACGCTATCTTTGTAACATGCTGCAGTTCTTTGTCTCCTTTTTTTTCCAACCATGACTCTTGTTCTCTCCAGCTTTTTGTTGACTCTTGTCATGTGCAACACATCTATGAACTCTAAAAAACCCACAGTGTAGCTACAGTGTAGACTTTTAAAAGCATTTTCATAGTGAGTAATCCAACATATTAATGACTAATATCATGCTGAGAACGGGCATGAATTTGGTCCATTTTCAGACCCTCCGCATTAACTTTTTTTTTTTTTTTGCAACAATTTAATCGTGACCTTAAATTGTTCCTCTCCTAATGTGTTTATATTAGCCTAGTTATAGCAATGTAGCTAGCTAGCATGTAGGAGACCAGTATATGCCAAGTAGCCAAACGTCGCGAGCTGTCCAAACATTGCTGATATTTGTGAGGCAAGATGTCAATTTCATGTCTGCATACTTGTTAAACTCTAATCATAATGTATTATTGTCGATGCACCTACCACTGAGCGTGCAGGACACCAGTGATTGACATATGACATTACCTAGGCAACCAGAGCCCAAAATCTCCACCTGTGACCAACTATCAGGTTCAAAATGACAACAAGCAAATTACTTCCTGTGTGGATGCAGTTGTTGTACTCTCTGCAGATTATGGGTCATTACGTCCCTGTTGTGGAAAAACCAGGGACCTAACAAGTGCCATTTATTTAATGTTATCCTTTGTAAGCTTTATATTTCTATTGCTTTGCATTCAGGTAGCTGCTTGGTGCATACGCTGTTAGGTGCAGGGAGTATGTAGGTAAAGTCAAAGTAGTGAGAAGTATTAGCTGCAGCTGTGTCAGGGAAAAGCTATAGTCACCACAGAGACAAAGAAATCTCTTTGAGATTGTTCGCTTTCATAAACGCATTGGATGTCTGTCGTCATCGCTGCCTGGGTTTCATCAATGGTATTACCTCATCCTCAATGCCTTCCTTCACTCCGTCTTTTTTCCTTTCCCTCGCTCTGCTTTGCTCTTTTCCTCTCCATGTGCTGCCTCCGCTCTTCTCCTCTTTCCTCTGTTTGCCGTCACTCCGGCTGCATTCATATGACTGACTCTGGAGAGTACCAAGCTGTGTGTCTGTGTGTGTTCGATGGGCTTTTGAAATTCAGATGGAGGCTACGCTACACTTAAAAAACCTTTCCAGATGTGCAGTGGGGGCACATAGACTCCAGCTGGAATAAAAGAGTAAAGGATTCAGTTTCAGGTTTCTCGACTCCAACATCCACAAAGAGAATATTTGAAAATTGTCTTATTTACTGATAGGTTTCCCGTCTGCAATTTTCCCCTCACAGTTCATGAATATTTTAACGTATGAAGCCCTCCGAATCATTTTTATCAGAAATTGTTTGATTTATGAAGATGCAATCTTCATGTGGGGGAAGATGAGAATAAGGAGGAGGCAGGTCTTCCTGTACAGAATGAGAATGATGGACTTTCTGCTTGAAGCTGAAAAGAAAATGTCAGGAGAGGCCACAAAGTGCTCAAGTTTGCGGAGCTATTCAGGGAGCCTGTTAACACCGCCATCGACCGCATCTTCTTCTGTGAGTTAAACTTAATGGTTTCAGGGCCAATCACAGAGAGCTTTGTGTTTTTAAACCTTTAAGTTAGTCCAATGAATAGCTGATGAGTCGGTGAAGAAAAAGCAGGACATTAAAGAGTTGGGAGTTTACTTTTGACTCTTCACACAAAAAAACAGCAAATGGACGATTTTTCAGTCACTTGGCTCTGCATTAGGGAGGAGGACGGCTGAGCGTGGCAGCAAGCGCCGTACCAACTGGTTGAGTTACTTGTTGTGAGGCGTTGGATCAAAATGCTTCATGAGCCGATTCATATTTAGCCCATGTCAGATGCAGAGGAATGAAACTTTCATGCGCTATGTCCATCAATGCTCGCAGCAAGTAGCAGCTTGACTCCAGTTAAATTCCAAAATTAAGTAATTTCCCTGAAAACCAGTATGCACTGGTCTGATTGCAATACACCACTCTGTTGATTTCCATTAGGACCTAATGAAAATCAAATGAATGAGCTACTGGAAGCTCGAAAACTCAATAAAAACGTCCTGGCAGTATTTTAGCTGGCTGCAGTCTGGCTCCTAATGAAGAGATTCAAAGTTGAGTTTCAAAGTTACTGCCTGGAATTCATATGTCAGTCTTATAAAAACTAAAAAACATCATAGCAATGACCTTGACATGTTGTGTACTGACTTTAATCAAAAACCACTCTCTCTCGTTTGCAACCTCTCACAACTTCAGCTCGAGTGCAGTCGAGCCAATAGCACCAAAAACTCTTCACTCTGTTTCCACACCATGAAAAAAAAACCTGTCCATGAACATAAAATTCTGTTCCCATTAAAAGCCACGTTTTCAAAGTTCAGTAATTACAGTGCTCAAACCTCTTTAACCAGCTTGTTAAACACTGAAACATGATGGCATACAGAAAATTAGATTTTCAAATTAAGATTAATTATTAAATTGAAAACCCACAATTTGGAACCAGTAGTCTGAATATTTCAAATAAATACTTTCTCTAACCTATAATTCACCTGTAATCACATCTTGTGACCTGTTTCTTTCTTTCTGGGATATTTTAAGGACTAAAATATGTGCTGTTGTAAGGTGGTAACCAGCATTCAGGATTCCTGGAGGTAGTACAGCTGGTATTTTCCCCATTTTCCTGCCACAGATTTCACAGTGTCGAGAGATTAAATAAAATGTTCCCTTCCATCTGTGCTCAACCTTTTAGTGTTTTTGTTGCTTTGCTTTATCTCTCAGAAATGACAAATCACTCCAATGCTCCTGTCATAATAACACGTACTGCCACAAACTCAACACTGCAACCATATTTTTAATGCATGAGGTATCAAACAAAGAGCACAGTTAAACTTAAAGCAAAAGTTCTGAGAAAGCTAAAGAAGCCAATCAACTGCTTTGTGGGTCATACATAGTTAAGAGGCCAGTTTGTGTCTCCATCATCATCTAACTATTTTTCAATCAAGACTAAACATCAAGTAAAGACGGTCAGCCGGTTGTTTTGAATGGAGAAAACATAACAAAGTGCCTTTTGGTAAACTTTTAAAGGTCCTATTACCGATCGATAATTATTAGAAAACAGATCAAACATCCAGGGTACCAGTGCTTGTGTTGGACTGAGCAGTAAAGGAAAGTCAGGCACAGGTTAAAGTCCAAAAAAAAGGTTTTTTATTTAACCCAGAAAACAAACTTGGTTAAATTATACTAAAAATGTAAATCTTGGGCCCATAAAAGAGGTCAAAGTAACAGAAATCTACTCAAACGCTGGTAACAAACACTACTAACTCAAACAAACTGACCTACATAAATAAGACAAAGGGGAAACTTAAATACAGCCCACGAAGGCAGAAAGGGGTAGTATGCACACAAACGTAGCTGAAACTAACATAACCAATTCCATCCCCCCCCCATGATCCAGACTTGTGGTATGACCCAGTTTACAGGTCTCCATATAACCTTGCTCCGCCCCTTTTCCACCAATTAGCTCATCCACTATGAGACTGGGAGCAGCTGCCACTGAGGTAACTCAGAAAACAAAGAAAGATTATAATCATACACACAACAGTGTGAACTAAAATGTGTGCACTTATTTTAGAATACAGTGTTATGTGATTGTATAAGTAAATTAATTCTAAACCAAAACCAGTTTTTAAATTAAATCCTATATTTAAAGAGAAAAATATAAGTGTTGTGTTATTGTGCTGTTGAACTTGGTCAGATGACTTGCCACAGTCTCCATTGCGTTCACATTCAAATAATGCCATGTGTTTGGCAAACTGATGTTACTGAAGCCAAATTGCTGGGAGTCGGAAGTAACACAGCGGTGAGCAGTGCTGGGAAGATTACTTTTAAAATGTATGAGTCTATGGCTTTTTCTCTACTGTAGCTGTTAGATTAGCGGCTAGCGGACTTTCTGTCCTGCCACTTTTGACATTTTCCTTCTAACCAGTTAGATTGTTCTACACTTCTTACTCACTGCCATTGTTGGGGAGTATAGTTACTTTGTTGAAATAAATGGATTACACGGCGGTCTTTTCCTGTTTCATATGTTAGGCTGTCCCCTCTCTATTTCTGGTAATTCCACGCCGGTGGAAACCCAAACAAAACACACATTAAGAGGCTAAAGCCTGGGTCTCAGTCTCGTGCCCATGTCACCTCTACTGCAGCCCGCATAATGATGTGAAGAAATATTTTTTAAAATTATTATTCAAAAAAATGATTTAATATGAAGGCAATAGGCAGAGTGTTACAGGCATAGCCCTATACCAGTTATGTGCAAAAAAAAAAAGGAGAGTGTAAAAGTACGAGTTGTCACCGAGCAGAAACGGGAGCTGGAAGCATGTAAATATAATAATAACCACTGCAGCCAAAAAGAGTGCCTGACGAGCCCAGCTGTAAGTAAGTTATTAACAGTGATGGGAATAACGGCGTTACAAGTAACGGCGTTACTAACGGCGTTACTTTTTTCAGTAACGAGTAATCTAACTAATTACTATTCCTATCGTTACAACGGCGTTACAGTTACTAACAAGGTAACGCGGTCCGTTACTATTTTTCAACAAACAGACGTTGAAGCTGTGTTCAGCTTACCGCATCTTATATCAGTTGCACGGAAGTAGCTGTAAGTAATCTGGACGCTACAGCTTTAAGCAGCTGCGCGCTCCCGCGGATGGTAATCACGATCACTGTCTAGCACAACACCTGGAGCTAAGGAGGCAAAACAATCGCATGAGTGCTGCTGTTTGACAGAGGAAGAATAAAGTAGTCGTGGTAAGTCAATCACATGACCACTTAAAGACAAAGCAACAAGGTACCAGTTTTTAAATTGTGTTGATAGGCCACGTAAAACCAGATATGATAAACAATATATACGCGGCGTTTTTTCCTCAATAGTTTCGCCACGTTAGCGCTAGCAAGCACTCTCTGCTTATGAGCAAAAAAACAAAACAAAAAAAAGTTTTAGGAGTGACGGAGAGAGAAAGAGAGAGAGAGAAAGAGAGAGGGAGAGAGAGAGGGAGAGAGAGAAAGAGAGAGAGCAGGAAAAGAGAGAGAGCGAGTTTTGAGATGTGAGATTTGTGACGTTTAGCGTGTTTGGAGTGTGTAGTTAATGTGTTGTCTTGTGTAGTTAGTGTGTAGTGTTGTGGATAGTTTTGTGTTGTGTGTCAGAACAATGAGGCGACTGCTGTCTCCAGGTAGAAACAGGAGTGATACACCTGCTGCTGTCAGACCTGCGGGTATCAGGCTGTGATGTTCTCCTTTATAGTGAACAGAAATTATGTTTTTTGGAGTGGCACAAATAATTTGTGTGGCATCTTATTGAAGAACAGCTGATTGTTCTTTAAATAGTTTGAAATGGTTATTTAAAAAAAAGGGTAAAAGGTAAATGGATGCAAATAACTTTGTTGTTTGCAAAACTTGTGCATAGGATTTTAAAATTGACAATTAATATTTGCATTTGAAGTTATGAAATATGATTCATTAAACATGTTTATGGTTGTTACAGTAAAAATATAACTTTTTCTACTCTGATTTTATGTTTTTTGTCTGATTTTAGATCAATTCTGGTTATACAGTATGTCAAAATGAAAACAGAACTGTAAATTCAGGCACGTGAAGTTGCGCTAAAAAGAATGATACCAAACAAGGCAAAGTAAATAGTTTTTAAAGGTAAAATGTGGAGAGAAAATCAAGAGTAGTAAAAAAATGGCCAATTATACCCTGGACCCCAGGGGGTTAAACGTTCTTTGTTTTTTTTTTTTAAGTAACGCAATAGTTACTTTTCCAAGTAATTAATTACTTTTAGAATATTGTAACTCAGTTACTAACTCAGTTACTTTTTTGAAGTAGTAACTAGTAACTATAATTGAATTACTATTTCAAAGTAACTTGCCCAACACTGGTTATTAAGACTCGACTGTACACTGTGTTCGTGTTTTCCTCTGAAACAATAAGTTGGAGCAGCCTTTCAACGCCTCTCTCTGTCTCTCACTAGCAAAGTTGACCCAGACAACAAAGTAAAGCTAGTTTTCGGCTATGAGCCCGACACGAACCCGACGTATCAGCCAGAGGTCCCTTTACTACGGTTCGGAGCCGCGGACCTGTTTTATATACGCGCGGAATAGTTTTCTATACGAGATCACTGCAAAAAGTGCATCCTTACCTAATGTCCACCTACTGTTACTCATTTATATTAAGATTTAAAAATCTAGTTGGTATTGGTTTGGCGAGTAACCTGCAGTAAAAGTAATAAATCACACAGCAATAGTACATTCATGTAGCTGTAAAAAGCTTGGATTACTTAATATATTATCAAAGTATTCAGAATACGTTACTCTCATTGAGTGACCTAACAGAATAGGTTACAAAATACATTTTGGGGCATGTAATCTGTAATCTGTAGTGGAATACTACTAACACGAGTGTGTGTGTTCAAAATGGCTAGCGACTGCGACTGTTTTACTTTAAAACTGCCTCAGTTACATCTAGATTAAATTCTGCTTTTACTAAGGTTTGGTATGTGTGTGACATTTATTTTAGTAGTAACTAGATTCTTGTATTTTCCATTATTTTCTTTGAGTTCTTTATAAAGTGTAAGTTCAGTGAGTTGCAGCTAAATTGTTAAATCAAGGATTTGCTTTTTGGTGAACATTGTCAACACTTCAAGTTGATAGGATTAAAGTTCACGTAGAGGAATGATGCTGCAGTGATTTATTTTGTAGAATAACAGAGCTGGTTCAATTGATATGAAGGTCATAGATCATGTGACCTGTTTAAGGGTTTTTCTTCTCAGTGGTAAAACAACGGATCACAGACGAACTCAGTCTGAAGCAAGCTACATAAAGAGCAGAGATTCCACAGTCCAGTTACCTGGATGGCGAGACAACCCAAGAGTTTATATTACTGCTGAGACTTCTTTGAAGCCAGAACTTCGCTCCCATCTCATGATGGGACAGATACCTGCAGGACTTCAAGCTTTCCTTCTTCACTTTGGAGTGTGGTAGGACAAACAATTAAACACACACAGACCGGGCCCTATTGATCCATCTGTTATCAGACATCCATTCACACATTTGACAAACTGTGCGCGCGCACTTTTGTTCTTTTGGTGGGGAGTGTTTTGTATTTAGTTTTATTGCATTAAGTACATCTGCAGCTGCTGTGCGTTAAATACATAATTTTTGTCCACTTTTTACTCTTTTAATGTGCTTCTTCATTATTGATGTTTATAACTTGGGTAACTGCCATTCCCAAATCCTCGGATACTGGCCTCGTAGGGCTGTTCAATAGGACGATAAATATCGGATGACGATATGAAAACATCTATCGTTTAATATTACACTATCATTTGTTTTGTGGTGTTGCGAAATAAGCTGTTTACATCAATATTTCTTTATCGTTTGGTTGATCACTGTAGTGGCTATATTAATTTCTTAAAGTTCTCTCTTTCTCTTATATTTAAAATAACCACACTACGGAAAGACAAGCGACTGTTTTTACGCGTACTTTTGTTAGCAGCATCAAAAACCATCGCGTGGCTCCGCCGTCTGCTTGTTTATTGTCCACATAAACCTTTCACAATAAAGCTGAACATCCTGTTGAGATTTTTCAAAATAAACTGAATTATGACAAAATACATTATTCTCAAATATCAAATTTTAGAATCAGCATCAAATAAATTACCTCAAATAAAAACATGAAGTAACTATAAATGGCGCTTACAGTCACCACGTGGATGCAGGCACAGAGAATCCCAGCATGGCCAGTGAAGATGAGGCAGAACCAGTTAGCTCCAAACAGAAAGACCAGTCAAAACAAATCTAGGACCTTATTCCTTAACGAGGGGCTGCCTCTGTAGCATGGACATGGTTTGGTTATGAAAAGTCTGACACGGACCAGAAAACTGTACTATGCAAAGTATGCTGCAAACCGGCCCCCAGCACAGACTCAAGCACTCAAATAAACCTTTGACTCAAACGTTAAAACAGGCTTTTCCCCGCAGCACGCTGTGTAATAAATACTTACAAAGAAAATGGCAGCTGATACAAATATTGTCAAAAAATGTATAGTTTCAAGCATCGGTCAAAACGCTCAACTCCAGGTACACAACGCACAGCTGTAAACGCTTCACGCAAGTCGAGTTGCCCGAGATTCATGGAATTTTTACAGAAAATACAATATTTTGTGATATATATCGTTATCGGGATAAGAAATGTCTTTTACCGGGATATGAGATTTTGGTCATATCGCACAGCCCTATGGCCTAGTGTCCTTTTCTCTAGTTTAGACATTACACTGGTGCAGTTCATTGAAACTGTGACCCCATGATACTGGCGGCCAAAGCTGGCTATAGAAACAACATTTTAGCTTCAGCTCGTGACACTTAGAGTGATTGTAAAATTGCTGTGCTTTTTAACAGAGCTTAAATGTGCTTTTAAGCCCTGAAAGTATCAGATGGATGTTGTACTAATTAAGTTAGGAGGGATCAAAAATGCTGGGATTGTTAAAAATTACTGCATTATTTAATGTACCACTATTTTAGGATTTTCCCCTTAAAGATGTGGCAATGCAAATACTTTTTACGGTCTCCCCTTGCATGCACACTTGCCGGGCATATTTTCTATTTAGAATTTGATATAAATGTTTTCACATTTCAGGCCACTCAATATTTGCCTCCAAGAACCGAGCCGGCAGCCAGTTGGCAGGTTTGACGAGGTGGAAAAAAAACTGCTCTCTGCATCTCTCGCCACAATGAAATTCAATGTAAAGCACCTGCGGTTGTATTAAAGCAGCAGAGGGACACAGCTTTGAAAGGACAGCAGAATGAAAAGAGGAAAATACGCTTTCAGCAAAAGCCAGAGTCCCATATTCCACAATATTTATTGAGTTGGATTTATTATCTTGGAGGAAATGTGCTTTAGTTGTTTCCAAAGAGAGCAGAGAGGCGAGGAGGAGGCGGCCACCTGAGAGCCACAGAAAGGCCCAAAATGGCTGCGTTTCTCATCATCTCTCAGCAGATTTTCAGAGAGGCAGGGTGTGGCAGTAAACCAGGGCACAGCTGAGGAAAATGGCTTATCTGAAATGATTCTGCTATCCCGGAACAGCAGGGTGTCCTGTGGCTTAGAGAGTGAGTTTGTTAAAGGTACAACAGACTCTTCATCTTGTGGCAGCAATAGTTTCGCCTGTTTCGGTGCAGCTTTTACTCGCCTCCTCATTCCCGCACAACCTTAAAATCTAGTTTCTCTCTTATTGGATTTGAGAGTCGTTCTGTGGTGCTGAAGTCAGAGACATGGAGGTGCTATGAAAACACTGTATCAACCCCCGCTTTGCCATAGAACTTATAAGCTTGTTATAAGAGCCTCACTAACAAAAGAAGTTTTGTTTTTATTATTAATGCCCTACAGGTTAGAATAACCAGAAACCCAGAAAATCTTAAACTGGCTGCACTTACACCAACTCCAGCTGAATATCGAGCCATTTGCTGCTGAAAAATTTGGTGTCAAATTTACATAATTCTGGTGCATTAATCAGTGTATCGTGTGTTCTGTGATGGAGGATTGCAGAAGACTTTGGCCATTAGCTAAGCATTACTGAAGTAAAGCCAAGTTTATTTATGCAGCACATTTAAGTACAACAGAAGTTGAGTGTTGTGCTGAACAACACATGATAAAATAGCAAAACAGTAGAAAACATAAGAATATAATTGTAAATAACAGTAACATCCTATACTGTTCATGATTTTACCTCCTGCCTCTTATTTTGGATAATTCTGCACTCTCTACAGACATCGTCACTTTTCTGCACTGTAAAAAAATGATTACTTCTATATTTCCCATCAAGAATATAGTACTGTTAGCTGACGGTGAGCAGTGGTGGATGAATGAGTGGAGTTATTCGTTCAGTAAAGGAATAAAATAAGTAAAACATGAAAGTGTTTTCAAAAAAATTATTTTGGCAAAAATGTTACCAAATAGCGTTATATGGATCAATATTACTGCTGCATTTGTTTAAGATAAGCTCAGTTTAGATATTTTTATTCATATATTCTCTTGAATCTACAGTATTGAATCATGTTCTATAAAATTATATTTTTGCCGTGTGGCTATCAAGTTAGGACCACGTGTCACTGAAAAAAGAGCTCTGAAAAACAAGCTACCACCTTTTGTTATTTTTTAAACATACATATTACAATACAGTAATTAAAAAATCACAGCTGAATTAAAGGGTTTAAGCCATGTGTGACAATATTCATGGGAGATTATCAAAAAATTGTGAAATCAAAATCCCTACAGTTTTCAGTGGTGCCTGACAAGTGAAAGATTCCTGGTTTGAGAAGCAGACAAACAAATCTCTTGGAGCTTTGTCGGGACGGGTATCTGGCATAGAAATCTGCCAAATCACATATGCAGGACTCACTGTAGCAAAGCCTCGTGAATAAGGCAGCAGTGGGAAGTCGCTTTCTGGGCCAACTGGGGTTAAGGCTGCTTCCAGAGACAATAGTCAAATGTGGCCACAAGATGTCACTATGTTTAAAGGATGGTCTGCACAGGCAACAAGAGAAGCTTAAGTGACAGAAAACTGTTTGAGATGAGAGAAGATCAACTTAATTTTTAGATTTCACTGGGTAAGCAGTGCTTGGCCTGACAGAAACCCACTACATTAGTGTGGAAGGCCTTTCCAGACAGTTTGGGCTTCTAGAGTTTAGGTTACTGTAAAAGACAATTTCAGTATAAAAGCTAGCTGGAACTATTAACATCTATCAGATAGCTAACCTAAGCATTCACCGTGGTGTATAAATTGATAACATGTCTTAAGGACAACGCTTGGAAGCATTTAAAAGTGCTGTCACTGCCTCTAAAATCGTCCGATCCACTGCTCAGCACTTTTCATAGAGTTAAATGTAGCTCAGTGTTCCACAGAATCACTGAAGTTGATTAAGACAGAACAAGTGCAGACAGTAATTAGCTGGATGGAAAAAACCAGTGGGCAATTAAAACTCAATAAGTTGTTATTTCACCTGTCAAAGCTTATCATCCTGTGATGTTCGGTCTTTGTAAGCTGATTAGCTTTTCTTGTTATTCCTCCTGTATGTTGTTGTGCTTCCTAGTGAAGGCCTGACATGATTTTTGTTATCATTTTCACATTCACATAATGTTGGGGTTGTGAGCCTTGGTTATTTTATGCTGTGTTTTTGTAGCTGTTGTTTCACATTGAGAAAATGTCTCTACCTGACTGAGTGTTATGTTCATTTTCATATCTCTGAAAACTCCCAGGACACAGTCATCATTTGGGTATCTGGCTGAATAACTTTCCATTCACTTTCCCAGGGGGGAAAAAAATCTGTTTATTTACTTCTTGTAGGAGGACGCATGATAACAGCGCAGGCGACGAGTTGGTTGGGACAATTGAGCACAGCGGCATTGTGCTGCTGAGACGGATGGAAACGAGTCGCCTCGCACAGTGTTGTCCCCAGACGGACCTCATTTTCTCTTCTGCTCGAGTTAGCACATTCACACTCACTGCTGGGTGAGACGCTTCAATCTTAGAAAAACTGTTTTTCTTATGTAACAGCTTTTTAAGACGTGGGTTTGAACACAGTAGCTGGATGAATTTGCTTAATTCTCTGTTGGTTATGTTGTCAGACCAAGTGGGTAAGATATTGATTTTATTTTGAAGTCTGTGATGCTTTGCTCACCTACCACTTTACAGTACTTGGTACACTTTGCTAGTACTGGCTTGGGCCCCCTTTTTCCTTTTTTACGCCTCAGTAGTTATAAAAGGCTGATGGGGTAAAAAAGTCACCCAGCCGGGTGGGCTGGCAGCATAGATGCCTAGGTTTGTGAATAACTCAAGAACAAGATGATGTAGGAGTTTCAAATTGAATCCATATGTATATCTACTAAAAATCTTGAAAAAGCTTGAATCCTGGTGACCTCAAGGTCAGAGGTCAAGTTTTCTGAATGGGATAACTCAAAAACAAGTCAAAGTGGGATTTTAGAATTGATACCAGCCCTGCGACAGATTGGCAACTTCTCTACCCCGCCTCTCGCCCTAAGACAGCTGAGTTAGGCTCCAGCGCCCCCCACGACCCTGAAAAGGATAAGCAGAAGCGGATGGAGGGATGGATGGATGGAACTGATACCATAGGTGTATCTCCTAGGAGGCTAAGGGAAGCACTGGCAGCCATCAGTATTTTTTTCCTTTAGAACTGAGTTAAATGTTCATGGCATAGATTCAACAAGTTACTGGAAAAATTCCTCCGAGATTTTGGTCCATGGTGTAAATCTCCTGTTACACCACATCCTAAAGGTGCTCTGTCGTACTGAGATCTGGTGACTGTGGAGGCCATTTGAGTACAGTGAGCTTGTTTTCATGATCAAGACACCAGCTGATTTGAGCTTTGTGATAAAGGGTGTTATCATGCAGGAAACAGCCACTCTGGTCATTTTGGAAAAATTAAAAAATAGCCTCAGGCTCATCCCATACTGTCAGATCAGAGTCTGGGAGGAGCCGGGATGGAGGAAGGTTGCAAATCTTAAATAGTGGACCCCAAATGAGATTTGCCAGTAAGATGAGTAGGAGCCAGCTGTAATCAGCTGATGTGCAGGGATTGCAGCCGACTTTGAGTTTGCCTATATTAGGTTAAATATACGAGTCCAACTGTCTTTATTTCACCTCATTATCAACCACCGTTTGTCCAGATTCGGGTGTGAAGGCAGCAGCTGAAAAACACAGGTGCCTTTACTCCCTCCAGATCTTCCTGAGGGGAATCACAAAGCTCCAGCGTGTCCTTTGGGAAACATGCAGGTGTCAGATGACCCAACTACCTCATTTAGCTTTTTCACCTCGAAAGAGCAACAACTCTGTTCTGAGCTCTTTCTGTTCCCTGGTGTTGGTCCACAGTCTCAGTAGAGACAAGTCATTTCTCTGCCACCTGCATTTGTGAACTTTCAATTACTACCAAGAGCTTCCTGACCCTGGATGATGACAGGAAAACATCAAGTGCTAATTTCAAACTTTTCTTTTGAAATTAGCACTTGAGGATTAACGTCTTTTGTCAAAGAGTGCGCACTGTTGCAGGCTCCAGTCTCCCTTAACTCATGAACAAGAGTGAACTCCTTCAACTCTCTCCCAGGTTCCTGAGGCCAACATGCTGTTTTCTCTCAAAGTACCTTCTCCCATCAAAGCTGTAACCTTTTGTAAATGGTCCATTTTTGGTACTGAGTAAAGTTTTGTAGTGTGTAAGCTGAAGTTTAAAAAAATAAAATTGGAAGTTGCTTCATTCACAGAAACTGTGATCTTAGATAAAGTGGATGGCTGGGTCGTGCTTGTCTTCTCGAAGTGACGTTAAAGTACTTTATTAGAAAGAGTCCAACAGAGGATTTTGACCTTCATCTCTTTCAGTCATTCTGACAGTATATTCTGACCAAAATCTCATCAACTCCTTCACAGTACACATGCTCACATCTTTCTTATCCGGGTGCACAGCTCTCCGGCATCCCAACAGTCAACACAAAACGAGTCCATTTCAACAGACTCTCAGCTCAGCCTTTAATGAAACAGACTGGCTGGAAAAAAAGTTGCAGCTTTCTGCAGGTATTCAAAAAGTTCACCGGTTCATGGAGAAGTACTTAAAGCTTGAAAAGATTAAAGCACCACATCAAATACAGCAAAGTAGTGGGTTACATCACATATATCCACCATAGCCACGATATCTTTGTTAGTGAGTTTAAGTTTATAACATCTTTACGTCCGTGTGTACGCAGTTTGAGATTTTATGTCTTTCTTTGCAAAATGTCTCCGTAATGGCAATGTGGGTCTCACAGTTGGTTAGCAGAAACTATAAACAGTTACTGAAATGACTGTCAGTCATCAGTTTGATGCTAATATTCATATCAGAGGGTAAATCTTGATCATTCGGATAATTCCTGTGTTAATCCTTAAAGGTGCCAAGGTCATTTGAGATGCAAAATAAAGTATTTTATCCTGAAAAGTTCAGGCTAGCTCTGCCTTGTCCTGTAATATCACATATTTGAGTTTTCAGTGTCAATTCTGTCCATCTGACTGTCTCAAACTGCACTGCCTTAGACTGCAGCTGGTGTTTAACCACGCAAACTAAGGTGATGGAGTTGGACTCCACCTGCAGGATGAGGGATTTGGTAGAGAGACAACGTTACAGTCACACAAGAGAAAGCAGTGGTTGGAGACCACAGCATGACCAAAATTCGTGCAATAGGGTGCAATGAATTTGCGATTTTGCAACTGTTCAAATGTTGTGACCTTTGAACCGACACTGGTACATCAAGACGGTGACAAAATGCATTCAGTCTGCGATGGTCAGGTTAGCAGTTGCATGCACTCTGTTTGTGATAAAATGGCAATTAACTGTAGCAAATCTGTAAAAATCACAGATGTGTTGCTGTGCTTGTTGAAATCTGTTGACGTTTATGTACTTCACATAACAGAAATTCATGAACTACTTAGATTTGAGTCCAGCTAGAAGCTCACGGGTTTAACACAGAAATTCCTCCATAAATTGGGCCGTGGTTGCTGCAGGACGGCGTTTAAGTGTTCATCGGTTATGCTCATCAGTGCAGACTGATCAAAATATGTTGGCTGTATAATATATGTGTCTGTCAAACACTGTGATCATTGGAGACAGTTGCCTCCCACCAGGTGACCTCTGCCATCATCTTAAGATGGGCATGAGGTTGGCAAACTGGAAAGCAGATAGCAGAATAAGGCAGTTCTCAAATAGACTGTCAGATTGCTCTCCCTCATAGTCTTGCATCTGAATTCTCAGTCTTGGTAGTTTCTATTCAAAATAATGAAAACAATAAACGTATTATTGTCAGTATATTTCAGACTGGGCTTTAATATACTGAAAACAAATATATAAACTGTGTGTTTTGGGAGGTGATCGTTGACTGTCTTTTAACCTATTTTCTGCTGCCAGACTCAGTCTTTGGATGAAAGCTTCAGCATCATGCTTAAAGCATAAAAATGTGACTGCGTTTCTTATTCAGGCTGAAAGGATATTTTAGACATTGTGGGATTACTTCTGCTCATTATGTGCATGAAATGATTCTCTGTGTGCGATCGCTGTCAGTCATTTGACATTTCAAATGTTCTCTTGCTATTCTTTCCACTTTCACACCAGGGGAAACAACGATTAAGTATGCAGCGGTGGGGCTGCAGTTCATGCATGTATTCATGCGTAGTAAATGTGTAGTGAAGTGAGAGTGTTTAACTCGGTGGTTGTTCCTGCCCACTGATACACGTCTCTCCGCCGCTGCACGATTTACATGTTTACACTGCGTGACTCTGTCAGGATGCCTCTCAAACACAGCTGCGGTGATGTTTGATCCGGGTTTTACCTGCACGTACGCAGTTATCACAGAGCATCAGGAGAATGTAAGACTCAACGCTGGCGATGAACAATATTGAGTCAAAATGATAAAGCACTATCACTGAAACGTCAGTTATTAATTGCACTTCAGGAGCGACTATTCAAACATGTTGATTTTTAGTAGGAGCTGTCATCTGCGCTCATACTGTGCTCCACGACTTCCCTCTTCACTCCAGTGTTTTAGGAATTAATGACTGTCTGCCTGTGTCTGTCTGCAGACATCAGTCATACCTTATCAGTATGAGAAATAAGGTGCTTCAGGAAGTTCAAGAAAAACTGTAAACTATCGTAGCAAAACATTTCCCATTACAAGTTGTCATCATTTACTTTGGCTTTGTACTTTAGTTACACCCTATAAATCTGCTCCAGATGTTTTTTAGACAACTAAGAGTCCATAGCCATTCTGGCCTTTATTTTGAGCTAAATAGTAACATGCTATTGCTTGGTTATGCACTAGTTCACAACAACACTGTATTGTAAGGCGAGCAGCACTTGGTGTCAACAGGGAGGAAGAACTCCCGTTCAACAGGAAGAGACCTCCAGCAGAGCCAGGCTCAGAGTCAGGCACTTTTCTTATCTTATCTATTTGCTTTCTTAGTAAAAGATTCATTCACACAAACATTCATACAGCACTTTTAATCTAACGTTCACTCATTCACACTCTGATAGAGTCATTGGGACAAACTCGGGGTTCAGTATCAGTAAAGTACCTTAAATGAGATCAGAGCTGCAGTGGGAGGAAATCCACACAGTTTTGTCATCTGGAGGACGCTCGTATGGATCCTGCTGCTCATTAAAGCTGCAGGTGAAATTCCGCTCAAAATTCCTTCAGCTGTGCCATGATTTCTGGGAATGCAACGGACATTTCATGAGGTATTTCAGTCTGGAGCAGAAGTAGTAAATCAAAAATATCACCATCATAAAAAAGTAACATTCACTTCAAACACTTATAAAGTTACTTTTTTATTAGTGAGTATCGATCTGCCAGCACCTGAGTGACATCAGTGATAATTTAGTTGAATGTTTGACTTGTGTCATTGTATTGCATGAATACCCTCACTAGAAGCTTTGTTGTACATTCATATGTTGTATATTGAGTACTGTGTGCATCCTTTGATATAAACTCAGTGGTGACTTTAGTCATCCATCCATATGTGCTGCAAACATGATAATTCCCATAAAGCACTGTTCTTGCAAACAGTCGCTCTTGTTTTCCGCACACATACACATTTAGCCGTGGAGCTAAAGTTGCAGTCCCCCAGAGAAGGATCTCTAACAGTGGCTGATTGGTGCTTTGGTGGCTCTCTGTCTTCTACCTGCCTGTATCGTTGTCATTCACATCATCACAGGACAGAACTTTGTTTGCTTTTATAGCTTCACTCGGAAACCACAAACAGATGAACAGATGCTAAATGGTTTTCAGAAACGGTAAACAAGCATCTATATTCATTGTGTGTCTGATGGAGTGTGTGAGACTGTGTGTGTTATAGGATTGGCAATGTGACAAGTAACTCTGTTGTAAAAGAACTTCTCTGCTCGAGTCTCACGTCAAACAGCCAGAAGCCTTATGGCCCTAAAAGGAGTTGTGCTGTCGGACAAAGATGAACATCTCTGGTCAGATTTGTTTGGACTAAAGCTCCCGCTGAACCTGGAGACTTCAAAACAAAAGTGTTAGCCTGCATCATTTCTCAGCCGAAGGGTGACTGCCTCCGTATGCAGCTGTTTTTCAGAGGTGTCCACAGGGTGTATGGGCTCTTTTCTTTTGCTTTTGCTTTTTTAGCGGGGGAATGGGTCTGAGCTCATTTGCCATTTATGGGTCCAAATATTCGTGAAGTTCCTAAAGTACAAACACTGTGACACCACTGAGAATTAAAAATGGTCCTGATTTGTTCAGCTCCAAGAAAGTGATGAGTGTGGCTGTTCTCCTGGGTGCTGCATTAAAGTTTAATGTCCAGACATCCATGAAAACTAAGATTTACAAGGCTAGAAAAAATGTGCACTCAACCAGCTGGCGAGTGGTTGCAGGAGGTTGCTGGGTGAAACTGGACCCAAAGAGGATTCTCCACCAAAAACAACCACAAGCAGATTGGTGCGGTTGCCTGTTGTTTGGTTGGAAGATGCCAACTTGTCTGCAAATACTTAGAGAGCAGTAGCAAAACCTGAAAAAGCATGACACAAATCAGAAACGGGCACTTTCAAAGTAAAACTAGTGTCCATTTCCAATTCATGTCACACTTTTTCACTGATAGAGAGTATCGGAAAAGCATTTGTAGACAAGTCAGCATCTTCGATGCAAACTACTAACAACCCCTGCAATCTGCTAAGCCAAACTAATCAAAAGGAGGTCTTTGGCTAACCGTTAGGGAGTACACATTTTCCTCAAGCGAACAGTCATTGGTCCTCAACCATCTGCCAATCACTAAGCCGTATTCACTTGACCCTACATAGTCACCGTAAATAAATAAATTGAATCTCATTACTGCTTCATGGACCACCATCAGACTGTTTGGTAATTAGAAATTGATCCTAATTAGTGCATCTTTATTGGAATATTACATTTTAAAATGTTAGAAAATAGTAACAGTAATAGTTTCCAAGAAAAGTCTATGGATTTTTTATTAAATGAAATGCTCTCCAGCATTGCTGTAAATCGCCAAACTTTCCAGTTACTTTCTCATCTATATTCTGAAGGCAGATGCTGAAGGGGATTGTTCATATATCATTCATAGCCAGATTTACAGAACATTTTATACCTACAAACATGGCCCAAACTGATTTTTCTGGAGTTTGACAGTTTTCAGATTTATGGAGTGATTAAAAATAAAAGATTTCTAAAATCCCCCCTGTAGAAGCGCTCAGATCTACCAACAAAATCAAACCGTGTTCAGATCTATGTACTCAGTTTTCATCTGATTGGCTGTGCCGTGAAAAAGTATTTCCCCCACTCCTGACTTCTCAGGTTTTTTTCTTGGTTTCTTATCTCAGGTAATTACTTAAATAACGACTATAAGTTCAGAAAGGGGGCAATGCTTTCTCACAGCACTATATTGGAGATATCCTCTCTCTGACATCATGCAGATGCAAGAGTAGAAAAAACTGACAGAAACTGAGTGTTTCTGTCCGTCTGAAGCTGACTTGGATATTCACAGAGTCACTTCTTTGAAACTTTGGGCATATTTAAAAGCACGTGTCATTGTAAAAGCGCAATATAAGAATAGTGAGTCTTCTTTAAAACACATGGACGCATAAAAATGATTATTCTTCCCCAATGTTTCCCAGCTTTACCTCAGTGTTCATTTCTTCATGTTAAAGAAGACAGATGATGATTTTTCTCTATTACTTTCCCCTCTTAATCCCAAACCTGCTGTTTTACAACTCCATCGCCACGAACCATCCGTCTTCGATAATGAGTTTACTTTGATGGCGACAGTCGATTTGTCAGAGTTGCTGAGCGGGGTTGTGAGGTGCTCATTCACCTGCAGGATACAGTCAGGCTGTCTGAGCCCAGCTGTGCCTCCAGACAGAAAGCCCGCCGTCCCCGAGCCCGAGAACTTTGTCATCATTTAATGTCAGTGAAGATTTTCAATGTGAGCCTTTCATTCATCAACATCAAAAATGTTTTTGTTTGGCGGGTTTTCACAAGCTTTCCATCAAAGTCTGCTCTACGTTTCTTTTTAGCTCTAACGGAGACCAGAATTTACTGAATAAATATCATGTTGCATTCAAAATCACATGAAACCAGTGACTGAAACCACAAAGTCGTCAGCAAAGTGTTTTCTGTGCTCATGAAGAAGTGGGGTCATATTGCCACAAGCTTCTATATAATCTTCAGATGAGGCACCCCCTACTGGTCACTGAACAGAATACAGGTTTAAGGTACTTAACTGATTTTCTTATCAGATATGGAAGCTTTTGGTGTGTGTGTGTGTGTGTGTGTGTGTGTGTGTGTGTGTGTGTGTGTGTGTGTGGTGTGGGGACCGAAAATTGGAAGTGTACTATGCTCGTGGGGACCAACAGCCCTTATGGGGACAAAATCCCAGTCCTCACCAGTTTGAAGGCATTTTTCAAGCTCAAAATGTGGTTTTAGTGTCAGGGTTACGGTTAGGTTTAGGCTAAGGGTTAGGCATTCATTCATTTTTGATGGTTAGGGTTAGGGTAAGCGGCATTATGTCAATTAGATGTCCTCACAAGGATATGAAAACACCAAGTGTCTGCTTTGCTTTATTGCGAACAACTGTGTGACTGCTGTGCCAAATCAGTGTAATTCAGCCAGCAGATTATTTGTGCTAATGGATGAAAGCAAACCAAAGGTGTTGGGTTTTATTTGTCTCGTCTCTCCTGAGAACAGAGCAGGATTACAGCAGCCGCAGAGGAAGCAGCCAGAACAGGAAGTGGACGTTTCTTTTATTCTCTTATGAATGCAGTCGTAAACTTGGCAGAGTGGCTCCAACATTAATCCCGATCCGGTTGCTCTGTTTTCTTTTTTGCTTTTGCTTTTTCATGTTTCTGTTGTTGGGTTTTTTTGGAGTCCTGCGATACCACCGGCTGAGGATTACTCGTCCCCCTGCTGCGTTCCTGGCTCCAGCAGCTCATCCGGGTGGCTGCGAACCCCTCCGATTCATCTTCGTGCAGCGTGAATGTGGCCACTGCTGATAAAGTGGAGCTGCAGCGGCGCCGTTGTTCCCCTCAGCGAGCGGAGAGGAGGCTCAGACAAAAGGAAAGGAGAGGAGAGAAAGGAAGAGATGTGGGAAGTTGAAACCAGGTCCAGTGACACATCATCTGCATTTATGACTGTCTGATTGCGCTGCAATCTCCATAGACCCCATGTGAAAATTTCCACCTTTAAACACAACAACAGCCTTAATAGTGTTTAAATACTTCAGTCTCAGTCTCACACGGCTGTTAACCTCCTCCTTGACTCCAGATGTGAGGATCACAGGAGCCTCGTACTTTGACTTCCATGTTTTTCTTTTTGCTGTGCAAGGTGTTCCTGCTATTTTAGGAAAAGCACTGTTTACTCTTTTCTTCAGCTGGAAAAGCTGCAGTGCAGGAAACAACTGAGCTGTTCCTCATTTTTAAGTGGGCACCCTGAGGAGTCCCTCGAGGACCCCCGGAGCGCCCCACATCACTAATTTGCTGCCTTCCCCCACTGAGCTGACGGTGGAGAGTGAAACTTCATGACAACTTTATATAAAACAAAAGATCTTCAGCTGAGCCGTGTGTGTGTGTGTGTGTGTGTGTGTGTGTGTGTGTGTGTGTGGGCTAATGATCTGATATTGTTTTATGGGTTTGTTTTGGAGTGTGTGTTTGGTTGTGGTTAGCAACAACAGGCCTGCAGGGATTGAGATGTGGAGTGAGAAAAACGAGGGAGAGAGGGTGAGGATCCAGCCAAGAGGCTCCATATCTGCCAGGCTGTGTATGGAAACACGAAACACACACACACACACACACACACACACACACACACACACACACACACACACACACACACACACAGACTCATCTCTCCTGAACCCTCTGAGCCACAAGAAGAAAGGAAAATCAGGATCTCTGACTGATGCACGCCCCACCCCTCTCCTGCAGATTATTCCCACATCATGAACTTAAAAAAAAAAAAAAAAAAAAATGCTGCTCCAGCAACTTCTCTCTTTTTTGGAGGAAGTCAACCTGCGACTCTCGGCTACCGTCCCTCACGCCGAACCCCTCCGTCAGGCGACATTCAATTTGCAGTTAGCTCTCTTTCCATTTGCAGTTAGTTGGCTAAATGTGAGACTCCGGGGACGTGAAGAGCAGGCTGAAGATGAGCAATCGTTGTGGCGCTTCATTACTTAACTCTTCTCCCTTTTGGGAGCCAAAATTCAGTTTAAGTGTGTTTGGAGGAGGTGAGAAATTCGGCAGCAATTAAAGGCACCTTCCCTCCACGTCCAGAGACAAATGCGCTGTTTTTACTGAGGTTAATGCGAATGTTTGATATCCTGAGGACAGGATTTCTCATGTTTAGTCAATCAGCTATTGAGCAGAATATTTATGTCTCCACATTAAGCTGTTCAGAAGTGACAAGTTTGCACATTTCTCCCTGTGGAGGCGTTCGTTTGAACAATCAATGGAATTTCCAGTACTTCATAATTTTGCCCGTTTGGCCATCTTTTCCGTCTTAGCACCACTGGGTGCATTTTATTTTTCTAATTTATTACCTTTGTTTTCCCAGGAAGTCCAGTTGAGATCATGAGATCATTTACATGATCTCATAAGTCTTTACAACCCCAAACATCTCAAAAAACAAACACAAACTCCACAATGTAATTTGATATTGAGTAAATACCGAGCCGATATCTGTTGGCTATCTATTGAACAGACGTGTTTAGGCCACACACCCACTTTAATGTCACTTTCTTATGATTGGTTGAACAGCGGGTGGGTGGGGTTTCTGGGGCTGGGATGACCATATTAGGGATATATGCAATCTGTGACATCATCCAGATCCAAGCAGAAAAAACTGCCTGGAAGTGAATGTTTCTCACATAAGTTTGAGTTTGTACAAACGCCGGCTTCTTTGTTTGAACTTTTAGTCATCGAAATATGAGCATCCACCACTGCAACTGTATATCTGTGACAATAACGGAAAGCATATTCAGGCCACTTCTGAGGGTTTTTTTCCACTATGTGATTTTAATGTTTTCTGGTGTTTTCACTTCTGATACAATGCTTGCTTTTAAAAGCTCACAAACTCCACCCAGCTGCTCTGTCAGCAAGCCCTTATACACACATCTAATTTCTTTTGTCCACCTTTCACTGCATCAGTCAGTGTGGAGATTTGAGCATCTCATCATTTACATGGTGAATAACTTTGCTCTGTTCTGCGAGGTCACAACTAAAAGCTCATCCCGGATTGCTTTCAGAGACTCGTTAGCCTTCTTGGGGAAGATTGATTTATAATTTTACTCCACGAGACGTCCACAATTACAAAAACTGGTTGCTGGCATGAAAATTCATAACGAAGTAATTATTAAACTTCACAGCTACGAGCCATTCGCGTGACCGTAAGGATGCAGCCATCCTTATAATACCCATCTTAATCATCCGTGCCATCGCTGTCATTGTTGTCTCAAAATGTGTGCAGCTTCTCCTGTTATGGATGAGAAAATTCAGTACAAAATTACCCCGAATGTAGCCCACCATCTGTTAGAGCCAAGTTCTGATTGTCATCATCATCATCATTAGCGAGTAATGGAAGACTACCAAACTGAGCTGGCCTCTGCCCAGCGGTGGTGTGTTTTTAAAGTGAATCGAGGATGGCTTCTCGCAGTTGTTCTGCATCCAGCCGACAAGAAGATAAACAACAAGAGTGAGTGAAAGAAAACCAGCTGCAGAAACAAATTAGTGTCATCAATTTACGTTCCAACACCGCGGTGCAGGAGAGTTTTTGTCCTAAAAGTAAACTGCCATGGTTACGTATTATCGATATATAACAGGCCCTGCTAAGACTAAACAAATGTTTTCTGAGCTAGGAGGAAATAAACCACCAGCTGTGAATAAAAGATGGCATAACTGTTGGTTTCTGAAGGAATTCTGAAGCTTTTTGGAATCAAAACTGACTTTAGCTTGCGAGCTTGGCTAGCAAGTGATAAACATGCTAATGAGAGCAAAGTAGCTAACAAAGATGGCTTCCAAAAGCCACAGCTGTGTTTTCAATTCTTTTCTCTTGATACTTTTGACACATTTAATTAAACAGCAGAGCTCACAAATACTGATGGTTATAAGTACAGCCTGTAAACTCTCACCAGATACTTTACCGAGTACACCTTGCTAGTACCGGGTTGGAACGCGTTTTTCCTTCAGAAATGGTTCAGTTATTCATTGCTCAGAGATTTTGGTCCATGTTGTCATGACGACATCACACAGCTCCTGCAGATTTGTCGGCTCTACATCCATGATGTGAATCTCCCGTTACACCACATCCCAAAGGTGCTCTGCTGGACTGAGATCATTTGAGCACAGTGACCAGTTTTCGATGGTTGAGCTTTGTGACACAGCGTTATGATCATGTCTGCATCCTTAAATGCAACGAGTTGCTGCCGTGTGATTGGCTGATTAATGTACTTAATGAAGTGGCTGCTCTACCAGATAGCAACTTTTTCTCATTTTAGCTAAAGAGTGGTTTTTTTAGCGTAGACGCTGGGTTGAGGTCGGCTGAATGACTGATACGCGTAAAGTCACTCACTCCTTCACATATAAGGTCTTTTGTGAACTTACTGCACATTTTCTTTCACATCCTAAAAACAGTAACAGGAAGTGTCCTGCTCCCTCCTTCCTCCACAGCCGGTCCAACCACTGCACACCAGAAAAATCACACTGATTATTTAGCAAGAGGCTGCCATCCTCTCTCTGACGGATTTGTGAGTCTCTTGCTTGAAGCGGCGGTCCTATTCTTCTTTCTGGTATTGTTATGTCTCACTCTGTCACGGCTCCAGCGGATCTCCGAGCCAGCCGGAGCAGCGCTGCCTTCGCCGCCGATGCCAGACGCGCTGCTGGAGGACTCTGCTGTGGCCTGGCTGCTTCTCTTCAGTCATTTGGCCTGATGGATAGCTTCGTGCTGTTGGATGAGTCTCAGGGATGCACCAGGACCACTTTGTCACTGCAGCTCTGTCTGCTTTGTGTAGAGCTGCTGCCCAACAGTCTGCCTACGACTGTAACCGAGGCGATCAGCGGTGAACCCGAACGCTGTGATGCAAAATCACAGAGCTTCATTTACTCTTTTAACAACAACAAACTGACATATATGATGTAACACCAACTATTCTGCACGACTCTGACTGCTCTGCTCCTCACTAATAACAAACAGGTGAAGCAGACGAGGTCACCGAGGGGACGTCGGGTTCACGGAGGCCATTCGCTGCCGTAGTTCTCATTACATTGTGCCGCGGGCCCTTCAAACCTCATTCGTCACCGCGGGGATGGAAATGACGAGGAGGATGCAGCTGAGACGAGGCAGGAGGCTGAAAAACAATCTGTTTATGTCTGAGATGGAGCTCTGAGGGAGCTCGCTGCCTGGGGATCAGAGTCGGGGTCAGGCAGGTTTGTAAAGTGATTCATATCTATGAGTATATTTTTCATTTGGAAGCAAATGTTCATATTTGTTGCTGGAAACTTGTTAGAAACTTTCCAGGAAGTAGAGCTGTAGCACTGAAATACCAAGGAGGGGAAAAAATGAGTGAAATGGAAAAATAATTCAATATTTCCATTTCATGTTGCAGAAATGCAGCAAGCTTCTACCTGCAGAAGGACCGCATGTTTCTTCAATGAGGGTTAAATGTATAAAAAGTAAACAAAAAATGCTGATTAAAACAAGAGTAGAGGATTCATAATGAAAAGAAGTTATTTTTTAAAGCCATAAACACAATTTAAGCTGCATAAATTCCTCTTATTTTGTGAGCAGTGAGCGTTCAGATCATTTTATCTGCTCTGTGATGTTAAACCGGGCCGCCTGAACACTTCCAGCGCTGATTAATGTTGTGGAAAAATAAACAGAGCGCTGAAAGCGAACTGATCTTATTGAAACAAAACTTTGCAAAGGGATCAATACAGCAGGGACAGGTATAAAGAAATAATGCCAGCTCATTAACACCCACTCTGTGGATCCAGTCTGTGTTCAGTTGTGGAGAGTGGGGAGCTGTGGTTGTAGGAACCAGCCTGATAATGAAGACACATGAAGTGCATCAGGACCTTGAACACAGCTTACAGTCAGTTGTTCTCCATCTTCAGACTCACTATAAACAAACAACATCTGATGCTGCACCGTGTCCTTCCTCAGAGGAGAATCATCCGTTCTTTTGCTCGTCTGCTGGATGAAACTCTTTAGTCCTTTGGGCCAGAATCAGCACGACGTAGGGTCCGATGTGACCCACGAGGCGGCTCTGCCAAGTAGGGCTGGGTATCGTCACTGATTTCGAGAATCGATTCGATTCCAATTCACAAGGTCCCGATTCAATTCAATCCACGATTTTGATTCGATTTGATTCAATTTGAATTGGGAAAATTTTGCAAATTTTCTCAGACAGTCAGAAATGTTATAATTCTGATCATTTATCAGTACATATCTATATTTTTATATCTATAAAAAGCTGACACTTGTGAGACGTGTAAGCATCACAGCAGATGCCTTTGTGTCAAAGTAACAGAGCAGAAAACATAAAAAAACATGAAGGAGATTTTCCTGGCCTGGCTTTTTATAGCAGATAACTTTAAATATTCTGCAGTAGAACAAAAACAGAAGAAAGCCATGAATCAACATGTAAACATGACCTGATGCTGCTGAAGTGAAGCAAAGTCACAGAGGTTTAATTAGAGACACAGCTGAGCATTTTGCAATTTTCCATAATTTTAAAAACTTTACATTTCTTCAGTATTGAACAGCAGAAATGAGGCTTTCTTGTCGGAGGTGATTAAAAACAACAGTGTTTGACAGCGCTGTACACAACGACAGGCTGGTGGGTAATAAGCAAGCAAATAATGCAGGAAACAGTTTTTTAGATGGGGAAACTACACTGAGAGAGAGAGAGAGAGAGAGAGAGCTGTGCATGAAGTGTGATTTTTATCGTGGTGGAAGCAAAACAATAAAAGTCAGAGGGAATTCATGACGATGTTTATGTGAAGCGAAATGTGAAGCGTAGTTTGGATCTTCTTTGCCCGTTCTCACTCCCGAGGCGTAACATCCCGACGTTTTGTCACGTCCCGCGGCGTTCCTGAGGAACGCGAAAGGTGACCTTCCACGTTGTTATGGTACGCGGCGGGTTCCAGCCCTGTATTGCAGCCCTAACCATAACCATATCCCTAAGCCTAACCATGACCTTATTCCTAACCTTAACCAGCACTTTAATGACGTGAAATAGTGTTTTCCCAACCGATTTTAAGGGGAAAAGCAAAGATGTGTAGATTGAGTCCAAACGGTTCTCGTGTGTCCGCAGTTTTCTGATGTCGTCACGTAGGAATGCGTTGGGTGCCCGAAAACGTAATATGTTGACGATTTGTCACCTAGCGTAAAATGTTACGCTTTGGGAGTGAGAACGTGTTGCTGTCTTTGCTGGTTCAGTCAAATTTGGTTGGAGAGAAAACTGCAAACTACAAAACTGCAGCTTCAGAATGTAGCGCAAAAAAAACATAAACACAGACCTGAGATTCTGACGCTTCAGGCAAAATACATTTATATTTAAAAATCAATTCAGGATTTTAATGAACCAATATCGCTTTACCAGAGCTAAAATCGATAAATCGATTATTGAAACCCAGCCCTACTGCCAAGTGTGAATGAGTTTTGCATTAAAAAATCCTGATGTGGAGAAGAAACTGGAAGCATTTGTGAACTTTACAGATCGTGGAAAAAAAACCCATTATGGTTTAGTGCCAAAGAATCTAGACATCATCGGTTTTGTGAATCGGTTTTTTTCATTGAAGGTGAATATTTTGAGGATGTGGCTCTCTACACTGGCAGTATTAGAGATTTTTATTGAACTTAAAAGAGCCTAAGACTCCTGGATTGGACACCAGGAGGAAACCTGCAGCTGCATGTTGCAGATAATAGATGCAGGTACAGTTTCCCCACCTTCACACTTCAGATGCGTGTACTTTTAACCTTTAGCGTCCTTCAGTAACTCCCTCAGCTGTTTTCACATGAAAAAGATGTTTAGATGTGTTTAGATGTGGAGTAATTCAGCAGCAATGACAGAGAGTTCATAAGTCAACCTGAGTTAGGTCTGTCAGAGAAAATTAAAAGGTTAATCATAAAATCACATTGACTGTGGAGATTAATATTCGACGTCTGCCTCTCGAGAGGGCAGAATGCAAAGCGTCCACACACTTGTGCAGCGTTTCTAAACCACCATCCATGAAATTTCACTGCGACTGTGATGAAACTCCTCATTAGGATCAGTTTGTGTGGTGATCTTCTCTTTGTCACTTGAAGGAACATTTTTGCACAATTATGTATTTCATTGTTAGAAGGTTTGTGACAAATTGTGCAGTGAAATGAAGCAGATCAAGCACTGAGCAGTGGAGGAAGCAGTGATACGAGAGGTTTGAATGTATGACTGGCAATAAGCAAGTTCTGACTGCTTAGACTGGTCGACCATGAGCAGGTCACTGAGTCCTGACTTAACAAACCAGCTCTTCTCTGGGGTTGTCTGACGCTGAAATAGAAGAAGGGTCTGGTTTTCAGGATAAGGGGGGCATCCCGAGCCGGAAAACTTTGCAGAAGCGGCTGCATCCATGAGTCAGTGTGCTGCAGGACATTGTGTGTCAGTTAGGCTAAATTAAGAGCTCTGCAGCTCTGACAGCCTCCCAGCCATGAAAGAACCTTTTTTTCCTTCCCTCCCTCTCTTCAGAGGATGGTGTGGCTCAGCCTGTGAACTAAAAACTCACCATGAAGATTTATGATAAAGGCCTGAGAAAGCTGCTCTTATCTTGAGCTATTTCTAAAATAACAGAGCTGAAAAACAAGGACTGCTATCCAACAAACACAGAGGTACAAACTCTACGACAGATGGATGATTTTTACAAATGAGCTGCTGCTTGTTAAGGGAGATCGTCTCCATGTAGGGTCATTTTTTATTATTTTTATGAAAACAGCAATTAGATATGAGTTTCTGTGCTGATGATAACATCTTGTTTGCATAAGTTTCACTCCAAACACAGCGCTTAGTACTAATCAGTCAGCTTTGATGCTCCGCAGATATACATACCAGCCTTAAGTTACTATGAAAGAAATACACCTTTCAGGGGTTTGGGTAATAAATCAATATTCAGCTAAATGATTAGGAAATAGGACAAAAACAAATATCTTTTCTCTTTGGATGCAGAGCTGCTGACATTGATTACCGATAGTTTATTAAAGGCACAAAGAGCCTAAAACACAGAATTCAGATCAAACTGGGCACAAACGAAGTAAGACACAAAAACCTCTTTAGTGACACAGTGTGAGCAAACAGCGCCCTCTGTGTCCATAAGTGGTCATTACAGGATGATGGTAAATTCTAAAATTGGTTACCAGACGTCAAAGATAAAGTAGCTAAAAAACACACTTGACGACTGGATTGATACACGCCGTCTATGACAAGTCTTTAGATCCACATTCTTTAAAATGGCCAGCAGGGGTCGACTCCTCTGAGAGCATGATGAGTTTATGGTCTCGGTTGTTAGTTTCAAGTTTTACTGAATAGAACACAATGTTCATAAAACTACAGTTTAATTTAGACTAAAATGGGCAGTAAGAGCACTTTTATGCTCGTTGCTTACAGCAACAAAAACGATGTCTCGTCTGCTGGTGTTTGCTGTTGTTTTGGCTTTGCCTCGACCGGTCGTGTAATTTTTGATTTTTATAACCTGTCACTGCCGCGACAGCTGGGTTAAACACATGAGTGTATAATCATTTTAATGCTATTTCAGTACAGCAGCTCAGAGATTGACACATTATACAGACAGAAATCTTTGGAAACTTGAGACTTTGTGGAAAAAGTCATCGGCACTGATGTGGCGGTATTGTCTGAGTGGTGACACCTACTGTTCAGGAGAATACTGCAGTGGCTTCCTGCGCTGTACTGGTTGGTGTAAATAAAAAAGCATAAAAGTGACCATGTGATGATGGTGATGATAATGATGATGTGGTCTGTGGTGAAGCGACCAATGCGAGGCTATGAACATACAGTCTCTTTGGTTGTCCACCACCCCTTCCTCTTCTTCTGACCACTCCCAAAATACCAAGATGGTGATGCCCAAGATGTTCACCTCAACACATTTATCTCCATCTTTTGTGTACAGTCTATGAATGTACAGCAAGCTGCTTTTTTTTTAATTGATTCTAAAATCAGTGACGTTGTTTTTATAAGGTGACCTCCAGATTTTAAAGACCAATAAATGAGCTTAGAGTCAAACTCAAACTGAAGACGAGTTTAAAGATTTAAAATGTACGTGAGGTTTCAGTCGCATTACCTGCACAGTCGAGCTGCATTAATGTTGCAGACATTAGCTGAATAAAAAAGAATGAAAAAGACTCTTTTTAAACTCAGAGTGTTTTACAGGGCCACGTGCACGCTAACACTCTCAGGTGTTTGTTTCTTACCATCCAGTTTATGCAACAATATCATAAATATTTTCCAACACATTTCTACATTTTATAGTCATGCTTTGTAATAACAGTCATAAATAAACAGAAAATTGTTAGCTATGAAACTTTAGTCGTATTTAACAGTAAAATAATCATATTTATTAATGATTTTATAGCCTCATCACTGACACCTGCTACCCTCCTTTATTTATTAATGGTAGTTGTTGTAAAGTGTTACCTTTGCATTTATAAATCCATGGCTTCCTTGTTAAGGCCCTGCAAACAGTGAGGAGTGGAGTGTGGAGCGTGCACAGTGCCGTGCGATAACAGCCTGATAATCGTATTATTTCTGCACCTCTGCCACTGATCTGTGACGTCTTCAGAGTGAAAACCAGGAAAAAAATTAGACAAAAATCGCTCTGCTCTAATCTCCACTTTTCCTGCATCCCTCCCACAGTTTACCTGGCATCTTATTGATTTCATGCACCTCTCCACGGTCCCCGGTCCTGCTGTAAACCTGTAAGCCAGTCTGTTGCTCTTTATGGATCAGGTTTTTCTCCTTCATAAGCACATGCAGGGAAACTCTGCGAGGTGCCAACCTCTCTGCACTGCTGCCTCCGAGGCATATCCCTGCACATTTATCATACTTGTCGGATAAAGTGACTCTGATTTAGATCTCTCCCCCTCCCCGCTTTCCTCTTTCTTCCTCTGAGCTTGGAAAATGGCTTATTCTGCTCCGTCCTCTCCAAAAGAAAGAAATGCATTCATCTCGGGGTGGCCTAGCTTTTGCTCCCCTTATTGCTGCTTGTCAGCTGTTTTCTCCTCAAACACGCTAACTCCGTCTGACCTGCTTATCCAGCACTATCCGGAGCCGCTGTGGCCCGGGAGCAAACTGTTCCTGGCCCGAGTGAAATCCATCATGCCACCTGGGCTCCTTATCACGAGGAGAAGGGAAGCAGGAAAATACGATAGGGGTGGTCCTGACACGAGGAAGGTGAGCAGAAAGAGAACAGAGGAGAGATCGGAGGCAGAAGAAGGGGAGATAAGAGGAGAGAGGAGGAGGAGAGATTTGAAAGAGAGCAAGAAAGTTGGGAAGGCTTCAGGGAGAGATGGAGTCTGAGAAGCAGCTTAGGAGCCGGGGCGGTTCAGATAAGGCAGATGCGACAGTCTGGGAAGACGTGACTCAGATAAGATGCACGACCAGCTACAAGCAGGGTCAACAAACAAAACGAGCAGGCTAAAAGAGAGGCGGGCAGAAGCTTTAAGCCGCACGTATCGCCGCCACATCAACCCCCCTCAGGGCCAAAAAATATAGCAGCTAGACCCTTATTTACCAGCTCGAAACACGCCAAGGGATCCACCCATGCATATTTTTCCAGTTCTGACACCAATACCTGATTAATAAGCTGTGCTCCTCTCTGTGAGGAGGAGACAGGGAGTTGTAGTTTTATTTGTAAGGTAACATCAAGCTCAACTTAAACTTGCTTTTGTGACTTTGTAACAGAATAAATGACAAATAAATGACAATGGCAAAACAGCTGCACAACTACTACTGCTGAAATCTTCATTTACTGAAGATCATCAGTTATTATCAGCTCGCCCAGCTCCAGTCTTCTTTAATGGGACACACCCATGAAACAGCAGACACTACAGAATCCAAGAGCTCAGAGTCAAGCAAAGACAACCTGAGATGGAGGGATAGTGGATATACTGGACAAAGACGATTAAGATGGAGCTGCATGGTAGAAGGAAAAGGAGAAGACCACAGAGAAGAGTTATGGATGTAGTGAAGGAGGAGATGCAGAGGGTTATTGTGACAGAGCAGGATGTTAGGGACAAGGTGAGGTGGAGGCAGACGACCTGCTTTTAGGAGCAGCTGAAAGATGAAGAAGACTTATGTTGTAAAAATTTACACTTTTTGTATAAAACGTCCCTGATTCATCTTTTTTTGTATCCTGAGAGAATTTCTATCTTGTTGATTTGTATGTTTTCTACCTCATATTTTATTAACAGGGACACAAAACAAAAAACAGGGATGTTAAATGTTTAAAAAATAAGATATAAACATGCCAGAGTTTAGTGAAAAACAGCTAATTTTCATTATAGTCCCAGAGCAGATCACATGAAACTCTACAACGCACTTAATGACACACACATAAACACACACAGAGCATGGACAAACAGTCTTTGGATGGACATGCACTAATAACACCTGTATGCTTGACTGCACTTTCTTTCTGTTTCTCTCACTCTCTCACACACACACACACACACACACAGACACACACACAGACACACACACACACACACACACCTACCTTTCCTCTCGCAGTCATTTAAGGTCCCAGCAGCCCTGATCAGATTTCAGAGCCAGCCGAGTGTGATGATACAGACGAGCTGCAGCACTGCAAAACACCAGCCTCACACTGCTGCTTTCCTTGACTCGGTGTGTGTGTGTGTGTGTGTGTGTGTGTGAGGGGTTCAAGAAGAAACATACATGCCAGCAAAAGTGTTTCCCACCTGGGATCGGAAGCATTAGCTGTTAAACAGAGCATCGGGGTCAAAGCCCCGCGCCGCTCTCGGACTTTCAGCAGCTGCTCAGTCCGAGTGCAAAAAGCTTTCCCTCAAATGATGTCACATTAGAAAACAGCTGGAAGAAAAGTGGAAACGCCTCGCTGTCCACACTGTCACAAAGATGAGTTTACAGACGCAGGGAGAACGTCGGATAGCTTTAAGAGTTTAAGCAATCTAATATTCTCCTTTGAGACAGAAAAAAGTGAAAGTAGGAATATATGAAGACTGGGATGTTTAAAATCACTGATTCCACTGGGAAACTGGCATCGTGCACAAGATATGTTAGGTGCTCTGAGAACGTGTTGGATGGCAACATAAATCAGGATAATACAACACATGACGAGTGTCACAATGCTCAAACAGGGACCAAAATCACCAACGTCTGCAGGGTCACAGCGTGAAACCCACGTGGAGCGTTTCATCTCCCAGTATTCCCAGTTAACTACATCAGAAAATAGTTGATCCACTCTTCATCCACTGTTTACCGTTTTTAACCCTGTTACTCACCACCCGTCCTACTCACCAGATCTGGCTCCCTATGACGTCCACCGATCCATCTGATTAGTGCACCAAATAACTGAAGTGTCACAGGAAATTATTCAGAAACTAGCGATCAGTATTTTCTCAGTTAGTCTCAATCAAAGCAGGTTTCATATTTCTTCTCTCTCCTCTGTTTCCTCCTCTGAACTCTTTGATTTTCTGTCTTTTTGTCTCCCTCCATCACTTCTCCTCTGTCACCTCTTCTGTCCTTTACTCTGAGAGGGAGTCCGCAGGGAGAACAGAACACGTGTCAATCATCTTCTTATCTCCGGCTTTTAGAGAAGAAAGCCCGGGAGTTAGATGAGACACTGAGTAATGCTTTCTTTCTGTCTTTCTTTTCTTGGAAAAGCTCGCTGTCAAATTCTCCCGCAGCGTTCAGCCTCGGCTGACCTCTCTGATTCGAATAGGTGCTCATTTTGCACACCGGGATACGACTGAAGGTCCCAGGGACCGAACAAAAGCTGAATTGGTGAAACTAGTGTTCTTGAGTCGTGCCTCGGCTGTTGTGACGGATGACTTCATTCACTTTCGCTCCCTTCTGGAAAACGCAGCTTTAACTGTGGTCGAAGCGTCTGAAAAATGAAGTGCAGTTTATTCCAACAAATCACCGCCCACCTGTAACCCATACAGTTCTCTGAATAACCACCTCCATCACTAGCAGATTCAGAAAAGGAAACTGTGACTTTACCTTATCGAAAGCTCTATGAAGGAGGCCTGAAACACAGAAATAGGTTTGTGCATCTCCTCGTCCGTCATGTCAAAGTAAATCCTATTTTTGAGTTTAGTCTGTGGTTATAAGTCTGAAATAAATCGATGAAATTAGCTTTAGTAATTTTCACAACTCATTATTTTTTTGCTATTGTTTCCCAGAGACAACTCGCACATTAAATCAGCCTCTAAGACTTTTGTTTCTGTGCACATGAGTTACAGAGGTTTGCCATGAGAATGACATAATCCTAGCTGTGGCGCCTGATGCAGACAAACAAGTTTTATTCAGGAAAGAAAGTTAAAAAATATTAAATTCAGACCCCATACAGCTGTAGCCAGCTGGGGTGTTACTACAACTGTACAAAAATAAATGGCCACTTAAATAGTTTGTGGTATCTTAAGGTTGACTCTTTAGGTGCAGACATGAATTGGACACGCCTACAACTTCTGTTTCGCCTTTGGCGTCCCACGTCTGTGTCTGGTCTCTACTCACATAAAACATAATTAAGTATAATGTTGGCTTCCACATCCCGGCGTCCTCTCCGATGTATTTTTAGTGTATTCATTTGGAAAAATTCAAGGTTTATAAGAAAACATCACTTTCTGTGTATATTTATGAGTACACTGTCCTTGTTGTTAAACAACCTGAAAAAACTACTGATTGTACCTGTAAAAATCACGTAATACAAAGTAATTTTACGCAAATATTACTAGTAATACAGATTTACTAATTATTGCGCAAAGCTACAACAAACTAAAACAAAAAAGGTTCAATGCCATATTAAAAAAAAACAAAGTCACCTCAAGGCTCCATACTGTAAGATAAACCCTACAATAATAGAAAGAAATCCCAGCGCTCAGACGACCTGCTCTGAGCAAACACCTGGCGACAGTGCGAAGGAAAAACTCCCTTCAACACCTCTGTTTGGACCTCTGCTCTATGGGATGTTCTCCAGGAGACAAACAGTCCACATGACAGTTGTGACTTTCACCCAGAAGTGTTTCGTGTCCCTGTGAAGCCAAGATCATAGTGGATTTACAATTTTTAAACTGGGTGGATTCACCATTTTTAGCTTTAAATTAAGCTTTTTTTAATTTCAGTTTTCTGTGGTGCCACACGAGAGAGAGTCTTAAACAGTCATGCAACCAAAGCGTAGTTCATTTCTAGCCTAGCATCAGTGTTTTATTTGTGTGATTGCAAAGATGTCATCTCTGCAGTCTCCAGTATCATCTCCCACAGAAGCTATGTGATATTCCCAAACATTAGACAAAACCTGTTGGCTTTTTGTCCAGAGAGCCAGAGTAAAGCTACAAAAAAAGAAAAAGTCTGTCCTGTGGGTCACGACTTGTAGTAATCTATAAGTGTCCGTCTGCTGTATTCTGTGAATATTATCATAAATATAATGTGTGAGGTTCATTCATCCTGATTTCTGATGAGACTCTGAAGTGTGAACTGCTGCGTTCAGCTCTTTTATTATTAAATATTAATAAAACATTATATTTATTATAAGACTGTAGCTGTAGGAGTTTCCTATGCAAAGAGCGCCTGCTGTCCTTCATCCAGACCCGCTCTGACTGACGGCTGCGTTGCATTCTGGTCCGATGAGTATCTTCGAGGTGCTTTTATTTTTTCCCGTGTGCCTCACGGAGACCGATCCCCCCGTTCTTTTGGTTTTAAAGCGACCGGTGTGAACACCTGACCTTTCATCAGATTATTTAGATTGCAGACTTTCTCCTCGCTGCAGAATCCACTGTATCAGCGGCAAATGTCACGCCGCCGTGCTTTACATTCGCTCAGGAGGAAACTCTCTCACCTCGCTGATAATACATCTTTAATACATCCATTCAAGTGCTCTACTCTATACTTCCACTCCACTGCGTTTGAGAAACACTGCACTGATTTACTATAAAGTAACTGGCAGCATTAGTGATATTTTGCACACAGTCCAGTTTCTTGATTTTTCACAGAACTCTACCCAGTTTTTTATTTAAATCATCCTATTTGTGTTTTGGTGTTTTCCGTGGCTTGTCTCTGACTGACAGAAGATGCACATCACCAGTTTACAGTAAACGACCCCTTAATTTGGTCAAAAAAGTCCTAAATGTTCGCACAACATCTTAAACTGTCAGTCATGCTGCCAGTGCACAGCCGCCATCAAATCCATAGCATGCGATCACATGCTTGGAAGCAGCGTCACAGTGTAGTGGCGTTCTCCTGCCACCAGGGGTCGTGTTAGAGAGCAATAGGAAGGAGGATGAGGAGAGGGAGCAGGGCAGTGATCTCTGAGTCTCAGGCATCAGCGGCTAAACATCATCTACTCACAAAAACACTGCAGGAATAACAGCTCAGCACCTCGGCTGCAGACAGCTGACATCTGAGACGTAGAGTCTTCACAACGAGGCAGGAAAGGTCTCATGGTCTCTTTTTTATATCCCTGTTTGGTTCCTCTGACTGTGAGGACAGGGCCCACCATTTCCTGTTTTATTTTGAAGATGAGTTCCTCGTGTGGCTCTCTGGATCTTATTTTTAATGCTAATAGCATCGGGGGGGGGCGGTTAGTGTTGTTAGCCAATGAGAGCCCGGTTTCTCAATCTGGTTCACCTCCATCCAGTCACATCCAGTTTTTGTGTGTGTGTGTGTGTGTGTGTGTGTGTGTGTGTGTGTGTGTGTGTGTGTGTGTGTGTGTGTGTGTGTGTGTGTGTGTGTGTGTGTGTGTGTGTGTGTGTGTGTGTGTGTGTGTGTGTGTGTGTGTGTGTGTGTGTGTGTGTGTACTGTAGGTGTACAAACGTGTACAGCACATTTGTCAGTCAAACTCACACCAAGGCTTCAGAAATCACATCTATTCAAGGAGGCTTTAGAGAGTTCACATAGACGTCGCCCAATAAGGCACCGACATGTCGTAGCTGGCCAGGTCTGTGATCATGTGACTTAGAGCCAAAAACACTGAAGGGGTGTCCAAATTGATAGGCTGCTTCCTCCTGAGGACCCGGCCATGGTCGACATGGGCCGGGTCCTCCGAAGGACGGGTAGGCCGGAAATAAACGGCTGTGAAATTGGACGATCTAGTCTTCAGTTTTGCGTCACCGCTGTCTCGGTGGAGTTTAATAAACTCAGCCGTCTGCTCCTTCCTATCTAAAATATAACAGGACACTGGGGTAAATTCTCGACCATCTCACACTTCTGTTTAATCAGTTTTCCGTTTGACGTTTATTCATCTGTGTGAAAACTATAACTTTGATCTCAGCCAAACTGATTTACTCACGAACAAATAAAACACTGAGAAAAGCCAAACAACAACATTTTTAAGTTATCTAAGTGACTCATAAATCATGTTTAACCTGAGTAGCAAAAGACCGTGGCGAGGTTGAAAACGATGTGCAGGGAGTTCGCTGTTATCGCCCCAGCTAGCATTCGAGCGGGTGGGTAACAGACGTCTCAGAAAATGTCGGAGCACTTTTGCAAATATGTGATGTCTTGATAAACCGAGCAGATATTTGAAGTTTACACAGCTACTTTCTCGCTGAAAATATCTTAAAAGATTATTTTGTGACCCAGAAAGATTAATAAGAGTAATATTAAAACTTAGTAGCGGCCGCCATTGTTGGAAACTGAAATTGGCTGGCCCGCGCTATGAATTCTGGGATATGGTGGGCCACGAAGGACACACCCGACCCATCCTTCAAATTCGGGGAAAAGGAGGATGCATTTGTCTGCCACATTCGGAGGAGTCTATGAATTTGGACAGCCTTCGGCGCGTCGCTGTGACGTAATCGGCCTACAAATGCAGCCTCAGGAGGATGCAGCCCATGAATTTGGACACCCCCCTGAGCGTTACTGCAAATGTGGGAGGTATCTTGTAGAGCCAGCTGAAAAAAAAAAGGTGGAAAAGTCCAACTGAGGGGTCGTATTTAACGTTTGTCCCATCCAGTCTCTCACAAATCCATGTAATCCACTTTAAAACAAAAAAAAAGTAAAACATGAGTAAATTAAAAAATGTAAATCTTGAAACTAAATGGAGCATTTTGATTTACATAAAAGTTTTATGTGAAAAAAAGACACATTGTAAGGTGCCCGATAAAGCATAAATCTTATAAAATTGAAAAAAATAGAAACAATTCCAAAAACTCATTAATGTAAAAATTTCTCATTCATTTCACAACTTTTAAAATCCAAGAAAATCCAAATCTTTCCCCGAGAGCTGACATCATCGCCCGCTCCTTGGCTGAAACATGTTGGATGTTTCTCATTCTGCCGTTTCCTCTCCCAGCGTCAAACTCGGATCAGTCTGCTTTTGTCTTTATGTAAAATATGAATCAGTGAATCACGTTTGACTTTCATTCGCAGGCAGTTTGCACATCAAACTGTTAAGCACTCGACAGCGGGGCGAGAGGGAGGGGTTTTTGTTCTGCCGCCTCCCCTCCGTCTCCCAGCCCTTCATGCAGCAGTGTTTTGTTTTCCACAATATTGATCCTTTAATGTTTAGTTGATGGAGTGCTTTGTGTTGGTCAGCATTTTCACCAACTGCTGACGGTGTGCTGCCAGTTATTTCCACCTGCTCCGGGCTGCATGCTCGGGTGTTTTTCTGCAACATTTTTTATCCTCTGCAGAAGTCGGAGTGAGACGTCAGCTGCACTGAGACGTGAACAGTTGACGAGAATGAGGGTTAAACTGTGCAAACTCACAGCAATTACATGAACTTCTTGTGGTGCACTTGATCCTTTTCTTGCTTTTGAAGGTCTAATTTCTGCTTCTTCTTTTTTTTTGGAGATCATCCTCAGAGGCACCAACTGATCTAAAGAAATATATAATGAATGTTTGCAGTAATTAGACGCCACCTTCATCCTGTATTCAATCATCAAAATGTCGCCTGCACGGTGCCTACAGGAGAGTTTGAAGTCTTCAAAGCAGGTTTCTAATAAAAACACGTGTACTTATACACAGTAATACTGCGTAGTACTTAGACATGCTGGACGCTGGGTACATTTATGTTTGTCTGGTTGTGCTGCTGCTAATAAGCCGGTACCTTCAGTCATCGTAGTATCAGTGAGATTACGTGAGCAGTGCATCAGCCTCCAGTCACGATGATTTAAGAAACATGGAGCTACTTTAGAAACCACCAACAAAACGTTAAAACCTTCTTGTGTCTGTCATATGTTCACGGTGCAGATCTCAATAAAGTCAGATTTGCTGTGTTTCAGTGTCTAGTTAGTGCTGCTGGAGAGGAGTGAAGAAGTGGCAGGTTCAACATGAACTATGACCTATCAAGAAAACTTTAAGAGCTCCAGCCTGAAATGCTGCCCTTCATCACAGACTCACTCCAGCTGATCAAACTCCAAGTTTAGTGTGTTATACATCCATGTCACATGGTTCAACCTGCCTTTGTAAGCACATGCGTGTTGCCGTAGAGCTCGAAGGCGGAAAGCTGCAGGGTCAGAGGTTAATGTCGTCCTCTGTGAGGGAGGTGAAAGGCATAATTTTGTGCTGCCGTTGGTGAAACTCATAATTGATTGAGTTAGAGTTAGAATAGCTCTTTAGCTCACTGGCTAAGGATAAAAAGGACAAAGTGTTTGGTGAGTGATTTGCTTTGTGGCCCCCGAATAGAAAACGCACACAAACAATAATAACACATGATATATGAAATCAAAGGCAGTCTAGACGTCTCTCTCTCTCCATCGGCTCCTCAGGGGCCCAGGCCAGGTAAGATGTACGAGCTCCCCGTGTTCTCGGTGCACCCTCAGGTATCCTACCAGCTGGAGGTGCAAAGAGAGACGAGCACAAAAACGTGCATGTTGACCTCAAACAGGGAGAAAATGACCGATAAAGGACTAAAATTGACTATGAAGGGACTTTGTCTCAGGAGATCGAGCAAGTTTGTCCACAAAAGAAAACGTTTTTAAAGCCTATTTAAGGGCAGACATTACAAGTGAGCAGGCAACAAACTAAATTTATTTCAATTTAAATTCAAGGCTTTCCCCACAGATCTAATTGTTGTAGCAAATCCATCAGATGTTTTGATGACTCCGTATGTTGTTCTTTAAGACTAAACTCATATAATAACTAATTAATGAAAGAAAAATTTGTACTTTCCCTATAAAAGTGTTTTATGTGTACATTTGTTCACACTCCAGAGCAGCAGGGGGCAGCAGCAGGACACACGGGAACCAGAAGTATTTGTGCAGTAAGCGGGAAAGCGTGTGATTGTTTGTTTCTTTGCTTTTCTTGGAACATTAACTGTTTGTTTAACAGTTTTTTATCCTCAGCAGACAAAATATGGGATTTCTTTCCAGTTTAGCTTTTTATATCCAAACACAGCCGTGAATGCTGGGAAACATTACCTGCAGCTCGTCAGCAGGTGTTTCTGTGGTTCACCCACAGCAGCGCTTTCAGCGGCAACATTTCTGGCAGTGTGGACACTGCAGCTGTGCTCTCTCATGGTCAAAATGCTAAATTAACTCCTAGATTCAGCATTTTAAATATAATCACAAACACAAAAAGGCCAAGAAAGAAAAAACAAAATGACTACAAAAAAAATGTAAAATGATTTCAGAGACACACAAAATGAAATTTAAGGGGGAAATGACAACAAAGATGTAATCATGGTCTTTTAAACCATGATTAAAACAAAATGAATAAACACATGCAAGACAACTTCAGAGAATGAAGTAAATTTAAAGAAAAAAGGCCAAAATGTAACCAAATGAAGACAAAACTCGCACAAAATGAGCACAAAGAGCTGCAAAGTGATTACAAAATGACCATAAAAGAAACAGGCAGCTATTAAAAGAAGCGAAATGATCACCAAAAAAAATACTACTCATATCTATTGAAATTAAAGCAAAACTGTGACAGACGGAGATTTTCTGCCATTTAGATTTTTTCCAAAATTAGCTCGTCTGTGCTGCTCAGTTTCACCTTCCTGTGGAGAAATAAGCTGCACCCTGGTGTATTAAATATACATGGACACAGAGCTGAGACAATAATGTACACAAAACTAAACTCGGGCCATGACCACATCGAAGAGCCTCTGTCAGCTCTGAAAGCAACCCACTTTAACACACACACACACACACACACACACACACACACACACACACACACACACACACACACACACACACACACATTGCTCTCTGCAGGGTTCGTCTGCTGCTTTAATCACTTGGTTCCACCGACTCTCTGCTAGCGCGCCGTTAGCCTACATACAGTATGTCTAATTCTTCAGCCTTTAGCGCGCTGGCCTCGTTTCACTCTGGGATGAAAATCGATTTTATGGCGAAATGTTGCTGAACAGTTTGTGCTTTCAAACATAAAGTAGGACAGCAAACGGAGCAGCTGCTCCGGTAAACACATGCATACATACAGTACACATGTCGTAGCTGACTGTGAGGTGGGCGGCTGCTTTTCACCCTCTCTCTTACTTCTTCATGATTACAGTGAAAAAACCCCGTTGGCTGCTCTTCGTGACCTCCTGTGTTCTGGGTGTTTAATTCAAGTCTGTCTGACTGCCACAGGGCTGCACTGGAGCAGGAAGCAAGGCCACGCTTAATTAAAAGTATGTGCCTCATTTTTCCCCCTTTATTCAAAACCTGATCATCCTCCAACCAAACTGACCCTCTGTTGGTTTCATGTTTGGTCTCCACCGAATCCTCAGAAGAAAAAAGTTTTTTTAGCTTTTACAGACTCTTTCTAAGTTTTTTAGTTTTGTGGTAGAGACTTTTTGAGCCAAGTTTTCAGGCTAGTGCTAAGCTAACTCTGTGCTTTTCAACCTTTGCTGCAGCGATCTGGATCAGTGTGCTGACTGGGAAAGCTGGAATCTCAAACGAAATCAGCAAAAGTTTAAGTTATGAAAACATTTTTGACTCTAAATGTTTAAAATGATTTATGTAAAATCAGGTTTTTTATAAAAATCAGTATACAACATGCTATGCTGTATACGCATTAATCTTCAGGTTACAGCAGGGGACATGAAACCAGATTTAAATCATTGTCTGTTAGCTTTTTTTTTTTTAACAAATACTGTCAGATATTGACAATAAAAATGTTCAAAACTATTAAATGAAATTAAATCATTTCAAAAAGGTCCAAAATAACTTAAAAAAAACACGGAAAACAAATACAAAGAGAATTAGACGACCTTCAGAAGACATAAAAACACTGAAAACAAGCATAAAAAGACGAATCATGACTGCAAACAGATGCTAAATGACTACAAGGACACAGAAATGACGATAAAGGGAAACTTGCAGCCAATAAAAGTCATAAAAAGACCACAAAACAAAGAAAGAAGTGATCAGATGTTTTTTTACAAAACACATAAAAAGATACAAAAAAGACTAAAAAATGAAAGTGATGACACCTTAAAGATACAAACAAGATACAGACTCAGAGACACAAACTGAAGACAGAAAATGACCACAAAGTGAGACTGATGGAGGAAATAACGAAATCTAAAATCACTACAAAATTACACAAAATCACCTTGAAGAGAGTTGCAAGTAGAAACAGAAACAACATAAAAAAGATGCAACACTACCAAAAAAAGCGCAGTTAAACAGATACAGAGACATAAAAATTACTATGAAATGACCATAAAATCATGTAAAATGACAACAGACACACAAAAATAACCACAAACCTAAACAAGTGAAGGCTAATAGAAACAAAACGACTAAAGAAAAACATAAAAATATTTTCTTAATGTGAAATGACTCACAAGGGAGAAGAGAGAGCCACTACCAGGCACAAATTAACCACAGCGATTCAGGCTTTCTTACATTTAACAGACAGACGTTGTGTGCAATGTAACTATTTAAAAATGTGGTGGTAGTAACCAAGCTTTAAAAACAGAAAGAGGTCAGAGCTCTTTAATATCTCCGTACTTTTACTCAGAGTTTTCAGTTTTAATTCAGAACTTGTATTATCGTATTTTTACCCTCCTTTATCTCCGACTGTAGTATTCTCAAAGACATCCGTCTGTCTTTGCCACTGCAGACTCGTCTGTTCTTCCTCGCTGCCGCTCTCTTATGGCCTCTCTGCTCATACCTTTAATGTCATGATCTTTAGCAGCCAATGATTTTCAATAGGAAAAGGTGGCCTGACCTTTCCGTCAAAGCCTTCTTTCCGAATCCTCCTAATACAACGAGGCAGGCTGTTGTGAGAAGCGGGCTGCTGGCTTTGGTCTCTGGTGATGGCGGGATGTGAACTGTATACAAATGTTTGGGAAAATGTCTCAGTTTATGAAGCGGAGTCTATGACCGGGGAGAAGCAGGATGAAAGTAAAGCCACAAACATTTTTTTTTGACTGGGAAAGAAAGATCTTTTTTTTAAGTAAGAGATAGATATTGTTTTCAGGAGCTGGTGGAGACCAAAAACTGAGCTGAAAAAGAGCTATCTGAATTAGAGACAACCAACCTTTTCAAAGAAAGAGTTCACGGCCTTCATAAAATCTGTTTCCCTGCCTGATGAAGGCTTTTTCTCTACCTTAAACATGACTGTGATAACACCCAGAGAGCAGACACGGGGCTTAATGTAGGCTACTTTCGTCACCAATGGCTCATCTATGACATAAGTCATATAAACCAGTCATAGCTGGGTGGTAACATGGGTTACAGCAGGTGTTGTCTGGACCACATGTTGACCAAATGTCTCAGTGCTCCTAACATCTGCCTCATATTAGTTTAACCTGTAGCTGAGCTGTGGAATCCAGACTAGCCCTGAGCCACTGCCGCCAGATGAGGAAACTGCTAATGTGGGCCACATTTGGGCCAAACAACGAGAGCTTTCTGGATAAACACACCTTAATTACCCTTGGAGTCTTCTATGGAGTTTTTTCTTGGGTTTTTTTTAGACTTTACAGATCCATTAATACTACAGAGAGAAACTCGGCAAATCCAACTTAGGAGGTCAGGTGAGGTAGTATAGAGTGCCACCGGTTGGTGGATCCACCAGCCACCTAGTTGCAGTCTGCTACCTGTCAGTATGAGGCAGCAGCCATGCAACTCACAACTGTTACGCTAACTTAAAATAAAATCTGCTTGTTCAAATATGTAAAAATTTAGTCCCACAAAAGACAATTGAACTCTGCGTTTTCATGCCAGCCGAGCACTGTGCATAAATGAAAAGGACTGTAATCCTCTCAAACATGTGAAAGTATAAATAACACTGCTGGCAACGACCACGTCACAGCTAAAGCCAACAAAGAGTAAACAGAAAGTGCTAAAATAACATCCAGTGTGGCATTATCCAGCGAGGCATCAGCAGACTGAACTTCTAAGTGGAAAAAAACAATTCAGAAAATCCCCCTAAAAACAGCTTCTTTTTTTCTTTTTTTTACACTAAAAAGCCCTCGAGCAGCACCGGGAATCATGATTCTCGTCCACTGGGAGCGAAGAGGAAACAGTGTGGTGTTGCTTTAGAGCCACAAAAATGTGACGACTTGCACAGGAAACTGGTGTTTGTCTCCTACCAGTGAATGCATGTTTCTTTGCTCCCTAATCAGGTCATTCTTGTTACTAAACCTAATCATATCCTATCTCATCAGGAAATGAGGGCGCTTATAGTCAGCATAATTTATCACTTAATAGAGAGACCGTTACGAAGAGCAGGTCAAGGGAATGAATGGGAATTCGTGTGTGGAATTTGAGGGAAAAGAGTTTAGTAAAGCGCTCCGTCCAGCATGAAAACGTAAATATTTTACACAGAACATCTGCTCTCTGAAACATATCCCGTTCCCAGCATAATTCAGTTCCTTCTTAGGACCTTCTTGCACATGACAGGGGGGCTGTTAATGAGGGACTTGAGGACCGAGTCCAGGAAATGAGCAAGACATACCAAAGCATATGAATCAGCTGGAGACCACTTACATCTGTCGTGAGTTGGATTCAAATTTGGACACTATATCTGGATAACCTGGTCTTTTTTTAGCCCAGGTCTACTTCAGGATAATGCCCTCACTAATTTCAGGGTACACATTCATACGTCAACATAATGAATTACTAATATGTGAGGAGTAATTATCAAATCTTTCACCTTTAGTACCTACTGAACTCTTATGACTCGACCGCTATTTCGATGTGGTGTTAGATGGAGACAGAAGAGAAAGAGATGAACAAAAATCAAATCAGCAGAGAGAAAATACCCAGCGACAGGAAGCAGACAGAGTTTACTGATTACTCATTACCGCTGATGACTTCTGGAGAAGTGATTAGCACTTATAGCTGTGTGATTCGTCATTTCAGGTCGAACACAGATATACTGTACAGTCAGACTTAGAACTACCTCCATCCAGTAAGGCATTTAAATTAACCTAATAACGTCCATATTTAAGACTATAGAGCTAAGTGACAAAGTTTTAGTGGATGTAACCAAAAATCTTAAGCTGAGAAAGCTTTGGGACACAGAGAGACCTGTGCAGATAAATGTCCAGCCAAGTTACCAGTTTAGCCCCAGGAGTTTAGACCAACTAGCTACTGACATCACCTGAGTTAGCAGACATGCTAGCATAAGTCAAACACTCTCTCCATTGATTGAACATTGATGTTTAGCATTTAATCAATCAAGCAGTCATTCCTATTAGGGAAAACTGGCTTTTTTAAATGTTAGTTAGTTAGCTTGTCAGTGAAGCTGTACTCACTGTAGTAGCTAGCTAGCGAACGTTAGCTTGTATGCTAGCATCACTAGAAAAATAAAAACAAAATTGTTTTTAAAAGTAGATGACGTCTAAAAGACAGAAAATAAGTAAAAATAATCTTAAAAAGATCCATCATGACTACAGAAGATTAAAAAAACAACAACAATGGATCAAAATGAAAACAGAAATGCAAATTGACCACAAAGACAGAGGCGAACAGCAAAAGAAAAAATCTACAACTACAGAATGACTACAAAAATACCCAAAACAGTCAGAAAATACTCAAAAATTATACAAACAGATAAGGAAATAAAATGGATGACTATTAAAAGATATTATATTCCTTTTCTAATGATTTTATAAGTTGAAAAATAACTTTAGAGATACATAAACAGAACATTAAGGGAGACTATAAGCAACTGAAAAACACAAAATGCAAACAGAAGCAAAAAAAACAACACAAAGTGAGACAGAAAATGGCTAAAAACAAACAACGTGTTTTAGAAAAGAGATTTGAACCCCAAAAAGTCCAGAAAAATGTCTATGAAAAGTGACTGACCACAAATGGAGACAAGAAAAGTACAAGAAAAATTGTGAATATAGGGTTCGGGTCATTTACAGATCAACGTTCTTGCTATGAAATTAAAGCTTTTGGCTTATGGCCCTCATTAGGAACATCGTAAAATATACTGAACATATTATTTGTAATAAACTTTCTCTTGTGGAACGGCTGAAGCTGTGCCAGAAACCCTTCTCTGCCTATATTATAATTATTGCCAAATGTTTCCGTAATCACATCCTTCATACCCAAGCGGTGCTCGTCTCACAAAGGTGTGTGTATCCTGAAAGAGTTCAAACACTAAAAAGTTGAGTCTTGCAATTCTCTCAGTAAACCTGAGATTTATGTCCAATGCAGAAAGGTGTGTGTGAAGGTCAGAGTGGTGAATGTGCAGGTAGTGTGTCAGCCTTCAGGGTACTTTGGTCAGAGTTAAGATACCATCACATACCTCTGAGCTACAATTTTATTCACAATAAACACATTTTGTTTCCAAATTCATCCATGTGGTTCTTCTTATTCTTATTCTTTCAGCTGCTCTCTTTCAGAGTCACCAAAGCAGTTCATCTTCTTGCATCTTATTCTGTCTCTAGCATCCTGTTCTGTCACACTAACCCTCCTTCACTACATCCATAATGCTTCTCTCTCGCTCCCTCCTAATATGCCTTCCTCCTCTCCTCTTTCTTTTTCTTTAGCCAGCAGCAGCACAGTGTTGGTCAGCAGCACTGGACGTGGTCATTGCTATTAACAATGATACTGACCTGAAAATAACACCTTGACTTGGGTTGTTTGAGATGAAGTTCCACATGGCTAGAGTCCAGTCAGTGACCTGTGATCTGGCAACCACAAGCCCAGGTAGGTAGGGAGCAATGTTGGTAAGCGGTTCCTGGAGGTCAGTGGTAGTTACCAGGTGAGGTGTATAATGCTGCACCAAAAGCCTTTTTGTGATTGCTTTGGTTGCCAAGAATTCAAGCTAGTTTCCACTGACTTGTCTGCAAACACTCACCAAATGTGAAGCCAGAAGTTTGTGAGCATTAGCAAACAAGTCGGCATCTTCCACACAAATTTCAGATTACAGCGACAGCATTAATCTGACAACAGGAAAACCCCGGCAACTTGTCCAAGAATACACATTTTTCCTTAGCGATCAGCCTTTGTAATGCGTCTTAGTCAATAGCAACTTATCTGCTGGCACAAAGTAAAGATGTATGGGTAAAGTTTGTGTTTTAAAGTACTGACAAAACAGCCCGTGAGCTTTTTCACATCCAAGTCAACTTTGGGGTAAGCTTGTATACTTTAGTTGAGCAAGTACATATGATAATACAACATAACAGTGTTGATACTTTAGGTGAGTTTCCCCATGCACCAGCAAAGTACATGCATTTTCGGCTTAAATGTAAGTAAATATCCATCATAGCTGCACATTTAGCCAAATGTCAGGGTCTTAGGAACTAATGAGGACAGAGGAAACGAGTGGAAGTTCATTATGCCTGTGTTCGTTCTGATTACTTCATGCAGATATTTAAAACTCCTTTTCACCATGAAACTGGGACACTGGTGGATGCCATCGTGATGCTGTGGGACTACAGCACTCAGAGCCACCTTCTATAGATCAGAGTGTGATTTCCAAAGTCAGGATTTTGGTGGAGTGTTCCTTTAACAGTTCAACCAGCAAGACAAAAGGGAGTAGGAGATGTGCAAAGGGAGGGAGCATGAGAAGAAAAGTGAAACGACAAAAGAAGCAGACAGATAGTGATCTTGAGTAAAGCAGAAAGATTGAAAAACAGAGAAAAATAAAACCCTACGAGGGACTAACGGAGAGAGATTAAAAGAGAGATTGAGAGTGAAAGAGTTATCCACAAGCTGTATATCCAGGTCACTTCAAAGTACTAAGAAAATCCAGAAGTCCCCTGGGCAGGCGGCCAAGTTTTACCTGCCCCTCCACTTCTTCCATTAACACCCCTCCCAAACCAAAAAAAGCTGCAGCAGATTTAGTGCAACTGCAGGAAGTGTATATTAAACATTGGCAGCTTAAATACAGCTCCCTATTAACACCTCGGAACTGGATTATGAATCACCAATAACGCAGCGGCCTAATTTTTTCTTGTTCCCGAGTTATCAGTCGTTCCCATCAAAGGTTTATGGGCCCCAGGAGGGGACGGTGCTGGAGAAATCGTCCTCCAGTAGAGTGATTAGAAGTTTGGAGATGAATGTGGAGTGGAATTAAGTTTCAGAAACCAAAGAAAGACAAAGGAGAGTTTTATGCTGCTGAGCAGCGAGACATTTTGTTGCTTCAGTTTGGTGGATCATCCATATTTAATGTGATGTTTGGAGCATATATTAATCTTTTGTCATTGAATATATTGTAAAATAAACCTCTGCTCGGGTGGCTTTGAGAAAAAAGCTGAAGAATTTTCTCTGCTGAACTATTGGATGATTCAGATGACAGAGACTCATTCAAGGGTGTCACATGACGGCTTTCAGTCAGCTGTACCTATGAAAAGCAGGCCATTGTTACGCAGAAGGCATCTTCAGCATTGGTGCCTTGCCACTTCAGCCGTGGCAGTACTGGCCACCAGGAGATGACGGTCTGTTCTAAGAACTGGCAAACCACATTAGGGTTCAAAAAAATCAGTGACCCACTAAAAGACCCAGTAAAGGAGTACGCCAAACAAACTAAACAAAGGCAAACCATTATCCTCTATTTTTTGAAGTTAAAGCTAGCAGTACATAGAGTGATTAATAACTTTTTGTGGTCTGATCTGCTGATGAAAAAGCTATACTGGAACATAGAAAGTATAAAAAATAAATGTAGATTGAGATATCAGATGTACTTTAGTGTAATAGCACTTTTTAAAGACTTTTCCAAATGACATTTTGTGGTACAAACACTTTATTTACATTAGCGTGGACAAGGGGGTTAAACACTGCCCCCTGGTGGTGAAAGCTGCAGGCTTTCACCACCCTGTGCACGAGAAAATGCTAACTTCCTGTTTTAAGACCTGATGTAGTGTTTTACATTTCCTGTGGCTTTATTTTGCGGTCATTCGCTACTGCGAAGATGGACTCCAAAATCATGTCCAAAATATGAAAATGGAAAGATTATGTTAAGTTACAAAGAGCAGAAGGTTTGGACACTCGCCATTGTGAGTCCCACTGTGTACTGCTGGGGGGAGATTTAACAAGATGTTAAGTTTCCACTCCTTTCCCAAAGATCCTGAATTGTGCCCACAGTGGCTGATAAAAATCAGAAGGGACGGCCTCACAGTTACGACGAACTCTAGAGTGTTTAGTCAGCATTTTGATACTGGAGAGATCTTCCTGTCATCCTCTGGGAAGTGCTGTCTTCAGCCGAAAGTTGTTCCATCATTATTCCACTGGAATAAATGTCTCGAAAAAGACAGAGCGACCCAGAGTTTGGGAGCTCCGGCCTCGACCTGTTGATACCGTGGCTATGGCAACCGAGAATGACAATACAGAGGATGAAAACACCGATCGCTGGGCAAATGTTCAGTCAAGTACAGACCTACACAGCATGTCAACAAACTGTGAAAAAAAGCCACAGGATATAAAATAAATGAGTGATTGCTGGTAAGGGTCTCTATATATTAGTATTTACGCAGGGTATGCTGTGACTTACCTTCAAAATTATACAAATACTGAGAAATATAAAATTTGAATCTTTTCTCTCTTTTGCTCTGAGGCGCAGGGAAAAAAACATCGGCAAGTTGATGAACATCATCTACAGATATATTCGGTAAATGTCCAAGACACCTTCAATTCAATTCAATTCAATTTTATTTATATAGCGCCAAATCACAACAAAAGTCGCCTCAAGGCGCTTTATATTGTACAGTAGATAGCACAATAATAAATACAGAGAAAAACCCAACAATCATATGACCCCCTATGAGCAAGCACTTTGGCGACAGTGGGAAGGAAAAACTCCCTTTTAACAGGAAGAAACCTCCGGCAGAACCAGGCTCAGGGAGGGGCGGCCATCTGCTGCGACCGGTTGGGGTGAAAGAAGGAAAACAGGATAAAGACATGCTGTGGAAGAGAGACAGAGATTAATAACAGATATGATTCGATGCAGAGAGGTCTATTAGCACATAGTGAGTGAGAAAGGTGACTGGAAGGGAAAAACTCAATGCATCATGGGAATCCCCGGCAGCCTACGTCTATTGCAGCATAACTAAGGGAGGATTCAGGGTCACCTGGTCCAGCCCTAACTATATGCTTTAGCAAAAAGGAAAGTTTTAAGCCTTATCTTGAAAGTAGAGATAGTGTCTGTCTCCCGAATCCAAACTGGAAGTTGGTTCCACAGAAGAGGGGCCTGAAAACTGAAGGCTCTGCCTCCCATTCTACTTTTAAATACTCTAGGAACAACAAGTAGGCCTGCAGTGCGAGAGCGAAGTGCTCTAATAGGGTGATATGGTACTACAAGGTCATTAAGATAAGATGGGGCCTGATTATTTAAGACCTTGTATGTGAGGAGCAGGATTTTGAATTCAATTCTGGATTTAACAGGAAGCCAATGAAGGGAAGCCAAAACAGGAGAAATATGCTCTCTCTTTCTAGTCCCTGTCAGTACCCTTGCTGCAGCATTTTGGATTAGCTGAAGGCTTTTCAGCGAGTTTTTAGGACATCCTGATAATAAAGAATTACAGTAGTCCAGCCTGGAAGTAATAAATGCATGAACTAGTTTTTCAGCATCACTCTGAGACAGGATATTTCTAATTTTAGAGATGTTGCGCAAATGTAAGAAAGCAGTCTTACATATTTGTTTAATATGTGCGTTGAAGGACATGTCCTGGTCAAAAATGACTCCAAGGTTCCTCACAGCATTACTGGAGGCCAAGGTAATGCCATCCAGAGTAAGAATCTGCTTAGATACCATATTTCTAAGATTTTCAGGGCCGAGTACAATAACCTCAGTTTTATCTGAATTAAGAAGCAGAAAGTTAGCGGCCATCCAGGTCTTTATGTCTTTAAGACATTCCTGCAGTTTAACTAATTGGTCTGTGATACCTGGCTTCATGGATAGATAGAGCTGCGTGTCATCTGCATAGCAGTGAAAATTTATGCTATGTCTTCTAATGATGCTGCCTAAGGGAAGCATGTATAATGTAAACAGAACTGGTCCTAGCACTGAACCCTGTGGAACTCCATAATTGACCTTAGTGTGTGAAGAGGACTCTCCATTTACATGTACAAATTGGAGTCTATTAGATAGATATGATACAAACCACTGCAGTGCAGTACCTGTAATACCTACAGCATGTTCTAATCGCTCTAATAGGATATTATGGTCAACAGTATCAAACGCAGCACTGAGGTCTAGCAGGACAAGCACAGAGATGAGTCCACTGTCAGAGGCCATAAGAAGATCATTTGTAACCTTCACTAAAGCTGTTTCTGTGCTGTGATGAGCTCTGAAACCTGACTGAAACTCTTCAAATAAGCCATTCCTCTGCAGATGATCAGTTAGCTGTTTGACAACTACTCTTTCAAGGATTTTTGATATGAAAGGAAGGTTGGAGATTGGCCTATAATTAGCTAAGACAGCTGGGTCTAGAGATGGCTTTTTAAGTAAAGGTTTAACTACAGCCAGCTTGAAGGCCTGTGGTACATAGCCGATTATTAGAGATAGGTTGATCATATTTAAGATTGAAGCATTAATTAATGGCAGGACTTCTTTGAGCAGTTTTGTAGGAATGGGGTCTAAAAGACACGTTGATGGTTTGGAGGAATTAATTATTGAAGTTAACTCAGAAAGATCAATTGGAGAAAAAGAGTCTAACTTAACATTGATGGTACTAAAAGTAGCTGTAGATAATGTTACATCTGTGGGATGATTATTGGTAATTTTTTCTCTAATGATAAAAATTTTATTTGTGAAGAAGTTCATGAAGTCATTACTAGTTAACGTTAAAGGGATTGTTGGCTCAGTAGAGCTCTGACTTTTTGTCAGCCTGGCTACAGTGCTGAAGAGAAACCTGGGGTTGTTCTTATTTTCTTCAATCAGTGACGAATAGTAAGATGTTCTGGCTTTGCGGAGGGCTTTCTTATAAAGCAGCAAACTATTTCTCCAGGCTAAATGATGATCCTCTAAATTTGTGACACGCCATTTCCTCTCCAGCTTACGAGTTATCTGCTTTAGGCTACGTGTTTGAGAATTATACCACGGAGTCAGGGACTTTGGATTTGAGGCCTTAGTTTTCACAGGAGCTACAGTATCCAGAGTCGTACGTAGTGAGGAGGTAAAATTATTAACAAGATAATCGACCTCTGTTGGAGTAGCGTTCAGATAGCTGCTCTGCTCTATGTTGGTACAGGGCATTGAAGATGATAACAGTGGGTGGATTATATTCTTAAACTTAGTTACAGCACTTTCGGAAAGACATCTACTTTGATAAAGTCTACTCTCCACTGCTGTGTAATCAATTATTGTAAATGTAAATGTTATCAGGAAATGATCAGACAGCAGAGGGTTTTCAGGAAACACTGTTACATGTTCAGTTTCTATGCCATACGTTAAAACAAGATCTAGAGTGTGATTAAAGTGGTGGGTGGGTTCTTTTACATTTTGAGAGAAGCCAATTGAGTCTAATAACAGATTAAATGCGATGTTGAGGCTGTCATTTTTAGCATCTACATGGATGTTAAAATCACCCACAATAATTATTTTATCTGAGCTGAGCACTAAATCAGATAAAAAGTCTGAGAAATCAGAGAGAAACTCTGTGTAAGGCCCAGGTGGACGATAGATGATAACAAGTAAGACTGGTTTCTGAGTTTTACAGCTGGGGTGGACGAGGCTAAGCATCAGGCTTTCAAATGAATTAAAAGTCTGTCTTGGTCTTTCGTTAATTAATAGGCTGGTGTGAAAAATTGCTGCCACACCGCCCCCTCGGCCTGTGCTTCGAGATTTCTGGTAGTTAGAATGACTCGGGGGTGTTGATTCATTTAAACTAACATACTCATCCTGCTGCAACCAGGTTTCTGTAAGGCAGAGTAAATCGATTTGTTGATCAATTATTAAGTCATGTACTAACAGAGACTTGGAGGAGAGAGACCTAATATTTAATAATCCACATTTCACTGTTTTACTCTTTGGTTCAGATGTGGATACTGTATTGTTCTTTCTTTGTGATTTTTTATGTTTAAGTTGTTTATTGCTGGTTTTTGGTTTGTTTTTTGTCTTTTTGGGAGCTGACACAGTCTCAATGGAGATGGGTTTTTGGGGGGGTAGCAGGAGGAGAGAAGCTGCAGAGAGGCGTGTAAGACTGCAACTCTGCTTCCTGGTCCCAACTCTGGATAGTCATATTTTGGGGGGTTTAATAAATTTGTCCATATTTCTAGAAATGAGAGCTGCTCCATCCAAAGTGGGATGGATGCCGTCTCTCCTAACAAGACCAGGTTTCCTCCAGAAGGTTTGCCAATTATCTATGAAGCCCACATCGTTTCTGGGACACCACTCAGACAGCCAGCAATTTAAGGAGAACATGCGGCTAAACATGTCACTCCTGGGCACCTTGAGAAATGTAAATCGCCGCTTGATTCGTCCATTTGGTTGACTTGTTTTGGAAAACTGGACCGTAAACAAGGAGCGAATATCACACCGGAAACGAAGCACTCTACAGGAGTTTCCCCACGGAAGTAGCATATGCTACGGCGCACATAGTCTATTCAGAGAGGTTAACTGCAAAAAGTACCTTTAAGTAGTTGATACATAATAAAGCAGGAAAGATCTTTAAAGCCAATAGGAGAAGGGACCATGATGCTAAAGGAGGCTACAGAACTGTATATGTTTGCTTCTCTTAAGAGGTTTCACAGATTTTTTTTTTTTTTTTTTTTATGTAATTCAAATTATAAAGTTACAGCAAAGGTTGTGCAGACCTGACCGTTGTGTCCTCAGTGGCTCTCTGCACAAAACAACTGTATTTACACATTTTATTTAAGATTTCCTCGAACATATTGGTTTCTCTCGAGTTAAAGAGGTATTAAGTAATTTAGTGTCTAGACAGGGAGCGCTCCCTGTGATACAGGCTGCAGCCAGAAATCTGAGCAGCTGAAGGAATAGTTGTTTAGTCACTCGTATTGATCTCCAAACTCTATCAACCCTCTGCAGATGGGGATTCTGTGCTGCCGGGCAGTGAAAAAAAGAGAAAATCTTACTTATTGCTCTTTTACAGCTAAGCAGAATGAGGCGGGCGTAATAAAGTGAGCAGCCAGGACGGACAGGTAATCAGACATATGGGCAAGAGGACAGTTGAGACAGCCGAGCAGACAGTCGCATTACTGCAGAGACAAACAGTCGGACAGCATAATAGGCAGACAGACCGGCAATCACGCAGCCCCTCAGGAAGGGCCGCTTAATCACGGCGTGATTTCCTGAGCAGGCGAACACAAGCGCTACAAAAGGCTGTATCGTCCTGCGTATCACAGCGTTCTGGGCGGGGACTTCCTGCAGTCACGCTACAGAGTCTCTGAGGTGTGGATGACGGCGTCCCCACAGGAGACCTCGAGGAATGTAGGCTGAGAAGCACGTAGTGAGGGTGCTCTGTGGTCACTGCCTCCCAGGTTTGTTATTTATAAACACACAGGGAAGACTTCACCACATAACTCGTTTTTGAAGGGAACACTGGTGGAATGACAAAACCTTTAGAGTGCTTTTTAATTGTGTTTCCATACATTTTTATATCACCAATTACAAAAAAACACAAACGGAGAAACCCACTCTGTGGTGCGTGCATCATGTATCCATGATGATGGGTGTGCAGCAACAACAAATAACATCATTTGACTGGCTAGAAATGTTGAACATTGGCTTGAAATGCAGGTGTATTCTGGCACCTATAGTTAGATAAACTAGGATTCAGCTGTAACTGTAACCACACCTATAATGTTGCATTATCATAAGTCTAAATACAGTTTAAGTGGGTGACTTGAACAGTTGGCACACAGGAACAAATTATCTATAGAGACACAAACTGTTTTTGTAGCAGGTTATACACAAGATCATGTGCGTCTATGGGGACTGACTGATGGGGAGCCCCAAGTGGACATTAGAGGAACTACAGCTTTTGGCAGTCCAGTTCTTTTTAATAGAACGGTTTCATTAATACAGTTTCTTTTTCTAACAGACTTTACTGAAATAAATCAGTTTCTGTGAATATTAACCATCTACAAAATGCAGCACAAGCATAATCTAATCTTATACTCTATCTTATAAATTTGTCATTTTTTCTCATTTTTCTTATAAATACGGGTAGTTTTCCTCATAAATTGGCAGTTTTTATATTAGTCTACCACTTTCTTCTCATAGATGGTTTTTCTTGCAAATTTTGCATTTTTTTGTTTCCTTTTTATTCATTAATGTACCATTTATTTCTCATGTATTTATCTTTTTGTTTTAAATATGCTTGTAAAAAAATTCTCATAACTTTAAAACTTTCATGTAAAAAAGTTTTTTTGTTTTTTTCACCAACAGAATTGTTGCTTAATGTTACAGAAAAAGATCCCCGGTGTTATCGGTAACCGTGCCAGGGAACGAGCCGGTGTGTTTCCAGTATTTTTCCAGTGTGTGATCATATTTGATGTTGTTCTTGCAACACATTTCAGAGAAAACAGTCAGCTCCTATAAATGGAAATCAGACATCAACGCAAACTTTTACTGTCAAGTTGATGATGAGTGTTTAGATGAAAACACACAAACACAGTGCGTCTAAATATATGTGTGCCAACAGCAGCTTGAGAAATCAGAGGGAGGAAATCCCAGAGCCATTAATAAGAACACGCTGTTTTACACTGTGTGGAAAATCTGGATTTTATCTTTAGAAACAATGTAAATTCCAGAAGACATTAACCAGACAGTCACACATTTTTCCAATTTTTTAACCTAATTTTTTAACAATTAATTTGTGTCGTCACCTCGCTATAGCACCAGGTTGGACACGCTAATTCTGCTGTTTTCACCTCATAAATGTGTCATTTTGTCTTCTAAATTTGTCTTTTTTTTTTTCTTATATGTGCCAACGTTTCTTTTTTCAGTCACACAAGTTTTATTCTCATAAATTTGTCATTTTTTCCTCTTTTTTTTAAAACGTTTTTCAGACTTGTAATTATTGTTAATTTGATGGGGATTTTCTTTTTGGGTAATAACCACCCCAAGGACTGTTGGGATGACACGAACAAGCACAATGCTTCTAAATATACCCACACCAACACAAGCACACCCAGATGTAAGTCAGAGTGCAAAGGAAGGAAATCCCAGAGCCACTTATGAGGACATGCTGGTTTTACATGTAATTTGACTGGAGTGACCACGTAAATGACAGGAAGCATAAACTATGGCCAGAGTTCAACATTCATGATGATTTTAATAGTCTTTATGCATTTATTTGTGAAACCAGCTGAATTGGTGGTCTGCACCCATGATCCCCGGGAAAAACGCCAGCATAATGTCCAGTGAGGACAGTCACCGCGTTCCCGGGTTCATGAACTTATTTTGATGCCACAGCTAACGGGAAAGGAAGTCCACCACATCCTTGTTGAACAATAAAACTTTATTGTCGTTGCGATCTTGCAGTTCATACTTCTGCGCTGTGAAGATTTAGGACTGGTTTAAACCCAGGTTTGTTTATTGGTCAGGTTGGGTTACACATTCTGTTTGTGATAATTCTGTAAACAAAGGTTTGCAGTACAAATGGGTGCATTGATGAAGAGCCATTTTTGACTATCCGGATTCAGTTTGAGTTAATTACAGCTTCACCTCTCTCTGGAGCTGCATGGTGGGCTCTACAGAAGCTGATGGCACTATTCGCTCCACTTTGTCTCCTGCCATTTTAGTGTCTTTTCCTCAACACGTGAATTATTCATAATTTTGCAGAAGTGTTTTTATGTCTTTTATTTATTTTTTGTGGAAACACCACGCTCTGTTCCACCCCGTTGGTTTGAAATTGTGAAAGGCAAAATGCAGTTAATATTTAATGTTATAGAAAGCAGATGACATAATAGCTGTCATAATAAAAGTCGCCTGTGATGCGAACCCCATCGGATGCCGTTTCGGCCGTGACACTGAAGGTTAGGTGTCTTTTTCAGGTGTTGTGTTCCAGATGAAGGTGCTGACAGGTTTTGGGCATCAGAGATGGCAAAGCTGTTGTTGAGGTGGAACTTCCTGACGGGAACACTCAGACCTCTAACAGTGACCTTCACTGGACACAGGTTTCCATTCATGGCTCCGAAGTCAACAACAAGCCCTCATTTATTTATAGGAACTCTTGTTAATAGTCTTATATTTTCTACATGAGTGTTTCTGCCTGACTGATCTTTGCGTGTCTTGATTGTGTCTTATTGAATCTATTCACACTTGCCAAATCTATACCTGCTCTCTTACACTTTAACAGTGTCCTTGTTTGGCCTTTATCCTCAACATCAACAAGGTCACATCGACTTTTTACCTGTTCAGGACACCCAGATAACAGAACTGAGCAGCCACATGCATGTTGGAGAGTCGGTGTGAAAGGTAAAGGGAGCTGAGGGTGAATGTGAAGCTGTCCATTTAGTGGCAGATCTATATTCCTACCCTGGTGTCAGAAGGAATCGAGGAGGTGGAGGATACAAGCAGCAGAAATGAGCTTCACTGAAATCCTGGTTTAGGAACCTCTCAGTATCCCTCTGGAAGACCTGGATGGTGGTGGCCAGGGAAGAAGTAGAAATTGGATGGAAGGAATTAAGAACCCACACTTTTTTTTAGCTTTTTCCTAATCTTCTGTTTTTGGGAACACAAACTGCCCACTGTGGCTTCGTGCTCAGCATCTTTGCCCTGACGACTCTCCAAACTTGGACTTTTGTCAGAGGAAGATGTCAAACATGGCGCCAGCCGGAGCCAACTGCCACACTTGGTGTTTAGAGGAATTTTGGAACAATATCCTGAGTGAAAGGCTGGTAATAACATCCCTGCACATGGTGCCAGGGGCTCTGCTGACCCTTGGCAGTGTCCCCGGGCTTTTCTTCCACCGGCCAGAACAAAACAACAGAGAACACTTTATTTATAGCAGCATGACAACAAATAAAGTTGGAAAGGTCAGCCGTGGGGCGTCCACATGGGATAAAGGGGCCTGTTGCACTGCTGAACTTCACAGCCAGTTTTTGTATGTATTTCCTAGCAACAATTACACTTCATGGCACAAGTTTTTAGTCCCACTGTTGAGTTTCCCCAGGCACGCAGGATGCTTCAGATCCCAGCTTTACTTCCAAACAGGTGCAGCCGGCTGAGAATTCATCAAAAAGAAACGGCAGCTGACAGCATGATAATGTTTGGGTTTTAGCATGGAAATAGGGATGAGCTCTAGAAGACGATAACAAGATGGCAAGAAGAAAAGCAATCCATCAAGTAAATCCCCAAACGGCCATTTCTGCTTGTTATATCAACAGCATTGTGGAGAGGGAGCTGAATGGGCATTTGGTAACAAAACAGCTTTTGTCTGTAATGGCTACCACACTTCACTCTCTCTTCTTTTGTGTTTCTGGCATTTTCCTCCTAATTTAAAATGTGCTGGAATCCTTGTTAATGCTAACTGTGCTGAAGGCCGCATGCAGACACAAAACTGTGTAAAGGCAATTCAGACAGACTTCGACTTACTGAAGTTTGAGTTAAATCTGCACATTCCCCCAAATAATATATCACTAAAATACTTCAAGAGCAAGCAAGACAGTCCCCAAAGAAAACATGAACATGATCAGCACCAACGTTAACCCAAATGCTTTATTTTTGGAGATATTAAAGTCTTTAATAGATTTTTCTAGGAGATTTCACTTCATAGACCTGAGCTTGAGGTTTTGGGCTATACTCTCAATATATTTAACTAGTCGTCTTGTGCTGGTGCTATCTTCTTTAATTGGACAAACTCTGTCTGATTGCATCTTTGGTAAATCCCAGGTATTGGTTTTAAGATTACCTCTATATGCATCAGTAAATACTTTAATTAGATTCAGTCCTTCCTCTTCTGTGGCTTAGGTGTTTTTTAAATAACATCTTCACTGCAGGTACAGTTGGGTCAATAATTTGTTGAACAGAGACATGTTTTTTTGTAGCTTTGCATGTACATGAGTTTGTACATGAGTTACAGTGAGTTTGAAATATTAAAAGTACAGACTTTCAGCTTTAATTTAAGGCCCATAAAAAAAAAGTATTGCATCAACTGTTGAGTAATTACAGGTATTTTTACACACAGTTCCTCATTTTCTAAATTCATGTGATTAATTGACTGACACACTGCCTAGGTAAAGCTGGATCCCTCTTAAATCCTCAACAGGTTACGCGAGAAAGGATGTGGAGTTTGAAACTGATATTCTTTGGGGAGGCCAGTCAATGACTGCCTGAAGTCTAGAAACCATGGAAATGACAAAATGCTGTTTCCTCTCTTTAGATAATCTGTCAGTCCATTACTGCAGCTGCTGCTTGTTTTATTGTCATTCATTCTGTTACAAGTTCATCTCGGTTTCATTGGTCTAACCTGGCCTTCTTGTTCTGGAGTGGCACCAGAGGTTTGCACCTTCTTATAAAAACTGTGCGTTTACATTCATGAGGGTGATTGTTGACTTTGTGAATGATACACCGACTTCCTCCACAGTGTTCTTGACTTGGTTAGATGTTGTAAAGTTGTTTTTCTTAGACATGAAAATAATTCTGTGATCACCTTCTTTAGATGCCTTCGATATTTTAGATGTTCAGACCATTCATTCTTTTTAAAAATGTACCAGATTGGTTATTTGGGCACTCCCAAAGTTTCCGCTGTTTCTGTGTGATATGTTTATTTTGTTTTTCAACCTTCTAAATCAACTCAGATATTATGTCTGCTTCATTTAGTATGAAATAATGAGGAGATAATACTTTTCTGTAAGCTGCTGAAAGATCTCATCTTTAAGATGAGTCTAATAAACAGTATGATGTGATGCCCTCACTAGTTCATTCATGCCACCCAGTACAACATTCATGTATCTGTTAGAAATGGTGTGGTAATTACATTTTTGTATTGGATGTCTAGAAGGACAAATGTCCAGATGATCATGTATATTTTGTTCTAATAGCCAACAGGGGGCAGAGCCTCTGGTTTCCAGTTTGATAGACATCTGCTGGAAAATTATCACTTTATTTATGACCTGAGTAAACATGTTCCTGGTGATTTTATGGTTTTGCTAGTTTGAGGTCACAATGGATGACAGATTATGGCCATATTGTAAATTAAGGTCCTTGTTAAGGTTATAAAGGGTGAATGTTAAGTCGATGCTGCAGGGTGTGTCTAGGACAGCAATGTAATAAGAAACTGGGCCCTTTGCACTCTCAATGATAGCTTGAGGCTTCACAGCAGGACTGTTAAGCAACAGGTGACGACACAATAGCTACATCCATCCTCTATATACAGTCTACAGTGTTATCTTGAAGCAGACTGAGTGGATGCTGGAACAAAAAGGCGAAGCAGCTGCAGATCACTTAACACAAAACCTGCTGAAAACATCTCTGAATCTTTAGCATTTATGCTAAATTAAATTGTAGATTTTGATTCTATTTGTATGTATTTCTATTATTTTATTTCTCTTTTGCAGATAAATTCATATGTATGGCATTTATGCAACTATTTGCGTTGCAGTCACTCTCCAAAGATACTAAAACAGCTGAAATAAAACCAAAAGGATGCACAAATGAAGCTAATTTACTCACATCAAATCTGGATCCAGATGAGGCTCATTTGGACAAATAAAGCAGCAGAATTTAAATATAACAAGCAGGCAGGGACACAAAAACTCTGCTATGTGTACTGCCAGACTATTTTTTTTCGTTGTGTGGACGGCCCATTACTTCACACTCTCAGATGGCTCGTAAGCGCTAATGAAGAGCAGCTTTAATCAGATTCCTAATAAATTGACCATGTTTGAGGTTGGATGTACTCCTGCCAAGTCAAACAGTTCAAACAAAGAGTGTTTACCTCCACCAAAGAAGAAGAAACCAGGATTTAAGCTTAGCAGGACAGATGCTCGCATTCACACTGGTACTTCAGTTGGATGGAGACAGAGGTGCGTTTACTGTGATTATAAATTACATCATTCGTGGTTGTGTAGTGGAACCGTACGTGTGGGTTTGATGTGATCTGAGGCACGTTTAATGAAGTTATCTGACATTGTTTTGGTCCACTGCAGTGGATAAGGCTTTATGAAGTCAGCAGCAGAGACAGAGACCAGGGCAAAAACACCTGTGCTCCTCCAATGTTTTACAGTGAATTTAAGGTGGCCCAGGCAATTTTTTTAGCACATCTCACTAGATGCAGAAAGAAACTGAAACTCCATCACTCATTTTGATGGTAAATAATCTCTTTGACGCTTAATGTTGTGCAGCGGATACACAGTCAGGCAAATGTCAGAAATGCAGTGACAGGTTCAGAGTGCATCGTTCAGAGGAGGAGGCCACAGTTCACGAGAACGGCTCGCTTCCTGTGCTGCTGCATCGGAAATGCCAGAAGCGAAGCCTCCACGGCGGGACTCAGATGAAACTGTGCACACTCAGGAGCACGCAAAGTAAACCCAAAGCCGTACACACCCCAGAAGCAATAAACACAGCCTCGCATGCTGATGCTGCCTCCCTCAAACACCAAAACACACACAAAGGACACGAATGTACACACAGGACACGTGAGGATTGTCCTCACACTGAAAACCTCCCATCCGCTGGAGGTATTGTTGGACTCTTCCTCTTCTGACGCCTGTGAGGCTCATGTTTAGAAAGAGGAAACGCAGCCTCGTCTACGTTTGTACACAGCACAGAGGCAGAAGGTTTGCACCGTGTTCTAAACCCTCTGTATTTATACTCATGATGGCGTCGCTTGATCGCAGACTTTCACAATGAGACCTCCTCCACATGCTGAGAAGTTGTTTTTCTAAACCATAGAAATAATTCTGAGATCATCCACTTCCGTGGTCTTTCAGGCTTTTTGTTGCTGCTGAGCAACAATTGTTGACACATTCTTGATTAGGCCTCACAGAGACGGTGTCTGCTGTGTCTGCAACAGCTTTATTTTCCAGCCGTAGCTCAATCTGCCGTTGAATAACAAGGGAACAGGCCTCACCTGAACATGAAGCTGAATGTCTAAAAATGGCTTTGTTGATGCAAAACTTTTGTTAAATAATTAAATAAAAACCTTTTTATTTCTGCTATAAAGCTGGGGTTTTTAAATAGCAAGACACTGCAGAAGTGCCAAAACCTGCAGTTTCTCTAATGTCCACTAGAGGCTCCAGTAGTGAGTCGGTCCCTGTAGGCTGCCAGCGTGACAGCAGAAATAAACACACTTACAGCCTGATTCTCCCACTGCTGTCTTGTTTGAGCTCTTGTTGCGTTTTGGTGCATATTGAATCAAATAAAAATACACCGGTACATTTAGTCACCGACCCTTGGACCCAAGCGGACTTATAGTAAAGTATAATCCTGGCTAACCAAGCTTACTATATTTAGCAGACTATTAGCACTCCACCCTCGTGACTTCTGGCTCCAAAAAAGCACCACGGCTAACGTTACAGATTCACAATGCTGACTCAAAGGCCAACAGTAAGAAGAAAAGGAGAATCTATATTTCAAGATGGGAAATACTCACTGAAAGTTTAGATTTTTTAATATATTTTTATGACTGATAGAATATTCAGATATAATTTTATGACTTTAATTTTGTAAATCAAACTTTAATCAGATCCTTACTTCCTTTTTTTGATCATCCACACGTTCCTCTGTCCAGCGTATGTACACCTCTGGGATCACCATCCCAGATGTCTCCATAAATCCCAGATGTTGTAAAATATCAGAGTAAATATTAAGGAGGCAATAGAAGTGATTGAATGTAAGCCTGCTGCTCAGTCTGTTCACAGCAGCTGCCGTCTCACACACACACATCCTAATTAATCAGTGTGAATTAGGCCAGTTTAAGTGGTGACATGGACCAAAATATGACCTCATCTCTAAGATCTCTGGGTAGGTTAAAGCAGTTTACCGGGCCTTGTTTCCACTCCTCCCTGCTTCCCTCTGCACCTCCACACACTGGGAAAAGTCCATCAGTTGTTTACATACTCCCACTTCCTCCTCCTCCACTTGTGAATTAATGATGCGAGTGCCGCGGACCGCTCTCCTCTCCTCTTCTCTGAGGGAGTTATTCACATTTAAAAGCCCATAATCAAACACCTATGCGTTAAATGGAAGCCCATTAACGCTAATGGTATACCTTGGACCGAGCCGAGATGAAACCTTGAAGAACTACAGACTATTAGGGCACGGCAAGGACTTTATCCTTCCCGTGTTGAGTCATTGGCTCCGTCGCATATCTGTCTTCCATTTCATCCAAAGTGGTTCTTTTGCAGCACCAGTAATCGGCTAAGGTCGGAGACTGGAGCTGGTGGAAAGCACTGGATCTCAGAGAGAAGGAAAGTTCATCTTGTTAATTTCCTCGCTGGTTTGTCTGTCTGTAATTTCACCGTCTGAGGGTTGTGATACCAGCCTCGAGCAGAGGAGATTATTGATTAGGCCTCTTTTCAGGCAAACTGGATTTTCTGTTTTATAGTATTAAACAAGGGGGGGGGGGATAATAATCACCAGCCTGCCTGGGTGCAGCCAGGTCGCTCTACAATCTAATATTTCCTTCTTTGGAGGACCTTCAACATCTGTACAGATTTTATCTCCCAAATTCACCCTTCAAACTCAAAGCAGCTCCTCCAGCAGGCGCTCACATGTCTGCTCAAGTCTTCCCTGTGGTTATTTTTAGGATACCCCCCCCCCCCCCCCTGTCTGTGGTGATCAGATGGTCTGGTCCAAGGCATGGGAAGGGAAGGGGAGTGGTAGAGGAAAAGGGGAAAACTTCAACAATGACTTCATTAACGCGATGCCCGACACGACCAGCATAACTGGACTTCACAGCTCCGTTCCTACACTGGATATACGGCTCTGGATTTAACTCTTGATGAAGCTCGTGTGTTTGTCCGGTTCAGCTGTCAGGGGTGACATGGAGGCCTGCTGAAGTTTCCTCTGCTCACAGTCCTCACACCTCAAACAGCATGTTGATCACAAGTGAGTATGAGTTCAGCTCAAGCTTATATGTGGTGTTACACGACAGGATGGGAGGTAATGAGATCGGCCTCTTAATGCTGTTTCTCTCTGATGGCGTTATTCAAAGGAGGTGATCTGGAGATTAGTTTAGCGAGAGACATAAAAACTTTTTCAAAGGTTTGTTTGTTGAGTGACTTCAGATGAGATGTAAATATGTTGATTCTTGAGGCAGAAGAAGAATTTAAAGAACTCCAGCGCTGACTAAAACTTCTTTGTTGTTTGAAGGCCGTGGGCCTGAAAACATCACAAGTGAGCTTTTGAACTCTGGTGATATAAAAGCTCGTTTTACTGGCAGGAAGAGCGTGGGATTCACTCTGAATGTGTGTGGGTTACTTTTGAAATGGAGAGAACTTTCCACCTGCTGAAGAAAACCACCGTACACATATTCAAACGTTTAAGTCTGAAAACACATTAAAGTACGTCGAAGGCACTCCTGTATGTAGACTCAATGTAAAGAATTTCAAAGTTGAGGCTTTTATTCTGAAACATGGCACCTCATATCTGTGTTTTCCTTTTGGACCCTTAATTTATCATTTCTTACCATGTTTTTATTGTCAGTAAATGTGTGTTAATGTGAGGAAGAACCTGTTTGAACTGTGGCGTAGTGGGAGCAATCCGGATGCTGTTTGGAGGTTATTGGTTTGATTCCTGGTGCCTTTTGTCCAAGTTCAACTTGTAAAGTGATTTGAATAGAGGTTTTGTATATATGCAGTTCACTGTGGCTCCACACTCGCCAAACAGCGGAAACGTCCTCGGTTTGATCCCAGGAGGAGACTCTCTTTGGGGTTGTATCAGGAAGGCATCCGGAGTAAAAAAAATCTTCCCGATGAAAGTTGCTTAGCTGCCGCTGTGGCGCCTCCTGGTGAATAAGAGCTTCGTATATGTGCTTCATTGTTCAGTGTGTTGCTTTAGCTCTCTAGTTCCAACATTTTAATTCATCTCTTTTTGAGATTAAAACGTTTGTGGCTTCTGGACGTTTGATTCGGCATAACCAGTGATTTTATTGATGGTGGGATTTTTTATTACTAATTTAATTATTTTATTTTATTTATAATTAATTTATCTCTCACTCATTTGTCAGTACTGTCCTTGTTCACACACACAGAGAAATGTTTGTCTGTAAGTTGTGTTGATGAACTTCCAGCATTGTTTTGTTTGAGTTTCCTGGCATCACAGGGGTGTGTACAAGGTGCCCTTGGGTGTTGATCTCTTGGCGTGCGAACCAGCCGTGGTAGTATTATTTGCTGAAAGTAAACGGTCTTGTTTGACAGAGCAATAAAGTCTACGAAAGGAGACAGGAGGGGTGGCAGTGGCTTAAATCATGAGACTAGACAGTTATTCCTGCCTGTTCTCTTGCCCAAGGTTAGTGCTCACATGGTTCATTTACGCACAAGGTCTGTTATTCCCAACTTGTCATTTAGTAGGATAAGTAGGGTTACTGTGATGAACAGGTATATTTAATGCAAACCACAGTATTTTCTACATATAGCCAAGCAGTTTTTGTACCAAAACCCAACCAGAAGCATCTAACAAGCTACCTAAAGTTGACCAAAACTACCTAGTCAAGTACTTTTAGTGCCTAAACCTAACCAGTGAATGAAAGTGAAAGATAAAAAAAAACAAAGTACAAATCCCAAAGGCCCCAACAGGTCACAAACTGCAGTCTAATGTCTGATAAACCTGCAGCTTACACCACCTAATGCAGTTGTTTTGAGAGAGATTCTTTCCTGAATGTCTTCAGAAACCTCCACAGAACACACATTTCTTCCTTTACATAGAAAAAAATAAAAGTTTTTCCCAGTAAAGGTTAAGAGAGAGTTTCTCCTCTTTTTCTAACTGCAGTTAATTCTGGTCCATTTCCTTCTCCTTCTCCAGATACTCATCTGTAAATGCCAGAGAGCCTCATAAAAACAAAGTACAGCAGGTTTCATATCATAAATAATAATAATATATCAGTTGACCTTTTTTTCATCAAAGACAACTTAACCATAATTTATTTTAAAAACTGCAGTAAGACTCACCGAGGACCTCGTACGTGTTGTTTTTCACCTAACAGTTAATGAGCTATAGGTGTTTCTACCTAAATGCACAAGTGGTTCATTAAGTATCAGGACTCACTGAGGTTTTAGAGTCAATACTGAGGTGAAGACATGTTGCAGGCCAAAGCAGATGCAGTTAGGAACCTGTTGGGAAATCAACTCTTAACATTTCATAGTAAACAGTTCATATTTTTGTGCCAAACTTATGTTTGTCATTCCACTAATTAAGTCAACATATCTCATTGAATCTTTTAACTTAAAAGAAGTATAAAAACAGGTTTCTTGTGTTTAAGTATTGTAGCTTAAAGTACCTTTAGCTAACATGATGATCTGCCTCATCAGTCTTAAAATGGTCAGTGTAGTTGCTCTACCAGGTATAACAATCGAGTTTAATATCCAGGCAGCCATAAAAAAACATTTTAAAGGATTTATGAAGTTTAACAGAGTTAGAAGTTAGCAGGGAGTTAGCTTGCTAGTTTCCATCTTAAGATGATATACCATGTTCTGACTGAGAGATTCCTGAAAAACTAAAACGTACAGCTCTGCATAAATTAAGACAGAAAGAAAATTAAACAGCAGCAACGTTTGTAGGGTTACTGAAGTTGGGCTAGCTGGTATATAATGGTGTGCTATGTGCTGGCTAGCTACAAAGCTATAGTTAGCATAATATAAACACATTAGCACAGTGAAGCTGGTGGATAACCGCTAACTTTTTCCCCTCAAATAAAGTTAATGTAAGAGTCCCTGCTGAGCAGATGATCCATCCCCAGCATGAGGTTAGTCATTATTACACTGCTGCATGGTTTGGATGACTCGCTATGAAAAAGTCCTGATCCTCCGCTTCATGTGCACATTCAGATCTTAGTTAGCCTCAGTGATTCTTTTCTGAACCGTTCTGAAGGCCAAATATTTGGTGTCTGGCAAACCATGAGACGACAGTGATAATAAAAACCCAGAGAGGCCACAACAATCACTGACTATTTTTTAAGGGCTTGTTCAAATTAAATAGAACAAGATACATAGCATTAAAACACATTAAAAAGACAACTGCCTTAATGAACACAGTGCAGAAGCAGGTTTCATATGTCATCACTTAACAACCAGATACCTATTTTACTGTTATTAACAATAAATTCCGTAAGTTGACTTAAAGAGAACAAGACTCTGAGTAATTTGTTATGGGTAAGCACTATGGCGTATTATCCGTTAAGCTAACATAAGGTATCGCTACAAGTTGACCAAAAAAGAACGTTTGAGTAATTTCTTTCGGTTAGGCAGTATAGCTTATAGTCCATTAAGCTAATGTCATGACTCTTCAAATGCAAGACTATATAACCTTAAATTGGGGAGGGCCACACCCCCATTTTCTTCATGCTAATTCTAGGTTTCTTCTTGTCCCAAAGGAAATCTTTAACAAAATGAAGTCGTATGCTTCTACAGGGATTGAATTAAGAGTGATTCATGTGTAATAGATGAGTAAGCAGCCTCATGTTGTCTGGCCTGAACTTAACGAAGCCTACTTGCTCTTCACCTATGTTCTGGTTTAGGGGCCAGTGAGTAATTGAGTGTGTCCCACTTTGAACTCGCTACCCATAATGCCGAGTTCCTGAGAAATTATTCACTCCACCTCCTGAGCCATGTACCTTCTTTCTTCTTTGCCTTCTTTCAGCCCCACCATTCTCACATTAGTCCTCTGGCTCCAGTTCTCCAAATCCTCCACCCGTGCCCAGAATGTCACCAATTCCTTGTCACACTTCTCCGCACATTTCTCCACCCGAGCATTTACATCTTCGACATCGGACACTCATTGTTCCACTTCGCCCAGCAGTCTCATTTGAATATTTTCTACTGAGTCTTTAAACTCTTTAGTTGGTTCCTTGATCAAAATACAGCCATCACTTCCAATCACGCGTTCACCTTTCGTTTCTTACATACAGTAGCAATCAGTACTTTTCCTGTCAGTATAGCTTGAGTCTTTCAGAGTGCTCAGAGTCACTGAAATACTTTCAAGCAGTGGGCTGGACCTCGTTGCTAACTTGCTTCTCGTTCCCACACTTAGCCTTGCTAACTTTTTCAACAGTTAACAACATTTCTCTGGAAGAATGCTAATATCTGGCTACTGACGAAGATTTTAAGTTTTTACACATCAGAAGTACTTATATTCTGATAGGTTGAGAGGCATATAGTCCCAATTTATGTGAAATGAATGATGACTCCACAGTTAGCTTAATAGTAACCTGAGGGAGTTTATCCAAACTCACAAAAGCCATCTTCCACTGGCACAAAGGCTTTGGACAGACTCTGTTGTTAGCAACAAAGACAGTAGTGGAGGTTAATTATACTGTACCTACCTATCAGGTACAAACTAATACAGCAATGACTGAGGACGAGCTCAAACAGATCCAGTATCCTACAGCATAGATATAACTTTACCACAAAACTGCTAACTACCAGTTTTAGCCTGCAGATGTTTAAACTGTCCAGAGTTCTCACACAGATGTTGAATTACTATTATTACCAATTATTTGCTGTAAAACACATTTCAGAATATCAATGAATCAGACTTTAACAACATCACATATTAAGATGCTTGATATAATTCAGGATAACATCAAGTAATTCAGAATTAAAAAGATGTTACCCTGAATTTAACATCATAACAAGCTGCTCAATCAGCTCTGTGCTGGTATTACTTACTGTTTTAGACCCGTATGAATGTGACCTGGATTTACTGATTAGATATGTGCATTAAAGAGCAGATGAAATGAAATGTGCACCTAGTAAGTGTTTTCCAGGAAGGCGAAAGATCTGATAGCTGTAAAACTCACTAAATACTTGAAATTACTGAAATGTAAAAGTAATTATATCATGCAGCAAAATAAAGACCACAAACAGACAATGAATAGTTTGATGTTTATGTTTGTACACCAGCATCAATTTATTCAGGACAGCTAGAAGTTTCTGTAAGTGTACCACTGAGGAGGTTTGATGAACGGGAGCTTGTATTTATTGGAAGATGCCATGAACTCAGGGTCACTGCTTCCTGAACACTTTTAAACAGCTATTTCTAAGGGCTTCAATGCAATGAAGTCTTTACACAAACAAATGTTTTCACGTGTTTGTAAGCATGTGAAATTGATTTTTGTTCCATTCTGTGGGTCAAAGAGGTGAAAGTCCTTTCAGAACCCACAAATTGGCTCATTATTACTGTTTGCAGTAACAAATCTCTTCAGCTTTAATTAAATTCACTTTTCGTAAAATCTGGGAGTTTATTTGTGAGTACTTTGCATGTTTTGTACCAAAGAGTCATAAGTTTGGTTTTCTTACAGAGTCCACAGAGCCGCCAACATGCAGTGTAGATAAAATGCTGTTACTGGACTGTCAGTCCTGTCAGTGCAAAAAAATCACTTGTGTATATTTTTACTGTTGTTGGTCTAAAGCTACATTTCTGATTTGGTGAGTTTTGGTATTTGCCCCTTTGGCCCGTCATGACCGCGGGCGTCTTAAACTTTGCAAAGCTGACTCCTTTTGCAAAGCTGACCGAACTGACAGGAGAATACCGCAGAGAAGGAGCGAGGAGGAGTGCGGAAGCATGGCGTGCCGTTTTGACAGGCAGCTGACATACCTCTGATCTCCAACCACACCTCTGGAGCCCTGGAGACGCTCCCGAGCTCTCCCTGAACGGCAAACAGAACATGGACCAGTCACGCAGACGTTCAGTGAGGTGTAAAAAGCACTGCCCTCAAATATCGGTTGGATATTGGACGTCTGAAGGACGGGAGCCGCTCATGATCTGAGTGTGAGAGAAGCTGAGAATATCTGGCTTCTGCAGAACACAGCAAGTTAGAAGCAGAGTTGGAGTTAATGCTACTTGTTTTATATGCAGTTAGTTGGCTGTCATAGTTTATATAATACATTATATCCAGATTTGTTCCAGATTACAATAAACTGAATAGTTTTTTCCTTTCAAAATACTAATTACAGTCACGTAGTCCTTCAAATTAAAGTCATATTTGTCTTTTTTGTTAAAGGAATAGCCAGTTTTTAAGAACAAATGTTACCCAGTTACCTTTTCTTATAGTAATGTTGCCTTTCCCGTTTGTTTTCAGAAAGCCTCAGCATCTCAAAACACACACGCGTGACTCTGAACATGCAGAAAGTTCTGAACATGAGCAGAAATCTTAATTTTTAAGTAAAAAAAAAATTATTTTGTTTGTTTCTGTTTACACAAACGGGTACACATGCACATGTTAGCATGTTACTGCCCCGAACAAAACACATAAAACCCGCCTGATGTGGGAGATCTGTGACCTTGATAAACTCTGACTCACAGGAGTAAATCCTGCCGATTTGTGGTGGTTCAGTCTGGATAACAACAGAAAAGTTGAGGACAGTCGTTGTTCTGAATGTACCCTAAATTTCCATCTGCTGCCTGATTTTTGTCTTTTCCTTTACATAAATTAAATACATGTTTTTTTTAATGCAAACTTATGAATAAAATTAAGCATCTGCTGCTCAAAATTAAACGATGACAATAACCTACAGCCATGTAGTTTCATAAACATTTTAAAGCAGTTCAGCGACTGTCGTTAACTTTATTATCATATATCTGAAACCTGACGTCCGCTACTAGACCTTAAGTCTAAATCTTTATTATGCATATTTTCAGTTGAGGTGTGATGCAGTGAGGTGACCCAATAGTAAAATCTGTAAACCCCAAATCATCCTGTTTTCTGGTGAGCAGTGATTCTGTTTGTTCCAGGTCAAAGCTTTGGTGTCGAGACAAGCGTAAACACCCAGACACAAACGGTCCACTGAGCACGTAACCTCACCGTGCATAGCTCCTCTCTGCCGCCACACATACACTGTCCAGTTTCCTGCCGCAAGCCGGGCGGAGTCACCCTAATCAGACACTCCAATCTTATCAGGGCCCAGAGGGGCCAAATCACAACTTCCTCTGAGACAAAGTCATTTGGAAAGGGAAGAGGCCTCTGCCTGCTACTCAAACAGGAGCTCAGCAGATACCATCGCTTACGTAAATACAGAGCGGAGTAGAGTGGGGACCAGGGTCTTTCATCAAACCTGCGAGACCAGTTTAAAATACATTGTTGCTTCTTGACAGGTGTGGAATGTGTCGTTCTTCACTGGACTCATAATTCATGTGAAAATCAGGTCAGAAATGAGTTGAGTCCATTCTTCCACCCACTGACAGCTCCTCTGGTGCTAGAAGACGCTGGGATGTGTTCTTTGAATCACTGAGGGAAATCACGAATGTTAAAAGTGCGCTTGGTAATATCACTGATACATGAATTAGAATAACAATGCATGTTATTCTAATTCAGCTAAAGATGAGACGTACTTTATTTAGTGCGTGACGACAGCCAAAGCATGAAGAAACACCAAAGGAGCTCAAATCAAAACTGAAACTAAAATGCAATAATTAACTTACTAAGAAAAATCTAACAAATAAACTGCATGTTGTGGTATGAAACGGGAAGGACTTCCTGTTTAAATCAGCAGTTTATGATCACCACATCAGTTGTGACGCACGCCAACTGTGACGTCACCATTTATACTGGTGCTTTCAGCATTTTTCACCTGAACAATAAGTGTTTCCACTCAGGAAAAAAACTCTGCATTAGCACTGTGCAAGAAGTTGAGATGGGAAGCAAAACGATTGCAGAGTTCTTCTATGCTCTGTGCAGTAAGCCTCACCTTTTCAAGCTGTTACATTAGCTTCTAGCTTACATTAACATTAGCTTCCACTAGCTTCTCTGTACCGTACCTGCATTTTATCTGAAGGCCACCAGATGGCGATATCAGTGGTTCCAGAAACATTTCTGGTCCCTTTGGCGTGTTGCAGACATGTGACCATGTGTATTTCCCAGCTAGTTGGCAAAAACTTCTATGTGATTGTTTTAGTTGCTAGCATGTTCTTGCAGTTATTCTCCGAGCTGTAGTGAAACCTGAAAAATAGCAAAGCAAACCGAAAATCTTTGTCTTTTCCTTGAATGTAAAATTTGTGCCCTTTGAAACATGTTAGCTGCAGCACTAAGGTGAAACTTTGACTTTAGCGAGTATTTGTTGGCTACAGCCAGGGAATGCACATTTTACCCAAGCAACCAATGGTTGTATCTCTATCACAAGGATCCATTTATTATCCATATCAATTTTCCATCCAGTCATATGGATGACCTCTATTCTGTCATCTTAATGAGGTTCGTGCATTTTTACAGCACATATAGACATACAGACCGAGTGTGGTGGAAATGGTATGGAAGACAGAAAACTGAATCAGTTCATTAGAGCTTTCTCTGCCCATATAGGAAAAACTGCTAATTGTCTCTTTGCCAGAACTGAACAAGCTTTTCCTTATTTTATCACCTCTTAGACATCAGTGGCAAAATAGCGTTTTATGGCCTGCTGCCTTTTAGAGTCTCTAAGTTTCAAAGCACAGTTCAAGCATCTAACTACACTGCAGCACACAACAAATCATAGGAAATCAGCCTTTAATTCAAAGTCGACTGACCTTTTTTATTTCCACCCAAACACCCACAAACATCACTGATTCCCAACAGTTACCAGTTATTTACAGGCTGTGGAGCAAAAGCACCCAACAGTTTCTGAAAGTTCTCGGTTCTGCCTCCAAATTCCTGTTAACCTGCACTTCCACAGCTGTTTACAGTGCCGCTTACTGACAAAAATCACACCTTTAGTGCAGCGTCTGTCCCTCTCTGATTTCAATTAAACTGTTAGATAATTGTAATAATAACAATTGTCCGTTTTTTTCCCCACTAAGGCTGTAACCTCAAACATTTCCTGCAGGAGCTGTGAGCCCCTGTAGCCTTTAAGTAGGAAATAAGAACCTCTTTAAAGTAGGAAACTGGTTTAAATGACAACTTCTTTAATCTTGTGAGCCCAGAGGTTGCAAAGTGACAGGCTGTGCTTTTTTCTTCTGTGCTGTAATGGTCGGAGTGAGAGAAAAAGCAGTTCGGAGCTCTGGTAGATTCACATATCCCTGGATTTACAACTCCTGCTGTAGACATGAGCCAGCCGCTTGACAAGCACTTGATCCCTTTCCTGTCTTGAATGTCACATCTCCATTGAGACGCCAGAAGCAGCACCTTGCTATCCCGTTATGTCAGGGTCAACATAAACATGCTAATTTGACTATATTTTACCATTCAGCCTGTTCCTTTCATTCTGTCTCCCCCTTCTGTCATTCTGAAGGTTTAATATCCGCCTGTGTTTACATATCGGGACCATCTGCTGTTCCTCTGACCCGGGGGGGAGGGAGACCACATCATAAGCCAAGTTTCCATCCTGCTGTCAAGCGAATTTTAGTCAAAGTTTTGAAAAGTCACATAAAGTAAAATGAGAATTAGATGCCTTTTCTTCGTGTCAGCTGAAGTGAATAAGTAGGCAGTAAAAAAAAGCCCAACCAGCAGACAAGAAGCGTTAGAAGAACCAATCCGTCATGGCCAAACGGCTGTTGTTTGTTCTTTAGTGGAGACTAATGTCGGCCATATTTCATGCTGTCTGAATATGAAAACAAGAAATGCCCTTGGCAGTATTCTGACTGCTAACTGCGACGGGCCTCTTCTGCATGGAGAGAGAGCAGGTTTAACGTTTCGGGGAGTTGTGGTGGACAAATATTTTGAGAAATCCAAATCCTCCTCCTGAGCCACACAGGCAGACTGAGAAAATGATTTCTGTCGCTGCTTGTTGTAAACATCCTGGATCAACTAAACGTATTTGATGCTTCCAATCACAGTTTTCCACACAAATACCGGACGGCAGCTGAAATTAATTGGTATTCTGGTGTGTGCATCTTTCATGTTGTTTTGAAGTGGGGAGGAAATGTGTTGAAGCATGCGCGCCTATTTCTATTCCTGTTTCTCATCTATGTGTGTGAGCAGGGAAGAGCATTACTGTGTCAAGCACTGTTTCAAGTGTACTTTACTGTGTGTGTTCTTTTTAATGCGTTTGATAAAATGGTCACTTAAAAAAACAGACTTTCATTTAACCCCACCATCCTCAGTGTTACTCTATAGAGCTGCAATAGCCACAAATATTTTTTAGAGGAGGGACGATATGAATTTAAAATAAACATGCGTGAAATCTTATAACAAATGTAGGAGATTTATGCTGCTTGGCAATATTTTTCATGTTCCAGAGTTATGACAAATCTATATTTTGGGATATTTACATTAAAGCAGTTTATACTTATAAATGCTTATTCCCCATTTTAGAAGTTGACTTCCAGATGAGGGTTAGCACTGCTAGCAGATGTATTGACAATTTATAGCATGCCCCAAAGTAAACAGAGTTTTGGTGGGAATAAAGCAAAACTAAAGCTGAAAGGTTTTACATTTGCACTTTTGCATTGTGTATAAAATATTGATAAAGCAATTTAAGGACGAAAAAAAATATTAGCTAGGTAACACTGCTAATGACTTAATCGGAAATGCTGCACTTACACCTATATAATGAGGCAACTACTTAAAATGTGTAAATCATTAAATATCATAATGTTATGTTGCTGTTTCTTCTAATGCTGCTAGCTATTGCTAGTACTAGCTAACATGCTAGCTAAAATGAATAGATTCCTACTAAAGAGTGCAAAAAGATGTTTTTTGTCCTTTTACAAAAGTAATACGTTTTCAGACTCTTGACTCACTCATTAGCTTTACACTAAAGGGGATTTGTTGTGTTGTTTTGCAAGCCTACAGACATTCACTGAACTAGCTTAACTGTCCTTGTTTTAAAGCTAATTATTTTGGAGGACCCATTGTGTTGCTAATAAACTTCTCTGATGTCAAAAAGCAGAAGCTAACTAGCTTACCTTTAGCACAAAGCGGTTGGGTTGGATTTTCTGTGAGACTGATGAAAATGACCTTTTAAGGCAAAGACATGTTAGATTTAGGTTGTGATATTAGCTACTAGTAGCTAATGCTACTAGTCGTATACTACTAGCCCTCACTAAGGGGATTTGTCAAGTTGTTTGCAAAACCTGTCTATTTTTAGCTAGCTAAACTGTGTTTTACCATATTAAATATTTGCAATAGCACATTGTGTTGCTAAGTAATATTTATCATTTAGAACCCATTATATTTTGGTATCTGATAATATTAAATTCAACACGCCTCATGTCACTGGCAGCTCATTTATTAGATTTAGCACAACCTGTGCCTAATCTGGGCTTCTTTTGCCACTAATGGCTCACTTAAACAATGTTGTGTTAAGCAAATGAGCTGAAAGTAATGAGGTGGTTCTAGCATGGGTTGCAGGAAGTTTAATGTGGACTAGATGTAGCCTAAACATTATGAGCCAGGCTTGACAAGTGTTATGTGAGCCAGATGTGCCCCAAACACCTGACAGCTGGCCCATATACGACTTGTGGCTGGTTTAAGGCAACCAGACTCACCCTGTGTCGGGACCACTAATTAAAACCAGACGTATTTATATGTGGGATATGGAAAGCTTAAATCAAAGATGCACACATTCCAGATGTATTACTCTGAAATATCTGTGGAGTTCAACCTTTGTCATGGTCTGAATAGAAAAATGAGAAGTATGTAAGAGCTGGTGTGTTGATGAGCCCAGCCACAGCAGTGAGTCTCAGAGGAAGAAGGTGACAGATGGCAAGAAGTTGAAGAGGAGGAACCTCTTTTCCCCTGCTCTCTCAAGAACCCCCATCCCCACTCTTAGCCAATTAGCAGTAATTAAAACGGCCTCTTCCAGGAGTCACAGTTAATTAATAGCCTGAATGTGCTTCCAGTTTTTCTCCCTTCATGTTCTTTTTTTGCTTCCAAATGCAGATGTAATTAAACTTCATAAACAGACAGCTGATTAAGTGCAAATATTTGCCCTCTTAAAGCGGGCGGAGCATGAAATGATTATAATTGAATCAAATGTTGTTTTCTTTTCTCTGTGTTTGCAGAGATTGAAGCCAAGGAGGCCTGTGATTGGCTGCGAGCAGCCGGCTTCCCTCAGTATGTACAGTTATTCAAAGGTAAATATGAGACTGTTCAGTCGACTCCAAGATGACAGAGCGTAACCCCAGACGCCGTCTTATTGTGTCATTTGTCTCGTCTGTGTTTCAGACTGCAGATTCCCCATTGACATCGAGTGGGTGAAGCGCGATCACCACTTCCTGGATAAGGATGCACTCGAGTCGCTCTGCAGGTAACAAATGCCACGGGGGAGTGCGATGCATTATTATGGACAACTTTCAGCAAGTTAATAAAACTCTAAAGTCAGCAGCAAACTTTTAAGTATTTTTCGATCAGATTCGAACTGCCCAAAAAAGTTCCCAGAGGATTTTCAAGATCGATCCATTTCAATTTCTTGGTACAAATACAAATTTTGGTACAAATAATCCCTGTTCACTCCTCTAAGCACTCTGGATCAGAGAGTTGTTTTTTTACTCTGGGACTATATGATGTCAGAGAGAAAGAATACCCCTAATATGGGCGTTTCAGACACAGATTCTTTAGAGCCAATTGGGACAAAGTCGTCTTAAACAGAGGGGGTGGGTAGCACTGAGGGCCAGCACACATATATGCAATGGTTATTTTAAGCTGTTAATCATGCAAAGCTACTCTAATAGTTGAGTAATAATATGAAGCTATGAAGCTGAAAAACTATAATACATGCAGTTTAATGTTCCAGTATCCCGCACTCATTTACAGGCAGGTCCAGTATTACTACAACTTTAATGGGCGTAGCATTTTTGTAATTTATATCATCATTATTATTGTTGCTGGATTTCAATTTTCTGAATTTTCAGGTTCAGTTTGGAAGATGAAGACTAATTGTTTTTCAAAACTCGCCTGACTGTCTCTTCTCCAAAGAGCCCAAGTTTTTTTATTTTGGCCTCGCAGTCTTTGAGCAGCAACTGACTAAATTTGGAGTGAAAATAAAAACAGTAGCCTAAGGTTTACAAGAGTGATCCAGGGTTTTTTATACTGAGCACAAACACTCCAACAACAGTGTGATCTGTGCCTGATTAGATGTTATTCAGGAGAAGCTGGATGTTTGGTGCCTTGCTAAAGGGCTAAACAGAGCTGGTAAAGACAGAGGGGTTCTTTCTTCACGTTCATGCTCCTGGTTTGGGCATTAAACTCGCTGCCTCGTGATCCCAGAGTCATATTTTAAATCAGATTTTCAGGTTTGAACCACAGGTCTTTGGTTTCTTAAAAACTGTACTGAAGGTATTGATAAACAAGTACGAGCTACAGTGTGCCATTTAACCTCCATTCACTCTTCTTCCTCTTCCAGGAGGTTAATCACTTTAAACAAATGCGTGGAAATGAGGCTGGAGCTGCGGAGATCAAAACGCAGGGTGAGTGCTGAGAGTGAGCAGCGAGTAACTTGAACGCAGTGGGACGCTCATATCAGAGCGGCTGGCGCCACGCAGGGGGGCTTCACGCCATGAAATCTGCTCTTCAAGCCCCACTTGGAGTTCACTGATATCAGCTGATCGCTCCTCCTCCTCAATGCTTCATTCTCTAAGAGGAAGTGTTTGATTTGTTTTTCATGCCTGAGTCTTTATTGTCTTGTATCGCTGTGAGGTCTCTGGTGTCACGTTTAATCCATGCAAACAAACATAAAATTGCTTTTTCAAGCCAGGAAAGTGCTATCAACGCTACAGACGGTGAAAAGATTTTTCACTTTTCGTCCCCTCTGTTGCGTCGGGGACAAAACATCTACACTTCCCACAATGCAGCTTATACACCTTTCAAACCCCACACCATGACTGTGTAGTACAGGTTTGCTGTTAAAAACAGGCCATAGTTGTGTGTTTGCGTGGTTTTCAAACATTTTATGGGTTTTCTGAACGGGCCATCATCTTCTTCTTCTTCTAGGGAGATGACAGTGGCGAGGAAGATTTCTGTGCCATCAGCCCCAACTGGACCTACGACAGGCGGACGCGACAATGGCGACGCCTGGACTCCTCCATGGATATCCTTCAACTGTCCCCCAACTCGCCTGATGTGTCGACATGTGATGACCACCATGATATCTGCTCCATCCACAGCTCCAGCAGCACTGAGAGCGAAGGCCACGAAGATCACCAAAAGAGACTGCGAGAGCCGACTGAGGGCTCCACCGTCACCACCGCAAGCACCCCAGATGACCTGGAGAACAGCAGGAGCTCGTCCCGCTGCTCGTCCTCGAACAAGACCCCATCCCTGGATACTTCTCTCAGTGGACCCCCCTCTCCCGGTGGAGGGTCCTCCAGTATGAGTCTCGAAGCCGAGAGCTGCTACCCCGAGAAACCACCCAGGAGGAAGTGCATCACATTGCTGAGGAAGATGGAGAAACTGAGGCTCAAGGGGGTATCAGGTGAAAGCAGCAGCAGGGGTCGGGCCCGGCGTGTTATAAGCAGGCCTCTTCTCGTCCAAGACGAAGAGAGGATGGGGGGGCTCCACTGCACGTCAAGGTGAGGCTGTCCATCCTACCCGGCGTTGACTCCAGCATCATTAACCCTGTGTGTCTTTAACTTGTACCATCCTGATTGTCTCCAGTCTGCAGGATCAGCCCAGCAGTCATGCATCTTCGTCGCCCTCGTCGCCTCACACCATCAGCAGCAGCAGCAGCAGTAACAGCCACTCAGAGAGCAGCAGCACCGTCAGCACGCCCAGCCCGGTCACTCGGGTCAGGAGCAACTGCAAACGATCCAGCAGCAACGTCGGGGTTGGCGATGGGACGAACCACACAGGACCAGAGGTCAGAGCATGGACAAGATTCCTCCAAACCTTTGATTTCATCTAATCCTAACCTTTTAACCTTGACCTATAGACCTGTATAGTGACTGACTCTGTTTCATGTATTAAATCCTTTTTGTTTCCAGTTTCTGAAGGGATTATGATATAACCTAAAACATTAGACCCTTCCCATCTGTCTTACTTACCAACAGCAAAATCACAGCTTTCTTCTTTATTCGCTGACTCCAATGTTCTCATTATTTCTAGGACTACAAGAACCAAATCAACAACAACAATAACAGCAGCCACCAGAACATGGTCTTCACGATCCCCCACGGACACAAACCAGGGACCTTTCCTGCCTCCCTCATGCACAAACACGCCAACCTATCCCCCATCAGCTATGACACCTCCGTGAACTGGAGGACTGGGAGCTTCCACGGTTATCGGACGCGTCAGACAAGATGCCATGGGATTTCTTCTCTGGCGACCGGGAGCATTTCTTCCTGCAACGTTCCAAGCCCGCTTCCTGTGCTCGATTACCGGTTGAGCGTCTATGACAATGTGCCCGACCACCACCAGCTGTCTGAAAGTGAAGGCGGCAGCGGTGGAAGCGCCAGCGATGCAGACCGGATGAGTGAGTCAGAGGTGGGTTAAATCACGGTTACAGCATTTTTACTTTATACAATAAATAAGTACTCTATATAATATTACACTGACCTTCTTCTATGATGGGAAATAAGGTTATAATAATATCCTTAATATGATGCGAAACCACCTTGTTGCTCAATTTATGTTTGTTCAGCCAATCAGAAGAAAACTGACTTAAAGTGAAGTGGAAGCCAGGGACAGCAGACAGAGGATGAACTGTCGACCCAGAATGACACAAAGAAGGATTATTTTGAAGCTTGACTCATACAAAGCCAGTGTAGAAGAGTCCAAGAAATAAACGTGGAGCTGGAAAGGATCACAATGCATCCACTTTGATTTTCAGTGTTTTCTGTATTGCTGTTTTTGGACTCCTTAATGGGACTTAGTTTCAAAATGAGATATTAAGCCACACAGTGATATGTAGAAAATAAGAATATCATTTATTTTATACTACATTGTGTTTTCATAGTAAAAAAGCTTTAAAATTAAACCTTCAAATGAAATTTAAAACAGGTAAAAACAGGAGGAGGCGCCCTCTCAGTTCCTCTTTAGCTCTGCTGTAGTTCTACAAAAGAGGATAAAATCTCCAATCAAAGCATATAATATTGTTGTTAATTTAATGGAGGATATTGATTCTGCTAAGCTAAGCATTGGTATCAAGTTGTAAACTAATCTGGCAAAATCTGGCAGTCATGTAAAAGTAGATAAGAAATATTACTGAATTCATTAGAAAATGGCTTTTCATTTCTGCTCCATGAGTGTGGAAAAAATCCCAAAATTAAACCCTTAATATACAAAATCTGCTAACTTAGAAAAAAAGAGAGCGATAGAGCAGTCATACAGCAGGATAATGTTGAATGATATTTTAATTATTTGTGATTTTGCAAATCCCACAACCAGGAGTAACAGTGTGCCTTTAAAACTCCACCAATGACGCTGCAGAAGATACATTTAACTGAGTCTAGTATCAGCTGTAATCCTAGCAATCTCTGCTATTAAAGCTGCTGTAACATGCTCAAAACACATGCAAACCTCTGCAACCTGCAATCTTCATGTCGCTTTCCCTTCTTTATACTTCCTGTTTGTGAAGGGTGGAGAAGGTGTAAAAACAATGTACTTTTTGCTGTAGTCACCCCAACCAAACTGATTTAAAAGAATAAAGCACTCTGCTTGGTTCCAGCCAGGTGTATTTTCCATTACTGTACCTTTTGTCTCTTGCTCCAGTTCCTTTGTACATTTTTTTTATGCATCTGAGGGGCCCCATAGTAAACAGGAATATGTGAGCCAAACATTAATTGCCATCTGGGCTCCTTCTTGTTGTTCACCTACTAAACAGAACAACAGTTAACTAACAGTTATTCTTCTGACCTCGTTATCTCTCTCAGGTGAGCCGAGTGTTGGCAGGTGAGGACGTTTTCTCAGCTCTGGACAGCGTTTTGGAGAAAATCAGTGACCTCCAGCAACTGGTGTCCTCCTGGTCCGAAAACTTGTCCGAAGATGACAGTCAAAGAACCTCCTCCTCTTCCTGCTCTCAGGACTCACCTGCTCACGGCTCCTCTGCTGCCTCCCCCTGCCCGTCCTCGCCAAGCCATATCAACCTGGTGGTGCAGCTTTCAGAGGAGGAGGAGGAGGAGGAGGAGGAGGAGGAGGCTGAGAACTGTGAGAAGGTTCCCTTGGAGTCGAACGCCGTATTACGACGGAGAAAGAGCAGGTGAGTGTAACGTGATTCAACATTTCACAAGCTATATACCTCAAAGTGTTTCACAGGTGTTGGTAAAAACTGATCAGGGTCATTTAAAAAAAGATAAATTCAGGCTGTGCAGACATACTGGATGCTTGGAGAAGCCCTGGACACAGTGAGTGTAAGCCAAGTGGTAATAATGACAGTTATGGGGATTTACTCCCTCAGGCATCGACCAAAGTAAGAGTGAATTTAATGTCAGGCACTAAAGATAAAAGCAGCAACCTCATGCTGCATATTTGTTTTCAGATATAGAGCAATAAAAAGTTATGAAGCCTTTCAGGTAATGCAAAGTAAGCCATACTATTAGTGTATTTGCTCATGGGCACTGCTTCTTCCTCCTGTACCCATAACAATATGGGTGTGTGCACTGTTGCTGCAAACTAGCGTGTGGTTTTTACACCACAAAATATCCCATTACTGGATACACCTGTCAGCCTGTTCAGCCTTTTCCTATTTTCTGTCATATCTTGTTCCACTGGTGGATGTTCACATTAAACACGGCCAAAGTTTAAGGTTTCATAATGGTAATGAACTTTGAAGCGCTGAAGTAACTACCTCATTTTTTTCTGGATAATTTCGTTCTGACGTCAAAGCTCAAAAAAGATTTCTCGCCAGGGCTAAGCCAAAATTTGGAGTTATCTCAAAATTGTGGGATATTTCAAGATTGTGGGTTATTTTAAGTCACTTACTTAAAAGTAAGTGAAACCTTTAATAGAACAAACTAAGAATTTCAAGTCAATAAACCAAAATTTCTGAATGAGAGGCGGGAAACCTAAAACACGAACACGTGACTTCTTCCTTAGGGGATACACTCCACTGAGTGCCATACTCAGGAGTTCGGTGCTGTAAATTTTGATAGTGACTTTGCCTTACAATGCTAACAAGTACATTTATTCAACTGATTTACAGACTTAACCTCCAATCGTTTATTTTTGGACATGCATGCAGTTGATTATGATTTTGCGGGTGTTTTGTATTCTATACATAGATAATAATCTAGAAAATCGGTCTGTGCTTCCCACCCGACCCTTGGAGTATTAATAGCTATAGTATTTTTGATGAAGCCTAGGTACTTTAGAATATTTCCAGAGTTAAAGGCCCAAATCTGATGCTTTATAAAAAGAAAAAAATGTAAATAGGACAGTAGTAGAAACCCATTTGGATCCAGAAGGAATCAGAACTAGAAGCTGGGCCTGTAATATAAATATTGGTCAAAATAAGACTTTTATTATGTTCTAGCTGTTTTGAGCATGACCCTTGTAGGTTTACCCAGAAAGCTCTTTTTTAATTTTTTCTCCTGAGAATGATCAGACAACAGAGCAAACATCCAGGGTCTTACGCTTGTTTAGGTTTGTCTACGTCAAAGAAAATAAGTTAGTCTAGTTTTCCCTTGGATTCGGCGTAAAACTGATTTGGCTCAAGTTTCTAACCGAGCTTGTGTTTTTCAACCACATTTTTAAACCACCCTATGTGTACTGTGAGGGCTTCTTCATGGCTTCATCAAATATTCATAAGTTATTCAGAAAAAAGGCAGCTGATTCTGAGGGGGTCCTTCAACACTGCTGCTTCACGCCATGATGCGGTTATTCCGGTGTCTCCAGCAGGGTGAGCCAACAGCTCCTCTGGTCCAGCGAGCAGAGCCTGCCCTCCCTGCCCTCCAGTCCAGGCGTGGAGAACCAGTCCGCCTCCCAGTTCCTCCTGCTCCAGAAGCTGTCACTTCTCAAACTCACCGCTCTGATGGACAAGTACTCCCCGTCCAGCAAGCAGGGCTGGAACTGGTAAGAAGTGTGAAAGGATGGAGCTTAGTGGGTGATTTCATGCATGAAAATAAAAGTGGAGGCGAGTTCAGCGGAGGTCGACAAGGTGAGAAAAGTCCACAGATGTGAGGAGAAACTTTTTCAAGGAAACAACTGTGGGAAGGAGGACAGGTGGGTGGGTGGAGGGTAAATATTTCAGGCAGCCTATTTAGAAAAGTCATTCATAATTCATTGCTCAGGTGCAACCTTGCCTCATCTGAAAAAAACAAAAACAGAACAACAACACACTTCAAGAGGAATAAACTCCCGCCCAAAAAAACACAGGGAGGACTGCCAGTGGCTCACCTTGAGTCTGTTTTCCTGAGAAATTAAAGGAAAGTAAAATCTGTAGTTGTTTCTACTTGGCGCTCATGCACAGTGGCTTATTTTGACCTGTATTGTCTCCTTTTAAAGGGTCAACGCATTTACATTGTTTATACTGCTGCACCTAATGAATTGGAAACTGACTACAAATAGGGGTACAGATAAAGAGTCAACATTGCTAAATTAGTGATTCAACATTTAGCTTAGAATTTTATTGGCTTAATTTAAAAGTAGGCACAGGTATATATGACCCTGTTTAAGAAAGATTCTGTTTAAAATGAGACAAATCAGCAGTCTTAATTTACTTGTGTAGCATCTTTCATGAAGGTACGTGTATCTCCTTGTGCTCCACTGATAGCTTGTAAGAAAGAGCAAAATGTAATTGTAGTAATAAAACAATAAAAAGGAAACTGAAAAAGACAATAAAACTAAATGGATAAGTAAAATACACGTATTTTAACCCTGTAAGACCCAACGCACCAAAAAATAGCCAGAAAATTCTGACTTTTTGGGGGGGGACTGAGACGTTTAATAACCCTTATAACAAAATCCACAAAAATGTTTATGCTATATCATGTTGTTTATGATAAATTTTTATTATATATTTATTACATAGGGTTTTTTTGGCCATAACATTATTAAAAAACCCACAAAGTGAATGTAATAATGCACCTCTGGGTAAAAGAGGCTAAGTTGCATTTATTTACCGTACACGTGAAACCTGCTATTTAGTAACGTATTTGTTTTTATTGTGAAGCTGTTAAGTGTCAGGGGGTGGACTCGTGTCGACTACAGGAATTGTTATCAGTGTTAATGCTAAGCTGAGCTACCTATTTACAGGTTGCAGCTACACATTTATCATAAAGCCCTAAATGTGGTATTGAGCTTGTCATTTCAGTTTTCAGTAGAAAGTGAATAAAGTTCATCCAATTATATCAAACTAGTTCTTTTGTTGTTGTAGAAGAACTTGGCTCAGTTTTTTTTGTGTAATCAGTTTGAATCTTCCTGAGTTGGCAGGAGTGTATGTCGTGTTTTTAATGTTGCTATCGGAGCGTAACATGCGAGTTCTGAGGACAGGTTAAACACAAATGATGCCTGTCTGTTTATTAAGAGTGTTAAAGTCGAGCTTTACTTATGCTCTAAATGTAGGGCTCCCCTTATTACTGACACACATGGCTGTAATGAGATCAGCGTTTCGCCTCCTACTCTGTTTTTGGAGTGAACCCTCGTTCAGAACTGAGACTAATTCATTTTTCATTAGAATAAAACATTCAAACATTCTGCTTGTTTACTTTGCTAAGCACTTAGATTTTTATTATTATTATTATTATTATTATGTGGTCTCCGTGAGCATGTGACCTGCTTGTTTTACACTTTGGTAGAAAACCAATTTGTTTTTGGTGGAGGGTGTTATGCTCAATGAGATAAGGCTGGATGTGGGAACAGAAAACCCTCCTGAAATTACTCCTGGTAGATATTCCTCTTTCATTTTCAGGATCAGACGTGTGTTTGAAGGGAATAACAGGGAAAAATTCCTTTGTGGAAGCAGGTTGGGGAAGAAAGCTTCCTGTGCTCCAATTTGGCATTTCAAACTACTCCGCTGAGTTAAAAGTCTAATAAACGGCATGGAAGGGAAGGAGGAAAGCACTGCAGAGATGACCTCTAAGACATTAAAGAAGTTAAGATTAACATTAAGTTAACATTTGTGGAGCAAAGCAGAAGTTTTAAAATGGCCCAAACCCTGAAGTCTAAATGACTTATTCTCACTCACATTACGTTAAAATAATGTTCCTCTTTTAGCCGAACCAAATAAAGACGATGCTGTTGTTGGGACTGAGTGTCGATATGTTTCACCCCATCCATAAAGACCCAAACAGGTTTTGGTAGCCGGCTGTAAACAGGTCTGTTTCTGCTGTAAGTTTGGATATTTAAATACGGGACTCTTTGGGGATTTACCCACTTTTAGAGCCAGCTACAGGAGATGGGCGCTCGTATGAACACATATGAAAGAGGTGTCAATCTTACCTTCAGCCTTAATAACAAAGAGTGAATAAGTGTAGCTGTCACTTCAGCACAGTTGAGAGAAATACTCCAGCAATAGAAGAAAAACACCTCCAGGCTTCAACAGTTTGATCAAGTCTTCTCATTTCATTGATTTAATCACTGATGCCAAAGCGAGCTCTTGATGATTAAAAATACGGCAATTAACTGCTGATTGGGGCGCCTGATACTCGGAGGCACTTTGCTCAAAATAGCCGGTTTGTTTCCGAGAGAAGCTGCAAGAAAAAATGAAGGAACAGGAAAGGGAGTCGAAAAACTCTAAGACATTTGTCCTTTTAGAGGAAGCTTCAGAGCCGGGACACGGTTTTATAACTTTTAGAGATAATGAGCCAAGTAAAAGAGAAGAGGTTTAATTTCTATTAAAAGACTGCAGTTTTATTCTGAGTGCACTCAGCACTACAATTCCCAGCTAAAAGGCAATCATTCAGTCATTAAAAGGATGCTGGTACCAGTTCAGAAACACAAGGAAACTTTAACAGTCCTTCCAAAAGTTCAGATCTCTTTGATCAACGTCCACGGTTTTTGAATGTTTTTCCTGCAGCGCTGCTTTGAATGGCACACACATTTTAGCAACCACCAGGGACTTATGCAATCAAAAACTGTTTATTTGGCTCTCCCTTCAAAAGGAAACACTTCCAAACTGATTTTTTCCCCCAAAACACTCGACTGGTTGAGATTATACATTCTTGAGATGCCTGCAAAATAATTTCAGAGTATACATTCATTTCCATAACTTGTCTGTGATTATTTTTTATATATTATATATTTCACGGTCTAACAGAGACCTTTCTCTCCCCTGCAGGACTGTTCCCAAACCCCCGAGGAAGACCAGGCCGATGGAGGTGAAAGGCCGACAAGTGTTTGGGGTTCCTCTACTCCTCAGTGCCCAGCACACAGGAGAACCGATCCCCCCCTGCATCCTCAGAGCTCTGGTCTACCTGAGGACCAATTGTTTGGACCAGGTAAACCAACAAAAACCTGCAGGGACTGAAGAAGCTGTGTTTAACAAGCTGTGTCAAAAATGCAGAGTGTCGATACTGTGTTATTGCTGCGAGAAACTGCCTCTGTCCACCGATCAACGGACCCTGACCCTAAACCCAACCCTTTAATAAACGCTAAGCAGAATTGATATTGTCCTTGCAACATTGGAATTTCATCAATGCACGAATGGCTTGGCGCACCAAAGAATAACGTCACAACATTCTGATTGGTGACTTGCAATGTTGATCCTGGAACAACACCAACACGACAATATCAGATCATCCGTGTTATTCAGTGGCCATTTGTGTTTCATTAAAGTTGAAAAGACAATATTTTTTACATTTTTAAAACAAATTTCACGGCCACATGTGCTTTTGGTGATACTGGGAAACAGTTTTAGGGAAATTGGCTTTTAAAAATCAAAATGTGACCCTTAAAGTGGCCTTGTAATGGCACATAACTGGGTGTAGACTGTGATGAAGGCTGACTAGTTTCTATAAAATAAAGATAAAAATCAGAATCACGACGCATCGTGATTTGATTCAAGTTCATCAGATTTAGTTTGATGAAAAAAGTGTTTAGCACTATAACTGTTTGTGTCTAGTACATTAACTTTTGTAGTAGGAATTTTGTTGTTGTTGTTTCCTACTTTTAACTCCAGCTGAATGTTTCTTCAAAGTTGAGAAGAATTGAAAGCGTTAAGAAAAAGTGTCTGCTGCAATCTTGTACAATAGTGTAAAATATGACAATAAGAACATTTAATGTCTTTTACTTCCTCTCAGGTGGGCCTTTTCCGGAAGTCGGGGTTGAAGTCTCGCATCCAGTACCTTCGTGAACTGGTGGAGTCTGATCCAGACGGAGTTTCGTACGAGGGCCAGTCCGCCTTCGACGTGGCCGACATGGTGAAGCAGTTCTTCAGAGACCTGCCCGAGCCAATTTTCACCAGCAAACTCTGCGAGTCCTTCCTACACATTTACCAATGTGAGCAGATAACACTCAGTTGTGATTGATTGTCATGAGGGATCCTAACATGCAGCTTTAATAAGAGAAAGTTCAAGGACTTTATTCTTGCCATAAAAGTAATCTCGTCCCCTTCGTCATGCAGATTTTCCAAAGGATCAGCAGCTGGTCGCGGCTCAGGCGGCCATTTTGCTGCTTCCGGATGAGAACAGGGAGGCGTTGCGGACGCTACTCTTCTTCCTCAGTGATGTTGTGGCTTGCGTGGATGAGAACCAGATGACTCCCACAAACCTTGCTGTCTGCCTGGCGCCGTCTCTGTTCCACCTCAACACTCTGAAGAGGGACACTAATGCTGCTAGGTGAGCCGAGGCCAAGAAAACGGTCTTAAAATGTGTTTCTGGGCATCAGCGGGCATCGGTTACCTCATCGCTTCTTCTAAGCGCCTTTTAAAAACTGACATCAGACGTTTCACTAACTATGAGGAGTCACACAATCTCAATATGGAAAGAGACGGAGGGCGTGAGGCGTCTGACCCACATTGTCAGAGTTATGTAAGTTTTAACAGCAGTTACATAAAGAGCTGGAGGTGTGGAGTCCACTCTGCCTGTGTGTGTGTGTGTGTGTGTGTGTGTGTGTGTGTGTGTGTGTGTGTGTGTGTGTGTGTGTTGCTTTGGTTTTGGCCTAAAATGAAAGAAGATGAAGATCAGAAGAACTGGGAGATTTCTCTGAGCTGTTTCTCTCCTAAGCAGCTTGTTTTGCAGCTTTTAGCTCATTTACTGCAAATCGTTTATTTGATATCTTGCCTGGAGTAGATTTTCTGACACGTCTCATCCTGTGTGTCCTTAAACATAAAACCGAGCATCGTTTTGTCCTCCTTAGCATTCTATGAGTTGACGACATTAATGCTGTTGTGACAAAATTAGGTAAAACTAAAGTAGCCTCAACTTGTTCGTATGAAAGACCAAAGTCTCTCAAAAATCTTACAGTTTTTTAATAATCGATCCAATTTGGTAGCTTTGCAGTCTCTGTAGGTACCATTTTAACCCCTAATAACCAACAATTCACCTGTGCCTGTTCATCTGAAAGTATACAGGGCAGGTTGCTCATTGAGGTGCTCAAAAGTGCTTTTTCTTCCTCATTTTTCCGTGCTGGATGGCAGTTTTCCGAAGCTCTCTGCTCTCACAGGTCACATGACTTCTGGATCTGATTCATCTTCTTCATATGTCTCTTGTCTGTTAGTCGGCAGAGTGTACACGGAGAACTTATTACATAAGCTCCACAGATTTCCATCTGACCTCAGCTTCACTCAGTCAGAGGAATAAGTAGATTTTTTGCCCCTCATCTGTTTCATATTGAGAATGTGGTTCATAAAACAGAAAAACTAGATGCACTGATGATATTCTGTAGTATTAGAGTTCATTTTTTTAAGGAAAGATCCACTGTAATTGTATAGAAAGCTCATGACTTGGCTTGTGCCGCTTTTGAACACGTGTCCGGTATTAGAGAGTAAATGTATTTTTTTTTTAAATGCAAACGTTCAGCAGTGATTTGTTGGCTGTAGTTCAGTAGTAGTTAAGGCTCTGAAAGGGTTCATCATGTGCGTAATAAAAATTAATCTCAGTGCAGATTTCATCATCGGCCTTACACAGAGTCCTAAAAGTTTGTAAAATGGTCATAAAACACAGTTTTTGCGTTTAAGATGAATTTTTTTTGTCTCAGGTCACACAGATAATTACGTTCAATCACATGAATAATGTCACAACAAGTGGTTTTCATTCATTTTAAAAGGGGGGGTTGACACAAACAGCGAATTCCCAGGAAAACTGAAAACCAGAAGAGTTAAACTGATTTACATCGAATCAGACTGAATGATTATAAAGTCAAATATTGCTATGACTTATGTTTCAAAAAGCCCAAAAAGGAAAGTTGAAGAAAGTTAGAAAGAAATTAAAGCAAAGCGATGTTTAACAGAGTAAAATAAAACTGTCCTGACAGCAGTGATGAAGCTTAGGACGTGTCTGTCTGAGACCCTGGTTGTAATGCAAGCCTCTCCTTTTAACCACTTCAGCTCCTGTTAAAGTTTTGTTAAACCAGAGTTAAACTGTTGGTTTTTTGTACCTTCAGGAAATCAAACAGTGAAGCTGCATTTTGCTATTTAGGGCATCTTTGGACCAGTGTTGGTGATGAAACATGAGACAAGCTTCACGTTGAGACTAAAAAAAGTCTTTTTTTTGTTTGTTTGTTTGTTTTGTTTTTTCATAAAGTAAGAGGCTGACACCTACTACAACTGTCAGTCCTGTCTTGCTGTGTAAGTTTGATCTTTCTTTCTCTCAGCCTTTTTTACGTAAGCCACTTTGAATTGCCGTCTTGTTGAAAGGTGCTACACAAATAAGCGTCTCCCCTCGTGCTTTGTTTTTTGTCTGTCAGCCTTTCTCTCTCCAGCCTCGCTCCACTCATTCTTTCCTCATATCTCCTCCTCTGCCTCCTCTTTCGTCTCTTGTAATCACCCTTCTTTCAGCTTTTCTACCTTCTTCCTCCCTCCCTGCCTTTCCTTTTCATCTCCACCTCTTCCTCTTTCCACTTTGCCTCTTTTCCTCCCTTCAGGCTGACGGGACGGATGATGGAAGTGACACAATCAGCACTTTGTGCCTCCCGTTCTCCCTCGAGCTAAAGTCCCGGCCCGTCAGAAATCATGTCACACTTTGTGCTGGGAACAATAACTCGGGGTGGGGGGAGACTGCTGCTCGCCGCCGTTTCCCACAGATCTATGAAATCTCATCTGGTGTTTCTGCTCTGACAGAACTCACCACTCCCACAGAGTTATACTCTCTTTAATGCATCTGACCAGCTGAGGTTGCTGGAAGTACCGTGTAATTTCTCAGTTTAAAAAAAAAAAAAAAAGCTAATCTCTTATCCGCCACAAACTAACACAACTTGAAAGGAAAAACTACTTTCTGTGAATACATCCAGTCAGCCTCAGTCGATCAGTGCGAAGGTTTTCCAGAAAACACGACCTTCTGAAGGTGGTAATTCCTGGTATATGCACAACGCCTAAAATGCTGTGACGCTGACACATTCCCAAAAAACCAAAAAGTATAGAGTAGCAGGGTTTCTGTGGATTCTTGAAAAAAGGCGTTAAATTAATTTGATAATAACGTTCATAATGTTTTTGCCCCAAAACAAAAAATTACTTGACTGAAATCTACAAATCTTCCTGCCAATCTGACCATATTCCTACATAAAAACCCAAATGAAGAAAACTGTTTGTGAAACCTGATGACTGTAATCTGACAGTGGCATAAAGTTTAAAACAAGAAGCTTTGACGGCATGATGCTGGGTGGAGGACCAGAGCAAGGGAACGATTATGGAAGGATTATTCCTGCTGAAAAAACAGTTGGGAGAAAGTTGGGAAGGAAAACCAACTTTGTTCTCGGTGACCAACCCCGAGCACTTAAAGTACTCCTCTTATAGGAGATGATAACAGGATGTTGAACTTGCACCTGTGGTGTCGTTGCTGTAGGTCGGGTCACAGGAAGTACAGCCTGGGCCGCCCGGATCAGCGAGACCTGAGCGAGAACCTGGCCGCCACCCAGGGCCTGGCTAACATGATCACCGAGGTCCAGAGACTGTTCCAGGTACCACCAACCCCATCCGAAGGACGTTAAAAATGTATTTTCATGCTTATAAAAGAGATTAAAAGATCTAAATCATCTTTCTGCAGCTTCCAGAGTTTTGGCCCGGACAGAGTTTGACCACCAGTGATGACGTCTTCACTGAGGAGTCCAGAGGAGGCCTGGTTACCTCGAGTCAAAGCGGCGGTGAGGAGGACTTGGAGGAGAGAAGGCGCAAACTGCAGCTGAGCACTCAGCAACTCCTGAAGGAAGCCAGGGAGAAGAGCCGAGGCTGGGAGAGCCACCCGGCTCCAGATCACGTGGAGCTGGCCTACAAGAAGGTGAATGTGTGTGGGGGGTGGGGAAGGGGGTTAGTGACATCACCACACGGTTTCTTTGTCGCACTATGAAGGCTCGGAGTTAACCTTAAGGCCCGCCTCTAATTTATCATTTCTGCTCATCTTCAGATGGACGACAGCTGCCCGCTGTGGATGTGGCGAGGCTCCGTAGAGGTGGACGCCGCACAGGGGGAGCTGCTCCACCGGCTGCTGAGGGAGCAGCAGCTGTGGGAGGAAGGCCTTCATCAGGCCGCAGTCATCCAGACCTTGTCCAAGGACGCAGACGTCTACCGCTACCTCCTTCAGGGCCAAGGCCACGGCCTGGGCTCGCAGCCCCTACAGGAGCACCTGCTAATCAGGTAATGAGCCACAGCGAGCCCGCGAGCGCTCGCCTCGACCTGCTGAGCTCTACGGAGCGGGGAGGACGGGGGAGTCGAAGCTGAAAGTACCCTCAAAGTGTCACTTTGAGTTACACTGAAACACAGCATACTTTTTTGTGTGCGTGAGGCTTGAATGGGGGGGTTGATGAAATTTTAATCAGAGCCTGAAGTCAGATGAGACATGACAGTATCTGTGTTTACAGTTGGCCCGTGTCGCTGGTGCACCTTTTCTCTTTCAGACTCCCCTGCCTCTGTGAGCATGAACTCAGAGTTACCCCCGACTAAGAACTAAAAATCACCACTTCTGCATAATGCATTCAAACGAGGTCCTTTACTTTCACCAAATCCCTCACAGAGACCCAACCAGAACACTAATGAAAACGTCAATCTTTTAAAAAAAAAAAAAAAGTTTAATTTGTTAGAAGGAGTGAAAACACTGAAAGCAGCTGATCGGGGTCTATTTTAACCACCTTTGGTGTAACGCTTAATAACTTCCCCAGCTGATGCCCTAAACTGAAGCAAATTTGCATTTATTTACAGCAGGACTTTCAACACATATTAAACAGAAAGGAAATAAAAATGATATTTGGCACAAAGAAGGGTGACTGTAGTTTGGTTGGAGCATACCTGATATGATCTGGTGGGATTTATGCATTTAGATGGGACTATTTTCAGTGGCGGATTATTCCACACAGTAAAAATAATGTTGTGGAAGCAGTTTTGAACACTCAGAAATATCTTATTCTCCTTTGTAACGTGAATCATTCCCTCCTCAGGATCTGGCAGGCAGACCCGTCCTCCGGCCTGACGTACCTCTCCTCTGTGTCTGCCGAACTCCCCGAGGTGCTGGCGGAGGGGATCAGGGTCCACACCCACGTTTGCCTCTACCTGCTGGAGCCCACAGGAATCAGGAAGACCCGACTGACACACCTCTGTCGGACAGATACGAGGTGAGGAGACGTTTTAAACATCTGAGTTGGTAGTAGAAAGCATTTAAATTTGTTTACAGTAAAGTGGCCAAACGGTCCTTTAAGCTTAAAGGCTGAAGGCTGAATTGTGCAGTAACTACAAAGAGGCCGAGAGGGTTTAAGGCCGTGAGAAGCCTATTAAAAGAAATATCTGGAGAGAGCGCTTAGTCCATCTTATCTCTCTTAATTGAGCCCGTTCTGTGTTTTTGACCTCTGCCAGCACCCATCTGCAGCTCCTCCCTGTAGGTGAGCACATGAGAAAAATGAGGAGGAGGAGGAGCAGGTCTCCTCCTCATGATTCATGCCCTTTGAAACTAAGTTGCTGCAGATTTTCTGCTGCTTATGTGATCAGGCTGACTCTCGGCGGAGCCCTCAGCTCCATTTGTCTATGCTGATTAAATGAAACTAACCCTCCGTGCGACAGATAGCAGGTGGCGATGGCGCTCTTGTAGCGCTCATCCCTGTCATTGAACTACACGGGAAGGTGCTGTAGGCAGCGACACTGATTCAGTGTGTTGGAGGCGCATTTCTGCCAAAATCCTGCACATATGTAAGCTCCCAAGTTTGATCTGGTCGAGAGATTTCATATTTTTTTATTGAACCATCACAAACAAAGCAATGGTGATCCACCCTGTAGCTGATGAGACATTATAAATTATTGTCATTATTATAATAAATCCTCAGGGAACCACGAACAGCTCCACAAGATTTCATAGATGGACAAAAGAACTGGGCCACACCTTTTAATCTTGGAATTTGGATGCTTTAAGGGCTCAAAATCTCATCTGGCATTAACATCATCACAGAAACTGTGCACCAGGAGCTTCGTTGCATGGGTTTCCATAGGTGTAATGTGTACGTGGACCAGGTTTTTTTTGTCCATATAAAGTCTCAATAACTACTGTGGCACTGCTCTGGGAATAAAATAAGACACAAAAGTAGGTGCAATATCTCCCCTGGGAACCATGAACATCTCAAAAATATAATAGTGACTCATTCTTCCTCCTGCAGTGGATTCAAACATTACAAAAACACCGATAGTTTTTATTTTATTGCATTAAACAGCTCAACAGCTGCAACAGGTCTTCATGGTTCCAAGAGGATGCATCCCACTCGCTCCGGTGTCCTAAATGTGACGACAGAAGTGATGTCTCAGCTGCTTACAATGGTATCCTTGGATATTCCTCCATCCTTGAGGACGGACTGCCATGTACATTTGTTCCTGGTTCCCAGAGGAATTACCACACTGACATTGGTGTCATGGACTCATTTCTGCGTGTAGTATTGGCATAAGACCTATGACAGCGGTGCTGAGCAGAATTCATAATGCCAACGTGATTATGATCATTCTTTCGGGAAACATCTCTGCACACATTTCATGGCAGTCCATAAGAGAGAATAGGGTACATCCCCTGGGAACCACGAACAGCTCTACAAAATAAGTAACATCAACCTACAGGTGGAAAACCTGCATCGCTGCTCCCAGAAAACTGTTATACACCAGAGCTCCTACACAAAGCTCTGGATGTATCCTCTGGGAACCAGAAACATGTCTATAGAACTGCATCCAGGTTTTGATAAAGACCAGACCAATCAATGCTGTCCATAGAGCAAGTATCAGAAATAACATTTCGAAGACTGCAATTCGTCAGGATTTTCTACCGTTTCACTTTTGATTTCCTAATTTTCCCTGAATGTTGTCCCCATGTGAGAAAATGAACTCCAAAGAGTGAAAATGGTGATTTGTTACATGAAACGGAGGGCAGAACAGCAAAGACGGGTTTGATCTCTCACTGTGTGATTATCTCAGCAGGCTTTTCAGTCGGCCCATTACGACTGAAGTGAAAAGAAGCGCACAATCACACACTCGTGTCTGTTTCTGATTAGTACGTGCTGAATAAAGAGCCGCCTGTGAAACTGAAACTGTTATCCAGAGCGACGTAGAGCGCATACAGAAGTGATATCGGCTTCATTTCCAGGCAAACATCAGCCCGCTCGCGCTCCTGTTACGCAAGAGTGATCACGTAAGAAAGAAGTGAAAACGCCCAGAGGGATGAGTGCCTTCACTCTTCCCTTTGTCCGACTTCCTCTCGCCTTTAATTTCCTCTCATCTAAACGTCTGTGATGCGCCAGCCTGTCTCGGGCTTATTTGCTGTGGCATTAATTTTAAGTGCTTGTTAGCTTTCAAGGCAAGACAATAGATCCACTGCATCAAGGTCAGCGGGGCTTTTTACAGTACAGGGCTGTGAAGAAGATCCTATCGCCTCCAGAGGAAATTAAACACATTACAGCCTCAGCGAGAGGAGGGAGGGAGTGGGGAAAGCAACATGGATTTTCAGGCCGAAGCTCAGATGCTGCGTTACCATCCACCTATTCTTACTCAGGTTTGGATGACAAGCCTGAATACAAGAACTTATAAACAAGAACTGCAGAAATGTATTTAAAGGACTTCATACCTCAGTCAAAATCTCTGAATACCTTCTTTGTCGTCTCATCCAAAGCTGTCAGACATAAGGACAGAGACTTTTGAGTTTTTGATGTGCCTGCCATGCTTCCTGCGCTGACCCCTGACTAAAACACTGAAGACCATAAAACATTTTACCAACATTTGAAACAGTCTTGGTGCTCATTTGAATCCAAGCTTTAAGAAATCCAGCAAAGAAATACGTCCATTAACAGTCTAAAAAAACGGAAGGGGGGCAGTACTTCCTCTGTGACACGGTCTGTGCACTGGCTAAAACTGCAGCCCCCTGGTGGCCTATGCAGGTACTGCAGGTGGGCCCCGATAAGTCATTTGCAAAATATAGCTTTAAAAAACAGTAATTACATATTAAAAGATATTAAAACTTAATCCTCTGTGATAAAGCGATAGTCTAAAATGCCCAAACCGATCCCAGGATCCAGTCATTTGGGGTTTCAAAATCAAAAAGGATTTTTTGATTCCTGCAGGCCTCCATCTCTCAGGTTTTAATAACCGTGATGAAATTGTGAAACTGAAACTGAAATTACATTTTTTTTTAAAAAGTATGGCATCAGTATTTATTGATGCCGACGCGTGAAATCCGTGCCCATTTCTTTTGTGTTAAAATTATTTTTTGGTCTATTTAATTGGATGAATTTAATTTTTTTTCTAGATCAAGCTCAGTTTTTCTAATTTTTCTTATTTTTTTTGCAGCGAGATCAGTGTGTCCACACATTACACGACAAGTTTGAGCTGTAAAATTCTGAATTTAACGTTTTTCCTAATGCACTCGGTGTGTATCAGCCTTTATTCCAAATTTTTGAAGCTATTTTTGATCCTGATGTGAATCCTGATCTAAAGCCATTGATGGAGACTCGAGTTCAAAATCAGAAGATTGAACCAGTACACCAGGGTATGTCCTGAACGACAGGTGTCGCCACTCAAGCAAGGCCCAACACTGTTTTTTGAGTGTCATCTTTTCAAACTGCTGCTGCGTCTCCCTGAAATCTTACACAATCGTAAACTTGTGTTTTGTCCCTGCTGTGGCGCCACAACGCAGGAGGTTACAAAAATGAACAGCAGCAGACATGATGTCACTTGTGTGCCTGTAATGGTGTAATCTTTACCTGTGTCCCACCTTTTTCCCGCTGACACACCTCCTCTGTGTTTTATCTTCCAGGGGTCGGTCGCAGGAGTGGCACAGCAAGGTGAGCGGACTCCGCCTGGCCTCCGGCCTGCTCGCCATCAAAGACTCCTTCAGAGCTGAGTACAAAGAAACAAAGATATGAGTCCATGCAGAGAAAGTCAGGCTCATCTGGAGCGCTCGCCCTCCTCCTCCTCCTCTTCTTCTTCACGTCTGGTTGAACTGCAAACCGAGCAGAATGCAGGACGAAACGGGGCGGACCGCACCGTCGCTGTCCTGCGTCTTTCTCGAAGTTTTAAAACTCTGCCGTTGGAGTTTTCTCTATATGTTTGCTTTTTACTGTGGGTGACCTTGCGGATTGCCAGCAGCACCTCTGCACTCCCTGCTGTGCCTGTTACGCTTCACACTCAAGTTCACACACAGACACACAAAAATGCAAAGCATGGCGAGCTTTGACAAAGGACGTTTTGATGGGAGGGTGAAAAAGCTGAGGTTGGTTTGACTTTGAGGAAAAAAAGGAGCAAGTGTGACTTCTGGAATAATGGCATCACCGGCAGGAAGAGAAGGAGGCAGGGGAAGCTGCCGGGACAAAGACAGGAAGCGAGGACAGAAAACATCAGGAAGCAGACTTTCAGCCACCAGAGAGCGGCTGCTGCATCAAACCTGTGAGCGAGAACAAAGAAAATGAACGACGTGCGGCCGTCCTGGACGCCTAAAAAGGACATCGAAAGCTGTGAAGTCGGCTCGAGGGTTCCAGAAAGAGTCCGGCTAAACCAATCGGGAAAAATCTGAGGAGAGACGAGCAAATAGTCTTTCTCGAGCTTGGCAGTGACTCCAGGGCGTTAATGGCTGTAAAAAAGTGGACTTTCTAATGCCTACACACACTTTTTGCCATCACCAGAACTTCTAAATTCGCTCCTGTGACGGTTCGCAGACGAGCGATATCTACCTCTACATGGGACGACGCCGACGCCGCAGTGGTGCAAACTCGGAGGCCGAACTCCAGGATTTCTTTTTTTTTTTAATTTGTATTTATTCTTGTACAGATCTTCGAGTGTTGCTTTTAAAGCCTGCTTGACCTGAATACTGCATGGAAAAGTCATCAAATTCTATATCAGATTATTTAACTTCTAAAGTATATCTGAATACAAATGTTCTATCCAGATATGTTATTTAATTCCTGGCTTTGTGTGTGAAACCTATCCGTGCCAAACACCTAATTAAAATGTTTATTTCTCCTCAAACCTGCTTCCTGTGGTTATTTCTCCCCCTCTCTCTCCTCTGTGACTCGTCTGAGTGCCAAACAGATTACCGACTGTAATTTTGAGGGAAGGCGGGGGAAACAGCAGGCAGCGTGAAGATGAGGTGCCACACTGCGCCACTGAAGCACAAGAGATTAATAAGTCTGGCAGTGCGATCCAAAAAAACCTTCCAACCCTCACCTCTTCCTCTTCCTCCTCCTCCTCACAAACACCCAAGGTTTTATGCAAATCATGTCTAATTTGCATATCTTATTGATTTATCTCTCAGATCACATGGTTAAATCGCTGATAAACGCGATAATACAGAAACGTGAAGTAAAAATACTTCTCGGGGCAAAGACGTCGTCCAAACAGGCTTTTAAGGAAGAGACGTAATTGATGCAAACGAGAGAAAACAGAAGTCCCTGCAGGTGGTTTCATTTCCATACAAGTCTGTTCTTCCATATGGTGCTAAAACACCACGAGCTGAACTTTGGATGAACCTGAGGTCGAAGGTTCAAGAAGCTGGCCAAGACTAGAAATCACAAAATAACCTGTGCAGTCTCTTACCACCAGCAGTGGTTACTGGTCACCGCCACATGAACATCCAAACAAACCTGGTACTTCGACTTCACCTGTAAGCTTCTGTTAGCAGATTATACCAAATGATCTTGAATTTTCAGATGCCTAACAGACTTTATCAAGAGAGTCATAATAAAAGAGTAAATTTGGACTTTATCCACCTACTAAAGATTCCCTGTAATCTGATGCTCTTTGGACCCTCAATATACTTTTATTTAACGTCGTATTATTGGAGGATCTTTAACATATAAAGCGCCTTGAGGCAAATGTTTGTGTGATTTGGTGCTATGTAAAAAAAATTTAACTTTTATTCAAAACATTGTGGCACGTTTAGGAGTGTAAGAGCCATTTGTCACACTATATTAGAGCTAAGTAACAGCAGGCTAATAGTGCAGTAATACTAACAGTGGTGTAAACAAAGGGCCGGATGTTAAGGGTGATTTTGGAGAGCAGTTGAGTAAAAAAATACAACTTTTTAGTGAAAGTATAGTGATATATTTGTTCAAATATAGTAGCCTGGAAACAGTAAAATGGTAACAATGCTACAAATATGACTTGTGTCTTACATCAGCGGTCCCCAACCCCCGGGCCACGGACTGGTATCGGTCCGCAAGTCGTTTGGTACCAGGCTGCGAGAGTTGAGGCTCGGGTGTGAAATTTATGGTTTTCAGGGTTTTTATTGTTATTTTTTTTATCGTTAACTCTGTTTCCCTGGGTCTTTTCCCGTGTGTTATGAATACATCTTTTCTTTGGTACCCGTGCTGGTCTTATTTTGTTGTATTTATCTACGACACCTTAAAGGCCGGTCCGTGAAAATATTGTCGGACATAAACTGGTCCGTGGCACAAAAAAGGTTGGGGACCGCTGGCTTACATCACCCAAATGTACTCATCGTTAATACTATGCTTTTACTTGGGTAATACTTTGGTTACTATATATAACTTATTAATTCTTTAATTTTCTATTACTATCTTATTACGGAGCCATAATACAAAGTTGGGGTTTTTTTATACCTCAAGAGGTGGTGGAGACCAAAACTGGAGTTAAAAGATAAAAAGATTACTGGACTTACATTCATGAGACAAACGCAGACATGGGTCCAGTGGGATGATCAGTTCGCCAGAATGGACTCTCTAACACATGCTCTGTAAAGAGAGACTACAGTCATGCTCCACACTGGTGGCCAAAGTAAAATACGTGCAATTTAAATATGTAACCAGAAACACACGAATACAAGTAAAACTTTATCTTTGAAGGTAAAAAACAGAGTTAAAGTTTGGAAAAGTTTCTTATGAAACAAGGATTTCAGAAGGAAATCAACACTGGGAACCAAAGAGAAATGTGAAATGAGAGGGAATCTGTCACAACAAGAACATAAAACGTGACATTACACTGCTTAACGAATTAATTGGTAATTATGAAAATCATTTTTTGCATTTATGTAATGCATTTATGTAATGCTTCAGTATGGACAAGCCAATAGTAAAGCTGTTGATTTAAGAAGTTAAATTACAGTTATTTACTCGCTGTCCTGAAAAGTAGGAAATTTATGCTTTCCTTAAGATTTTCCAAATCTGATTGCAGTCTTTGCCGGCCCTTTCTGGGCCTGGAGCCTCATGTTTGACACCCCTGGTTTAGACAATTCAAACTACTCAATTCCACTTCTCTGGAACCTCTCTTTTCAAAGTCATGCTGAAGATGATATAGAAAATGGGACAAGCTGAATCTGCCGACAAACAAACAGATTGCATCTTTGTGGCCGTATGTACAGACACCTGCTTTTTACCTGCACTTCTCAGGTGAGCCCCCATCCCGAACCTGAGCACGTTGTTCAGCAACTTTGATCTCCACAGGCGTCGTCACCAACTGCCAGGCCCTAAAACCACCCAGTCCTTCTAACCCAGCGCGAGACATAAAGGAGAGGGAAATAACTTCAGCTGAAAGGACTGAGTGATGATAATCGTCTCTCCCACTGAGGCAGGAGGGTTATTGCTTCTGCAGGTGTTACTGAGGCGGCGGTGGCATGGCGAGCGGTCTCCTCCCGGGGCGACTGTCAAAACACCTTTAACGCCGTCCTTCAGCAGCAGCAGCGTGGCAGCACCCAAAAGAATAAAAGAATAAACTAAAACAGAGGCTCTGTGGAAGCCTGATGAATGTTTCATGAAGGAATTACTGCCTGAGAAGGAACTGAGATAAAGTCCCGGGACGTATGGGACGATAAGAGACAACTAGAAAGGAGAGGGACTTTATATTTTTCATAAGCTTCAAAGATGGGTCACAGGAAGACATCTTCAGAAGTCTTCTAACAACTATTGTATGGCTTGTGGCCATTCTTGGAGACATACAATTTTTATATCTACCGCAGTGCACATCTGTCTGGGGGGTAAAGGCAGACTCAACAATTACAAGCTCGCGGGCTGCCTTGAGGAAGTGTGTGATGTATAATTAAGTTCATCAAATAGGTTTGTTTGCCTCACACTTTGAGTTTCTGAGAAACAAAGGCCACTTTCCCACACGAGTCATGGAAAGTGAAGACTAATTGTTATCTGAAAAGCAGCGCGAATCAAATGTGACTTTCCATACATCAGAGTCAGGGACGCAGGGTGGGCGGACGCAGAGGAAAGCAATTAGAGTCAAAATGCATGCAAAACACTTCACACTGAAAAACAGCTTTAAGCATTAAGTCAATCTGTGGAGTCTGTGTGATTAAAGTGTTACGCAAACCTCCTTTAAAGGAACGAGTTTGGCGTCTGAAGAAGATGAGACACGGTGAAAACTGGAAATACAGCAGAGGTGAAAGCTGGAGTCCATCAGCCACAGCTCGCTGTTGCCCTCACACATAATGGCGCGTCCAGAAATGATGCTACAACTGCTGATAGCAATGCCCTTTCATGTATTTTTTTTCCACACTTCAGATCGTCCAAATTTAATATCAGACAAAGAGTCAAGCAAAACTCAAGGCCATCCTCAGATTACTAGCCAACATTACAAACTAACTAGCTAAACAAATACATCGCACCAAAGACCTGTGTATGATCGTTTGCTATATTGCCCGTACAGTTGCCCATAATTCTAATGAAAAGCACCAACTTGTCTGCAAACAATTGCCAACTACCAGCAAAGACATGGTAAAACTTGAAAAAGTACAATGCAAACTGGACCGGCGAAGGGCCTTCAAAAGTAAAATTTGTGCCTCAGCATGTTTCAAAAGGAGCAACTATTTGAAGATGGTAAAAATGGTAAATGGCCTGTATTTATATAGCGCTTTTCTAGTCCCGAAGGACCCCAAAGCGCGTCACATATCCAGTCATTCACCCATTCACACACACATTCACACACTGGTGATGGCAAGCTACGGTAGCTATGGTGAAGGGTATTATTGCTTGGATAGTTGCTGCCAACTGTGGACGACTGCTGCAATCACGAGGGGGGATTTGCTAACCCGTCACACATTTTTCTCCTGCAGGGGGAGGTTGCCAGATGGTCACGGACCAGTGCAACTGAGGCCTTATTCACATGTCCAAGCCAGACAAATCAACATTGCTAGCAGTCACGTCTGCAAAGTACGGAAGAGGATTAGGGCCACTGGGAAAAAAAATAAAAAGTGGGCACATGTTCTTTTTCTTCTTTTCCAGAATTCTGAGAAAAAAGTCCGAATTCTGACTTTTTTCTCAGAATTCTGGAAAAAAAAGAAAAAAAAAAAGACGTGCCCACTTTTTTTTCCCAGTGGCCCTAATCCTCTTCCGTAGCAAAGGCAGTGACATGTTCGTGTCACATTTTAAACACAGACTCAGAAGTAGCATGCCCCCCTTTCATATTGTCTATGATTCAACAACAGCAGACTGTTAGCTAAGGTTTGGATTTGAGCTGAAAAACCAAACCAAACAATCCTTCTGTCTCTTTGTTTTTAAAGCTAATATTAGCTAATGCTGGCATGCCTGCTAATACATACATAATGATAGCTCTGCTAAGTCTTATGCAGCATTATTAAATTATTCAAACAAGGTCTAGTAACTTAACCATCCATTTTCATAGTACTTTATGTTTAATAACCATGTTAGATGAACTCATTTAGCAATATAGCTAACTAGCATTCCAGTCAGATATGATTAATTGTTATTGTATTAGTTCATAAGGTCAGAGTATTGATTTTAACATCAGTAAATAATTACAAAATATGCATAGCTAAAACTTGCTTTTTAGAGTAATGAAATCTTATAGCAGATAGTTTGCTAGTTTTATATAGCTAAAATAAAGCTAGCTAGCAAAGTCAACTTTACAGTTGACTTTGACTTAGCTATGACTTAGGAGACCTTAACGTTAGCTTACACAATGTGAGATACAAAAGTATAATGTGAGTTTTGTGTGCTGAATACCTAAACACTGTTTCATTGAGATTGGCTTACACGCAAACACAACCAACAATATTATTACTGCTCAGATTTTGCAAGGCTTTTTTAATTCATATTTTGTATCTCTGTCTTTTCTGGGTGAGAAAAAAATCATGTTAATCAGGGTCTAAAAGCACACTGGGTACACTGATGAGCCAGGTGTAAATTACCATGTGATCTCTCTGTGTAATGACATCCAATCAATGGGCCTTTCCAGCTGCACTTTTGGAAATTAAACCCAACGAGCAAAAGTGGCATCCATCTCTGTGCTTACACTTCCCCAACGTAGAATCCCACAGACTGGCCGTCATTATCCAGACAGATCACGTGTTAACAGCATGAAGTGGAAACGGGGTCTTAATGAGCAGCAGCACATGTAATCTACCTCTGCTTGAAAAACAGCCAGTTTATCCTGTGATATCCGAGATCTTAATCAAAATGCTTTTACTCACACACCAATGAACCAATTTCAGAGAGCTTTACCCTCTGAAGCACCGCTGTGTATACATTTTTATTCCAGAATAGCTCGCGATCACAGAGTTTGTGTTTAAATATATCCGACCAAACCAAGAAGCCGATATGTCTCAACTGAAATTCAGTTTACAGAACCAGCTTTAAAATGAATGACAGCAGACTAGGTGATATTTTGGTTTCATAATCGCCCTTTAATAAAAAGATCCTTCACATGAGACATTAATAAATCAATCGAACACAATGATTTCCCCGTCCCGTGTTTGATTTAATAAGTGTTATGGAAAAATATCTCTTCCGGTTCACTGAGTTCAGACTGCCAAGGTTCGTCTTCAGGCTTCCCCTCGTTCTGAACTCGGACATCACATCCTCTCGACCGGGGTGAGACCCAGGATGTCAAAGCCTTTGGCCATGATGGCTGCAGTGGCTTCACAGAGCAGCATCCTCCACATGTTGATCTTGATCACCTCACCTGAAAAAGTAAAAACAGACAAACAGAAGGAATCAAAGAGAGTTTATATCTCATGAACTATCGCATAATTTTTTCAGTAAATATGGATTTTGCATAAACCAATCCCACGAGTGTTTAACAGGACTTTTTTCCCCCATTTTTGGGGTACTACATGACTAAATGCGATAAAAACGACTACAGGACTGTACTCGAGTCATCCACCTTTCTTTACAATAAAGAGCAAAGAGACATCTCTGGTTCCTATAGAAAAAGCCCATCAGATTACACTGCGACAGGTCAAAGCTGGTGACTATTCTTTACTATCCTTTTTTAAAATTTGGTTTGTCCTTATATAGAGAGTAAGAAATAACAAGGCAGCTAAAAGATACAAATACTGAAACTAAATAAAATTAAGGCAGCGATGACGGAAAAAAGAAAGAATAATAAACTGAGAGGTGAGACTGAAGCGGTCAGAGGTGCACTAGACAGCGAGACTAATAAACAACAAAAAGGTCAGAGGGCGCGATTAATGATGCCGCCATCACCCGGCAGCATCAAATAAAAATCAGTGACCTGAACATCTGCATCCACACGCAGCAGCCGTGACAGCCACGCACTGTCAGACGGAGAAGAAATCCAATAGAAATTAAGTCGGTAATGAGCAGCAGAGGAGCGTTACACAGACAGGTCGTTAAAGGGGCGTGAACGTGGACGGTGGACCCAAACAAGCCGACATCCTGGTGTGCAGTGAGGTGACAGCGCTGTCAAGGATGGAGAGAGGAGAAGGTTTTTTTTCCATTTCGTAATTAAACACACACCGATCTGTGGATCGCCATTTCTAAGGTTCAATTTCACTATTTTCACCATCTCGATTTGTTGAAGCCAGCAGTGATCATGTTTCAACAAGAAGGTGGAGTTACTCTTAGGTGACTCTTACTAACAGGTTGAACGAAGTCTGCCAGTTTAAAAGATGAGAATGGACCAAGCAAAGTGCTTCAAAGCTGTATTCTATTTAACAACCACCAGAGGGCGACTGTTCTCATCTGAGAAGTTTCTCAATCATCCAGGTCATGGTACTCTAAGGAGCTTGGAAAGAAAAGCGTCTGGACTTCTTTCAGTTTCTTGAAGACGTTTCACCTCTCATCCATGAAGCGTCTTCAGTTCTAGGGTCAAATGGTGGAGAGTCCCAGATTTAAGTCCTAGGGGAGTGTCCCCCAAGAGGGTCATGAACCACCTGTTGATCCTCTACCTAATCACACGAGCCAAGGTGTGAAAACGGGTGTAGGTCACAGTCATCCAAGGTTTCGGGTGAACCCGATGTGAAAGCTACCCCCACCCTATCATATGATTTCCTGAGGTCAAGCTGGTCTTCAAGCAACTTAAAGAAGTCAAGACGCTTTTCTCCAAGATTTTTAGAATTCCAGCCGTCGCCTCCTGGGATTTTTGTTCTCAGCAAACACTTTCCTTTAACAAACTCACATGAATCTCAAACTGAAAGCAAGGCCGCTCTATGATCTGCACACAGAATCTCAGCCTTTGTTTGTCCATCTCCAAAAAAGATCATAAACAGCCCGATACCGTGTAACGTCATTACAAAGAAACGTTGCCGTAGTAAATCTAAGAAACCCACCAGCAAGGCGCTCTGGGCTTGAATGACCTTACACTGGTGTAGTCTAATAAGCCGTGGGATATCTCTTTGTAAGCAGGAAGGCTGTACAATGAGTCAGACCTCAGCTCAGATGAAACTAACAGTCCAGACAACCTCTCTCTCTCTCATCAGGATTCATTCTTGACGACCTGCAACAGATTGATTCCTTCTGCAAAAGCAACAGTGAAAAGTCGAAAATTCAAACCCTTCTTTGCAGCTTCATACTAAACAGTCGGTCTGGATCCTTTGGCTGTCCAATAGGACCTTGGCTCAAACTTTTGTTCTGACTACATTATGCCAAGTTTATTATTTCAAAGTTTGGACAACTTTGGTTTACAATGTAGGACAGAAAAGAAAACCAAAGAATTCAAGTAAATGGTAAATGGCCTGTATTTATATAGCGCTTTTCTAGTCCCTAAGGACCCCAAAGCGCTTTACATATCCAGTCATCCACCCATTCACACACCCATTCACACACTGGTGATGGCAAGCTACGTTGTAGCCACAGCCACCCTGGGGCGCACTGACAGAGGCGAGGCTGCCGGACACTGGCGCCACCGGGCCCTCTGACCACCACCAGTAGGCAATGGGTGAAGTGTCTTGCCCAAGGACACAACGACCGAGACTGTCCAAGCCGGGGCTCGAACCGGCAACCTTCCGATTACAAGGCGAGCTCCCAACTCTTGAGCCACGATCGCCCCCAGTACTAGAAACACAACTTGGAGTAACTTGTAAAAGCGCATTCTGAGAGGTAAGGACGTCATATCAAACCAAACTCTGAATATTCAAATCAAAGTGAAGAAAAAATGATCATCGAATGCACTAAACAACCAACCAGAGAGTTGTCCCCCTGAAACTGATCTAAACCTCGACCCAGCTCACCCGTCTGCCGGTCCTTCTCCACGCAGTAGCAGCTGTCGTAGAACTCTGTGAAGGTGGTGGCGAGCTCGTACAGGTAGTCGCACAGCGTATGGAGGAGCAGGTCGTCCAGAATCTTCTGCAGGATCTCCGGGAAACGCTGGATGCACTTCCCCAACTTCCACTCCTTCTCGTGGTCCAAGAGGATCTCCGTGGTCTCTGCCGCCTTCTTCAGCGTGGCCTCGTCAATTTTGGCCAGACGAGTGATAGACCTGCGAGAGGAAAACAAACGTTTAAAAACCCAGTTAAAGAGTCCAGGCTAAAAAGAAAACTACTGGGAGGGCTCTGCTGTCTACCACCTATAGCCTCAAAGAGTTAATAGTTATGAGACAGGTAAATCTACTACAAAGGACCATGAAAATGCTCAGAACCAACACCTGATGATCTCCAGCGGTTTAAAAAAATGTAAGAAACAGTTGTGATTTTGTGAAGAGCCCAACAAAGACTTATTTTAAAGGCAGATAACAAATATAATTGTTCAGTGATATTCAGGAGAATATCAGAGCAACAAATGATGGACAAACCAAGTCCTAAAACTGTTTATTACTTATCCAAACATCGGCATGAATCAGTTCAACTCAAAGACTAACTGGCTTTTACTCGTGATGGTTTTGATTTTGATGTTTAAAGCAGGGAGAGACGCAGTGGTTAGCTAAATATCAATCAAATACCTTCTACAGTTTCCACATCACTGGTCACCAAAACCCTTTCACACATCCCCGATCTCCTGTTGGTGATAAGACGAGAACTCGGGCTTTGGAAAAAATATTATAAAACAAGTCAAACCAGTCTGATTCTCCAAGCATCCAGTCGGCCACAGTTATCCCATCGTGTTCCCATTTAAACCTCCAATAACGATCCATCTTTTATCCACCAATCAAACCAAGCAGAAGCCGGCTCATCAAAATGCTTTTTAAGAGGGGTAAAAATGACCTGTTGATACTTCATTATTTTCTCTTTTTATCCTCCACCTCAACAATGAATAAACCAATGTTAGGAAAATACATGAAAGAAGTGATGTTGGGTTTCATGTCGAGGAAACCCAACATCTCCCAAAACACTGATTAAGCTCAGTTTTGTCCTTCATGTTCATTTAAACTGGACAGAGTTTTAAGTTCTGCTTCTGTCCATTTTTCTCTCTCTTGTTCTTCTCTGAATCTTGAACAGCACAGCAGGGGGCAGCTGCCGTCACTGAGTGCTCTATTGACTGAACGCAGGAACATCGAATCCTCTCGGGCGAGCCCGCTCACCCCTCCCGGTTGGAGGGGGGAAAAAAAAAAAAGAGAGAGAGGGGATCAATCCTTGCCGGGCGCTCTGCCACCCCGACTCTAACTCCTCCGGGAAGCTGGAGAGGAAGATCAGCGCAGCTCTTGTGCAGCCTGGAGACGCTCAGTCGATGGAGGGGATAAGGGTGAAGACAAATTGGGTCTCACTGAGTGGAAATACCCCAAAGACTAATCCCAAGCCACAGCAATCGCGGAGGGTCTGGCGAGGCTGATCTGATACGAGTAATGAAAGTATACTGGTGCTGATGGGAGGTTCTTGTACAGGACACAGACGAGAAAAATGGAGGCACTTGATTTAACTTTCAGGATAGTTTCAGTGTCCTAAACTCAGGGTCAAGCAATAGTTCATATAACCGATGAACAGATTACTACACAGACCGGCTTCTGCATTACTACCAGTGTTGGGACTAACACGTTATTAAGTAACGCGTTACAGTAACTACGTTATTATTGTGGTAACGAGCACGGTAACTAGTTATTATGCCAAAACCAGGAACGCGTTACTCGTTACTGGGATTTAGATAGGCTCGTTACTCGTTACTTCGGGTGGTGGATATCGCGGAGCTTCCACAGAGTCAGTAACATTAGCAAGTGGTGGAGGCCAGCAGGTGGATGAAGGAAAAGGGAGGCAAGAGGAGAGACCCGAAGCGGCCGCCGGTCCGCGTGTCAGGTGAACTGAACTTCAGGTAAGAAGTTATGACCTGCAGTCTATCTGAGTCAGATATAAACCAAGTTTAGGTGGAGTTTATTTTCGTTATGCTGACATTTTCGTACTGCGTGCTAGCTAGCATGACGGAGTTTCTATACAGCTGGGTGGGTGCTATGTTACTGATGTTGAACTTTATTTTGTTCATACGGTTAATTATTAGAGTTGCCAACCGTCCCGTAAAAAACAGAATCGTCTGGTATTCAGAGAAAATATTACGCGTTTCGTACTGAGGTGAAAAGGAACACAGTTTGTCCCGGACTTCAGCTACAATGAAAAAGACACAAAGCTGAAGCTGCACAGCTGCCTCTTCTTCTCTCATTCTCTCCCGTTTCTACTTCAATCAGGAAACTGATCAATGATCAGCTGATCGGCTTTTCAACAGCAGCACGTTTAAGCTTGATCAGCTGTTGTTAGAATTTATTTAATATTAATTTCTAGTATCAGCTGATGTTTGCTGGAGCCACAGCTGTAAAGCTGCTGGTCATGATATCGGTTTGGTTATCTGGTGAGAGGGAAACATGAAGATGAAACCAGGAGATGTCCTTACTGAATCATCAGAGCTGAACAGGTGACGGAGAAACAGGTTTACCTTTTAGGTGACATGAATGAGTTGAAGGGAAGTTATGAACTGTTTCTGAGAGACAAATAACACCAGGATCCTTTTCTACGTAGCTGACAGCTGGTAACTGTGCAGGGGCGGGTCTAGCAAAGTGTTGCCAGGGGGCCAGGTAGGGCATTAACAGGGAAAGGAGGGGACAAGGAAATACTTTTCTTTATTATTCTCATTTAAAATATCTAGCTTTTATTAAATAATTATCTGAGTCTTACAACAAACGATTGATAGATTGATACATATATACCATCAGAACAGTGTACATCACTGTCACAACAGTGTTTATTTTCATTCAAAGGCTTTATGATTTTTCCTATAATGGCGGGCCGGTCTCTAGTCAAAATGCCTGGGACGATTGTTTTGTCCAAGTCCAGCTCTGTATGCAGCTCATCTGCAGTCTGGTGTTACCTACATCTTCCTATTCAGAAGGCAGAATTTCCAAGTTCTGAGTACAATCAAAAGCACCACGACCGCAGTTTTTGTGTTGATGTAAAAAGCAGGCTAGAATCATGGCGGGGGTCAACGACGGTCCAGGCGTGGGATTTCTCTCGTGGAAATGTGCACATTATTTTTTCCTTTCAGTTGGTAGGTGGCACAGTGCACTTGTGGCAAGTAAGCAAGCTAGAAGACTGGCAGTCTTGCTGGGTATCCAGTTACAGAAGCAACACATTAACAAGAGAATTCTGAGTAAAACCAAAGTTACTTTCCCTAGTAACTAGTTACTTTGAAAGTAACGAGTAACTTGAAGTAACTGAGTTACTTTTTTAGAGAAGTAACTAGTAATGTAACTAAGTTACTAATTTAAAGTAACTTACCCAACACTGATTACTACATATAAACTAATCAGTCACTACTGTTAAAAGAGTCTGTTAGCAGCGACGTCCCTCGTTATTTTACACTGGGTTTGATGGGCTGCGTGAAAAGAGCTGCAGAGGTGCAAAGCTGCAACTTTTAACTTTATCTCTGGATTTAGTCCGAATCTGAATCTTGCAGGTGTAAAGTGAAGCCAAGACTAACTAAGGTCGTCTCTGTGACCGTGAAATGCCAAGACTGCAGGAGAAGACTGAGGTGGCACAAGACAGGATGGAGTGGACCACCGAGGTTAAATGTGTAACTCCTGGAAAAACGGAGGTTCTCGTACTCGGCCCAGACTCGTCATCCAGTTATCTAAGATTTTCAAACCTTTCCTGTCAGCCAATAACTTTGAACCCTGAGTACACATTTTTAATTTACCTCAGTTTTCATGAGCACTTCAGTAAGGTTGCAAACACTCGACGATCCATTAGCTCCTTTAGGGCTGTATAGCAGATCAGGTCTTCCGATTGGTCCACGCTCATTTTAGACCCAGACTGTTCTAAACTTCAGGACTCGTCAGGCTAAATCTACATGCTATTTGTATCCTTGTGTGCCTGACTGTGTGCTGGAACATCTTTTTTATCTAAACTGTTTTATTCCAAAGTATTAGAAGTTGTAGTGAACCCTGACCTGATGCGGGTGAAAGCGTAGAGGAGATACGCCGCCGTGTTGCCTCGGTCGTCCAGCATCTTATCAAACGAGAAGACGTAGTCGTTGTTGCGGTTGTGGGAGAGGTCGGCGTATTTGATGCAGCCGAACGCGACGGCCCTCTGAGCCTTCGTGAGCTCCTCTGGAGTCAGGACCTGCAGAAAGAAGATTTTCTTTTATTAAAGCAGACAATCTCTCCCCATCGCCGTCTTCGCCCGCCGTGCTTTATGGCATTAAAAATGCTGATAAGTGCCGTTTTAATCAGCTTGTAATTACTGAAGGCAGATCTTCACCTTCTGCTTCCAACAGTTAAACCAGTGAGATGAATTTAATCCAAATAATGAAACCAATTTACTATCCTCGGGCAGAGATTAAATTGACTTATCGAGTCATAGCCTTCCCTTGAATCTGTGTGTGACGTGTTTGATACCGTAGGGAGTGAAGAGGAGGATTATGAAGATTTCATGATAGTGATTAAAAAACAAAAAAAACTGCAGTCAAGCAGAACACAGCAGATAGAAGAAGTGACGTGACAGGACAAGGATTAATGGCACAGGAGGTGAAAACAGGGCTGCGAGTAATGGGCAGGTTAAATTTGAGGACAGGTTTGGAACAAATGGCCACTTTTCCACTGTAGAAACTTCCAACGTTTACACAAACTGCCCTTCGTCTGTTCCTCCAGCTGTTTCCACTGTGATGTACAATCAACTGAACTTTCAAATCATTTTGAGATGGCTTTGACTGAAACACCAAAATAGAGCTCGGAAAAAACATAGATAAATATGATGGGAATATTGGTTATGTAATGTGACTCTGGCTCTATGAGCATTGGTGCACAGAGTGCCCAATCTACGACCGGGTTCAAGCTTTTCCGGCCGATTTGCCATGACGACAATGGTCTAGCTTCTGATTTTTTTCAGATAATATGGAAATGAACTGTGAAAATATCCTGCAGTCTACATAAACAGAAATTCACATTAACTACGTATATTCAGAGAGTTTGCAACAGGGTTGGGTGATATTTTACAACTGACAAGCATCAGTCCAATAATTGACGATGGGCGATATATTCACGCATGCACAGACTTTTGATGGGCGGAGCAATGTAATCATGCACAGACCGATTTGTGCATTTACAACACAGAAGAAGTCCAAACATGGACGAACTAATTTCCCCCCAAAAATTAGTGCTGTCAGCTCGGGATGGGTTCATTGTTAATCGCATTAGTTGTCATGACCACGTTAACGCTGACAGCACTAAAAAAAATATAAAAGTTGCCAATGTGGGATTTCTTTGGCTTTAAACCAGATGAAAGAGGTAAACCTAAGGATGTAACCAAAGCGGTGTGCCGCTTGTGCAGACGTTTAGTCCGAGCAAAGTACTCAAACACGACTAAATTTTTTTTCTTCTGTTGACTGCTTCTATTAGCTCCATTATTATTAGCAAACTTACTCATGGGCAAATAAATAAATCGCCCTTGTAAAAAACGACCGCCGATAGTCAATATATTGGTCCAATCGCCCAACTCTAGTTTGCAATCACTCTGCTTTTCTAAATTAGATCCAAGAGTCTGAGAGTGACTGCAGTGAGGTGGACTGTGATTGTTTGTAGACAGGCTGCCTCCCACAACGCAACCTGTGCAATCAGCTTATGACCCGAAGTGGTCGACCAGTGAGTGGTCGAGTGTAAACCTCTGGTTGACCAGTTGTTTACAACATCGAACAAATGTGACCAAGTTCAGTGCGATCGCTTATTTTTCCTGAACAGAAAGACAAATCAAGTACTAAAACCTGCAGTCCCGCTAATGTCCACTAGAGGCCGCCTCCAAACGTGAGTCAGTCCCCATAGACTGCCATGTTAAGACGACCAACCTTACAGTCGTAATAAACTGTTCACAGCCCGCTATAAAATACAGTTTTGGTCTCCGTCAATACTTTCCACCTTCAACAACTACAATGGTTGAATTTTTGTAATTATTCCCAGCAGTGGAACAATTCTGGGCTCTGAGATTCTGGAATACAAAAATGTAAACATAAATATTTTATGAAATGATTGCAGTAAGTGTTTTTAATCATCCTGGCATTCACAGACATTTGTCTCCCGGCCGAGTCTTCCATTTTCACTCCATTTATGAACCAAATCCTAAATTCAAATCCCCCTCCTGCTGCAGAGCCTCTAAATGACATCAATGTGTTTTCAAAATTACTGCAGCAGATACAAGGTTTACTCATTTTTGTCCCATCTTTTCAAAAGTGTCGAGGGTAAAAGTCTGAAGTGGAAATTTCCGAAATGTTCTATAAAAATATGAATCTTTAAAACGCTGCCTTCCCCTCCTTTCATTGCATTCTGCCCTGAATCTTAATCCCATCTTTCAAACGGGGCTTGATGTTCTTTTATTTAGTACTAGAAGGTGTATGTTACTTCGCTGAGCTCTCAGAGTGGCTCCAAAGAAACAATAGATCTCATCCCCCTGGTAGCTGTGACCTCCTGATTCAAGGACAAACCTTCAATGTTTTATAAAATCTTGGATCCTTTATTGAATTACAGCAGAACAGAGCGAGCTCTGAGAGTTTAAAGGGAAGCCTCTATAATCTAAGACTGAGAAGCCTCTACTCTAAGAGTGCAGGAGAAAAGAAATAGCCTTAAAGACATATTCAGACGTTTAATAAGCTGGAGCCAGAAGTACTCGACAACTGGTCCAAAGATGGGCGAACTGATTACTCGTCTAATCAAAGAAAGGCACTTTATTTTAATTCTCCTTGTATTTAGGCAGAAATTCACATATTTATCACAATTTTTTGCTCCTAATACACAATTATTTCTTTTAAATGAGATATCCTGATCAAGGGTCGCAGTGATTCTCCAAAACCAGTGGTAACTTGTTTCTTTAGAAGAGGGTGAGTGACATAAAACAGGCCTGATCCATTTTTCTGATGTGTTTATACTGACATATACTCAGATTACATGCACATCTTTGGAGTAAGTTTTGCTTATATGTGGAGCTGCTGTTTTGAAACTTGAGTGAGGAAGACTGATGGTCTTATTTTGATGTAGTAACAGGAAGAGCAACCATTACAGAGTGTAGATTAGAGAAAATCCTAAATAAATTCAAACTTGTGTACCCAACTCTTGTTTTAAAAGGCGAAGATAAAAATAAGTATATAAAGTAAAATATATACTAGAATCTTTAGAGGATCTAGTGTCGTTAGGTCTAGAACACCTGATTACCAGGTCGTACAGCTTAATGGGGTGCTTCAGTGACCTCACCTGCCATATCCAATTAAAACCAAGAACCAGGAATGAGAAATGCTAAAATAATCATAAATATAAACCTTTCTGAGACCCTCAGAGTCCAGCAGGATGTTTTTATGACCAAAGGGGTTTATGACTAATATTCTACTCAACCTGGTAACACGTTAGCGTTTCTATGCACGTGCCTGAAAAATAAGGCTGAAGCTGAGTCACTAGAGCGACTAATCAGCCGAGCTGTTACATATACATCCAGCAGATTCTCAGACCAGTTTAATCGATCTCAGACAGCCTGAGTGTTTGTCAGTGACACGCCTTTGCGATGCTGAACGTACGTTAGCTGTGTGACTTTTTCAGAAAACCTGACCTCTGAACTTGAGGTTACCTGTAGAGGCACCTGTGGTTTTAATGTGAATTTAATTCATAAACACCGCCTGATGCCTGCCCGGCGCTTCAGCCTGATGGAGAAAATGAATGAACAGCTGAAGTGGTTGAAGGATTATTTTGAACTGTGAATCATGCAAAGCTACTTCACAAATAAAAATATGGAGCTAGAATGAGGAGAAGCCCCGTCGTGCTCAGAAAGGTTCCTGCTCCGTACTACGAGCTAAAAAACCCCAAAAACTGAGTTGTAAACTCAACAATCGCCCTCAGTCCCTGCAGCGAGGATCAAAATTCTTACAGTCTGGTCTGAAAGGTGCTTTTCTAACAGCCACAAAAGGACAGGTCAGGGCCTGAGAGGCCAGGATGTGTGTGACACACGGGGCAGGATGAGACAGGAAGGGCCAGAAAATAACAGGAAATAAAAGCACCGAACACAGAAGACACAAAAAAATGAGGAGAGAGCAAAGTGTGAAACATCACAACTGCTGAAAACAAACATGAAGGAGCAGCAGTGTTAGAGAGCGGGCTGAGGTTCACGGAGGCCACGGCTGGGGTTTGTTTTTAATGAGGCCGGGTTAGCAGATGGTAGACGTGGGCACCGACCCAGACGGAGCGAGGAGCGCCAGGCCGGAGAGGCCTACAGGGAAGCGGCGCTGGCACCGGCTTCCCCGCAACCTTCTCAGCATTAAAATCGCTGCAGTTCAACTGAAAGTCACCGACTGTTTGCACCACACCTAGTGCTCCACATAATAACTTAACCGGGTCAGGTTCTCTTGTTTTTCTTCTCTATAAAAAAAAGAAAATCTCCCTGCAAGTTTAACATCACAGAAACACCTCAGCACCAGCAGGTGAGACACGGCGAGTCAAATTAACAGGAACGTCGAGAGTCTCGCTGTGCAAGGCGGAGAGAGTGGCTAACGATGGCCCGGGGAGGGAAGAAAAGGATGTAAACAGGTATTCTCTGAGTTGAATCAGGCAGGAAACACTTCCCACCTCCAAACAACCAAACAAGCAGCTCTTAACGAGGTCCATGCGAGCCGGTGATGGAGGATCAGGGCCGGGTGGCGGCGGCGTGGTTTGGTTTGAGGAAACAGAGAGGAGGGAAAACACGCTGGCAGAAGTTTGTTTTTGTGAAGAATGACTTTAGAAAAGGGAAAATAAACAACTCGAGGCTCGAAAGACTCGAAGGACTCTCCGCTGACAAATGCTCAATCCACCGAAGATAAAAAAAACGTGAAGTCTGACATTCGTCTGAGCTTTGAGGCTTGAAATGGGATCGCTGGGTCATCAGTCAAAACTCAGAGGCAGTCAGCAGAGAGTCAGGAAGTTTATGAAACACAACTTCCTGCTTTATCTGTGCAAAAACTTTCATTTAACACAGAATATCTGCTGAACTCCGCTTCCCTTTTACCCTCCACTAACCTCTGCCCACCTTTGGTTTCCCATGATGCACTTTGCCTCTGTGTTTACACACCAGTCAGTAGGGCTGCTCGATTATGGCAAAAATGATAATCACGATTATTTTCACTGAAATTGAGATCTCAATTATTTGACGATATTTATTTAACAATAACAATGTATTGAATAATGGCTTTAAAGAGGTCAAAAAATAATATAAAATAGTGTGCAAATACTGATAACAGTGCAAATGTTTGCAATATAAAAAATAAATGAAAAATGTAAACATCTATGTTTAGTGAACTTCAAAATCCTGCATAATACTGGTTGTTCACTGTGTTAATTGAGCAGTGGTCTTTGGCGAGGAAAACGTTACCGCGTTTGTTATCTCCGTGTGTCTCTGGGAGCTGGTGGGATATTTAGTCGCGTTGTACAGGGTAGCGTGAATGGAGGTCTGTGAGGATGAAGCAGGTGTTGTCGAGAGTTTTTCTCTATGTTCCTTCATTGTTTGATCGTGTGTCACTTTGTGAGCGGTCTTCAAATGATTGAATAAATTTGTAGTGTTGCTCTGTGGTGCAGCTACGACACCGTAGCAAAGTTTCCACACTATGTCTACTTGATCCACGTCTGACTCCGTGAACCCATAATGTTTCCACACCACCGAAGTCGTTTTACCTCTTTTCAACCAACGGCATTCTTTCTGCAGCAGCCATCATCCTCTCCTCTCCAAATAACTTCTGCTTAGCTTTCCGAGCTTCCCTCGGGTCCTCTTAATTGTTGTGACGCGTGTTCGAAACGCAGAGAGGTGCGCTCGATTTGCCACACGGAGCAGCGCGAGAGGAGGAGCTAATAATCGGCTCAGTCATTTTTAATGATCGTTGAAAGCCCAGATCGTAATTACGATTAAAATTCGATTAATTGAGCAGCCCTACCAGTCAGTTTTTTATCATTAGTTATTACTAACCACGTCCCTCTTCCTCAGTGCGTCTTCCTTTTTTTTATTTTTTTTATTCTCCCTCCCGGGTTACAGTCTGCTGGAATAATTCCTGTTATTATGATGATTTTATATCAATATTCTGTTTCAAATATTTTATCTTTTATAAGCAGACGTTTGGAGCGGCGAGGGACGCTGTCCAGCAAGTCGCTCATTATTTCTTCCCCGCGCCCGGCTTTCGATTCGCTCCGACGAGGCTTATTTTACAGTAATGACCACCTCGCTCTACAGTAGCCATTAATTCTTCCTGCTCTCATTCCGCTCTCATCCCGCTCGGAGCGAGCCAAACTCGGGAGCTTTCTCATCACGTCCAGACGCGACTGAGGCTGAAACACCACCGCCCGGCTGTTTCCCTTCATCCTCTCAGCCCTGTGTGGTCTCTTCATCCTCCTCTGCTCATGTGTGAGCTCAAACCTCTGCACACACTGTTCCTCTCGGCTGTTTTGAGTCATTAATCCAAACAAGAGCAGAACCGTTTGTCTCTGATTGGTGAATTTCACACTGATCGTCTGCTGATGAGCCAACAACAGGAAAACTATCATTCCGGTTTATAACCTGATCTGTTTTTCATGCCCTCTTTGAGCTCTTCACCTCCACCACACATTAAAGGCACAAGTTTAGAAGTAGCACCGGCTCTTCCTGCTCAGAATACACTGGTTACCCCATACTGGGCTGTACTGGGACCCCAGGTGTGGTCAGTTTAAAGATCCAATGGGATATTCCCACTGATAACCTGGGCTTTTAATCTGAAGGCGAAGTACCAAACTGTAAACACGTTTTTGATTTGTTTGATTTGTCAGCATCACTCAAAAATAAAAGAATTCCTCCTGTTTGTGGCCAGTGATCCGCATTGAAGCGCTTAAACTACGTCACGTTTTTTTGCCACTGTCTGAACGGGTTCGTTTAAATATCTAATCGTTACTCTCGGTCGGGTCCAGCGGGCTGTGGACCGACCCGGGTCCAAAGAACGTGACGTTTCCTTTTGAAAGTTATGTTGAACAGTGATTATGAGAAAAAAGTTAGATACAGCTCGTTTTAAGGTCACCAGGCCTGCAAGTTGTTATTGTATCCATTTTATAATAGTTAAGGCCAAAAACATTTTTATTGATAATAATAAAAAGACATCATCATTATTAGTGTGATTAATTCACTTCATAATACGGCCCCTGAAAACTACAGCATATTTATGATGTAAGATGAGAAAATATTGCTTTTTCGCAAAATATCCAATTTCCAATATTGTTTCCTTTAAAAATCTGACCTGTTACCTTCTTATTGTGCCTGTTTGCGTGTTTTTACTGTGTTTTTACTTGCTTTTCTTATGTTGGAGTGCTTTTGACCTCTCAGGGCCACCGTAGAAATATACTTGCTTACGTGTAGGGCTGTTCGATATAACGATATATATCGGATGACGATATAAAAACGTCTATAGTTTCATTTTACACTATTGTTTGTTTCGCAGTGTCGCAAAATAAACTGTTTACGGCAATATTTTTTGATCGTTTTGATCAATGACTGTAGCTGTTTTCTACAGTCATTGGTTTTGATGGTCACTGTAGTGGCTACATTAATTTATTAGAGTTCTCTCTTTCTCTTATATTTAATATAACCACACTACAGACGGACAAGCACCGGTTTTTATGCGTTGTCATTAGCAACAACGACGGTAACACCATCGCGTGTCCGCTTGTTTATTTTCCACATAAACCTTTCACAATAAAGCTCAAGATCCTGTTGAGACTTTTCAAAATAAACTGAATCACGTGAAAGATGCAGAGTATTTACGGATGAGTAACAAAAAAGAGCCGTCAGGTGCTAAAAAATAAACCTTAGACTCAAACGTTAGAACAGGCTTTTCCCCGCAGCACGCTGTGTAATAAATACTCACAAAGAAAACGGCGGCTGTTACAACCTATGTCTAAAAATGTATCGTTTCATGCATCAGTTAAAACACTCGACTCCAGGTACGCGACGCCCAGCTGGAAACACTTCACGCAAGTCGAGCTGCCCGACATTCACAGAATTTACAGAAAATGTTACATTTTTGTGATTTATATCGTTATCGGACGATAGATGTCTTAATATCGGGATATGAGATTTTGGTCATATCGCACAGCCCTACCTACTTACGTCATCTCGTGGAAATCATATCTAAGTCGAAATGCTCGTTGGCCAGTTAGTTTCTCTAACTGGGACTGTTGTGGAGGGCCGTCCCAGTTTCTCATGTGGAGCCTGAACTCATCGCTGCCGTGTCTGCAGCCTCACCTTGTCTCGCTCCTTCTCCTTCAGCTTGTCCATGGACCTCTTCAGTCCCTCGTCCAGCAGGTCCATAAGCCTCACCGTGTCTCCAGAACGAGTCTTAAACTTCTTCCTGAGGAGGAAACGGCAGAAACAGCGGCTCAGTGCGAGGACAGCAGGTTAGAAAACGCCTGAAGGGGCACCAGAAGTAACGGAGTCGCTGCAGAGTTTCACATCCCCAACCTGAACCAGCAGAGGTTCCACTTCCTGTCTCCAATAATTATCATGACAGCAAAACTATTAGATTACTTCTGCTCGCCTCGGGGCGATACATTTTGTACAATCAAGCAAATCAGCTAAGCATTACAAGCCGAGCATGAGCCAAAAATTTAATAACCCCCGCCTCCCCTCCCTCCTCTGTTTACTCGCAGCTATAACGGCTCCCCCCGTGGCTGCGTTAAGCTCTTATTGTCTGGATGAGCGATTATGAGAACAGCGTGATAAATTTCTAATGGAGTCTGCCGTAGTGCAGACATAGTGGGGCCAATTTACGCCCCCTCAGGTTACCACGGGGCATTTAGCGGCACTTAGTTATGGCCTCCGCGAAGCGTAACGTCAGCCCGCCGCCTGAACCCGGCGCTTCTTCTCAGGTCGACTGATTAGGAATAAACAACAACGTGACAGATAAGCGGTCAAATCACAAATCTGCTCACCAATCAGAGCGCAGCGATTGCTCACATGACGACAAGATCAAGCTCAAAGACGAGGCGCTCCAGCGCTCAAACTGCACGACAAAAACGGGAACACGGCGGGAAAAATATATCTGAGGTGTTAAAGTTTCTGAACGCGATGACTTGGAATCTGCAAACAGATAAAAGAAGAAACAAGAAAAGCAGGAGGAGGAGGAGTGGAAGAAAATGTAATGGGAGGAAAAGGTTTAAGATAAAGACAGTGGAGGACGAGTGAAATGAAAATGTCAAAGAACAACAAGAATAAGGAGAAGCTCCAGAAAAGGGAAAAAAAAAAATCAAAGAAAAAGTTAAAGTAGCGGCAGAAGAAAAAGTGAGAAAACGAGGAAATAAGTGGAAGAGAAGGAGGAAAATAGGAGGAAAGGAAGAAGGACGAGGAACACAGGAGGAGGAGAAGCAAACGAAGAAAAAAAAGAAGATGAAGAGGAAAGATGGAGAAAATAAAGGAGGAAGACGCAAATGGGGAGAAAACGAAGGAAGCGAACGAGCACTACTGAAGGAGGAAATAAGTGGAGGAAGAGGAGGAGAAGGTGTTAAACAGAAGAGGAGAAAAGTTTAATTAAACAAGTAAAAGAAGAACGAGAAGAAAGGAAGAGGAGGAGGAAGGAGACAAGGAAAGAAGATGAAAGAGGAGGAAGGAATAATAACAACACGGACTCTGAGTCCACGCCTGTATTTTCTCTCAATGATTTGAGGCTGAACTTTTTCATCTCTGCTGTCCTCCTCCTGCGCTTGCTCCTCCTCCTGCGCTTGCTCCTCCTCCTGACATGCTGAGTAAGGGAGGCTCTGCGATTTGCTGCAAACGACTAAACTGTTTGTGGGGCAGTGGCTGAAAATCCTGCGTTTGATTCATCAATGCAGAAAAAGAAATTAAAAAGAAATAAAACGAGCCTTCATGTGAGCAGCAGGAAAAACAGGAAGCCTGCCCGTCTGTCGAGCGGAGACCTCGGATCTGAAGTCGGCTTTAGAGACTTTTTTTCTTTAAAACCCATAAAAACAGTTTTATTGTTTTAGTGTTTGTTACGTGTAGTTATTTATTTGCTCGTTTACGTTTGTGGCATTTCAAAACCGTCGCAGAGCGCCCTCTGGTGGACAAACTACACAACCTCAACATAAATAAGGACCATCCAAGGATGAGGTCAGGGGCGGAGTTATAAGTGGGCAGTGGGCGTCGTCCAAGGGCAGGACCTAACCTTAATGTACACCTCTGCATTGAATCCATGTAGAAACTACGACGTAGCTTCGTGAGCGGTCAACACTGTCGTCGCCATTGACACTAAAACACCTGACAGAGTCGCACTGGTGGCTGGCTGTCCCCGAGGAGGCGGTCCTTTTAAACCTCAGAGTTGTCACATGATCCACCTCAGGTGCTTCAAACCCCACTCACACTTTGTCCCAGTGACAATGCCCCACCCCTTTTTTTTTTTTTTTTTTTTTTTTTCCACGCCTTTGCTCAGCACCACCTAACCGGTGGACTCTCCACCCGGTGATGTCATGCCTGGCTACAGTCGGGTACCTGTGGCCCTCAAACAGGATTCAGAAAAACAAACTCTACTGTCAGAGCGTGTTTTGAACTCACTTGTCCTCCCCCAGCACCACTCCAAAGCCGGCGTGCTCCACCCGGGTCACTTTGGGGTTGTACCAGCCGATCAGCTGAGCCGCGGCGAACACCACCTGGAAGTGCGTGCTCTGGAGGGGAAAACACACCCAAATCCAGTGAAACGCCCTCCAAATATCATGGTTAGGAAAGAGACGGAGCTTAGAGCTAAATCCAAACCCTCTCTGGTCGTGTCTCCACCTACCTGTCCACTGTCAGTGACATAGATGATGATGTCGGCCTTCTCTTCGAAGATTCGTTGGCGAATGGCCGCAAGGTCTGACGTGTCATAGGTGTAGCCCCCGTCTGACTTGACGATGGTGAGGGGGATGGGCTGCTCTGGGGGGAAGACGACCTTACGACCCTCGTCGAGCTCCACCAGGCCTGGGGTGGAGATTTAAAAGGATGGGGGTGGTTTAATGAGAGGGGAAAGAAAGAAGGTCCAGTCAGTCCAAAAAGGAAGAGGAGATAAAAACAGGAGGGCACCAAACATTCATGAGGCAATGCTTCCACCTGGTGGCGGCACTCAGGTACTGCAGGCTGCACTTTATTATCTACTGAAAGAGGAAAAGTGATTCTATAAAGATTTCTATGAAAATCCAAGTCAGTGTGATCAAGGGAACAAATAAGCTCTATTTCTGGTAACCCTAAATGCTCAGAAATGCCCTCCGTGACCTTTGACCTGCTGCACACTGACCTTTCTTCTCAAACTCCTTCACCACCTCAACCATCAGGTCCTGGTAGTATGACTCTCCTCTCTCGATGAGCTTGATGTCCAGGCAGTCGTAAATTTTCTGAAACTCTGGAAAAATTAAAAAAAAGAAATAATTAAAACCTGTCACAGGTAGACGGGCAGCTCTAAACAGGGGGAGGAGCTTCAACTCATCCTCGTGTCACATGACTAATTTAAGCCCAGCGGCTCTGAATCAGGGACGGGTGTTTCAACCCGACGTACCTTTCCTGGAAACGTCGCAGATGAGGTTCCAGCCTTTGATGAACTCCGGCTCTTTGCTCTGCAGTTTGACGACACACTGGTACGCCCGCTTCTTAAACTCCTCTTCCGTGTCAAAGCGCTTCTTTGACTCCTGAACGAGAGCAAGAGAGACCGTCAGCTCCCTCGTTTCACTGTTACAGTCAAATCTGAGAAAACGTGTCTCCCACACAATAAGTCGAGTTCATCTAATGAAGCCACGAGAACATTTTCCCCTCACACTGAATATGTTCAGAAGCCTCAGGGTCGGTTTAATTTGGGGCTTTTTTCTTATTTCTGCAGCATTTTTGAGCTTTAACAACTTCACAGTTACAGGAAACGTTGACATGAAACCTTCAGGGCTGAAGACACGTTTAAGCTGCAAAAGATTAATGTCTGTACCCGAATATTTGATCAGTGTCATGACTGCAGAAACTTCAAAAAGTGCATTCTGGGTAAATTTTTCAGGGTTCGCATCACCATGTGGGACAGGTGGCTGCTCAAAGCAAGTCAGAGCTCACGAAAGGTCAACTTTCTGGCTTAAAGGAACAACGGCAGCCACGTCTTTTTGTGTCTGAGCTGAAGTGACTGGTCCTGTTTTCTCACAGAACTTAAATGTTTTTCAGCCCTAAAAGTTTCATGTGAGCATCTTGTGTACTTATGAAGTTATGACGGTTAAAAAACTGCACTTGGGGTAAAAACCTTAAAGGGTCCTAACCCCATGTGGGATTTTCCCAAAAGCAGCCTGATCACACACAGAGACAGGATGAGCATGAACTGACTTTGTAGAAGGCCTGCAGGTCACTGATGGGAGGGGAGACGGTCAGGTAGTCCGGAAACATGTCCTGCAGGTGGGCGATCAGCATCCCAAACTGGGTACCCCAGTCCCCCACGTGGTTCAGCCTGCAAAAATAAAAACTCACTTTTTAGATTTTATTTCTTGAAAGCTCTTTTAACGTTCGCAGCTACGACACAGCGAGCGCGGCCAAGCTGACCTGAGGACTTCGTATCCCAGAAACTCAAACAATCGGCACATGCTGTCCCCGATGATGGTGGAGCGCAGGTGACCCACGTGCATCTCTTTGGCGATGTTTGGAGATGAGAAATCCACCACCACCTGAATGTGACACAAACACACAGGACCTGATAAATGCAGATGCTGAGACAGGTAAACCCATCACAGAAGAACTCAAGAAGACCTGCTCCACATTTTTATTCCTGGACTCTGTCAGAGCAGCTTTGCATGACTCATGGTTCATAATAAGCCTATTTTATGTTTGATCAGTGCCGTTTTAGCGTATTTAATCAAACTTTTTGACATCCGCTCTAAAGCACAAACACGCGTTTTTACTTCCTGTCACTGTTTAAAAGCAATCTTCTTTCTGCGACCCCAACCGGTCACAGCAGATGGCCCCGCCCCTCCCTGAGCCTGGTTCTGCCAGAGGTTTCTTCCTGTTAAAAGGGAGTTTTTCCTTCCCACTGTCGCCAAAGTGCTTGCTCATAGGGGGTCATATGATTGTTGGGCTTTTCTCTGTATCTGTTATTATAGAGTATACTGTACAATATAAAGCGCCTTGAGGCGACTGCTGTTGTGAGTTGGCACTATATAAATAAAATTGAATTGAAAAAATTGAATTGAATTGAATGTTGCATTAATATTAATTTCTGTCTCTATAGAAAAAGCTTATTTTGGATTCTCCCTCATTCACATCCTCCATCTCCTCTTCTTACTTTTCTCTGTTTTTGTGAGCATACACATATTTTTTTTTAATGTCACACTTTATATGAATAATTTCAACTCCACACAGATAAATGTAAACATGTGACTTTTACAGCACCAAAATAATTAAATGAGTAAATGTAGTTGTTTATTTTTGTAACTGAAATAAATAAATTAATAAAATAATCTAATCTGTCCATTTTCTGGTTCCTGCTATATTAAACTGAGCTCCTCAACTCATCTCTGTGTCCAGAAGTTTTATGAAAATATTTGATCTATTACGAAAAAATTGAATTTTCTTTTTCACGACATAAAAAATATTTAAAATGTGAACCTGAAATCTGCTGTAATTTGCTTTGATGTACCTCTATAAACTATCTTATTGTTTGTGTGTGCGTGTTTGTGGAGGAATTTAATTGTGAAAGGCAAGGACCGAAACAGCTGATGGGCGGGGCCTCTGTGCTACTCTCTTTGACATCACACAGAACCAGGAGTAGAAAAAATGTGCGTGAAACTGTGTTGATTACCAGATTATTAGGCACAAATAATTAAATCAAAAGCTCAAAAAGGGATCAAAGACTTCAGAGTTTAACTGAAAAGGAAAAACAGGCGGGAAAATAACTTCAGCATGTGCACAGACCTTCTTCTTGGATGGCAGTGGTGGGGGTTGCACTCCGTTAATCAGCAAGTTGCTCAGTTGTTTAGACACAAATGTCTTCTGCAGGTAGATGTTGATGAAACCTGAAAGAGACTACTTTTTTTAGACTCACTTTTTAGTCATTTATTTACTCTTTTTTTTAAATTCTTTTAATATTTATACAAACAAAGAATGATTTAAATGTGTACACATTTGACAAGGTTCTAAATTAAATTAAATTAAACTAGAAAAAGTTGCATTTCCTGCGAAAATGCAGTTTGAATGCCGTGTAGTGGAAATCGGCTTCCAAAAACAGCTGAAGAGGCAGAACTGTCTGCTGAAAAGAGGCGAAGAAGCTGAACATTCTGCTGAAAACATGCTGCAATGGGCGAGAGTCAAACCCGGCCCTCCTGCTCTCACAAAGGCTGCTCATCTCACTGAGCTAAAACACAGCTCACCCCGGCCAGCTAAATCAGCGATCACACTTGTAATGTGTTCCCATTCATCTCAATGGGCCAAAAAATTGCATAAAAAGCTTAATATTTCAAAAAGTATAAAAGTCATGAGCACCAAAAGATATAGTTGGCATTAGCAGAAAGAGCTGAAGAGTTTAAAATTTGAATGGTGAAAACTGTGGGAGTAGTTAACCAGCAAAGAAATGGAGCAACAAGAATAATAAGGTAGAGGAAGAATAAAGTTTAAAGAGAAACAGGAACTAAATAGCGTTCCTGTTACTATAATTGTATAATTGTAATTATAATAAAATAAATGCTTGAATTAAGATCTATGGGAATAAGACGCGGTGTCTTGTCTCCAAACACAGTCATCATTAAAGGCGGAGTCTCTACCTGGTCCTGCAACCTCCGTTTTCTGGACGAGTTCGTTGTCTGGAAGATTTTTGATGATCTTCTCTGCGATCTCCCTCGGGTTCATCTTTGTCCCCTTCGCCTTCAGCATCTGCAACCCGACAGCCAGAGACAGTCTGGCTTAAAGAATCTGAAGCAAAGCTTTTTAATCTGACCTGCTGAGACCAGGACACACTGCACAGCTCAAAGACAATCCTCTAATTTGACTCAATGCAGCTGCAGCTTTTAAAACTGAAAAATCATAGTAAGCTATTATAAATCACAATAAGCAACCAGAAATGAAAATAAGGCACATTAATTCTTAACAAGCCACCATAACAATCATAATTCATAACAAACCATCATAAACCATTAATCATAAACTCTTCAGTTTTCGGGCGTGGCGGTCTAACCTGGGACATGCTCATGGCGCTGTTGCACTGGTAGTCCCCAAACTTGGCCTGCTGGCTGGGCGCAATGGAAAGTGGCGGGTTGTCGAGCTCGGGGCAGGAGGCCCGGATGGCCTCGCCGAAGACCTCCTGAAGTCGCTGGTTGATGTTTAACATGGCTTTGCCGCGGTGACTCAGTGACTCTTCCTGCAGACTCTGAGGACAGGACAGAAAGGTGTAATGGTTTTTCATCAATCTGCTTTTCTCAGGTTAATATTAAAATGCCTCAGGACATTTTTCAGCAGAGTGTCACTCACCTTCTTCAGGATGTTGAGGCGGTACTTGAGTCGAGCGTTTTCCTCCTGCAGCTCTTCCAGGCGTGGAGATGGACTGAGGTTCTGTGAGTTTTCAAGATTTTTGATCTCTGCAGACAGACGCTGGATCTCTTGCTCCTAGATACATCAAAATATTTCAAGAAGAAAAGAAAGGAAAAAAGTTTCCACTGGAGCTGCTCGAAATGTACAAAAAAGCTTTAACACGTTCCTATAAATAATAAATATTTGTACCCCAAGTTCCGGCCTGAGAAAATGCTTTAGGGTCTTACATGCTGTCCATTTTTGTAAAAATACCATTTTTAAAGGAACTGTATCAGTATAAATATTTTTACCTCTATTACTTACATAAATGATCATTAAAAGAGGACCAAGTACAACACCTTGTGGTACACCTCAGGAATTATAAAGACACATACATTCATAACCTTTAACAGTTTATACTCTGTTTCTGTATTTCACTGTTGATCTCTTATATACTGGTGTGTTTTTGAGATTTGTAAACTACTGTGCAAAAGTCTTGAGCCACCCCTGATTTTTAAAAAATATTTTTCTTTGGATATTAGCTGTTTCATTTTTACTGGGGTATGTGCTAAGCCAGTTAACATGACCATGAATCATTCAAGTATAAAACAAGGAACCTAATTCAACAAATGAATCAATGTCATTATGAGCACTTAAGACCTACGTCTGGACTTCAATTAAAACTGTTTTTTTTAAACAACTTTAAACACATTTTTGTTTATTAGAAAAAAAAAGAAATAAAAAAAAAAAACACAGCCTTGGGTTACGTGAGATTAGACACTTTCACTTTTACTTTCTTCAGCTAAACAACATCTGCAGGATCATGCCTGCATTCTTTTTAACCCACATAATATATGTTTTGACTCAGCAGAGAAACCTGCCAGTGGACTTTCTCCGATCAAATCTTCTCAGATCAGGTAGCTGATATATCTTCAAAGCCATTTTAAGGCAATAAACAGAAAATAAGGAAGTTAATGAGTTCCCGAATGCGTGGTGGACAGGTGGGTAAGCGAGAGAGCTGAGCAAATAATAACTGTATGTATAATGTATAAAAAGTTAATAATACATTTTAAGAATTTTGACAGGGTGCACAGCAAAGTTAATATAGCCAACTTACACTAAAATTACATGTGAAAAACATTTCAGTTAAGAAAATAAAAAAAAAAAACATTTTCTATAAGAGTTCAAGTGAAACTAAACAATTTGTGAACTTGGAAAACTAAAATAAAATAAAAAATATACATTTAGTTTTTCAACTTGTTAATCTTGTAAAATTTGTTAGAGCTTAGCTGATGAGGCTTTTACGGAATTTCAATGTCTGCAAGACTGAGAGTCAACGGCTTTCAAAAGAGAGAAGTGAAAGATTAAAAACTAAACTAAAATTAAACGTTTCAAGCAATAAAAATGAAAATGAAGCAAACCTGCTTTCAAAAAACAACTGAAACTAAACTGAATTCAAAACTTAAATTTGCAACAAAGTAAAAAAATAAGAAAATACAAAACTATCACTCCACTAAAAGGACAACCTTTAGTACACCATATAACTGAGTAATTAATAACTACTTCTTATCAAACAATAAAGCAAGTTACTCCTTTTCCAGCAGCTCAAGTTGCGCTGTGCAGTCTTCTGAAAACAAAATGCAAAAACACCCACATCAAATTTACTCTTCAGTTTATTCAGTAAAAGAGTCTCATCGCTTAGCGTGTCCAAAATCAGATGCAACAACTAGCAAGCGCCACACAAAACAGAAGGAAAATTAGGAACCAACAACTTTACCTAAAGTCCACTGAACAGAAGTGAGCCTCGGAGTTCACAAACAGATGGCTGTTGTGGCTTTTAAAGTCTAGCTCAGGTCGCGCTGGTTACACACCAACATCACACCACAGGACACCAGCAAAGTGATAACAAAGCAGACCTTCCAAGTCTTTAAAGTGCGCACCGTACACCAAAGCAAAACTGAAAGAATTTTTTTTTTTTTACAATGTGTGCACAACAGCTGATGCAAGAAATGTTTTCATTGCAAACCAGAAAGACAAGCGCTCTTTAAGCTCACCTATTTCCCATCATACGTGTTTACTTACCTGTTAATGGGAACTATTTCAGAAAGGCCTTAAAGAGTGGTACAGGTATAAATACACTGTCCAAAAGAATAAAGGAAGTCAGTTAAACTTCTGAATTACTGATGTGATCAGTTAGTATCAGGTTATTAATCAGGTTCAGCTGCTTTGCTGTTAATGATGTTAACCATCGGTGCAACGATGAGACAACCCCCAACGCTCGCCTGGTCCAACAGAACACCTCAGAGACGTTATGTTTCAGCCCGTCCAACGCCACCAGGGTAAACTTCAGACTGAGCACAAGCTCACTGACGCCCTGGTTAGATATCCAGCATGGTTTTTTTTTCACACCTTTGAATCTGATGTGTCTTCAAAGTGTATTAAAAACCTGCTTAATCTCCACTTGAGGGCAGCAAACACCACCTTAATGGTTAGATTTAAAGGTAAGGACTGCTCACGTTTTTATTTCAGATATTGGGTCTGTACTTGTGACATTATGTTTTTTCATATTGTGAAACATGCCAGTAAACAAACTGAGGCAGACTAACTGTAATTTAAAGGTTGCATGAAAATCCTCACATATGTGACTCTGCAGGTTAGTGCAGGATAAACAGGTTAGTTTGCTGCACTGTGGTGGATTTAAAGTGAAGAACAGTGTGTGACTGGTGCACAGTGGCTGTGGGTTCATGGTCACAGTTAGCTCACATCAAGTGTAGCAGAGATTCATATGAAGTTTAGCTGATGATGCTGTGATTCTGACTGAATTCCACTTTCATATTAACTTCATACTGTCTAGTATAAAGACAGCATAAACAGTGTACTGTCAGTGTAGAGGATGGAAATCAGCCAGGACGACTACTGAAACATCTGCTCACATCTGGTTCAATTCACTTGTGTACATCCACAGAGAGCAGCAGGTCAGCTGATCACAGCCTGTACACTAAGAAAATCTACTGGAGCTCTCAATAGAAATTATTATGAGTTGTGATTCTTTTCCCCACACAGAGGCATTACAACTGATTCCTCCACCTGCTGAATCCACTTTAACGCCTGACTGGACACATTTTCCTGTTTAAACGCAAAGTCACCCTCCACACTGTAGGTAACACAAAATACAGCTTTCTTCTATTTTCCTTATTTTTCTTCAGATTCAAACTACAATTAGAATTAAAAAGTTTGTATTCCCAACGACTGATATTATTTTATCATTATGTTAATAAAGCACAAGGTTCAGTTAGCTTTGCATTAAAACAGGCGGTAAAAAGGTCCTTCAAGGAGATACTTTTACTTTCTTACTTTGAGTACATTTCAGACTTGGTACTTTCCCTTTTATTTTTAAAACAGTATTATCTGTACTTCTACTTAAGTACAGAATGTCTGTAGTTTTGCCACATCTGTCCTTATTGTGCATTGTTGTATTGTGCAACAAACCAATTACCGCTGGGGGTGGGGGGGGGGGGGTCATTTATTGATTCATATACATAATATATATCATAAAAAAAGGAGCTCCAAGCTCCCAAACAGTGGGGTGAAACATTTATTTTTCTGAAAAAATAAGTTTGATGCCAGGGTTAAATAGAGAAAAATGTTCTCGCCAGACTCAATTTAAAAATCTTCCGATTTAACTCCTCCTTTCATTTTCAGTAGTCACTCATCTTTCTGGGCTCCACTGTACACAGGTAATAACCAATCACATCTGGTAAGTCCGGCGCATATGTGACTTACAGTAACGAAGCACAGCTCTTTAACAACTAAAAACTCTTCATGCCATTCCTTCTTCATGTGCTGTCAAAGCAGTGTCCTAGAACAAATCAAAGGGACCTCTGACTACAATAAGACACGTTTGATTTAACAAACTTAACCCGAATTTGACACTAATGCATAGATATTCAAACAAAGCATTTCTGGTTTGATCGATACTGCACCTATTTAATAAACAGGCAAAAAAAATTTTAAATTAGTACTTTTTTTCATTAGGTCTGGCGGAACTTTGCAATGTTGCTATCCGGCGGCAGGACGCGCATTTAGCCCTGCAGCTCGCATTAACCACTGACCTGTTGCTGCAGCCGGGCCGTGTACTCGGTCACAGGGTCTCCCATGTTCCTGAAGCTCTGCGGAGAAACTCTTCTGTCTGCTGGACTTGGAATCTCGTGGCTGACGAAATACAAACCGGAGGAAAGGAAGAAGCCCGTAACTTTACAGTCCACTTCCGGTCCGGGGAGCACTTCTTCATCGCTGCATTGAGCCGGATTGAGAGCGCCTCCTGCTGTATCGGAGCTTCCAGGCGTGATTTCAGTGGATGTTTTAGCTTATTGTGCTTATTTTCTGACACCGTATCGATCACAGTGATAAATTAATTTAGTGGATAGAAAAAAAATAAAATGTTTAACAGGTGCAGCTCGTTTACCTAAAATTCAAACTACGCACACAAACAAGCAGCAGGAGAGAGCATGACATTACTATATGAGACTATTTGATCTTTTTAATATTCTAATATATTCATCTAATTTATTTCATATTGTTTATATTTATAATTGGTAATACTACATTCAGTGCAACATTACAGTGCTGCAAATGCATGTCTGTTAATTGATGACAGTCCAACATCTTATATTCTTATCTTTTGTAAGTCTTATCGTGTCAGTGGTTGTGTTTTGAGTGATACTTACCACATGACACACATAAAAGTCATTTTGGTGTGTTTGCATGAAGAAAATCTTGGTCTTGAATCTCTTTACCCTCTTACTTTGGTTAGAGAGTTACTTGTTTTGTTGTCTCAGGAGCAAATCTTTGCTTTTTTTGTAGATGATGTGATTCCGCTCATATCAGCTCAAGAATACAAAGTATTTAAAAAATAAATAAATAAATAAAAATTTCTTCTCTCCAGTTAATGACTGGCATGTAGTCCTAAAATTGTTAGCATATAATAAAAGAAAAGGGACTAAGTCCAGAACCCTGTGGTATCCCACAGAAGTAATTTAACAATTTAACAATTTAATGCCAACTTTTCAGATACCAGCATTTTAATAGTCATTTTGAAACCTCTTTTGATAATTAGAATTTCAGAAAGAAAAAGACTTGCCTTTATCATCTCTGCTCTCATGGATTTCAGGACAGAGCAAAGAAAAACACACAACACCCACACGAGTAGAAGAGAAGAACTTTTTTATTTGTTGTGAAACTACAAAACATATCGTTTGTTTTTTGTGCTGGTGAAATATTTACAACTCTGGTCGACAGTACAGTGTCTGAGAATAAAATTCACAGCTTTTCAGGACTCTTATGATAAAATGGAAAAAAAAAAACTCAAACCCCCCCCCCCCTTCAAAAAAAAAAAAATCACAGAAGTGCAATAAATACATGCAGTGTGTTTCTCGTAGCCGCCTGCAAACACATCACCAGGTTTGAACAGATTCATCAGATAAAATAAACATAAAAGCACAAAAAAACAAAGATTTGCCTACGTGATGAAGAAGAATCATTTGTGGCTAACAGCATTTGTTTTTTTAAAAAAAACCTACATTGCTTCATCCAGATGTTTCATATAAACGACTCTTTTTTAATCAGAGGTTAACCGCTGGATTCCTATGGCTCCAATCTACTCGAGTACACAGAGGACGAAAAAAAAACGGCTAATATTAAAAAAATCAAAGTTCCTCCAAGTCTTCTTACACACCCAGCGACGGCGGCTCGTTTGGACATTAAACAAAAACACCTCCACAGCTGAAGTGAACCCACTGCTCGCCCTGCAGGCGCACGCCCGACTCCATAACGTTTGTTCAGTTCTCAGTCCGAACAGTCGGTACAAACTGGAATCTACCAGCTGATCTGCTCTCGGAGAACAACGACGCATTTTTCATTACCAACTTTTTTTGATTTTAAAAAAAGATACACCAGACACGGTGAAAAAAACATGCAAAAGCTCACAAAGTGGTCTGATGAGCAAGTGTACGGTTAAAAGGTACTTTTTGTAATTCCCCTCTGCAGACTAACTAAAATGTTCACCACCAGGGGGCAGTGTTTGCTGAATGAGTTGAGCCTTTTTCAGATCCAGTTGTTTATATTTCCCTGTCGCTCAGGAGGCTTTGTCTTTTCCTGGACACTCACTGTAATGACTCGGTGTGCCATCCTGTGGTCCAAACTGGTATTACATGAAAATACAGGCCTTATTTCAATGATAAAAAAGCTCAGTGTGCAGATCAGGTCAAAGCAGCCGTTTCTTCATATTCTCTTTAGTTAATTTTGGAACATTTACAGTATTTTTTTAAACCCTGAAATTCACATCAAGTACCTTAAAAAGAAAAAAAACCTCTGGCTGCATCTTTACGGTGACATCAGCAGTCTGAGAGTAAACCAAGGGAAGTTTCAGAATGGTAAGATTGACTGGCAGGTGTTAGCTTAGCTTTAGCACCACATGCTAGCAGCTCACTATTTCCAGCGTCTGATTTTCTGTCGTGCCGTAGCAGAGGGTAAAATTACAAAAACACCTTGTGATGAAGGAATTTGAATCGTTTTACGTCAGAGGACGGGGATCAGCTTTTAAATCTTTGGTTTTGGTCTTTTTCACTGACTGTTCACACTGATGTCGGGCGATTGTGTCAGATTCACGTCCTACCGAGGCTCTTTAAGAAGTCATTAGTGTCTCGTTATTTCAATCTTATTACCTTTTTTAAATGTACATTCTAGAAAAATATATCTACTCCTACCTGGATGTGGTGGGACTATCTGGCGCTTTAATGAGGACTGAAAACACTCACAGAGACTGGGAAGCAACAGGAAGTGGAGATGACTAACAAGGTAAACGGTCAAAATGGACAATAAAAAAAACTCAATCATTTTCTAGAGCTGCTGTTTCTCTACACAGAGTTAAAAAAAGAAGAAGAAGAGAGAAACATCTGGAATGACAGCAGCAGCAGCAGCTTGGTTTTCGTCAGCTATGTTCTTCTTTACACGGGGAATGGAAACACGAAGAACAAAACGCACCGACACCATCAGCCTGGTGGCCCAGCAAGAAGGAAAGTCGGATATTCAATAGACAGCCGCTTATTTCTGGATTCAGCAGCTACAGAGTGACAACATCAGGCAGTCACAGGCACTTTAGTAACCAATCAAGGCCCAGCGTTCATTTTTAGCTCCATTTTTGGTCTCCACCACCTCCTGAATAAATCATCTGCTTCCCGCTCCATGTTCAGCAGGTAGTTTATAATCCAACATTTTGTAATAATAATCTAGAATTCATGTTAAATGTTTTCCATGTGAAGAATTTTCCACTTTTTATTATAATAATAATTATCATTATTTTGGAGAAGACTTCCTGACACACGCCTGTATGGAGGATCAAAACTGCCAAAATAATAATGGAACAGCAAACAAATTAATAAATAAATTACAAATGTAAAAAACAACAAAATTCTTCAACATTAAAGGCATTCAATTATAAAATGTAGGACAAATATCTGTTTACTGACCTTCCCTGTATTTCTGCAAAAAATTAATTTAAAAATATTAACTCATGTCACATTTTATAAATTAATAAATACCTACATGCATTTATTTTTTTGAACATTTAATGTCATTTTATTATTCACTCAGTCACATATTTTGTTTATTTTGGCACATTCAATCCTCCACATATTCATCAAACAGGTGGATACAGCAATTATCCACAATTTATCAATTAAATCAGGTTTAGAATTACTTTTTGATGTTCCCTTTACATTGACTCAATACCATCACTTTATTATTATTTACTTTTTTAACGCTTTTACTTCTAAAAGGCACCATCATTAGCTACTTTACCAAATGCCTGCAGTAGATGTCAGGAAAGATTTGATTTCTTTTGGTTCCTGCTGCTTACGGTGCTGAAAAATGAAAATTTCTTGTGCCAGATTTCTTTTTGCCTGTTTATGTAAACACTACATTAAACATCAGTTTATATAGAACGTGTCAGGAGTCTTTGGGAGTGTGGTTTTTCTAATATTTACCAACTCCTGAGGCTCTTTAGCTGCTCAATGCTTCAATAAGTTTGATCAAATGTGTCTTTCTGCTGGTTTTCAGAGCTTCAAACAGACTGAAACAAGCAGAAAAACTGTTTAAATCACCAGCTGGGGAATAAAAGACGATATGCTGAGTTTTGCTGGGGCACCACACTAACGCCATCCAACAGTTTTAAGTGCAGAAGGTCCAGTTCTAATAGAAGTGAATGCTTCACAAACATCCAGTTACAGGTGGAAACGTGAGGGCAGGAAGTCTGAAATTAAAACTGCAAAAACTGATCAGCCAATCAGAGAGAAGCGCAGGAGCTTACGAAGCAAAGCTGGACTTCTGTCTTCCTATTGGCTGACGACTCAGTTTTTTTTTCAGTCGCTTCCAGTCAAACAATCATGCGATCAATAACAAGTTCACAGTCATCAGAAATGCGTTTGAGATCACTTCCTGTTTCGACAATCAGAAATCGTTCCAGCGTGAGGCAAAGGTTTCCAGACGTTTAACTTTCCAAAAACCCACATCAAGTTTTTCTTTGTTCAAACTTCTACCTCAAGTTTCTTAAAGTGCAGACTACCCGATCGACTACCTGAGTGTTAGTGTGAGTTAGTGCTGTTTCTACACCGATGTGTTTGTGTGACGAGAGACGATGATTACGGATTACGCTCAGAGTGACACGTCTCCTCGGAGCTGCTGTCGTGCAGGCATGCTGACGTGCTACGCACACCTGAGCCGTCAGCACGACGTCGCTCAGTTTACAGAAAACTTACAGTTTGTGCCAGTGTTTGAAGATGACGGCGCTATAATCCTTAAGATTTCAGTCTAGGGTCAGTTTGGCAGTAAGCGTGGCAGCTTATTTTTAACTCTTCGGCTCGCAGAGAGCAGCTATGCATTAATAACAGTTCAAAATAATCCTTCTTTATGGCAGACTGGACCTTGGTGCAGCCCCTCAGTTAATCCTCTCTGTGAAGGAAGCTGTTTTAGCCCCTCCCCTTTAAGGAAGGCTTTCTTTTGATTGGGTGGAGCCTGAGATGGCCATATTAAAAATCCCCTCTGTATGACATCATACAGAACTAAGGGCTAAAAAAAATGTGTTTGGACAGAATGTTGCAAAATGTTGCCGTCTTCCAGTCTTCTAGTGTATTTTAGTCCGTTTCACTGTTTACAGTACCATTTGTACATGGTATCAGTTACTCCTGTACAGTATTTTTGTGTATTAATCTCTAATTCGCTTTTTCTTCCTGACCCTTGCGCTGCTGTGAGAGGTGAATTTCTTCAGTGATGGATGAATAATAATAAAGTCTGTATGGATCACACAGGAAACCTAAAGAACTGCAGAATTAGCTGAACACAGATGCTGCAGTTTGGCTCTCTTTGCTCCACTTCTAAGTGCCTCATTTTACAATAAACTGTAGATTTAGTGACTTAAATCTCTTTATAAATGAGCCATAACATGTGATTAGTTGTCTTTTTGGCCTCTGGAGTTTACTACGCCCTCCTTACAGTTTAACAGCGCAGTAGTTTGAAAAACTTATTTCTGTCACTTTTTAATCCACACTGGGCCATAAAAAACTCAAAAGTATCTTTAAGGTTTAAACAGGCACATGAATTATGACTGGACATGATCATGACATGGACGGGATATAATCTGAGGCTATTTAATCTTTACTTAATCTTTAGCTTCTCCTCAAAATGAATCTGACTGGATGCTTCCTGTTGAAATGCATCCTGGGAGTTGTAGCTGCCCCGCTCTAAGACACAGCTGCTTGTTTTTTGTTCTTATTCATTTAACCAGCAGAAATTTCACGTCTGTGTAGAAAATAAACCCGACCTGGATTAAAAATCTTAAGGATTATAACTCCGACGGATCTCCAACGACCTGCGGCGACTGCGGTGATTCGTATGCACAAACATGTTTTAGTGTTTCACTGTTGTTGTGTAGGGAGAGCTGCATTTAAAAACAAATTAAAAAAAATTAAACACTGTGCTGTTTGTCTGCTCAGAAAATACTCTAATAATAAAAAAACAAAACAAATCCCACATCATCTGAAGGTCAATATTAAATATCTTTAAGCTGTAGCTGAATTTTCCTTTGAGTACCATTTTTGATTTTGTGCCATTTTCAGTACAAAAGTCTTCGTATGCTCATGTGTGACCGTATGATTCTGTGCTGGAATGATTTTAAACACCTACGAGTCTAAGAACAGCCGGTTAGTAACAGAAACAAAAACAGAAAAGTGGAAACGAGAATAAAAAAGGACAAAAACAAAAGCTCCAGCAGTGCTATCGCTAATTTACAAACAAAGACTATCCACATTAGAAATGCTGAGCTCTTTAAAATTACTCTCTCCACAGTTTCAAAGGTTTTTTCCTACTTATTATTATCATCAGTGTTATTATTATTATTTATTTTAATTCTTCATAATACCGCCAGACGTTTGCTTCGTCGGGGAAGGAACAGCAGGGAACGACACCGGAGGGAAAATACTTTGAAATGCTTCTCTACACGTCGTCGGCAGGCAGGTCAGGGATGCAGGTCTTCGCTCGCGTGAAGAACGCCATCTTCTCTCTGAAACCACACACAGCAAAGAGTGACATCATCATCGTGCGCGATGGGGTCGCCACCTTCTAACTGCCCCATGAATGAATCTGTGGTGGTGGTGGTGCTTTTCGTACCTGAAGGTCTGCACCTCGGGGACCTCTTTGCGGCTCTGGCCTCTGATCTTGTGAACGTCCTTGGCTGCGGCCTTCATCATTTTCTCCACCCGCTTCTCCTGCTGCTGCTCCTCCCGAGTCTGAAGAGAACAAAACCAGAGAGTTTTTATTCCAGCGGGACAACTCTACTGTTACAGTAAAAAAAGAACAAAAGTAGAGCGCCCTCTGGAGGATTATCGGATTCATCTGCACATGAAGAGCAAAATGAGGACACAGAAATTGATTTCACCATGTAACATGTGGACAGAGGCTCCACGGGAGCCCTGGACACTCTGCGTTAAGTTCACCTGTTTCTCGGCCTGCCTGAGGAGCAGCCGGAAGCGTTCGTCTTCTTGGACCCAGGCGGGCAGCTCTTTCTGGCCCTGCTGCCTCGCCTTCTCCAGCTGCGTCTTCAGCTCCCGCAGCACCCGCAGCTCCTGCGCCAGCCGGGCCTGCCGCGTCCGGGACACCTGCAGGTCCAACTCCAGGTCCAGGGAGGTCCGCAGCAGCCCGTCTAGACCTTTAACGGGTACAGGAGGCTGAGAGAGGACAGGAAGGGGCGGGGTTAAGTGCCGAGGACAAAACACAGGGAAACATTACAACTGCAAATTTGCTACAAAATCGTCGCCTATGAACTGACAAGCTCTAAAAAATGCGACAGAGAAGCTGACAGAAACTGTGAACGAGTGCAACAAAACAGTAACACCTTCAATTTCCTCCCTGCTGCAGCACAATTCAAAAACACACAACGTCACACAACGTCACTGCTGCCTGGTTCTGTCAGTCAGACAGGCTGGGCTGAGTTTGAGCCGAAGGCAAAGAAAGAAAAACAAAAGTGCATAAAACAAAACAAACCCAAAGGTAACAGAACCCAAACATCAGGGTTTCCTGCTGCTGTTTGGGCTGAACCACAGCTCGACGCACACAGCCCTGCTATGTCTGCTCAGGTTTAAGTGCAGGCATCAGCGAAGAAGCCTGTAAAGTCCTCGATGTCTGAAGAGGGCTTAAAAGTCACCTGAGTGTTTAATAACACCTCGACTTATTTGAAAATACTGTCACCAACACCTGCTGCCGTGGAGCCTCGGGAGGCCGAATCTGCTGCCTCGACTTTAAATTAATACAAGCTGGAAATGTCAGCGCTGCATTAAACATTCAGACGGTCATTAAATATTAAGAGTCGCTTCACTGGGAGTCGTTAGCGGTTTAAAGCCTCAAAAAATGCAAATCGGCTCTCCTTTCCGAGTTAATGCGGTCAGCAAATGTGAAGGTTTGACTTTCGAGAAGTCGAGAAGCAGGAGGATCAGAAAGACGAGAGAAACCGCACCACTGAGGCTGAAACACGGGAATCGAGCGTCCCGCGGTTCAGGGTGGACAGCCACTCTCACAGGTGAAGGGGGAGGGGCTAAAATGGCTCATTACAGACAGCGCTGCACCGAGGCTCAGTATCAGATAAACTAGGATTATTATGAACTGTGAATCATGCAAAGCTACTTAGAATCACTTACTCAACAAATACCAACAAAGCTTCGATGACGAGTCTCACAAAGGAACTACATTCTTTTGTCTACATCCGCCACACAAAGTAGGCGTGACGCTAGCTAATGTCTAATGGTTCTGCAGTGATGCAGAGGCGGGGGGGCGGAGTCTTTACCCTCTTCATGCGCATGCTGCGTCTCTCGGAGGCGTTTCTGACAAACGGGGACTTCTTGGAGAGCGTGGAGCTGTCGCTGTCACTGCGGTTAATCTGCGAGGACAAAAACACGTGTTTAATGAAGTCGCAGCGTCGCCATCAGCGTAAATCCTGCGTGGGTCTCACTTACCCTGCAGATGTACTGGCTCTGAGGTCCGGGCGAGAAGGTCTTGGACCGGATGATGGTGTTGCCCCTCATGAAGGGGTTCTGCTGGCGGACGTCCGGGCGCCGCTCTTTGGGCCGAACCACGGAGCAGTGATGCAGCAACGGCAGGCTGTCCATGCTCGTCTCCTTGTTCACCTGAAGGAGAGAACCGCAGCGGTAATGAGGATGCTCACCGACCGAGGCGCCGTCACAGTTTTAGTTGTAAAACTGCTTCCTGCTTAAAAACAAACTCGAAAAAGGTCCACTGGAACAGGAAGTGATTCTTCCCAATTATCAGAGAAGAAGAACTAGAAACACAAAGCGGCTCGTTGACCTTAAAGCTGAAATAAATGGCGTTACCTTCTCTGTGATGGTGGCTGCTGCCGCCACCGCCGTCGGAAGAGGAGGGGGTTTGGTCCCCTTCTCCTCATCTTTCTCCTCCTCCGCTTCCCATTGGCTGCTCTCGGGATAAAACTCATCCTCTTCCTCCAGAGGCCCCGCCCCTCCACGCCGTGCCTTCGTCGTCATCGAACACGTCCGCCTCCAGAGGCTCGCCATGCCTGATGAAGACCAACCACAGACAAGTTCTTACTCGCTATGCCACCATCATCTTCCTCAGACTGAACACGAGGCTCGCTCATAGTTTGCGTCACTCAGATTTTCATCCTCAACACTCACCACTCGTCATCCTCGGGCGCTCCGGCTCGGTCGCCACTGGAAACGCGAGTCTGAAACACAAACAGTTTCATCAGGACGTTTTTATCCTCCAATTGTTCCAAACTTCCAGATTTTTGAGATCATTCAACAACGTCATTCCCCGTCACACTCGTAACACACACAGCATTTATGTCCCGAACAGTTTTCCACACTCATCGTGGGTCAATAGAATTCCTCTTATATTCCTACGTGACTGCATCCAACATGGCGTCTTATTTTCTATCCTTTTAAACGGATTTATGTATTTAGATTGAAGCTCGGTGACGAGTAAACGCTGAGAAATGTAGTTCTGATCCGGAGTAAGTGGTGTATTTTCTGAACGACAACAAAAACAGTGTTGCCAACTCCTCAGTAAGGAAAATCGCTATTGGCTGTCCTAAAAGTCGCTAGAAGTCGCTAAATGACGTCATCGCCTAATTTGCATAATTGGTCACGCTACTGTAATTGTAACCTACGTTGTTGGAGAGAGAAATAACATCGTGGAAGAGACATAAAGTGAGTAAAAAACGTCCTAAATGCAGTTAGAATTTATTTAGAACTACAAATTAAATTTCTTTTAGTAATTATTGTTTTTTAATGTCACAATTCCAACCCTGCTCCTTTATCCGGGTTTGGACCGGCAAAAGTGACCCGAAATAGGCACTCTGGTGGAGTTACTTTGTGTGTGTGTTTATAAGTAGTTTAAAACCTTGTGATCCACAAAACAGCATAAGAGTAAAAGAAGAACTGACTGCGTTACAGTCAGTGCGGCAGCAGCGGCTTTGCTCATGCGCGATTCATTTGCCGTTTGGACGCATAGGTGCGAACATCTCCTGTCCTGATAGCAGCTGGGGGAGGACTATCCTCCACCCGTGAGCGCTTTGGCACGGGTGAGGTGCCCACGGCAGCACCGCTGCTTGTTGAGAGTAAGAGCGATACCCACTTTCACGTCAAAAAGTCGTCATAAATAAGTCTCCAATAACACCAGAAAAAGTCGCCAGATTTGTCGCTAGTCGCTTTTTAGAAAAAAAGTTGCTAAGGGGGTTTGAAAACTCGCTAAATATAGCAACAAAGTCGCTAAGTTGGCAACACTGAACAAAGTGGATATTCTGTCTCACTCACAGCTTTAAAGACTTTTTAACCTTTTTATTGACTCATTTATCAATTTAATGACAGAAAAGTGTAAAATTGTAACTGTTACTTTTCTTCTTCCTTCTTCATGTGCGCACAAACAACTTTATTATTATGATCAATATTATCCCACAGGGATGTTAAACTCATGCTGTGACTCACTGAAAGCATCTAAATGTGTAACAAAAAGACATCTGAGAACTAAAATGAGAAGAATTAGTTTAAAATGAAACTGTGGAGAGGAAACGAAGCACGGCTCATTTCTGGGCCGCTCACCGGGCTTCTGCTGACCTCGGGCAGGTAGACACGACTCAGCAGGTTGTACCACTTGGTGCACTTCTCCTCCGAACAGCTGACATCAGCGAGGCTGATCTGAGCTCCCGCCTGCAGCGAGGAAGAGGAAGGGAGTCAGAGAGAGTCTGAGCATGTATTAAACTGTGTGTGATAATAACCTCGTTAACAGATGATTAATTAACAGCTAATGACCTTTAACAAACAATAAACCGTAAGATCCTCGATGATTAGTGAACACTATAATTATTTTTTTTACAGTGACGTACAAACTGAAACTAACCAGACACTCTTCGTGGCCCGACTTGCTGGTGTCGCACACGTCCACCCTCAGGGTCTTCTGCCGCAGTGAACTGTGGGAAATCTGCATGCCGAACACCTCGTTGAACTCCACGGCGTCTCGAGGTGGCGAGCTGCGTGTTCGGAAGAGGCAGCGAGTGGCCTCCATGCAGGGAAGCACCGCCACGCGTACATACCTGCAGGAGGCGAGGGCAAAGGTCACGCGATGATGTCACGATGTAAATGACAGACTATACGCTAAAGATGGATGTAGCCTCCTGTGGCATCAACCTCTGGTTTAGTTTTGTTTCTTTGGAGGAAAAGTTTGTTTACTTTTTGAAGAACTTTATTACTTTGAAACATCACCTAAAGGCGGAGCGGCTTGGCTGTTTTCTGTGATTATACTTACACATATTTTAGTTCATTATGATCTCAGTAAATAATCATTTTAGTTTTAGATCAGATTCCATAAAACTGCCTTGTAGAAAAGAAAAAAACGACTGAATTGAGTTTTTCTGTTGAGCGCCTCAAACACACGGCAGCGTGGCAGAGGCCATTAAACCTGCCGCGATACGTTCGAGGCACAGGAAACACACTGAGACTTCGTACATTTTCTGGTCGGTCGGCAGACAGAGGGCGCTGCAGTTGGACAGCTGCATGACGTAGACGGTGAAGCGCCGGTCTCTGGCCTCGTAACGGAAGCCGAGCTGCACCTGAGGGCAGCCGGGCGCCAGCCGGTCCTCGTAGGAGCTCAGCAGGAGGTCGGCGGGGAGGCCGGGTCTGCGGGAAACAGCACGCAAAGTTATTTTAAACTTCAGCTGCAGTTACGGGAAATCCGTCCAACGTTACTCATTTATTAACAAACCGTAACCTTAAATTTATGAAACAAAGAGCCAGACCAGGAAAAATAAAAGCGTAACAATACGAGGACAAATCTATGACCTCAAACTGAAAACCTTCGTACTTGCGCTCTGACGGTTCGTACACACCACTGTCGCCAGCGACCGACTCGTCAGACACGGCCGAGGTAACGCCCATTTTCTTTGGCCCCGCCCCTCGCAGCTCCGAAGCTGAGCCTAAAAAAACAAAAGAAGAGAAATAAATGAATGAAATAATTTAATGTGTAATTGTATTCTCCATCAGCTTTGCACGAGTCACAGTTCAAAATCATCCTTCCATAAAGCGGTGAAAAGCCGAAACAGCGACCACGTGTGGCGTCTTTGACTCCCACTCGTGTTATTTGTGTGCAAGTAAAAACACAAAACATCCAAACTGTAGAAAAAAATGATGTCAGTGTCAGTAATGAGAAATTTACCCAAAAACTTGAACATGAGTCTATCTGATACTTTGTGGGCCGAGGTTAATGAAGTGAATTAATCAAACCTGGCCTGGAGCCCGCCCAGCACTGCAAACAATAAATTAAAACTAATATAATCAATAATCTGTGGACTACATGTGATGTGGACCTGAGAAAGACTTCAGGCTCGTGTGGCTTTAACCTGATAAGAGCAGGAAACCAGACACCAGGTCCAGCTTTCACCTGAGCCTGACTCTCACTGCTGCTCTCCGAGCTCTCATTAACCACACAAAGGTGCAACAAGCTGCTGAAACGCAGCAAAAAATTAAAACATTTAAAACAACAGAACAGTTTCTTTTTTATTTGAATTAAACTTTCTGCTTTGGCTCCTCGTCTAATGTTTTGTTGATTATTAAACACATTATTCAACAACACCGACCATCACTGAAGCTAAAAGTGTCTCTCACAGCGGATTTATTTCATATTTAAACTATTTAAGTGAAGCTCAAATAAAGAAGTAAATGGGGGGAGGGAGATGAGGGTGGTAGGGGTCACGGGGTCGTCCAGCAGAGATTTGGGGGAGTTTTGCCTATAAAGCCCTCGTTACTGGTCCCAGTCAGTCTGACATCATGGCAGGAAGTCTGCGAGCGCAGGCAGAGACGAGAGCGCCACGAAAGACGTCGGAGCCGACAGCAAAGTGCTGCATGCTGCCGAAAGCAGATCAGGAGAGAGACAAGCCGGTAACAAAAGCAAAGGTAGGTCAGCGCTCAGGTGCAGAAAGGGGCCTGGGATTGGAGTGAAACGTGAAAACATCACATTCATCGACTCACTCGGTCCTAAAACACACGTGAGGCCCACAGGCCCCGCCTGATCCATAACACAAGGCAACAAAGACCCTCAGAGTAAAACACTGGGGGAAAGTTATAAAAAAAAAAAGTGAAGAACTCAAAAAACTGTCTTCAGAGTTGATGTAACTAGTGTGCTTCTAAACCCTGAAAATGTTGCTCTCTTCTGTATTTATGACGTTATGAGGGACCAGAAATAAGAACTGATCAATACACCGGCACCAGGGTATCAGCTGATATCGATATCGTATCAACATCAATAACAGCCGATAAAAAATGGAAGAGTAGAAGAAGAAATGGGAGAAACATCCGTGAACCGTGTTACAGGTGTTGATGTTGCATAATATGTCCTGTAGAGGGCGCCCTGCTGCTGCAGGCTGGCAGAGCATAAACCAGTAATCCACGACTGGTTTTAACAGTAAAACAGGATTAAACTCAGAAAGGACTCGGAAATAACGACACTAACAAACGTCAGGCAAAGATGTTCGTGTTTTATGTCCCTGAAAGACAAAAAATATCGTCCCACATGTCGAACGTTTTATTCACCAAATACAAATATCAGCCTTAAAAATCCTGCATTTGTCGGCCGTATCAGAAATGCAGAAAAAACCAAATGTTTGTACTGTGAGAGGATGTAGGAGGAAAAGATTAAATATCATAAAAAAGTCTTTTTTTTAAGACTGAACTGATTTACCTGGAAAAAAAAGTTTTTCAATTATTTAGTTTTAAAATTGGTTAAAAGTCAAAATTATATCTGAAAAAATAAAACTGGAGCGATAATGCGATCACAGTTTTGCTGTAACCGCCGTCTCCTGATGCAGAGAACGAGCTTCAGCGCTGAACAGCTGCAACCCTAAACCCTCCTGACCTTCACCTCCACCCTCCTCATCGCTGCCAGCAGCCGTCAGGTGTCACACACAGGATTAAATTCCTCATCACACACACTGAGAGGAGGAGGAGGGTTCCTGGAGTCGGGCTTTCTAATAAAGCTTTTTCTCTGAAGTCAAGAGCTGCCTCTGTCACAGCGGCTCATTCCTCACTTTGTTTTACAAATCAGACCTGACTGCTGTGAGGCTGAGAGCCCAGGAGGCTCCTCAGGTCTGATCAAGAGTCACGTTTTCACTCAAACACGCAGCTTTTAGTCTAGTTTCTGATGGTGGGCGGTCTGCGGTGCATTTATGAAGAGGTTACAAAGACAGCTCACTGTCACCTTAGCAACACTTTGATTAAAAGGACTCAGAAAAGCGTTCGTCCTCACTGAGATGAAGACGTGTTCGTGTGATTGCTGATGCAGCAGGACTCAAAGTGAAACCAGAATCAGTGACTGGGATCAATAATGATCAGGTGTTTCCTCACAACACTAAAAACATGTCAGATAGATCGTGCTGTGTAACATCTGCTTCCTGTTTACCTTTGACCTCCTCGCACAGCCCGCCATGGTGGTTCTGCTTCTCCTCCGGACCGCCGTGCTCCTCCTGACGCTCCTCCTCAGAGTCCAGCCTGAGCTCCAGCTCGGCCAGCCTGCTGTGGAGCTCCAGGTCGAGCCCCAACCCGGAGCCCCCTGACGGGCCCGCGAACGTCTCGCCTGACAGGAAGCTAGCGTCCGTGACCAGGGGCGAGCACGGCGGAGACAGTGAGGAGAGAGACGAGCGCGGGGATAAGGAGTTCATTGAGCGGGGGGTTTCTGACAGTCTGAGGGCCTGGATCCTGGACGGCTCCGCCCCCACGCCAGCCCCTGTGCCTCCTCCAGCGTCTCCTCCGGTGCCTCCTGCCTTGCTCTGGGGTCTCCCGGCATCTCTCGCGCCGCTGCCGGTCACCACCTCGTGCTCGTGGATGGTGGTGATGGAGCTGGAGGGCCGGTAGCCCCCCTGGACGCCCTCCTGCAGGAGGCTGTCCAGCTTGTTCTGGAAGTCCGGGTCGGCAAGCTCCGGCTGCTCCAGGTAGATGTCGGTGAAGCTGAGGGAGGAGGTGGAGCCAAGGCTGGAGGTGGTGGCCAGCGAGCCGCGGCTGGAGGTCAGAGAGCCTCGACTGCTGCCGGACGAACAGGAGAGGGTGCTGGCCGACAGGCTGTGGAGAGAGGGGGAGGAAGTTAACCACAGACACGATGACGCGTGAGTCAGCTGATCGGTGCAATCGTGTGAACGCTGGAGCGCGAGTCTGTTAACCCACGTCCAGAAACACAAGACCGTTTCTCGTGTCTGCTGCGCTACGTCACAAACGTTAAACCGCTGCAGTTTATTCAGAGATCGTGAAGAAGTTCAGGACTTCTTATCTTTAGATTGTGACGTAGAGGAAACCTGTTTGGTTACAGTTTCAGTCCAGATGTTTCCATCGAGCTAAAATGCTGCTCGACTTCATTACAGGTACTAAAGAAACAATCAGCTGATCAAAACCTACAAAGTCAGCACCTGCTGACTACGATCACGGCGTAAATGAGCCGAGCTCGACTGCTGTCCAATCATTTCTCTGGAAAACTGCTCTAAGGTCCCGGTCTCTTCCTGCCGAGCGTCAGCAACAAACAGATTCCTAAAAGCTTTTGTTCCTGTTTTGACGTCTTGTTTGACGTTTGTTTGCTTTGCTTCTTTTCTTTGAATAAATGAAACGACTGTTGCCAATAAAACTCGTTTTTTGACTTTTTCACGATAAAAGTCGTCCTCGTCTCTCCTCCTCGGCCTCTGAACGACGAGCTAATTAAAGCGTGACAGCTCGTTAGCAGGGACGCGGCGTACTTTCTGTCCTGTTACATCAAACTCGGGAGGAGACAAAGAAGTCGACAACGCTCAACTTGTGGTGTTGAACTTTTTACTGCAGCAATTTTAAAAAGAGCAGAATAACAACGACAACGTCTGTCGACCGCCCGGTGAGAGCGAGCAGAGAGAAATCTGTCCCACTAACGAGAAACAAACCACGACACGAACATTTAACACAAACACTTTAAGATCTGCTCCACTGAACTATCCACATCATTCTTCTGCATCCTTATTTCTGCTTCATGTCTTTTTAAAATAAGGTTTTAAAATTGTAGGAATGTGCTGTGGAGTGAACCCGGGGCAGATTTATGCTTTTTTATTTGTTTGAAATGAGCCTTTGGAGGCAGACTGACACACACAGAGCCCCGAGTCTGTTTTACGTTGCCTTATTTAACGTATTTCCTGTTATTTCTGCACGTTTGTTCAACATATTCCACGCCTGGCTTCTGTCTTGAGCCTTTATTTTGAAAAGAATTGTGGAAACCGAGACTCTTTGAGTGAACTCTGCGTCATTCTCACTTCTGCAGATTCTTCCATCATCTCTCTGAGTTATTGGTAACTTTAAAGACGTGTTAATTATCTTTAATAAGCTCAATGAGAAGCACGAACCTCTTGAGCTGCGTGTGCAGCATGGTGGCGAGGCGAACGTTCTCCTCCAGCTCTCTCACCAGCTTGTTCCTCTTGCAGTGAAGACGAAGCCTGAAACAACAAAGACACAAAGACGCCGTTTAGTTTTTGCAGTACAGAAAAAAACGATGTCGGCAGCAGCTCCTGAACGCCACGCAGCTTGCAGCAGTTAAGGAGATCTACAGCCTCGGTGCAAACAGACGTCTTCTGTTTCCTGTTCATCTCCCTTTTACACGTCTACGTTTTTATTTACGCCTCTGACTCCTCGCCATCGGGATCAGGACACCGTGGAGACACCGCCATCTTCTCTCCGCATGTTAACAGCAGGGTCAAGTCCTCCCCGAGGCCGCTTACAGCATGTCTTCCGAGGTCTTTCTCCATCCTCTCGCCACCGTCCTATCACAGTAAAGCTAGGACATCTTTGATTTACAGTGTGTGCTTCTCCACCAAAGGCATTCAGCTAGTTTTACTAGTCTTTATTAGTAAATGGGTATTAATGACATTTTAGGATGTTAAAGGATCTGCAGACACCCTGCTGTCCACACAGAGGCAGACCTGAGCAACATTCAGACGACTGAACCGCCCAAAATCTTTAAACCAGAACCTGCAGGGGTGTGTGTGTGTGTGTGTGTGTGTGTGTGGAAGGTGGACTACAAGAGGTTCTTGTTCTTTGTGAGCGTGCTGTGTAGCCTCTCAGGTTACAGGAACAGGAGACGCGACACAAAGAGAGTCTGGGCTCAGGTAGAGTCTGACCTGAACAGGAACAACGGGAGTCCTGTTAGAGGAGGAGGAGGAGGAGGAGGGGGGGGGGGGGGGGGTTGACTGTGGTATTCAGGAAATGTGAAAGTGGTGCTACGAGGCTAAGAGGGATGCGAGGGACTGATGATGATGATGATGATGATGATGATAAGGAGGAGGAGGAGGAGGAAGGAGATTCTTCATGCTCCTCAGGGAGGGCTGACGTCTGTAAAGGTCAGCTGCATCACCAGCTGGTAAGGACATAATGACGCCGTTTACACACACCTGTCATCACCTCTGACCTCCTCGCTGCACCTTTACGCAGCAGCTGCTTTTTAGTTTCTGGAGATGCGTTCAGGAACCGAACCAGCAGCTTGTTCAGCTGATCAATGAGGCGCTGCAGTAACATCGTGCTCCCTGTACAGGTCGCCACAGCGGATCCCGGCCCTGCACCCTCTGCATGTGCACATGAGGTTCCTCATCGCTGCACCGTGCATGACGGGCAAAGGTAAATCACTCCACACTGGAGTTGCATAACACACTGCTGCTGTCGACTTTGTGCTTTTTATACCGCCTCGAGATTACAGGAGGTACACAGAGGGAACCGCACTCACAGCGAGTCCTGCTGCAACATGAAACCACAGGAGGAGGAATGGTTACCCGAGCACGGCGAGAAAATACCAACGTCACACAGCAGGACGCTGCGAGCGATCCGGACAATCTGCACAGTATAACCTGCAAACCCAGACGCTCCCTGAACGCATCACGTGCAAACAAATTTTGTTAAAGTGCGTTTTCACACTAACGACTGGAACCAAATCCTGGTTCTAAAACTCAGGAACAAAATTTCAGGAAAAAAAAATGAAAGCCGCGGTGTCACGGCGACGTTTCCCACGTGTGAGTAAAGTTTCTCTGGGTTTTGAACTTTACTGTGATTTGTAGCGTCAGCACTGACCCTGCAGCACACGTTCTCATTACAGTCGTACATTAATCACCTTTCGGTCAGCGCCTTGCTCTGGTTGTCTCTGGCGGCCTGCAGGTCTCGTTCCAGCCGCTTCTTCTCGGACTCCAGCTTCTCGGCGTCGTTGGGCTGGAGCCGCTGCCGCGGGCTAACATACTGCAGCTCCTTCAGAAGCTCCTCCTTCTCGTTGATGAGAATGAGGCGGTCCCGCTCTGGGTCCAGCAGCCCCGGCCACGCCTCGCTGTCCAGTTTGGCGATCTGCACCTCAATGGTGGCGATCCTGGGAGAAGAAAGGAAGGAAACAGTTTCAGATTTTCCAACAGAAATCTGCAGCAGATATTTCTCACCCCAACCGGTCGCAGCAGATGGCCCCGCCCCTCCCTGAGCCTGGTTCTGCCGGAGGTTTCTTCCTGTTAAAAGGGAGTTTTTCCTTCCCACTGTCGCCAAAGTGCTTGCTCATACGGGGTCATATGATTGTTGGGTTTTTCTCTGTATGTATTATTGTAGGGTCTACCTTACAATATAAAGCGCCTTGAAGCGACTGTTGTTTGTGATTTGGCGCTATACAAATAAAATTGAATAGAATTGAATCGAATATTTAGTATATCTGTCCATGGAACACTTGAAAAATCACTATGTTCTCAAATTTGAACGCAGAAAAGGATCCAAATCTTTCTGCCCAGCGTGGCGGGGTCAGACTGTCCACCGGTCAGGTCAGGACCAGGCTAACAGCACATCTGGTACAGCTGGGAATCACCACGATATGACATTTCTCTGATTTTTAACATTGTGTGATATGCTGAGTATTGCAATAACAAGAAATAAACACACAACATTACCATGAATACCATCGCTGCCAATAAAAACGATCATAAATGAGCCGGTTTCCTTTCAGTCTGAGGCTGGCATCTACATGAAGTCTGTTTCTGATAATACAGCAATGAACCATGATAAGCGGTCAAAAATCACATCTGTGGCTTCTCTGTGCACAGAATTATATCTGTACTCTGAAACCTTCCTGCTCTAACAGGAATATTAGCTTGCAACGAGTTTGTCTCCTGTCAGACGACCTGCAATCACCCTCAGCCTCCGGGGAGCCGTGAAGTCCCTGAAATCTGCGATCAGTCACAAGAAGTGAAAAACATTCAGAACGACCTGGCGAGGATGTCGCCGTCAGCTCGCTCTGAGTTAGGACGAGTCCAATGTTGGTCCTTTTCAGGTTGAGTCGGTTTGCTCAGCTAACGCTTCCTCTGGATTCCGGTGTCCGAGATGAGCCCTCATGTCCTCAGAGTGCTTTCATTAATGTTATAAATATCCATAATCTGTGTCCCTTTATTGATACAACATCACCAAATATCATAAAACGTGGAGCTACTACGCTGTATCGATCTTTTAATTATACTGATAGTTCCCGGGCTATAAACGTCCAGACGTCCTTGAATGCAGCACATTTGTTCAAATGACACCAAATTCAACAGCTGTAACGTTAAATAAGCAACTTTGTGTGATCTTCACCACACCACTGGACCATCTCTGTAAAGTCTGTAGAAGTAATCTGACTGAACACTGAACAGCTGCGCTCAGAAACAGCATTAAAACACAAAATTACCAAATTTAAGCCCAGAATCAGGCAGATTATCAGAAGCAAACAGACTTTAAATGCACCGCGACGTCTCATTAGTTTGATTATGTCTCACATTTTTGTGCTGAAGAGGAAGGGGTTTCCTTCTAGTATCCACCTCCGGCCTCATCGTTGTCTAAGCTCTACATTTAAATCTGATGACACGTGTGCAGACAGACGGTTACCTTCTCTTGGCCTCCTCGTACTTCAGGCTCACACGAACCTTCTCGGCCAGTTTGTTGCTGCTGGTCATGAACTGAATGAAAACAAACAAAACAACACGATGGAGGTTAAAACTCAACGTTTTACTGACAACACTCACTGAAAACTGTGAACAGTGTCAGATTCTTGTAATGCCATCAAGTCATCTGATCAACACCCTCCTCTAATGTTACACAACAACAGTGTTCGACCATCTTGAAACACCAAAGAAGAAGAAAATGATAAAGAAACGCAGAATCGCTAACAAATGGGTTCATCCAGCTGTGGAGTTAAAGTACACTGGATTATATTTGACAATTAATTATGGCAAACAGTCATAATCAACGAGCTCGTGCTCCTGCGGCTCGGGGCCTACCTCGGCGGGGATGTCGGTCTGCGAGCTGGCGTCGGAGTAGAGCCGCGGGATGGACAGCTCAGAGTTGGCGAGCGAGGTGCTGCTGCCCCACAGCTCCTGCTGCGAGCCCGAGTCCAGCCGGAAGCCGTCCTTCAGCACCGCCAGTTTCTGCAGGAACACGAGACAAACAGAGAGGGCGCCAAAGGTCACAGCACGAACCGCAGAGAGGAAAGAGGCGCAGAGTCACGACAGCATTGCAGAACACTTAGCTGCTTAGCAACCACCATCATTATTTTTATTATTATAAAACTTTAAAATCTGTGCATATATTAAGTGAATTACAGTTTATATTTGTGACTTATTACATTATTTCAGTATAAAATCATAGAAAGAAGGCCATTGGATTCCACCTGCATGAGGAGCGTCCGTCAAATGTTCACGAGCCCGACATTCCTTTGAAACGCTCTGACCTTTGCCCTCGAGTCGTATTCGATCATCTAGGAACTGAAGCTGAGAATCATTTATGAACTGCAGCATGTTTGCACAGAGCCACTCAGTGAAAGCTGCTCAGGGCAAAGGGCAGGCGTGAAGGAGCAACTCTGGGAAAGTGAAAAAGGAGACGCTGCTTCTGTGTTTGCGGTGCAGCCGCCAAAGCCGCCGCGTTCCCTTTCATCTTTACGACCACGATGAAGCCTGCGGTTGGTTTTGAAGTGTGCTGAGGATTGCAGCTTATCCCTGCTTTTATATGCAGCAGAAAAATAACACAACACCTCCATCATTACAGTATTTACAGTCCCCACAGTTTTATCCGCAGTTCCAGCTCCATTAACACGTAAAACGCAAATCTCCACATTGAATGTGTTTTAAATCAGCTTCTCTGCAGATCTGTCAGCTGAATGTTGGTGCTACCAAATCTCCAGTTTAACCACCTCCCGAAGGCGTTGGACTGGATTCAGATGTGGGGACTGAGGAGGTCACTGATCTCCTGCACCATCCTCCTGGAATCAGCCGTGAAGAGCCGAGAACAAACCAACACGACCGGACGACTGGGCGGGACTGAGGAAGAGCCAGGTTACACGGACCGGTTCAGCCTGGTCTTATATACGCCAACAACATAACGTCTCTGAGGTGTTCTGTTGGATCAGGCGAGCGTGGCGGTCTGTCAGTGGTATCACGTCCTTCATCCTCCACCTGCATACTCTCCCTACATGAGGCCGAGCATGTTGGTGCAGCTGGAGGACGTGGGATCTCCATGGACCTGCCTCCCCACACCATCACTGACTCACCAAAGCGGTCACGCTGAACGACGGTACAGGCAGCAGAACGTTCTGCAGACCCTCTCACGTCTGTCACATGTGCTCAGGGTGAACCTGCTCTCACCTGTTAAAGTTCAGGGTGTGGCCTGTGCAGGGTCCAGGTCACCTCACGCTAACAGCAGTGAAAAAACGTCAGTGTGCCTGTGAAACTGTCCCTGTGGGTGTGGTGTCATCGTTGCCCCTCTGGTGCACCTGATCAACACCCCCCTCTGATACTAACTGGTCACATCAGACTTCATGCTGTACTCTGACAAAACAGGGTTCCTGTAATATTTGTGTATATACTGATATTCAGAAATAAATGTGTGCTTGTTGACAGGCAGATATACGATGTGAACACACACACAGGAACAGACAGCCTGACAGACTGAGCTGTCAGCTGCAGATGGCGGGGGGGGAGGAGGGAGACGGACAGAAGGAGGAAGGCAGCACATTATTTATTATTGAAGACACTTTCCTCCTCCTACCTCCAAAGCAATCTGCAGTCACAGCACACCTGACGGTTTCCATCTTTACGTGCATGTCGCAGTGAATTTTTACAATGATGCACTTCAAATGCAGACGCACACGTTTGCACCCTCAGCTCCGTAAATTACCATCGCATACGTTTTCAAGTCGTTGCATCAGAGCCCAAAAAACTACACATCAAACACTCAAAGTTTGTCTCGGTGCACACCTGTAAACAAACCCTCATCCTCTTCATGCAACTTTAATCCCCCTGCAGCCGTGGAGGAAATATGGATGAGTTAATGCTGTAATGAAAGGACGTGGAGGAGCGAAGGGGTGCTGGGAGATAGCGGCGTACGTCGGGATGAAGCCGCCATTCATGCAAAACAGAGAGCTGCAAACTGAAGCTGTGGGAGAAGAAAAGCAGACTGAGCTGCCTCTAAACGGCTCGACACACATGACGGCCTGCAGGCTTTTTAAAAGTCACTTCAGCGTGAGTCACTGTGTACATAAGATACGACAGTACATGCTTCAGAGCCACGAAAACAAGATAACAGAGAGCCTGGAGCTGAACACGAGCTACACTTCAGGACTCGAAACCTCTTTAAAAATGCCTTAGATTAAAATTATGATCAACTTTTTGTGTAAACACTGATACCAGTTTAATATTAACAGCGAGGAAGAATGAAAGCTTTGTTCAAGTTAAAGATAATTAAACACGTCTGTTTGCTCCTCGAGCATTTCCAACAGCAGCTTTAACCACCGACTTCTCCTCGAGTCATTCCTCACCAAGCTTTCCATCTCTGTAATCCAGCCCGCCATCTTCTTTTTACCTTCAGGTTCCTGCCACCGTTATCACCCCAGACTCGTGGTCACCAACAGGTGGATCGCGGTCCAGATCTGGACGCAGACGCCCCTCTTCACGGGCCCAAGTTATTTTAATCTTTTGTCTTTATGTTGGTGTACGTACACACGAAACACAGACCAATGCTTTCTAACTGTGTCCATGTGATGCTGCTCGACCAATCAAATCAATTATACAGAGTGAAAACAGGAAAACAGAGGAAGCAGCTGAGATGGTTCACTGTAAACTCTATCATTATTTACTATCGTCATCATTAAAGGAGCCTCCTTTTCATCGTGTAAACTACTAAAACAGTTTAAATGCATGTTCTTTGTTGTATTTGACAGCTCGACTGCACACAGACACTCAATCTAAATATTTTACACTGAATTCTTTGAGGCTGTTTTTCTATAACCCGACCTCCTTAAATCTTAGCTGGATCTCCTTCCTTTGGCTGAGCTGGGTCTAACCCTCAGACACTTTTGTATTTTTAATACTTTACGTGAGCTCTGATGTTTCGTACCAGCCCAACTTTGCCTCACGGTTTTAACGGTGTCAATCTCTCCCACTCAAAACCTGTCGCGATGACGTAAACAGCTGCATCGCAGATGTTCAGACCTTCTCTTACAGAGTGAGAAATACCAATCACATTACTGCGATACAGAATGACACGTGATTATTTTCTTATTAATGCCTTTGACTGAACTCACACAGCGTCTGCTCCACGAACACTTTAAGACCATCGCCTCTGTCCTCGTCATCATGTGACACACGTGCACAGCTGTAATATGAACATACACGATGCTCCCAGCTCATCTAAACTGAACTCACACCTTTAACCAAGCCAAGAAAGGTCAACTGCACGTTAACGTCGAGTGTCCTCCTCTCGACAAACGAAGGGAGGAAGAAAGACGATCCAAACGCCGGCGTGAAGCACGTAGAGTCAAGGTGGCTCTGTGGTTTTATTCTGAAAGGTCAGGCTCTGCTGAAACATCCTCACAGCTGTTTTGTTCCTCAGCTTCTCTGACTTGACATTAGCTTCCACATCAAAGTCCGATGTTTTTAACCGTTTATTGGTCCAAACTGCTTCTTCACGCAAGTCGAGGTAGATTTATCATCTCTCGACATCCCAGAGTAACTGTTAACTCTTAAATAAGCCATAAATTACATGTGAAGCCTGCTGAGAGTGTAAATGTGAGAAGTCCAGGCTTCCAACCCAAGTTTACCTGCATGAGCTCCTGCTTCTCCTTCTCCCCGGAGCTGATGGCGTCACGGATGGAGCGCACCTCGCTGAGGATGGCCTGGGCCTCCTGCAGTCTGTAACCGGACGGGCTGTTGGACACCTTCTGGTCGATCCTGGAGGAGGAGGAGAAAGAGGAGGAGGTGGTCAGTTATGATTCAGATTGAAAACCATGTGAGCAGATGTTCACTTAGCAGCGCTCTGATACAGGGACAGGAAGCTGCTCAGCGTGCGCACGTCACTCAGCGCTCTTCTCACCTTCGTGGTTTCCAGTAAAAGCGCGTCGTTCAACATTTATCGGCTCTGACTTTTTACTCTTTGTGGCGGAGCGATATACATCAAGTGTAAATGTCAGGGACGAGGTTTGGATTCCACTCATGACTGTAAATCGAGCTCCGACGAACCGAGCTTTGATTTTTCCCCCAGTTTCGGGTACGTCGCGCCCCACGGGTGACCTCAAATTAGTCAGCACTGAGGAAGCCGACAGGGCCGTGTTCCAACATTAAATCGGAATAATTGTGTGAAAATACGGTCAGGATGTTTTCCCACAGCCGTCCTTTCTCACGGGCATCACAAGCAGCGACTCAAACACATCCTTACTGCCTTGCAAAAAATATCATTTACTACTTCATAAATGTGTGACAGTCTTGTATAATTCAGATGGATTTATGAATCCCACGCCTTGTTTCAGATTAAAAGACTCTTCCTCGGATGGAAACAGCTTTACTGGTGAACTCATAACTCTGTCACTGGTATGAATGAGTCACCAGTTTATCAGCTAACGTGTTGTCAGGCTGTTGGTTACATCAGACCCTCTGCAGGAAATGGTGTGCGGTTTAGGCGCAGGAGCGACCTGGAGTCGGCGAACGCACCGGACAGACACGCACGCACCTCCGGTGGCCGGTCTCTGAATCGCTCAGGGAGGCGGTTGAGGTTTAAGTTTAGGCTCGCTGGATTTTTATTTGTTTTTGTTTGTTTTTGCTGTGAAACAGCTGATAGGACAGATGTTTTCAGGACGTGAGTGAGTGTTTAATCCCTCCTCTAATCGGCTCACAGACCTTTCAAATATGATGGATGATTTATTCTATTTTTTAATGATAAATTAAAAATTAAATAAAAATAACACAACACACTCAGTCATGGTTGATATTTTAAAAACCAAGCAGTCAGTCGAACGTGTCAGTAATTCCAACTCTTACTACGATGAGGGTTGACTGTTTGTTCAGGTAAGACGCAGGATCCCGGTCACGGCTGCGAGTGCACCGGGGCCGTGCTCGAAGGCGGCGGCAGCAGCCGTGTAAAGCCCGTCATCGGTAAGTCATGCATGCATCTGAACAACCGGCCCGTCCACATTCTTCAGAGAGGGAAGAGGGGAGGGAGGATCGGGCCGAGAGGGAGGGAGCGAGCGAGGGACAAAACAAGGCAGCGCAGGAATGAGGAAGCGAGCAGGGAGGGAGGCACTGTCTGTAACAGGCCGAGGGGACGAGTAATCCTCTGAAATCCCTCTCAAACATGGACTCATGTTCACTGAGAGCAGCGCTTCAGATCTAAATGTGCACACACACACACATATAATATATACTGGAGAGGAGTGTTTGCTGAAGTGGGAGGTGTTTTTATGGTCGAGGGAGGTCACCTGGACCTGGTCATCAGCAGCTCCTGCTCCTGTTTGGGTAAACACGCGTGACACCTGTGACCTCAGGGACATGTTTGGCCTCAGACTCACGTTCACACTGAAACTCGCCGCTCAGCCTCACAAACCCGCCTTCGCTGCAACTTTAAGGCTGATTTACGCTCACGAGCACGTTTGACCCCCGAGTCCTGCGTGTCAGGCGAGGGCGGGCAGCTCCTGAAAATCACTGTGTTTGGTAAGTAGTATAGTATATAGCACATACACACCTCACATTCACACTCTACACATGTAACTCCTGCCAGTGAAAATACACCAGACGTATCTGTCGACCAGTCTCACTACAGCGATAAATTAATCAGCTGTAATCTTTAGGCTCCACTTATAATATCAAATATAACAACACGTACTTCAATTTACTGAACAGCCATTTATCAGTAAACTGAATACATGTATTCATATTAATCGCCTAATTTATTTGGACTATTCTCCTTTCAGCTCAGTGTGAAGCTGAACCATCGATAAACGTTTAAATTAATCTGCGTCTAATTTACAATTGCAGGCACATCTGCGAGGTTTCCCTCCATGATAACAGATTATATGATAATCCTCTATGAAAGCAGGGATGTTGAGTGCCTGTCACATCAGTCCTGCCACTTTATCTCAGCCAGTCTCTGTATTATGACAGACTGGATCAAAGAGCGGTCGCAGACCTGCTGCCGTCTATAACATCCCGGACTTCATTGCATACGATGTCTGTGGTCCTGAGTGTGCCTGAAGTGTTCAGACAAGCTCTTGTCTGCTAAAAAAAAATGTGATTTCACGTCAAAATGATCCTAGTCCAGTGTTTTTCTCTTTTAATCGTCCAGACTTGTGTGTAATGTTGGTATTTGATGGGACAGCCTGGTTGTTGGATTTGGGGTGAATACTTTACAGCGTATTTGGTTACATTACTTGTACCTGCTTGGATTTGATGCATTTATACGTTAGAGCTTCTGCAGGAGCTGCAGATTGATCTGAATGTGCTGCGAGGCCTCGTTTCCCTTTTTCAAAGCGCGGTCCAAAGAACGAAGCTAAAGTCCCGGGAAGCCTGCGTTGACTTTTGGGTTTATATTTTTCCCTCTTTTTCTGCTCGTAAACTTTTACTCTCGCAGTGAAACCTTATCAGGAGTCGAGTGTGTGGCTGCATTCCAGTCTGAGCCCGTTCGTGTTTCTGCGAGGGGGGGGGGGGATTCACTGTCCGGACGCCGTCTGCGTAGCGAGTGGAGCGGAGCGGGAGGGGAAAGTCGCGGAGGAATGCCGTCCGACCGCTCGCTCTTTAATCCTCCTGACACTCTCACTGTGCCGTGTGGGGCAAGACAAACAGACCCAACATTCCACACACACAGGGAAAAAACCTCGGCCGCTTTAAGTTCATATTCAGAGGGGTGGAAGCAGGTCAGAGAGGCGAGCGCGCCCTCTCACATCTGCATTGTTCCTGATAGAGTTTAATGATCAGAAGGAATGTGCGATAACAACGAGGCGATAAGCGGCGGCTCATTTACACCACTTCAAGCTCCGCTTTCACATTTACAGTTAGAGACACACACACACACACACACACACAGGGGCAAATTCCAAACACATCGCTTCAGTGTGATGCAGATAACAGACGAGGAGAGCACGGCGACAATAACGGTCGGAATCTGAGAGGTTTAATTCTCATGAATTCATGTGACGTGTTTTCCTGATTCTCCTGATCTCAGCTAGAAGACGCTTCCTGTTCACCTGTGTGAGTGATCATGTGACCGTCTGATTCTGATTTTTTTTTTCTTAGCATGATCTCTTGATGTGGACTCAACTTTCAATCTAACAACTGTGACTATCAGCGTACACAAACAAACATCAGCTTTTCTTCAAAATAAAAGAAATGAATAAACTTCAGTTTCCCTCAAACTACTGAAAACAAACACCACCTTTACCTGACACACGTTACTAAACAATCATTGTGCACATTCAGATAACAGGACAACCCTTTTTCTCTTCTCTTCACTCCATAAACTGATCCACTGCTCATACCGAGGCTGCTGGCTAGCTTTAGCTTCAGCCACTTTGCCTTTTGTAGATTTTTAAGGGTGAGCTGGTCGGTTACTGGCCGATCGGTGCATCTCTAGCAAAGCTTGTGTGGCACTAACCAGTGTTGGATTGGTTCTGTGAAACTCTCAGTAAATGATGCCTAAAGATGTTTTGTTTTATTTATTTATTTTTATTGTTGCCCGTTTTGTGTTCTTGCCATAGGTCGTGTGCTTCGAATGATAAAATTTTAATTTCAGACACTTGAACTGTTATTACTGCATAACAGTTTTTTTCCATCCATCGTGAAGCTTTTCCTCCCGGACCAGACATTTGTTAGTGTTGGATTTTTGAATGTTCTGGAATAAAAAACAGACGGTGGTTTACTCTGGATGAGGAACAAGAAGAAAGCAATCTTTAGCCCTGATAATCTGGGATCTACAGTGACCTGTGGTGAATGTAGAGTGGTTTTTATGATAACCTGGTGTAATATTCAAAACTGCACCACAAAAAAGAAAAAACCCTCCAGATTTCATCAAACAGGAATATTAATCCCGTGTTTGTTTGTGTTCCCGAAACGTCAACAAGAAGAGCTCGAGAACGACTTTTCTTCTGTCACAGAATCTAAAATCCTTCTTTTATTCCTCGTTCTGTGCCCGGGACGTCACACCGGCTCTGACCAACACAAACATGACCGCGCTTGATTTTCAGCCACAGCATCGGTAAACTTCCTCTTCGGCTGGCATGTCGATGCAAACCCAAAATGAAAAAGTGAAAACCTTCCCAACAAACTAATATCGGAACAGCTGAGCATTAATCTTTAGGACGTGGCTGCAGATTGTGTCTGCGGGTGGAATTAATCTACCTGTCTGCCCTTTAAACTGAGCTGTGAGACTGAGGGAAGGTCACACAAACACTTTCTAATCACGTCAGATTCTGACCGCCACACTAATTAAATAAGGAGCCGCAAAAAGTGAGGACCGAATCCCCCAGCCGGCTGCTCACGAGCACGTCTGTCAGCGCTGCCCTTCAGCGAGGAGGACGGACTCGCTTCGCACCCCTCTGGACTCTAGCGAGATAACAGAGGTAACGCAGCAGGACGGACGATGACACGGGAAACTTCAAAACTCACTGTTTGAGCGTCTCGAAGCCTTGCTCTTTGTACAGCAGCTCCTGCTTCATACAGGCCAGGTCCCGCTTCAGTTTGTTCACCTGAGAAGGCAAGGCAAGTTTATTTATATAGCACAATTCAGCAACAAGGTGATTCAAAGTGCTTTACAGAGACATTAAAAACAAAAACATGATTTGAATTTGATTAAAACAAGCAAACAAACAAACAAAACAGTATATAAAATCAGAACAGTATATAAAATCAGAACAGTATATAAAATCAGAACAGTAGATAAAATCAGTAGTTAAAAAGTAAGTTTTGAAATTTAAACTTAAGTGTGGATTTGGTGCTTTATTCAAATGCAGCTGAGAACAGGTGAGTCTTCAACCTGGATTTAAATAAACTGAGTGTTTCAGCTGATCTGAGGCTTTCTGGGAGTTTGTTCCAGATATAAGGAGCATAAAAGCTGAATGCAGCTTCTCCGTGTCTGGTTCTGACTCTGGGGACTGATAACAGACCGGATCCAGATGACCTGAGGGATCTGGAAGGTTCATACTGGGTCAGGAGGTCACTGATGTATTTTGGTCCTAAACCATTCAGAGCTTTATAAACCAGCATCAGAACTTTAAAGTCTATCCTCTGACAGACAGGCAGCCAGTGTAAAGACCTCAGAGCTGGACTGATGTGGTCCACTTTTTTGGTCTTAGTGAGGACTCGAGCAGCAGAGTTCTGAATGAGCTGTAGTTGTCTGACTGATTTTTTAGGTAGAGCTGTAAAGATGCTGTTACAGTAATCAAGCCTACTAAAGATGAATGCATGGACTAGTTTTTCCAGGTCCTGTTGAGACATAGAGAAGAGGCAGAGGCAGGGTGAGGGTTAGAAACCAAACCTCCAGGACCAAAGACTTACATCTCTAAAAGTGGGTCACAAATATAGAGTTTAATTCTTGAAGCAAAGGCTCTATGCTTCCCAGGAGCAGCTGAGCTCTGTATGTTACCCTACAGGTGTTTAAACAAAACATTTCACAGTTTTTTCTACTCTCAGATCTGTATGATGTCACAGAGAGGGGCTCTCTCTTTATGAGGGGCAACCAATCAGAAGAACGTTGGCTTAAAAGTAGTTGGAGTGAAGGCGACATGGTTTGTATCAAAGTGAGCCCAGTATCAGACAAATAAGGATTATTCTGAACTGTGAATCATCCAAAGCGGCTCTAAAAGAGTCCGAAACATCTCACAAGGAAAGAATGAGTTTGGTATGTGGTTGTGCCGCTTTGCACCAATTAAAATGCTGACTATGTGGGGGGGTGTGGCCAGAGTTCGACTCAGGTGACTCTTCAGGTGCATATTTGATCCACAGCCAGGAGGTGTGTGTGTGTGACGCTCTTTGTTTTTCCCCTTTCAAGATGAACAACAGCAGGGTTTACACCAGCCCAGAAGGCCAGAAAGCTCAACACCCCCACCCTGCAGCGAAGCGTCCTAACAGCCCGGAGTGCCCGCCGGCTGTTAATGTGTTAACTGTTCACTAATCAAAGCAGGTGGGTCGTCCTCTGCTGTAGGTAAATGTGACTCCGTGCTCTCCTGCACCTTATTTTCCTAATGTTTGTTTACATGCCTGCAGGCTCAGCTAATGTTACGCCTCCTATTTGGACGGAGGTGGTCTTACCCGACTTTTGGCCGTGGCTATCTCTGCTTTGAGGATGTCCGGGTCATATTTGCTGGAAGAGGACGATCTGGAATTCACTGTGGGAAAAACGGGACAATGACAGAGACGTCAAAGAAGCTCGAGTGATTTTCAGCTTCACTCTGATCACTCTGAGGCCGAAGCATTTGGTACAGCCTCAGTGAGGAAATGTGAATAAAGCTGCTGTTAGTTAGTAAACAAAACCCTCTGATTTAGTTTTTAACAGAAAAGCTGAAACCCCCCAAAAATCTAGTAATACAAAAAAATATATCTTTTTTTTAAAAATGTGACAATGTACAGATTAATAAAAACTTTATTTTACTCTTTTTACTTTTATTGAACTATATTTATTAAATATTTGTATTTTTATTCTGAATTTTATTTTTAATAGTTTTTTAATTATTTATTTATTTATTTTATGTTTCTATATTCTTTTTATTATTTCCTTGTACTGATTACTGTTTTTGAAACTTTTCTCATGATCACAACATGTATGAATGAATGATTAGTGTTGTCACTGTCACACTATGTGATGCTTTAAACCAGCAGAATTCTTCCTCCTGCTCTCACATCAGTGTCGTCCGCAGACATCGGTCACAGACTCCTGCTGACCTCCTCTGACCGTCACCATCGCAAACACAAAGAGGCTCAGAGCTGATCTCTGATGTAAAATCAGACAGACGGAGGTTTTTGATTTCGGCCGTCACTCACAGCTCGTCTGCGACGTGGACTTGTCCCTCCACGCGTCGTTGAGCTGGCGGTACTCCTGCTGTGCCAGGCGGAGCCTCTGCTCCTTCACCTGGTAGATCTCCTTCTGGGCGCTGAGCGCATCACTGGCCACGGCCAGGTAGTCCCGCAGCATGGCCTCCTGCTCCCGCTGCCACTGGGCCCGCGGGTCCTCCAGCTGGGTGCTCTCTGGAGGAAAACATGACGAAGAGGAAACATGAGCAGGAGTTCAAAGGTTGGAAGAGGCACAAAGCTTAAAAACCTTTTTTGGCTTTCTTTTGATGCAATAGAGGAACTGATCACACCAACAGAACAGAAAAGACTGTTTCACTATAAGTTAGGACAGTGTAATTCAGCAATGTCCCATAAACCTGCCGGTCCTTTGCTTCATGAAGCTGAGCGGCCTCCAAGCCTGAGTGAGGGGCTGATTGGTGCCTCATCTCATTCACAGAGGAGGGAGAAACAGGATGATGAGGAGAGAAACTCACTGGTGTTGTGGTCGACATAGTACGCTCCGACGACGGGGTCGTACGCCTCCTCCCAGCCAACCGGCAGCTCGTCCCCGATGCAGTCGGCGAACGTCAGAGGCTTCGTCTGCCTGAGAAACAGAAAAACAGAAAACAGAGTCAAGAGCACAGAAACCTCTTCATCACTCCTCATCATCAGGGCTGTCACAGATCAGGATGCAGAGGAGCACACATGTGTCTTACTCGCCTGTTTACACGAGTTTTACGTGTTTTTGTGTTGGCCGCTCGATGTTTAAGCTCGAGTCCATTAAAGCTGTTTATTTGCAAACGCGTCAAATCAAACCTAAACATTCAAACCCTGCTGAATGAATCCACTCAAAACACGTTTTTTATGCCCACTCGCTCTCTGTGTGAAAGCTTCTTCAGCAGCAGCAGGAGGAGGAGGGGGATAGGAGAAAGGCTGGGTGTGTAGGGGGGTTGTCCCTGTCGCTCATCACAATAGGAGGAAACGAACCCGCCACATTCCACAGGCGGTGGTGACGTATCGCCTGGAGGTTTCCGGGGCAACCTCTCAACCTTAAAGCGCCTTGGCTGACATTAAATATTAAAAATCCCACGTGGACTCATAACAACCATGTTACTGTGTCATATTCTCCACTTCACAGTCCTGCTGTGCATGAACTGATCTCAGGACATCAACCAGAGGAGCACTGTGACTTTTTTATTAAATGCCCACTGAAGACCTGCTTTATTTTCTATATTATTCTTACACGACATCTTTAGAAAGCGATTTATAATTTAATTTTGAAATGATATTAAATATATGGAAATAGATGGAAATGAATCATGCGCCTCCGTCTGGGCTGTATTTGTAGCTATAGCTTCGTCAGCTCGTCCCCTGCTCTCGGCCTCGGTGTGCGTGCACCTCCTCGCACACAGAGTGGAGCAGACTCGTCTTCAAAGTAAAAGTCGTGCTTTACTGCTGAAACTGACACATTTCAAAAAGCTGCAACTTGAAGGTCTCCGTTTACAGTTTGCATCACTCTTAGTTCACAACTGCTTCATAAGCGGTAACCTGCTAGTGAGCAAAGCACAGAGGTCTTTGTCGCAGTGCGTGTACCTCTATCTGATCATGTTTCCTCCAGAAACCGCTCGACAACCATTTTTGATCGTTGCCTCACCAAATGGTTGCTAAGCGCTCACTGTGTGGCTAAAGTTTCTACTTCCCGTGTCCGTGAGTCTGTGAGGGTCCGAGTGATGTAAATTTGACCATCAGACGGCGGGGTTTACATGGATGCCATGTGCCTGTTTTTGGTGGTCGCGCACACTCGTCCACAGGCAGAGTTCACAGAAGTACAACCGGAATGACCGAGTGTAATCAAGGTTGTAATGACAACTTCTAATTTAAGTGCAACAAAAGCTTCCAAACAAGTGTTGCACCACATATAAGAGCTCAAGCGAGCGGGACAGAAGCCGAGAGTCAGCTGAGATTTTCAGTCACGTCGACACGCTCAAAAAGTAAAAGCTGCTGAGTGAAAACAGAGTGAAAAGTTCACACTGCTCGTCCTTTTAATGCCAACTTCCTCCGTCCTGTTTCAGATCTCCTGCTGCTGACGTAAGCTGAACAGATCCCCACCCGATCCAGCTGGAGTCAGAACCCAAACACTGGATCGTGTCCACAGCTTCTGTTTCTTTGTACTAACAGTACTGATCTTTTTATATATAATTCACAATGTTCACCACGTTTGGTGAATGGATAACTAAAAGTGAATAATCTCAAAGCATAGAGTAAACTGAATATTAATCTGTTTTTTTATGGTTTATATTTTCACAGGTGTTTACATGTTAGCCACAACTTAAAGTGAGTTTCACCCTCCTGGCTCACGTCACCCAAACATGAGAAGCTGAAGATCCATATCCATAAATGATCCTGCCCCTCGTTTTCCTCACTTTACCGGGGAAACTACAAAGGTTTTGTTTTGTTTAGATACGGAAAGTCAAACACATCATCACAGTCTGCCAATTATCAGTCGACAAAAAGCCAAAAAGCCTGTGTGGGTGTGTTCGTGTGTTTGATAAAAGCATTTGGATGTGTCAGTGTGCTAAGCTTTGTCCAGACAAACACACAGATGTATGAAATCCGCCCTCGCTAATTCCGAGGCTCGTCTCTGGCGTTTCTTCTCAGCGTTCCCTCGTTATGTCGTGACTGCAGATAAACTCGGAGTTGGCTCACTGCTGACGGCAGAAACTGAACTGGGTCCTTTTTCAGCTGATGAATAATGAAAGGGGCCCGGAGAAGACCCCCTCAGCTAAGCTCTAAATTTAGCCGGGGAAGACGGAGAGGCTGCTGATCCCAGAGAGGGCCGGCTGTCCGGCCGGCGGGTAGCTCGGGTATCCCATTATTTGATTCCTCTCTCTCTCCCTGTTTTCTCCCACTGGCTAAATCCTATCCTCTGACCATCGAGGGGAGTCGCTGACATAAACCCGTCGCTCTCCGTCACAGTTTCCCCTCACAGCAGAGGACCAGCTGGCAGCGGCGGCAACGGCCTTCGTTTCACTGTCAGTCAATCAAATGGTGCTTGTAGTGCTTCTCGCATGCTTCACTGCATCAGCGCTCAAACTGCCTGCAACGGCCGAGGGAGCAGATCAAAAACACGCCACGGTGAGCGTAAACAAGCGTGCCGATAATACCTCAACAATGAGACGTGTTCAGTCACGTGCTGTTTGGACCGTTAGTGTCCAAAATCAACAAAATCTAATTCCAGCACACAGTAAGAAGTCCTTACACGCCACAGCGTGAAGGTGAACACCTCGGGTACGTGTTTTTACTTTAGATGACAGGAAAATTAAAAAAGGCAACTTTCTCCTGACTGGGATCCCCAAGATGACCATATTAGGGATATCCTCTCTCTATGACATCATACAGATCCAAGAGTAGAAAAAAAATTGTCTGAAGCGGATTGTTTCGATCAGGCTCGCAGGGGCCTGGAGCTGGAAGAGGAAACCTGTTGTCACACAGCTCACCTGCAGAGCTGCCAGTCATCCATGTGGACTGACAGCATGCAGCCTGTTGATCGGTCTGCATGCTGGTTTCTACTTCAGGCCAGTCGAGCATTACTGAGCTAAATACCCATTTACAGGGCCCTTCTGAGCGTGGAAATCACGCAAGATTACACATTCAATGCACTGCTGCCATTAGAGAAGCAGTAAACTGTTATTTTCTTTGCACTTACAGATTTTAAAACTACATCCTGTGAGTCTGGGCGTAAGCGGCAGGATTCAGAGGGGATAATGCTGGAGTCGCTTGCCCCACTACAAAAAAAAGAAGTGTTAAATGCACCAATTACAGGACTTTTAGCGTGACATGAAAGGCTGCACATTTTTGAGCTCACATGAGACTCAAAGAAGAAGCAAAAAAGTCATTCTGGTGACGTTCTGGTCAAAAATGAATTTGCAGTCTAACAAAAGTGGTTGAAAACCTGATACGAGTACGTACACCCCCCCATGCTCAGGTTTCACATACCAAGGTAAACACTGAGCCGAGCCTTGGCGCTCTGATGTAAACTGACAAAACGAGTGGCAGAGTGCAAACACGCAGGGCGGCGAGCTGCATAGCTGAGCGGTGAGTCAGGCGGCGTGCAAATTCCTCAGGTTGAGTTATGAGACTTCAAACCAGTTCATAGCTGCTCAAGGTCCAACCGTAAAACACCCTCACCACACCACAGCCATAAAGCTTCACCGACAGATAACCGGTGGATTCATTACCGAGAGGGCCTGTCCCGTGTCACCCACCTCATACCTGTGTTATCTGACCAATAACATTCCTTTGTTCTGATGACACACGTTCAGGGCCAGCAGCAGAGACCTGACGCGACAGTCTGGACAGTTTATAAGAACTTTTCTCATTCTTTGAGTCTCGCGGTGTAAAACCTCCCGCTAAGAGCAAGGAAACCTTCGACTGTACAAGAAGAAGAGCAGATGATACATTTGAATTTAGACTCAACATCTCCATCATCCAAACCTGTACGCCGTCTAAAGCTGCAGACTTCGGGCTGTGGACGCCGCTGCCCTCGATAGATGGGTTTCGCTTCCCAACAGATGACCCAGTTTTGTGAAAAAAGCATTTTTGCTTTTAAAGGTCAGTGAAATGGTAAATGGCCTGTGTTTGTATAGCGCTTTACTAGTCCCTAAGGACCCCAAAGCGCTTTACACATCCAGTCATCCACCCATTCACACACACATTCACACACTGGTGATGGCAAGCTACATTGTAGCCACAGCCACCCTGGGGCGCACTGACAGAGGCGAGGCTGCCGGACACTGGGGCCACCGGACCCTCTGACCACCACCAGTAGGCAAAGTGTCTTGCCCAAGGACACAATGACCGAGACTGTCCAAGCCGGGGCTCAAAGCGGCAACCTTCCGATTACAAGACGAACTGCCAACTCTTGAGCCACAAAAACCCGTGTCGACCAGTTTACCGCCCCAGAAAAGCAGGTGCTGCGTTAAACTTTGGGTGTCTGCAGAACTTTAAAGACCCGAGGTCTGCATCGTCCAAACTCTGACCTCATCGTGTCCTTCAAGGTACTCAAACTGATTAAAAACCATTTCTTTACAAAGGAAAGCAACATAATTCAAAATGAATCAAACGACATCCAAACATATTTCAGCGTGGTTTGAATCCACGAGGACAAAATGACACAAGTGGAATCACATCTGTGTTTTTAACCCCGTAAGACACTCAACATCCCGGGAACACTGAGCCGCTTTAACGTCACCCAACATCAGCTGCAGATGTTTTTTTATACAATAAAACAGCCATCTTTATTATATTTACCTTTAGAGAGTCATTTATTATATTACAGTCACATTTTACTGTATTTTTAGCGTTTTACTTATTTATTCCATTTATATGACCTCTAAATGGAGTAAAACTACTAACGATCACTCAAAAATGATTATTTTTTGAATTTTTTTAATCCAATTGATTCATTTTGTCTTCTCAGTTATTCCCATTTTAATTATTTCAACTTAATTCATTCTTCTCAAGCCATAGTTTTGTTATTAGTTGGATATATGCTGCATATGTAAATGTATCTTAAACATTGGGCCATCAGAACGTGGATTTTGACAGAATTTTCAGCTTTAATGATGACTAAAGACCTCACATAGTTAAATGTTGAAAACTGAGATCAGAATCAGGATGAGTGTCCGTGGATGAGGATGAGTTTTCTCGTGTGAATTTGTGTGTTTAGTCTGGGACATGTTTGTTTATGTTAAAATAAAAATCTAAAACAGAAATCTGGTTCTGTGCTTTTTTACTCGTTTTCTTCCTCTCTTGTTTCTTCCTTTTATTCGGGCTGAAGTTCTGCATAAACCGTTGCATGCTGAGCGAGCTTTAGAGCCCAAGGCCACCATTAAAATGGGACTGCACAACTCACAAATAGATAGCCTTGTTAATTAACAAAGAGCAGTTTTTATAGCTTCAGAATCAGGCTATAACAGAGCAGGAGGAAAGCACAGTGACAGAAAATAACAAATACTCCTGCACAGCTGCAGGTGGACTCCATATTCAAAATAAAGAGCATCAGATAAGCTGCCGCTCTCGCTTTAAATAACAAGTGTAAGAAATGCTCCGACTGTGGAAATCAGACTCGCTGTCCATCTTCATTCCTGACTACAATGGGAGGATTTTCACATGACTGCAGCCTTCAATTCAAACCACCTCATCCCCGAGTTTCCTTTACGAGAAACGATGCTGTAATCCAGAGCAAACATCGATGAGCGTGTGAAACGATATGGGAATGAGGGGGAAACCTGTTCCACGCTGCAGGAGTAAAACCAAACAGCAGAGAGGTCGTCCTTCCATTTGTGGGTCACCCAGGCGAACGCATGTCTGACAGCGGGAAACGTTCCACCTTCGTTTCCTCTCCGTGTGAAGAAGTCAAAACACGTCATCTTCCAGGTGTTTGAACTCATCTCAACAAGCTACACCCAACACACAAACACATCCTGTTCCAAAGTTTCACACCATGAAGCCGGGCCACGCACGAACGCCGCGGGGCCTGAGGGCTCACGCTGGGTCTTTCCCAGAAGCATCAATCAGACACGTTAACCAAAATAAAGCCTTTAAAGCCGCCGCCAAGCTGAAAGTCCCTGAGCCCTCAGTGCCCATGTTACCTACACATGTACACTCGGTACTCATTCAGAGGGTTTGCATATGTTTATTTACTTTTCCCCCAAACTGCTTCTGTATGTTCTCTAAATCTTCCAGGCTTTAAGCTTCTTTCTTTAACTGAAGTCGTCCAAAGTTAATCATGAACAAGACGGAGGCAGGTGAAGGAGAAATCGGGTGACCTCCATCTAAAGAAGAAAGCAGGGGTTTCTAATTATTTCATAACTGCTGTAATTTTACAACATGAATAAAACCAACTCTTTAGACGAAGGAGGAGGAGGAGAAATGGCTCAGTAAAAGCTTTTCTTTCTGCAACAGCCTGACCAAACTAAAACCCTCTCATGCTTTGCTGAATAATAAGTCATGAGAGTCGCTGGTTACGCATTAAAACCAGCACAGAGCGGCGGTTAGATCCCGGTTTACAGTTTGCAGGGCCTCACGCTGCACTTTGACCCCGTGCACCTTGGCAGGCAGTGAAAAGGATTTCGGATGAATCGGGCCTTTTGGTTGGCGGCTCTGCGAGCGCTCGGCCCCTCACGTTGTGTGTTTCAGGAATGCGCCTGTGTTGTTTTTTGTGGGTTTTTTTAAATTCAGGACTTTTGTTTTCTTCTTTCTGCACTTTTAAGACTGTCGAGTGTAAAACAACCAGAGGAGAAATTCTCCAGTCCACCTTAAAACACACCAGCGACTGTGTGTTTGTTATTTCACCAGCAGACCAAATAAGTGAGGCCGACAACCGGCGGTACGCTGACACCTGCAACAAATCCTAACTTACTCTGCTGATTACAGCTCATCTTGTTTTAATACAAACATAAAAACCTGAAGATTAAAAAAATAAATTAAAATAAATTCCCAGGTGGTAACTTCGACCGCCTCCCGGCAGTTATTCAGGCAGTTATTTTAAAGACCGTGAGCTGACTTTGCCCCATGTGATCAGTCAGTTAGCTGATTGTTGTTGTTGGTTTTTGTTTTTTTAGCATAACTGCTCAAAAAGACATGGAAGTGTCACCGGATCAGTGTTTCTCATCTCTCTGATGTCTCTCTGAATCCTCCACAAGCCGTCGGGCAGCTACACCGCCCGTGAATAAAGACCTGGGTGGGAAGCTTCACGTCTGCAGAGATCCATCTACAGGACAGGCAGCTAACTGTGGTTACCTCCACCAAGGAAAAGCTTTGAATGAACTCTGATGAGACTCTGTAGGGGTGTCGACTGCGAACAGTCCATTAACACTAACACATCCACGAGGTCTTCATGGTCAACTTCAGGATTTGTTGGTGGAAAAATGGACAAAAAGCCTGATAACATAGAAGCTATGATTCTTCCAGGTGTTCTGTGTCGTGTCACATTTGACCTCCGATCTCCCCTAGAAGGTCATTATTTTGATCTGCAGGTCAAAGTGATAATAATGCTACATAGAGCTCTTTAAAGCTATGTTTTTTACTGCCATTTCTTGGTCTGCTAACATAGAGGCATGAAGTGATTCATGGGGATTCTAAATTATCACCTCACGTTGGACCTCTGACCTCTTCTTCAAGCTCAAATAAGGTCAAACCTCCATGAAATACCATGTCACATTTGACCTCTGACCTCACTTTTATATTTCCCATCTGCCTTTCCTTCAAGTTGACCTCATTGTGTTTTAGAGAAAGTAAGAGAAAGACAGTGAGCTGCTTAGTTGGTGAGAAATAAACTGTAGTACAATAATAATATATCACAAGCAGTGCTGGGCGATATGACGATATATATCGTGTGGACGATAGAAAAGTGTCTATCGTGCCATTTGTCTTCTATCGTTTCTAACCCTAATTTTATAAATTATTACATAAAATATATCATTAACCCTTTACAACCGGTCGGAGCAGGCACACTCCGTTATGCCTATTTTTAAATCCCTGTAGAACTGGAACCAGGTAAGGTAGCGCAATAATTTTTTTTGCATATGAAACCGTAGGAGTTGTACTTACATCTTATTCCATTAGCTTGCCCGAGGTCACGGTTTCCTTTGCAAAAATTACATAAAAAGCACTTCCAGCAACAAAAACATAATATTCCAGAAACACGCTTTGCCGATCCGATCAGCTGTTCATAACACTTCCTATGTTGGAATATAAGTCAGCGCGAACTATCGCATGTCCGCCATTACCTGTCCGAAACCGAAGTGACGTCATTTTCGCGGAAAATGTAGTTTTTTACCTTCAAAGCCTATGTTGGTGTTTGTAAAAGTCATATTTGACTTTATGCTTTTCTGTATCGTTTCTGGGATGCTTAGAAGTCAAATTACACTGTTGGAAATAGTTTATTTTGATGCACATGCAGGTTTTTTTGCAAATTTGCATTATAATATTTATTTTTCATTTTTCCTGTAGTATATAAAAATTAGTGTATCTCAAAAATAAAACTATGAAGACACTCAAAATAAATTTCTCGTGGTTGGAAACTATTTTGTGCAACTGTTTTGTATTTACAGCTTTGAGGGAAAAGCCTCTTAAATTTCTCTAACTAGAAATATATGTAAAAACAAACAAACATATATTGTTGTTTATTGCACTTTTTTGAAATTTATATAGTTACTATGGACTTAATGCATACATATTATTAAAATTTGGGCTATAATGGTTGTATTGATGTATAGCAACTTGAAATGCTCCCACAAAAGGCACTACAGCATGTAAAATGTAAAGATAAGCTCTGGCAGACTTGGTTCTATGGTAGGTCTTAAAGGGTTAAATAGCCTGTGGCAAATATATTAGTGTTGTCTTCTCACTATACATACTCTTAAATTTATGCAAGAGAAAATAAAGTATAAAAAAATGATATTTTTCCCATGAAACTCCGTCTTGTGGTTTTGGTGCTGCTTTACGTGCACCCGGATTTGCGACATGCTTTACGGTAACTCAAAAACAAAGACTGCACCCTCTCCACTCGCTGTTTACAGACTGCATACTTTCCAGATGACCACAGGTCAGGTGGTATATCGTGATATATATCGTTATCGTGATATGAAATAATTCATATTGTGATAAATATTTTTTCCATATCGCCCAGCACTAATCACAAGCTCAGGTTCTTCATGTCCAGTTATTTAAAACTCCATCTTTGTGTAATCAAAGTAAACATCTGTCATGCTGCCCTTCTCTGATTTTTACTGCACAACAAACTTCCCCAAGTTCATTTAAAAAGAACAAAGAAAACAATGTGAATGTGTAAAAAATACAGCGCTGTTCCCTTCAAAGCAAAGGCCGCCCACAGAGCGAGAGGGTTGGTGGCAGTTTGCACTCTCAGAGTGCTTCTTGTTTATTAGCTGTTATTTATTAGGCTGCTATGCGATTGGTTTGGCTTGTTTGTCTGGTTATTTACCTGCAGGACGTCTAAAGATTGCCAGAAAATGTTTTCGAACTGTTTTATTCACCAGAGTTTTTAATGAAACATAGCAGACATTCCTGGAATATCACATGCTTGGAAATTGTGGGAAAAATGTGAAGATTTCTGTTAAATGCGGTAAAACAGACTTCTGACGAATCATGCCTCCATGCAGAGTCAGCCCCTCCCCCCAGAGGCATTTTCTGAGTCCGTTTACTTACAGGAAACTTTATCAGAGGTTTGGAATGATTCTGGGAGTCAAATGTTCTCGATTAAGAAAAACAGGCAGATGTTCTAAAGATGTTCTAAAGAAAATATCACAAACTAATCTGGATGCAGATTATTCTGGACTCAGTTCAGATGGAGTCAAGATGGAATCATCCTCATTTTAATCAGACAGCTGGAAGCACGACCACTTCTCAGGCACAACGTGGTCAAATGAACTCAAAGCAGAGCTCAGCAGCAGTCAGAGGAATACTCTTACTGATGATGATGATGGCCACTGGCTCCTGTATCTTCTGATTTCTTGTAGTTTTAGCTGGAAAATGTGGAAATCAGGAGTCAAACGGAGCGACAAACGTAAACCAAACACACTGGGGGGAAAGAATCCAGGTTCTGTCACCCGGAAAAGAAAAAAAAAACAACCCTTGAGATTTCCAGACATTAGGCATTAAAGGGATTTGGTGTCAAAGTCTGAGGGGTCTTAAGTGACTGGTAAGACTGAAAAATCCAGTGAAAACCCGCCCTCCCCTCTGCGCTGTGGCGATCTGAACATACGAGGCCGTGTCACGCTCGCCTCTTTAAGCCTATTACACTGATGGTTTCTATGAGAGAGGAGAAAAGAACAGGTAACACACCTCCACGCCTGACAGCAGGAATGTAAACGAGCAAACAAGAAAGCACCTCTGGCATCCTGAGCTGTGAGATAACCAAGGTTTTATGACAGGTTAACAAACTGAATGAGGCTTTCTGCTCTGTGACACACTCAGCTCGAGGTTCCCATCCTCAGATTATTCCCGAGAGAAGGAATGATTCCTCACCCAGAGGTAAACTGGTATTTGGAGTGAGTTATTTGGAGGAACAAACCTCACTGGACTGGCTGTTCATTACTGACCCGTTTAATCATTAGCGAGATATCAAAAATTATCTACTACAAACACAAAATGACAAACCATCCAGATGCCAAAAATAATAACGTTGCTAAAAAGTTATTTAAGAGCAGTCTAGGTGGTCTGATTAAACATTAATAAATGAACATGTTCAGGCTGCCAAGAGCTCAAAAATACTTCACTAGCTTCCAGCCGCCTCACTGCAGCAATAAAAGCACCATTACTGGGTAAAAATGAGTTTTTCCCATACTTACCAAAGTATATATATATACATAAAATGCATTCACTCTAATTTACAGATAATAATTCACACAGGTGATTGGCTTTCACTGCAATTAATTAATTATTGTGCACACCTGTGATGCGGATTCATCAGGTAGCCATTACCTTCTGTTTCACCCACCACGACTCCAGCAGCCACCCATTTCATTCACACCTCAGTCACACCAGCTGGAGACTACCCGGCAACCACCGGTTGCTAGGAAATAACAAGTATTCCACCATCCAGCTGTGAGTGGTTGCTGTGAAACCGACTGGTCAGTGTTTCCCTGGTAACCAGCGGTTGCTAGGGAAAAATAAAGTATTCCCGACCAGTTGGCGAGTAGTTTTGGGAGGTTCTATGCAATTGCTTGGTGGTTAGTTGGTGAATGTTTGCAAATGAGTGGGCGTCCTCCAAGCAAACTGCAGGTGATCAAAGCAAGGTAGCAGAGGTTTGCCGATGGCGGTCTCTAGCCGTTGGTCAGCCACTGGGCAACTCTTTTATTGGAAGGTTCATACCAACTCTCCTCCATCCCCTGCTACCACTGATTTTACTATGATGTCTTATCAAATAACAACCTGCCAGAAAACTGGGAACAAGGTCCCTAAAATCAGGTATTACTGGGGTCAGTGTGACTGGCTTTTACCTGCCACAGTTCCCTAAACAGAAAAGCCTCTTCAGCAGGTTTAAATATTGCACATTAAATCCATATCAAGGTACTTCAGTGCAAACATGGTGTGGAACTCTGTATTGACTTCATGAACAGACAACGATGTTTGGCCTAAAAGGCTCACACCACCTCGTTTACCGCATGAATGGAGCCTTTAACACGGCATGTATTTATCACATGTATGTGTTTTGACTATCTGCCAGAGGTCAAAGGTCGACGGCACCTGTTCTCACGCAGTCCTACCTGTCTCTGGGGTCGATCCAGCTCGTGCACTGGTTAATGTGGTCAATGTAGTAAACTTTGCCATCAAAGTCTCTGGCTTCCTCCCAACCGTCAGGTAGTGGCAACTCCTTCCTCGGCATGTCAGGCGAGTCTCCATGTAATGAACTCCTCTCTACTCAGAATCATCGCGAAGAGATACCATCATCATCACCATCACAGTCAGCCTCTACATCTGCAGTTAGTCCCCAAATTCAGAGTCCGGTTGGATTAGGCCATGGTAACAATCCATAATAATCCTCAGATTAACAATCAGACCCTGAACAGGAGGAGGAGGAAGGGGGTAAAACAAACTGTTTCATCAGGCTGCACTTGTGCAACAATTCATCCCGGTGTGAGAGCCTCAAAGCATCCGTAACGTAAACACAGCAGCTGGAGGAGTGTCCAGGACGGTCTGGAGTTTCCCAGGTCCGATGGCAAACTTTGAGGCGGCCTGGAAGAACTTTTTCGGGATGATTATCCACGCTCCGCCGAACACGGACGGGGTCCTGCTGCCGCCGGTGGTCTTGCTGCTCGGGTTTAACGGAAACACACGGGGAGCCCAGTAGAAACCTCCAGATTAACAAAGCGCAGACTTAGAAAAGGGTGGAGCAGCAACCAAAACGCCCTCGCGTTCCTTTAAAACACCCCCAAACCCGCAGAGCTGGGGCTCGGCTCCTCTCCGTGCCTACAGGCCACCATGTTTAGCCGCAGTAACCGACGCTAGCCTCCAGCCTGCGGGACAGCGAACAGTCCGCCCGCCGCTTGGAGAAAGGAGAAAAGTACCGGGAGAATCCACAGCCGTTAAAATCCGCTAAATAGCCGAAGAACTTCTTTGTTATCCCGTAAAAATCCTCCGGTGAAAGCCGGGCAGAGGGAGGCAGCGGCAGCGGCGGCGGTAAAGTCTTCTTCGGTCCCGATGACTTCGCTCGAACCGATCAAGCTAACTGCAGCCACTCAACCCGATTTCCGGTTTCAAAATAAAACATTTGTTGACAAACTCCAGGAAACAAAATAAGACTTCCGGGCAAAACAATATCCGAAAAGTACTTTTACTGATCCCATGAGGGAAATTATTGTTTTAAAGCAGGAGGAAGAAGAATAAAATATACAGGGTTCTATGAATAACACAACATAGTAAAAGGCCTATAGCGATGGTAAAAATTAAATGTAAATACTTTTGGTTATTGTATTGAAATATCACTAAAATTAACAAAATCTATGTTTAAAAAAAAAGAGAATGTTGTAGTGAACTATAGCTAAACGTTAGTTAAAAAGGCTATAACTGAAAAAGTCAAGACTAGGTGTGAGTTAAGTTACTCACTTAAGTTAAGTGAGTAACAAACAAGATTAAAATTCACTAAGAATAAAGACTTGCCTTTAGTGTGGAAAGAACTTACAATAAAACCTACAGTAAAATAGAAATGCACACGTGGCGTGTTTTTATTCAAACAGCTGTTCCGACTTTCCAAAATCTTGCTCCTGACAAACAACTTTCATAATTAAAAATAATAATCAAACATCCACCTGAAACTAGCAAAACTAGCAAATCTACTCTGTAAAGTGAATCAAAGTGAATTATTTTGAAAGCAAAAACTTCAAAAACAAAAATTTCAAATCTCAGTAACTCTGTTTTCATTAAATTATTTTTATTTTTATGGAAGCATTGCTGTTCTACCTTAATTTAATATTTAAATGCAAATTATGCATTTATGCATATTCTATAGTTTGTGGTATAATTTTATTTATGATTTATACTTTTATTCTACTACAACAGTAAGAATCCATTCAGAATTTTGAAAAAAAAGTCCTTATCTTAACCTATTTCATTTTAGATTTTTTATTATATGGATATTTATGGATTATTATTTATTATTACTATATTAATAGTAACAATAACTATTATTATTATTGGTAAATTTTAACCGTTATATTTTGGCTGTTTTGTACTTTTTTAAATTATTTGGTCTAAAAAAAATTAAATCAAACAAATAAACAAAACAAAAATACCCAGATAAACTTCCACATTTATAACTTTTATTATTTTTATTGACAGAAAGTTTCATTGTAGGCTGTGAGTTATGGTGATACTTAAAGTTTTGTTCAGTTTTGTGGCTCATTCATTAGTGTTTTATTCATAACGCCTGGTTTTAAATGTTATTCACTTATTTGTTAGCAGATATTTACAGAGTTAAACCTCCCAGCCTGCCCAAACTTTCAAGCCCACAGCGCCCCCTGGAGGTCAATATTCCGCAGTGCTGAATAGGTTGGGAGAAGTGATGGTTATCATCACCTGCAGATTCTTCCATCGTGCAGATATTTCTTCACACAAGAATCCAACGTCAAGAACAAAGAGTGAAACTGCTTCATAGTGCAGATGTTACCGGCATGGCTGCATTAAGCTTAGGCTGCTGAGGGTTTCCCATGATGCACTGGGTGCATCTTCTTCACTAACTGTGTTTTTATACACCTCTCTACATTTAATCATCAGTTATAATTAATCTCTGGCTCTCTTCCAAAGCATCTCTTTATCCTATCCAGCAGATGGCCCCGCCCCTCCCTGAGCCTGGTTCCGCCCGAGATTTCTTCCTGTTAAAAGGGAGTTTTACCTTCCCACTGTCACCAAAGCGTGTGCTCATAGGAGTCATCTGATTGTTGGGGTTTTCTCAGAATTAAATTGACTTTAACTGAATCTCCAGCTGAAAGGTTCCTCTCTTCTTTAGCCCTGAGAACACGATGTTCACGATTTCCAAACTGAATTTCACGGCAGTGTTTATCTCGCGGCCTTGTTTCTGTTTTTCCTTCACAGAGATTCAAGTGAAACTGAAGGACGCAGTGATGAGCTGCATTCACTGACGTGTTTTTAAGAAATTGATTTCTACCACAGAATCACCACATTTCTGTCTTTGGTGCTGTGCTGCCTGAAGGCCTGAGGCTCACAGCCTGGTTTTTAACCTTGTGTATGAAGATTTCTCTGAATCTTAACGACTTTATGTACCATGAATGAATCATGCACAGTCTTCCACAGAGAGCTGAAACCCTCCCTATATTTATCTGTAAAAACTCTGGGCGAAGCTCTTCTTCATGTCCAGTCATGGTTTTAATTCACATCATCAGTTATTTTAATTTTTGTTTGTTTTTAGCATTAAACAAATTAAACAACAGTTTTCTATTGCTTAGCTGTTGCTAAATTCATAATGAACATCATGTGACATATTTTTTTTTGGACTATGTCCAATCAAAAGATTTGGATTAATTCATTTGCATATCAATGTTTTATGTTCTGTTTGCAAACAGAGCTGCAGTTCAGTACGCAAATTTTTGAATATTTATATAGCACCAAGCTTTGCACAGTAACATCAATACCTGCTGTGTTTGACAGTGAAACCCAAACATCCTAACATTTTACAATTCTGATGCCTTCAAGCGCTGTAGGAAAAAGTCCACATTAGCTCCCACTGCACTAATCTGGTCGTCTAAATCACTAGAATGAGCAGATATGACCCAGAACTAGTGCCCTAATACCTGTTACCCATGATTATCATTATTATTATTATCACAGATTTCAGTTCAGTTCAGTTCATTTTTATTTCAAACATATACATTCACCAACATTTCATAATATCATTCCATGCAGTTGTTTAAAAAGGAGTAGGCAGAAGTATATACTTATTTAGCCCTACCCCCTTATGTTTACATCTTAATCATTTCCTCATCATCTAAATTTGAACAACAAAAACTTATACAAAGATTTCAACTTAGAACATAACGTCACAAAAAAATATTTTCTCATATTCAACTAAAACTATGTTTAGATTTACTGATTTGCAAAAGAAAATAAACATCACTTTGACTGCTGTCTTGGGTTAATTGCATTTTATTTTTATTTTATTTTGTATTTTTCATTTTATTTAGTTTTATTTTAAACTGGTTTATATCACTACTGGCCTTTTATAAAGGGGAAAACGGCGCTGGTTCTCCATCATTATCCCGGCTGCTGTGTCACTCTTTTGGCACTGCTGTATTCAGGAAGCAGTGAATAAAGCTGTGCCTGCTGTGGGATGCAGGATCAGGCCTCCATGAAGCCTCTGTTACTGTGGAAAAAAAGAAAACGCCCTCACTAACAGACGTGTTTTCAGCTTCAGTGCTTTCTTAATGAAGCACTTTGCTAGATTTGTGCTGCTTTTTCAGGAGGAAATATTCAAACACTGTACTTCCCTTCATAATTGTTTTATATGAGAGGAATAAAATATCCACTAAATTTGAAGTGAAGCATGAAATATATTTCTTTTTAATGTTATTGTAATTGGTTACAGCAACAGTAAATCCCACAGTGCACTTCACTGTGGGGTACATCACTGTGGGGTACTGCTGCTTTTCTTGTTGCTTGTTTTGCAGAAGACATCTGCAAAACAAGCAAGATGACTGTACATGGAGGAAGACTTTTATTACAGTTTATAAACACCTATCACATATGTAAGGTCATGTTTTTAGAGATGGATTTATGGAGATGACACAGACATTAAGGTTTTGTATTGTTGTTTAAATGTCACTTGATTTAAGCACGTTTTAAAGAGAACACACGGCGGCCTTACACATGTGGAGCTGTGTTCAGGGCTTCATTTTGTTTGGAATAAAACAATTATTTAGGTCCTTAAGGTTGTTCTGTACAGGTCATAACATTAAAAAATGAATAACAGATTTAATTTAATGTTATTTTGACAATATGCATTAAATATGTGTTATTTTTATAATAAATTAAAATTAAAGTATATTTGAATAAAATTAAAAATCTCCACATCACTATAAATTATGAATTCAGTAATAATTATTGCTATAATATCAACATTTGTAATATAATTTAATATATTGCTACAATATTGCAATACTTTTTCTGAAATGTTGGAAATAAATGAATACATTTTTTATTAATGAGTTAATTTTAATAAATAAGTTTTACTCTAAAAAAAAAAAGTAGGAGAGACTGTTTCAATATTGTGCAGTGATTCGATGTTATTAAATCAATATTAATCTAAGAAATTCTACAGCATGATAAGAGTATTTATTCATTTAGTAATTCAGTAAGATTGTTAGAATAAAATGTAAATTTTCTTTATAAATAATTCATAATTAGTGTTTTTAAAGTTTCTTTTTACTATTTTAAAATAATGTTAAAAATTAAATATTAGTATCTGATGTACCAGTATATATACACAAATACTAGCTGTCTACCTTTATATTGGCCTTGGGATTTAAAACAGCTGATAAGTGAAAAAGTAAAGAAGGAATTAAAGAAGAACTTTTAAATCACGTTATGAATGTTTTTTGCTGCATAGTCTGGTTTGTCCACCAGGGAGTGCGCTAGAACTTCGCTGTTTGCAACAGGTGCTTGGAACGTTACAAATACAATAATCAGCTGATCCGAGCAGAATTTGTGTAAATAGTTATCCATGACTTCTAACAAGAAAAGAAGACTCTTTATAAGCTGCACTGTTATCTCATTAATAACACCAAACAACAAAATATGAGTGGAATCTGTTTATGTTTCATGTGTCTAAAAGTCGAAGTCTTCGGCAGATATATTGGAGGCTTAAATCACCAAATATCGGTATCAGTCGGGCTCTCGTACAAATATGCATATTCACAAAATTCAATAATTTTATATTATTATAACGCAATAATAAATAAATGTATCAACGTTAGTAGGCCAGGAACAAATAAAATCATCATATAAATCATTGGATTATGACAGATTAAAAAAGAAAAAAGTACATTTTGTTCTTAATCAGTGATCAAAGTAGTCACAGTGTGCTGACCGTCAGTGTATTAGTTAAACGCGCTTGCACAGAGGAGAGGGGAAATTTCCGAGCTGAGCCTGAACGCAGCATTTTTTCTGCGTCTGGGAACAAAAACATCGGAGCGGCTCGGTCACATGTAGCGCGCCCAGCCGCAGCACGAGCGCGGAGCCGCGAGGAACGAGGAAGTCAGTCGAGCCGTTGGCGTCCAGGAACAAGCAGCAGCGGTGCGTCCGGCTCCCGTCCCCGGCTCCCTCCGCCACCTCACCCGCCACCTATGGTTCTCCTCCGGCACATTTCCATCGCCCTGACCGCCGCCGTGGCTGCCCTCGGCTCCGCGCTCTTCATCGCGCTGAACTACTTCTACAAGAGGCGGATATGGTCCCCGCAGGCGGAGTACTGCACCATCAAAGAGGTGGGAGGGCAGGTTACTCAGGTTACTCACCTTCTGAGTTTGGTCATTTTAGACGTTTAATCGATTTAATTTAAATTTAGCTGAACTGTTTAACTTGGAGAGGAGCGCGTTCAGGGACCTCTGACTGAGGCGAGGAGACGCTGCAGAGTCATTAGAGCTGCTGGAGATGTGCTGATGCTTGGTGGAGATGTGCCGGTGGCATTATGAGAAAACAGAAAGATGAAGAAGGAGAAAAGAAGGAGGTGGTGCTGATAATGAAGCAGTTGCTGATAATTAATGATGATGATGATGGTGGTGATGAAGGTGGGGGAATGTAGTGAGCATGATTTGAAGACTTTGATGTAATGCAATTCATTTTATATTAACAGGACAGCATTATGTAACGTGACAGCTCCAGAGGTGCATTGATCGCCCCCTGGTGGGTGGTTGAACGGTAGGTCAAAAGCCCCGCCCCTTCCACATTAGTAGCCATGGACACGAGTGATATTTAAGACATGGGGTCACCCACCCTTGACCGAAGGAAGCTGTTCTACTTCCTGTTAATCCCACTGTACAGAAATCGGGTGCAGTTAAGACAGAGCTTCAGCAGGGGCGACTCGTGAGCTACTCCTCATTAATTATACCGTCACGGAGCTACAGCGATATTTTATCTATGGTGCTTTAATGTATTAGTAAACGAGAGAAATCATCCAGAGATGGAAACTGTTTACATCTTAAACTGGGACCTCAGGTGGCCATTTGAGGAACTGCAGGTTCGGAAACTTTTGTGCTAGCTTAATTTTTTTAGATTCATGTTTTTTGTTTTTAGGGGGGTTTTTTGGCCAAAGATTTAAAAGTACGCTTAAGTAAATTCTTCTCAGACACGTTTGTTTTCTGATCAGCTTTTTTAACATCCTCATGACCGACGGCTTCTCCAGCTAAACTCAGAGTGATTCCCGTCACCTGTGAAAGAAGCAAAGATTACAGCGATTAGATTTGCTGATTGTGTTCTCAGTTTACAGAGTTCTGATTTACTCAAATCAGAGAAAAAGGACACCACAGTTTCTTAAAGACAAAAACCCCCTGAAGTCCTCACAGCTTTTCTTGGGTAAATGACTGACCTAATAACTAAAAAGCTTGCAGACTGTTTCAGTTTTAATTGCTGCTGCTGAAAAGAGGAAAAAGTAGGAAATCATGTTCAAGGTGATGCTGAAGCACCGAGCTTCCTTGTGGGAATATGATTGTTTGTCTCAGCTTCCTGTAGAGAGACAGAAAAACAGAAATGAGGCGGGCAGCGAGCGGAGGGTCTTAATGAATGAGTCTTCACAGCTGCAGCCTGAATCTCTTAATAAAATCTATTTGCATGTTTCTAATCTTGTTTCCTCGATTCAATCAGCAGCAGTCTGTAATGGGCTTAGCCTGCTTTATCTGGCTCAGCCCGTCTTCGGGGGATAATGCCGGCGTCTGCCGGCAGCTCGCCGCAGAGGAGATGTAAATGTTTCAGTCTGGGGATTCGTTCTAATCACATCTCGGGAAAGCGGGGGGGTTGACTAACGGCTTGTTTTTGACCCCGAGGAGTCGCAGCAGGTGGGAGGGCAGCACACGCTCATTTACAGAGCCACAAACAACCACAGGAGTGCTTCGTTTTGTTGTTTCTTTCTCTATTTTGTTGGGTAGACAATGGGTTCATAGGCCTTTATATTAATCCCAGTTTTTCATATCGTCTGTGACTCCTCGGCCTCAACTCTACAGGCACAACAACAGGCACCTTCGTTGTTGTTAAATGTTGCTGTTGGTCCTCTGAGATTTGCTCTGTGTTGACATTATTCATCGTTTGTGCAGTTCTGCCACATTCGCGAGGTGTTCAGGTACAGGCGACTGCGATGGTTCCCAGACTCCACAGAAATGTCCAGCAGTGAAAATGTGACAAACTTATAAGAATATAATCTGTTGTGCACGTACATGACACGTGTTGTCCTTTTGTTATTATAGTTAGCACAACTTTAACTAAACACAACCAGGGTTGTATTGCCTAAACCTAACCGAGTAGTTTCACAACATAAGCCTAACAGAATAATTTTCTTTCCCTAAATGTAACATAATAGCAGTTTTAATTGTCTAAACCTCAGGGAGTAGGTTCACTACTTAAACATAATTAAGTAGTTTCATTATTTAAACCTAACCGACTAGTTTCGTAACTGAAACCTAACCAGGTTTTAATTGTCTGAACCTGGCTACTTTCACTACCTAAACCTAACAGAATACTTTTATTTACCTTAACATAATAATAGTTTAAATTCTTTAAACTTTAGTAAGTAGCTTTAATTAGTTACTGAAACCTAACGTAATAGTTTTGTCTAAACCTAACCAACTAGTTTCATTACTGAAACCTAACCAGGTTTTAATTGTCTGCATCTGACCAGTTTCACTACCTAAACCTAACCAACTAGTTTTACTACCTAAACCTAACAGAATTATTTTCTACTACATAATAGTAGTTTTAATTGTCTGAACTTAAACGAGTAGCTTTAATTAGTTACTGAAACCTATCCAGGGTTTTATTGCCCAAACCTAACAGTGTTTTCATTTGTAGTTTGTAGTTTCCAAACCTTACTGAGTAGTTTTATTCTCAAAGTAAAGCTCATAAGAACACGTAATTTAAGTGTGTAATGCGAGATTAAGGGTAAAAATAATAATACTTGTTGGCCTTAAACGTGAATAATGGGTCCAACAGCCTCCAAATGTGGACTTTATCACCCTTTAAACCAGGAAAATCTCTGTTTTGGGTACACGGTCACAAGTATCTCGATGTGACGCGATTCATGTAAATGTGAGTTAATTCGTTTAGTATTTCACACAGTGACAGGTGTGTCTGCTCGCACACTTTCTGCTTTGTGTCAGGGTGCAGTGGTATGGGAGTTTCATCTTGTCTTAAAATATCGCACCATCATAAGTCAGGGGTGTCAAATTCAGGTTCAGCGAGAGCCACGCTGGGAAATGAGATCCTCACCGAGGCCCAGATACACGTCTACAGGCACGATTTCACTGCACATGTATGTCTCAGCTGCGTTTTCGCCTACAGTTTGGTGAGGATGAAGCCCGCAGCCAGTTCACATCGAGTATATTAGCCTGTGTGACATTTACTCCAGGAATATAATGTGTTCTCACTGCAGTTCCAGAGGAAGGCTGCAGACAGTCAGCTCCCAGCATTCTGTTTCACAGACCTTTATACGACAGCTGCTGCTCGTTTGTGGCCTTTAATAAAACCAGAACTGTCCTGAGGTAAATGCAAAGTTTTTCATCTTGACTTTTGTCCTTGAACGTACTTCCACAGGTCTCACAGAGCCCTTTTCAGGAAGTGTGCCTGTACTATAAGATAAATACATGTAAAGCTCGGCCTTACAGCTCCATCATTGAGACTGGGCTGATTACACATGTTGTGGCGTAGCTGCATTCTTCTCTTTGGTTCACAGACTTTCTGAAACCTCTGTTCACCGCCGGTGACCCCACATCGTCATCGCTGTGTAGCTTCAAACATCACGGTGAAGACTGTGTGGTTTGAAAACGGGAATTATCTCACTGTAATCGGATATAAGCTCAGTGACGATGCAGGATGCTCTGCCTTCCGTCTCAGCTGAAATCGCCTCTCTCCCGTTTTGTTGCTTTTTGGCTTGAAGATGCTGTAAGTCGGGTCACAGGCTTTCACTGTGTTTTCTCAGAAAGTACATGTGATATGATGTCCATTTCTTTCCATGATATCAGGCCTACCTCCTGTCAGCTGACCATATGTTGACGAAGAGTCTCAGTCTACGAGGTTGTTATTGGTTGGTCACAAACTCAAAGGTCAGGTTTGATTTAATTCACTTTTTCTAAAGCAGCCAGCTTCACAGACTTGGTTCTTTATGGTCAAAGAGGTTAAAACTAAAACCAGCTCTCACTGACTTTATTAACACGTCAGTCAGGAAGTACTCAGCGAATCACAACCTGGCTCACTAACCAAAACCTCTGGTTATCTTTGGACTCTCGACTTCTGGGCGTTGATAACACTGCTCTTAATCAGATAGTGTCCAGAGAGAGCCTTCCTGTCACTTCCTGTTATTCCAGGCAAAGCTCAGACTTCAGTTTGACTTCCATTTCCTGGAAAGGAGGAAGCATTTTTAACCCTCAGTCGATACTTGATGGTACTCGATTGTGTCTTTTTGCCACAAGTTGAAGCTTGTTATTCATAGTCTGGCTGCAGTGAAATCACTGAAGTGGAAGTTGATGCGAGAGAGAGAGAGGAAGAGCAATCACATGTAATCACAGGAGAAGTTGTGGAACATGAGCGGCCGACGGCATGTGGCGGTGTTAGAGGATGATAGTTCCTTTTGCCTCCTCTCTGAGTAAACCGCAGCTGTACGCTTGCTATTCAGAGCTGCAGGCGAGCTGGCTTTACCGCTCCCTCGGTGGGAAGCTGCTGCGTTGCTGAGCGTCTGCTTCGGTGGAGTGTCCTTAAGAGAGACGTTAAACCTCGGGCAGATCCAGCAACGCTGATCTGCAGCCGAGCCGGGACTCTTTAACCTCCCCGCGGGGCAGCAAAGCAAAAGAAATCGATTCAGTATCACCAGTTTTTATGAGAAATGTCTGAAGCAACAAGGAAAAGTTTAAAGAGAAAGTAACAGCGGGAGCAGGAGACGATTGAATTGCTGGTTTCACTTAAAGTCGTATTAGATCATTTGAATATGTGTGCAATCCAGGTACGAGCCAATGAGACGATGGAGATGCACGCACGGCTCGTCCTGTTAGGAGCAGCAGCTGCTCTGCAGCCTCAGCAGCTACGGCGAGGCTTCTGCGCTGTCAGGGTTTGAGGTTGATCTCCCAGTGGGCCGACTCAGCCAGAAAAACACGGAGGCGAGCTTCAGAGCTGTCAAAGCGGCCTTGTTTATCTGCTGCTACATTTATCCGGCAGCACCAGGCAGCGATTACAGCCAGAAAGACGTCAGAAGAAACGCAATCCATCTTCAAAATATCCCAGACTCTTCATCTGGCCTGTTTCTGCAGTGCTTGCTGGGTAATTATGAGGTGGTTTCATCTGTTAGGGAATCAAATTAACTGATTCTGAAGGAGTAATTTTAGCACTTGATGATCCATCAACAAAGTGGTATTTTTAATAGGAAGCTGATGCATCTGCACTCTAAAAGGGCTGATATGAATTGGTAATTAACCTCTACAGAGCTGCGGCTGCACATCAGCACACAGCATGAATAAAGACCAACCTTGTGTGACTTTTAAAAAGGAGATGACTGACGTGTGAGGGATCTCAGAGGGGCTGTGACGTCCCTGAGCCTCTCAGGCGCTTTCAGAGCGCGCTGACGTTTGAAGCCTTCTCTGAGACTCGCGTTTCTTTATTCCTGCACACGCAGAAGGCTCGCTGAGACAAATCTGCCCTGAAATAAAAGTAATAAAGGGATGCCTGCTCTTTCATTAAAGTATAATATCACGAGTGGTGCCCCTCGAGGTTTGCAGAAGCTGATTCATATTCCTGCACATTATGAGGAGTCTTCAGTACCAAATTCCGAAAAGTCTAATGCATTCAGTTTGATTCGAAGAGGCGACCCGGTGTGAAAAAATACAAACACGAACATCAAGTTAAAATACCTGCTTCTAGCTGAAAGGCAGAAAAGTCAGGTATTCGGTTTGATCCACCCAGAGCTGCGCGATCATCATTTCATTACTAGGTAATCTGCTTTTGCAGTTTGGCTTTGTCCTTTATTAGGTCCCTGCAGCCAAGGTGAGGTTCTCAAAATGTCCAGAACGGTGAATTAAACATGCTCACCAGCTATCTTTGGACTCTTGACTTTCAGTATCTCAGTATCTGTTAATCAATTCTGAACTCAAAGACTCACTTCGAGCAGAGAGCCTTTTCTGCTGTACTGAAACTGGCAGCAATTCAGTAAATGGAGCTAAATAATCTCCAACTGTTTCTAGGCAAAAAGCCGGCGTTGTTAGTTTAAACTTAAATTATAGTGCGTGTGAAATAAGATGCAAATAAGATGTAAACAGATATTAAAGTTAAAGCACGACAGAAACATCCTTCCTTCTTGAAAAGCAGCTCATTGTGGTGTTTGAAGGTAGAGCCGGACCAGTTTATCCATTCAGCTGTTTGTATGTATCTGCATTTATAACGGCCGGTACATGAAAATATAACAAGTAAGGCCTTGATTACACTCTGTCATAGGCTCGGAGAGCTGGAGTACTTATTTTCGTTAAACTTCTTTAAGTCTGATTGAAGTCTGTTGCCTGGGACACATGCAAAGCCTGTAGTGAATACAGGCGGACACATGGACATCCTCACAGCACTCACTCACTGTCTGATGACAAAATTATTCTCACTGGGACCTGAGCAGACTTGAAAGCTTATTCCTGGCTTATAGGAGAGACTGGAGAAACACCCTTCAACCATGTTATGAGTGTTGAGTTTGTTTAGTTTGTCCACTAAAACAACTGATGTTCACTCCTGGAGGTGATAATTTGTTGTAATGTTCTCCTTGATGTCCTTGAAACCAAAAGCTTCTCTAAGATCATCAATCCACCCTCACTCTGTGTTGAATAAGTGATGTGTTTAATCTTTGCCTCAACACAACATTTCCAAGCGTTTGCAAACATTAACATCTCTGCGGTCTGCCTGTAGGAGGAAGAGGAGCGTGGGAAGCGCCAGGTCCTGGTACTCGGTCTGGACGGGGCTGGGAAGAGCAGCATGCTACAGGGTTTGACCCCTGGGGATTCAGCGGCTAAGAGACGCCGGTGCCGGCCCACCCGCGGCTTCAACTTTATGAGTCTCAACGCCCCCGCCTGTCAGCTCGACTTCCTGGAGAGTAAGGCTTCTTTTATCCGTCCTAATCAAATACTGCTCTGTGTGGAGTCTAGCAGGCATTGATGTTTTATCAAACAGCATGAAATGGAGAAATGGAAAGAGCTTTGGCCCAACTGTTCAGTTCAGTCGGCCATTTGTTTCATTAAAACTGCCTCGAATCAAACAGCTCTGCAGACATGCCCGCAGACACACTGTGGAAAACCAGATTCATAAAATGTTAGAATGAAGTTGTGAGAGCTGAGACTCGGTGAATGAAAGTTTTGAATGACTTTTTTAAACATTCGCCAGTTATGGAGATAGTGAGTGTGTGCTAACGTTAGCACATCTCTACCACTTGAAAGTGTTTAGCTCGTTAGCTTGTTGACGTTTGTTAAGGTAGACCCTTTACTAACCTTTACCACTGTTAGCGTCAGTTAGCACAAGATGATGCTAACAGTAATTAAACATACAGATTAGCATCTTAGATTACAGTCACACAGGCCTAGAGACCAACCATATGGCAACCACCAGTTGATTGAAAATATATTCACTGTCCAGTTGCTGTTTGTTTGCTGTCCATTCCTGTGAAATCGACCCATAAAGCTCCATCACACAGGCCCATAGACAGGTCACCGATACCCTGGCAAAGAGGGTGCTGCACCAAAAACCTCATTGTCATTGCTTTGGTTGCTAGCATGTTGGATAATGTTGGATTCCCTACTCATAGTTGTCTTGATGAAGTACAACCAACCAAAGGCTTTTAGCTTGTTAACATTAGAATATTTCCAAACTTGCAACAAGATGTTCTCAAAAAATAACAAGCAGTGTAAAAGAAATTTAAAACAGAAAAATATGTTCATACAGTTTTATGTTTGGTCCAGAAAATATGAAAACGTGAAGCTGGTAATGTCCATAATTGATTTGCTTTAAGTGCTGGTAAGTAACTCCATTGGCTTTATGTTTGAGTTGAACTTAAAGGGAGATTTGATCTACAACTTCACTTGTTTTTCTTCCCTGAAAGCTCACATCATCCATCACTGCCAACACAAAGGCAATCACAAGGCAGTCTCTGGCAATGGCTCTTGTTATATTATTATTTGTTCAGTGACTGAAACATTCAGTATCAAAGTATCACGAAAGTTAACTGTGACAAAGAAGCCTGGAAAATGTATTTCTGTTTAATTTCACACTATGGTGGTGAAGTTAGATCGCATTACTTTTACTGGCAAGATCAATAAATCCATCACATTAGTGCTCCACAGCACTAAAAATAACATGAATGACTTCGCTTTCCACTGAGCCAACATACGTGGTCAGCCGTGTTTGGCCGATGTATTTACAGGAATGTGTCACACTCTGCGATCGGTGGGCGCCACTAATCTTTTTCTCATCCGCGAAAGTAAGAGCTCACGCCGCCACCCACACAGTCACAATACTTCAGCAGCTCTGTGCATTAAATGTCTAAAGTGTCTTTGTCTCGGTGACGTTGGCTCAGAGGCGTGCTGACAGGTGAGAAGCACTACGATGCACGGATCTCTTTATGGAGTCCTCTGGGGAATTATAAATAACAGAACTAACACCAGATCAGATGGAGAAGTAGGTTTAGGCTTTGAGCTGATGATGAGATTTGGTTTTGTGCGAAAGGGAAGTGAAACTGTCAGTGGTGAGGCCCTAAATCCTCAGCTCTTTCCTTCAGCATGGCATGTCCCACTTTACAAGCTTTGAGAAACAAATTGTGTTGCCATGTGGTGAAATTTAATTACTCAAAAAATAGTGTTCGAACAGAGGTAACAAAGGCAAAGAAGCAAAGGAACGAAGAAACAGAGGAGAAGACGATGCAGGCGGAAAATATGAGAGAGCAGATGAAGAAATGAAGTAAAAGCACAGGAAATGAGATTACCCAAAACAAACAGGGATGATGAAGAAGACAGAGGAAGGCAAAGGCATGGAAACTCTGGGAAGACTGAAGTGAGAAAAAATCAAAACAAAAAACAAAATTCAGTTAAAGCACAAGAAATAAAATTCAACAACATCACAAAAACCCGGGACCGTGATACAGATACAGATCTGTGATACATGTGTAACAGATGTAACTCTGACTCTACAGAAATCCTTCAACCAGTCTGATGTCAAAAAAAGAGATAAAGCTGCACGACCTTTAATCGTACCAGAAAATATCCTGGTTTTTTTCTTATTCTCATATAAAAACATGTTTTAAAAGCTCGGCGTTCACTGATCTAAAACGTTTTTCGTGCACGTGAAATGAACTGAAACTAAGACCTGAAGCTTAAACTAGTCAAAATCCTTTTTGAAAGTTTTTTACTTTTCATCGTTATTGCACACATCTTCCATTTTAATCATCTTTTCATGACACACATTTAACTCAAGAAGAAGGAACTCTGCTAAAAGACAAAAGCAAGATTTCCGTGTTTACTTTCACGTGCTGTTGTTGTCCTCACTGAACAAATTCATGTGTTTTTGTTCATTACAAGCTTAGAAAATCTTCTGAAATTAGAAAGTGAATAAAAACTGAGAAGCAAGCTGTTGATTGCACATTAGAGTCTATGAACAAAAACATGGAAAAAAAAATTATGTCTAAGTGCTTCCTGAATTCAAACGTGTTCGGTATTCTTGGAAAACTTAAAGCTCCCAGATCGTCACTTTTAAATTACAAAACAGTGTCGACACACAGGCGTCAGGAGGACTCATCAAAATGACACTTTTCTTATGTCGTGATTCACTCACACCTTTAGACCAAACTCCCTAACGAAGGCATGTGTGCTGAAACACATCTGGCTTTCTTCAGTTTTCAGGATTATGATGTGATGAGAATCACCGTGCTCGTGATAATGATGGTGATCATATTTACATCGCAAGAAGATTGTCTACAAGATTCTTTTAATTGGAGGAGAAAATATAACGTTAAGAAGTCCAACATTCAGGAATTATTTATTTGCACAATTGTGTAGTCAGTGTAAAGGTTAAAATATTGATAACAATCACAGAGTAACACTGATATGAAACTATTAGGATACACTGCCTATGACATCAGTCAGTGACACGACATCCCAACATCTGAGGGAAAAAAGAAAACACAAAATGGTAAAAATGACCAAAATGATCAAAAATCATTAATAGTTATTTGAACAGTTGTGTTGTCAGTGGGTTTGTCTTTAATCATTAGTATAGTGTTATCTGCACTATCCACCATTTTCCTCGTTCTTCCCTCTAACTTTGAACTCTGATTTCCGTTACCCTCGGTCATTTGATAAGCGCTGCTATCAGCACTCATAAAGTAGTCGTCATACCGATGGGGACTTTCAGCACCTGTATGTTTTGATGAAAATATTGATAATGGGTTTTTGTTGTTTTACAACGAGTTTAACGCGTGTCACTGCACTGTCAGTATGTTTTTTTTATAGCTTTGAGCAGCTGTTTGTGGGTCAACGTTTGTCAGACAATTTCATTAGAAATGCTAAAAAACACAACTTACCAACTAAATGTGTCAAAGAGGTCCAGTTAACTTGAATTAGTCCACGACTGGTGGCCGTTAGGGCTGTGTTATTAATTTTATTCCATTTCCAATTACAACTTTAGCTTACATTAATTTAAAAAATAGATAATTAGGATAATCCTCTTTTGCAATAACTAATTTTTCCTCTGCACACATCCCTGTTCTTTACTTTTGCCTCTAAATGAATTCCCAAACTAGCAATGGCATGCTCAGTTCATTTCATACATATTTGTTTATTTACTAGGGTTAAATAATAGCTAAAGTTTTGGAAATCCGTTCAATAAACCCACTATTTTTCTAATATCTGTGAGTCATTATGTAAATTTTTGACATGGACGAGGAGCCGCAGTGACAGTCAACAAGGTGAATGTTTGATGGTATTTATGTTCAGACAGTAAATCGGTGCTCTGCTAATTTAAATCAATAAGCCTAGGCCCACTAATTAGTGGTTATTTTTAAATTTTAACGTACCACAGTATACTTACTGTCCCGTGGACGTGGTGTACACCTGTAAGAATGAAGACAGCAGTGGAACAAAGGGTCAAAATCTGGATTCAAGTCAAAGTTTCAAGTTGAACTTTGGTTGCGTTAGCAGACATGAAACAGGCCCACATGCATCTGTGAGATCACTTTAAAGACCTTTTGGAGAATAACAGTTTAAGAGGTTCTGTACTTAAACACAAAGTTCTGAGCTGAGCTGTCATGTGACAAAGTAACAACACGACAAATCTGGGTGGAACAGTCGAACTGGCTGTAAAATCAGGTGTAAATTCCTCCTCAGTGCTGCTGCACAGAGGCCTGGAGCGGCAGTGAGGCCTTTAGGTCGGTACAGACACACGCCCACATCGTTCACACCCGTGTGAGTCAGTGCTGACTGTGTGCGCACACGTGGGAGGGTGTTTAATAAGGTGGCCTGTAGAGCAGCAGGACGAGCATCCCGTTGAGATCGCCGTGACAATAAAACACAAGCTGCTCACGCCGCCGAGTGCCGGGTCCGGCTTCCGTACTGCATCGGGTAAACAGGTATTTATTGCTACATCACATCAGCTTATAGTACAGCACTCCCCAGTTTCCTAGCAACATTTCCCATTAGATCCAGCACTAATGAATTCTTGCTACCCTCTTGGATTCAGAGGCAGTTAGGACCTAAAGTCTTACTCGCTGCTGTAAGCAGTGATTCGTTTGGCCGTCGAGCACCGCTGGTTCCTGCAGCCGGAGGTCACTTCTGCTGCAGACTTTCCAAACCACTGAAGCTGGAAACTGATTTTCTAGCAAATGTGACCTGTGACTGTGTTTGGTACAAGCAGTGTTGGTACTGCAATGCTGTAGATAGCTTTTTTTTTCCTTACTTTATAATTTACCTTATGAAGGCGTTTTTATATTACAGTCGGTCTCACTGCTCCAGGTTTAAATCACAAAGCAACAAATACAAGAATCTTGTACACCAGTAGATTTAAAAATGAGATGTGTCCTCAGTTACTCTTATTACTCAGTTCCCCTGAAAAAATGGAAAGAAAAACAAATCAATACTGAGGTGTTTGCTCTGTGAACCCAGAAAGCAAGAAAAAACGAATAAAAGGAAAACTTCATGCTCAGGTTGATGGATTACACAACATAACTGAGTATTCTGGTTGATTTATAGATCATATGGAAATGAATGGAAATGAATGACTGCCTGGGGAGTGCAGAAAAACAGCATTTTCTTACAAATGTAAAACAGATCTACAACTCTTAAGTTTTGTCATTGATTTATTGATGATATGTAAATTAATGGAAGTGAATGGCTGCCTGGAACGCTTTAAAAATACATCCAAAGTCTAAAAGTGCACAGGATGCATTTAAGCATAGGAACATGTGAAATACATACGGACACACATTTAATAAATTTCTTAACAGATTTTTTTAGATCAGTAGTCATAAAAACAAGAAAACACTGAATTCAGGATTTTATATTCAAATTAGAGCCGGCAAATTATTCAAGCATAACATTCAACCACTAAAACAAATTTTTCTGTTCAGGAATGCAAGTAAAAAACTGTAATTTACATCTTGACCACAAAATAATAATGTCCATTATTTTTTTCTGCAGTTTTGTAAAACAAATTTGAAAATTCAATAATTATATTTCAGGATAAAAAATATTCAGATTAGAGAGCTTTGACATGCTGGTGGATTAACCGTTACAGTACTTTAAAATGATCTTAGTAATGACCAACAAGCTGTGGGATTAAATTACATGGTTGGACTCCAATGAGGTCTAAAAGTTTTAGAGCACAGCTAAATGTTTTCCAAGCACTGGACATTTGGAGCTACATTTCTAGGCAAACTTTGATTTCTGTTCATTTCTATAGTTTATTATCAATTTACGTTTATTGATTACATAACTTAATTGTACTGTCGTCAATTGATTTAAAGATTGTACAGAAGTTAATGGAAATCAGTGGTGGCCTAGTGTGAGTACTTTCACACCTGCACTCTTTAGGCCGTCCAAGTCAAGCTCTGGTCAGTTTAGCCCAGTTTGGAGGACTCGATCTGGTTTGTTTATGTCGAGAATGTGATCCGACCTCAAACCGACCAAACTACCAGTTTTAAGATAGATGTTAGAGCTGAAAGCCTTTGTGGTTGACTTGGAGTTCACTCTGTGTGGAAGGAAATCAAAGTGTGAGGAAAAGCTAAAGTTTATAGACTCATCAACTGAATCAGGTCAATGTAACTGAACTACAGGTGTGAAAATGGCCCAAAACTCCAAGTCACGCCATTAAGAATGTTACACTTTGATGTTGTTCTATCATTCTAACCAACCACTGACTTCCATTAATCTGGACTGTGTAAAAATGTGAATGGATTAAACAGCCTAATCAAAATGAATCCTCACATTCCTCGATGTTTAAATCCTGATGACTGAGCTGCCGCTGTTTCATGTAGCCAAACTAATCCAAGAATCTTTCACACAGTCATAAATGAGATGTGTCCTCAATTATTCATAGTGTCTCTGGAAAAGAACACAAGGGAAGGAAAACAAATAAGAAAAAGTTTCAAGAAGGGAACAAAAAATAAAGGAAAACCAAACCACATCAATACTAATGTATTTCCCCCAAAACTAAGAATAATCTGAGCCTCTGAGCAGCAGGAAAACAAGAAAATCTGAATAAATTCCATGAAAAAAAACTAATTCAGACCCATTAAATGAAGAGAAATCGCAGCTGCACTGTCATGTTTTACTCTGAGCCTCTTTAACATATCATGTCTGGAGGCAACAAGATGGAAAAAAATGAATCAGACCAATTTGCCCAGGAGGGAACTGTGGATATAAATAATGCCTGAGTGCCGTCTCAGCCTGTTTCATCCCTCGGTGAAAATCAGATTGCATTCGGTCCGGTGCAGATGTGAAATTAATCTGTGGCCAATTTGTTTAAAGTGGGGATGCCAACCGCTTATCTAATTCTGCGTATCGATCTGTCCTTTTATTTAACCGAAAACCTTCCTCCAGCGAAATGGCCTTGAGCGTGGCGGTCAGTCGGGGATGTGTGGGTATACTGTGTTTCTTTGCCTGACAATTTTTGTCGTTGTTGTTGTTGTTGTTGTTGTTGTTGTTGGGGTTTTTTGTATGAATCAATGGACAAACGGCCTCCTTTTCTATGAACGCAGTGCTACGTGTACTGGTACACACTTAAAAATAAAACCGGTTATTTTGGGCAAACAGATCCCCCTTAGGGAGCGACAGTAAAACAATGTCTTGTCCTTGTTTTTTAATTATGAGAACTCCTGCTGAGGAGAACTGTGCATCGCTTCAGGAGCTGAATCCTCCACAGATACCGAGGCCTGCAGGCCGGGTGTTGCTCAACAAGAACCAGTTTTTATTATGTGTTGTCCAGTAATGTCTAAAGACTAGCCAAGCTTGAAGAACACATAGAGAAGTCCAAGTCCTGCCAACCGTCTGTCAGATGACTCGATCACTTCAGGTGGAAAATGACATCGCCAACACGGTGAAAAATGTCTGCGGTGTGTTTTCTATGCTGCAGTTGGTGGTGGCGAGGATCTGCGGCGCTACTGGTCAGATTACCTGAGACGGACTCACGTTCTGGTGTACGTGGTGGACTCGTCTGACAGAAGCCGCCTCCCTTTGGCTAAAGCTGAACTGCACCGCCTCCTGAGGGTGGAGCCCCAGCTGCCTGTGGTCGTCCTGGGAAACAAGCAGGTAAACTGTAAAACAGGCGTCTTTTTGTTTTTGCATTTTTGAATCCAGTTTACACAGAGAAAGCTCAAAATTATGAAGTCACAGCTAAAACCTGTGGGTGTTTTTAGATTTCTGGAGAAACTTTCGTTATCGTTTTAAGCAACCAATGATTTCCATTAATGTTGAGTTAGTGTTGTCAACATTAGTGTTGAGTAAAAGATAGTAACTTATATAAGTTTTAGGGGACATGAAAATTATGGAAACTAATTTTCTGCAGTTTCAGACATTAAACCTCAAGTTTCAAACTATATTATGTCCTTAAAAACTAAAGCAAACACCTGTATTTAATTCAGTTTTAATTACACAGCGCCAAATCACAACAACATTTACCTCGAAGTGCTTTATATTGTAAGGTAGACCCTACAATAATACATACAGAGAAGAATCAGACAATCATATGACCCCCTATGAGCAAGCACTTTGGCGACAGTGGGAAGGAAAAACTCTCTTTCAACAGGAAGAAACCTCCAGCAGAACCAGACTCACGGAGGGGCGGGGCCATCTGCTGCGACCGGTTGGGGTGAGAGAAGGAAGACAGAATGCTGTGGACATGCTGTGGAAGAGAGTCAGAGATTATCTAAATTATTTATGGATTATATGGAAGTTGATGGAAATCAATAGCAACCCAGAAGAACAAAAAAAATAATCAATTAAAAGTCTGTGTAGCAGATATTTATAACCAGGATGGTGATCTAGTTATTTGACAAACTTGTTATATACAGAATGTGATGTCTTTTATTTCTTTTTCTTTTTTATATGTAGACACATTGTTCACATAAGAATACAAAACGTAATTCAGTTTTCTAAGTTATTTATGGATTATATGGAAGTATATAGAGATCAGTGTAAAAAGTCTACATGCACACGTACACGAGTATTTTAGAAAATGCAGCTTTTTCTATGCCTTTGGGCCTTTCGTCCACACGTAAACAGCGTTTTGGGTCACTGAAAACTGATATTTTTAAAAACTCCTGCCAGGGTGGAGATTTTCGAAAACTCTGTTTTTGCGTCTACGTGTGGACGAGGAAAAACGGAGACTTAGTCACGCAACGTCAAAGGTGTGCGCCACGTTATTGTTTATGTCAGATGAATTTCTACAATGACAGATGGAGACAAAATACTGTTGCTGTTAATCTTATCTACAGTTTTTACACACTTCGCATACAATTAATTTGATCTTTTTAAAATTTATGTATGCTGTGTGCATTTTGTCCATTCCTAAGTTGTGAGTCTACACCAGTCACATTTCAGAGCGCTGTGACTTGTGATTATGAATCACTCAGACTTTACATGTGGACGGAGATATGTTTTCAAAACTGCACATGTGGATGGGATTTTATTTTTTTTTTTAACGAAAACGGAAAATCTCAGTTCTCAAAAATACCCGTGTACGTGTGGACGTAATTAAGCATGAATGATTTTTTTCCTTCAAAATAAATAGTTAGCTGAAAGCAGCCATGCAGAGGTTGAAATTTGCATGCAGTTAAGTTCATAACCAGAAGAGGAAGATCCATCAGAGTCCTGAAATACATTTCCTCCTCAGCTCATGTTTCCTTTCAGTGTGTGGAATTATGCATGACCCCGCAGGGAAAAAAGGAATATTAGTCACATTTAATGTTGGATCACTGCGGCTCCATCCTCGCAATGCTGTCAGGTTTTTTTGGAGTACTAAGAAGAAAAACTTACCTGAAACCTCACAGAGCAGCCGCAGTCCAGTTAGATCAGGTCACGTCATGTTTAAAAGATCAAGAGGCTCTACAGGTGTAAAATGAGCAGACTTTTACTGACTCTGCTTTCATCTGTGAAATTAATAAGGAAATTTGGATCATCAAACAGAATGGAGAATAGACCTATTAATTAACCTGTTGATAGGAACGTAGTACAGGAATTCAGATTTTTCCATCAGGTTGTACTGCTAAGCTTTGAAGTTTTACATCAGAAAGTACAACAAATCCAACAGTTCCCAGCAGTTTGGGTGATTTGCAGATCAAACGATGTGTAAGCTCCAGTTAAAAAGTTTAGTTGAATGATAAAAGGCTGTTAGATGTTTGGATGACACATAACCGTGTCATTTTCAGGAGGAACGTGTTTCACGTGAGAATATAGCAAAGTATATTTAAAAGTCTGTACTGTTCAAATAAATGTCAGAATCGTTCCCTATTTTTTGAGTTAAACCACTCATGCATGGATGATTACCCGTGTTCGATGTTATGGCTTCATTAGTTTTCATATTCACAAATAATGTAATATCTTATGTTACTTATCAGACACTTGGAGTGTCCATATTTATAATCTGAAGATAGAGTCCTAAACATAATAACCAAATCTGTCAAAAAGTTGTTAAAGCTAAAAATGATATTGTTATTTATCATGCAGACTAGTCTGAGAAGTCAAAAATTATTCCATCAAAAATTTTTCTGTACAGGAATATAAGTTAATAAATGTAATTTATGGTCTTAATCAAAAAATAAGTTTTTTCAGGTTTTTGGTAAATGCATATTTTTAGCATTAAAAATATTTCGATTAAAGAGCTTGTGCATACTGGTGAATTTACCATTACAGAAACATAAAAAGTTATTTTGGTAATTACCAATATCGTTAATTTAGGGCAACTGTAGTGGTGAGCTAATGCGTCTGTTGAGGTGTTTGCTAACTTGCCTAAACCTTTGGCTGTACCGTGACATGGGCTACATAAAGGAGCTCTTTCTGACAGTGATACTGGTGTTCGCCCACCAACCCTTTGTTCTCTGGCTCGGCTCTCGCTTAGTTTAAACAGCACAGAGATCGTTTCCCACAGAACTCATGTGCTGGGAAAGACGTGGTGCCAAGAAACGAGGCGGACATCTATAGACTCGCACCGGGTTTAATGGTTTGTGTAGGAAGGTGGTTTTAAATTCACTCGTTGCATACGCGAGTTTTGATCACAACAGAGACAACCAGCATTTAAACAGCGTGACATGTAGTAATTTGTAATGACACACTGTGAAGATTTATGGAAGTTAATGGGAAGGTGTTTTATTCAAATCAGCAAATTTTTTTGTGGAGGCGAACTCGACAGTATATTTTTTGATTAGGAATCTGTCTTTGATTGAAACCTGGGTGGCCTTCTAATGCAACTGCACAGACTTTTGGGTAAATTGGGTATAATTTAAGCTTCACTGTATTTTACTGGAGTGCTCCATTTACAAACGTCCTTCATACCAGAGATGATGCTTACACAGTTAGGAGATGTTACACAGTTCTTAATTAAAGGTGAGAAACTGGGTTCATTTGCCACAATTAAAGGTATAATGTAATAAAACCTCAACCTTTTTTCCCTCCTCTTCACAGGATAAGCCGAATGCTGTGAGTGTGTCGGAGCTCCATGAAGCCTTGTCTCTGGGCTCCGTGACCGAGGACAGAAAGCTGTTTCTCTTGGCCGCCCAGCTGGACTCTGATGGAGCCGTGAGGAAGTCCTGCAAGTGCCTGGATGCAGTCCAGGACCTGCTGCTCCAGCTAGTCTGATCAAGTATCCCTCCCACAGAGCAGAAGAGGAGGCATGGAAGCAAAGGGGTGGCTTGAGGACACCCTCCTCCTCCTCCTCTCTGGTTTTCTTGTTTAAGCTCCGAGGCAGAGGAGGAGGAAGGCGGGAGAGTGAAAAGATGCCAAAATGGAGTGCTGTTTTTTTCAGTACCTCTTCTTCTTTTCTTCTGGTCCTTTTTTTATTAGTTGGCTTTAGAAACAGTTCTCAAGCATCTTACACTTTCCCACCAACTCATCTGTTCTTGCTCAGTGAAGAAGAGGAAGTGCAGACTGAGGAGGATGAAGACAGAAGGTGGCCCTGAAGTGACTCAGATCTTACAGAGATCACCTTCTGCTGCTGACTCAGACTCTTATTTAATGTTGGCCTGTTACAGGTTTATTTAAGCATGTAGTTTGCGTGTATATAAAATGTGTGCTGTTGGGTGTCAGGTTTGTAGAAACAGATTTTTGTCGGGTTTTCTTGTTTTATGAAATGTTTTTGTGTAAAGTGAGATCAGGGCGTTGGCAGAGCAGAACGGTTGGCGTTTGGGGATTAGTTGACTTTGCTTCAGAGGATGACTTCTGCACTGCAGCTTCTCTGAGATCTAGTGGAATATTGTGTGGAAATTCAAAGGGAAGTCCGAGACTTTAAAAAACAAGTAAAAAATGCAACATTTTTTACTTCTTGCCAGTATTGTCATTATTGGGGGATAAAGTTTCGACATTTCAAAGGTCGTAAAGTGAAAATAATTCCTTGCTTATCTAACGAGTTCGTAGTTTCCTAGGAAACACTTCAAACAAAACGATGTACAGACACTGGGGGTTAGCTGCTTTTCATTGTTAGCTCATCAGGCTAACAAAAATAAACAGCTATTCTGACACCTTCTCTAAATTGTGGCCGAAAGCATATGTATTCAAATACTTTAGGCTTGGAAGCTTGCATTAATTATTTTAATACAGATACTTAATTTAAAATAAGTGAAATACAAGGAGTAGTCATACATTTGATTACAGGCACAACATTAGCTAATCTAGTTCTACTACTGGCAGCTGCAATATCAAAAAACTGTGTGGATATTAATCGATGATAAATCCATGCACTACCAAAATAATGTCACGCTAACACCATAATAAATTATAGATGTTTACATTTTCGGTACAAACTTAATGATCTGTCAAGTTGGGAGAAGGAGAAACATTCGAAAGTCACAAATCCGTTTATTGCAGTTCTTCCAGCTCGGTCTTAAAAGAAAGTGGAAAAAAGTCGCAAAAAAAAGTTCCTGTTAATGGGTTGGAACTGTCAACTTTTTTTGAAACAGCACAACTTTGTAAGAATATTTAGTGTCTGGAGCATGTAGCAGCTTAATAAGACGTGGCACCATGATGTTTTAAACCTAACCCAGTGTTTTAAATTTAACCAGTTTTAGACATTTGAAATGTGACCTCTGAAACAATTAATTCAACATTCAGAACAAGGTAATGGTGGCTCTATGAAAGTGGAAAATATGAACTCTATGTACACGGATATGAATTTGTGTTCCCAATACATCATGTAATATAGTGGCTGTATTTCAGAAACTCTTGTGAAACTGCAACTGGTTGTTTTTAAAAATGTGTTTATAGTCATAAAAGTTTTAATGGAGAAACGACACAATGGACTGCTGTAACATGGTCATGAAATACTTTGTCGTGCATTTGCCTGACAATTTTTTTCTAAATTACTCAGATAACTTCAGAAATTCAAAAGAAATCTTACTGAAAAATGTCTCTGTTTCTGAAGAGAGAAGTGTCTCAGAAAGGGACCTTGCTGCTTCAGAGAAATTGGGCTTTTAGGTCAATAGATACTCTTTGTGATTTAAGATGTCCCATAAATTCAGAAAACAGGGCAATTGATTTTGTCAACTGAACCCATCCTGCTTCTGTAAACCCTCAAACAATTTCTTGAAAAAATGCCAAGTTGTGTCTACCCTCAGATTCTCTAGTTATGGGCAGTAATAGTCAGCAGTGGATCTAAACTCAATTCTTTATTTTGCCCGTGCAGTCTGGACGTCATCCCGTTTATAAGCTCATACTTCCAGTCCCATTTCAGTAACTGCATAGAAATCATTTATCCCGTAAACTACACGTCTTTGAATGTATAACTGCAGTATTTGACTTTTAAGCTCTGTGTAAAGATAAAATGGAATTAGCTAGATCTTTAAATGCTGTATGTGTGCAGCAATGTTCGCTTACGACGCAGTTTTACTTTTTAATGAATGTGAAGTTTTATTCCTTGTGATGTACTTCAGAAATGTGTTCACTTTAAAGTTGAGTGGATTTGCTGTTTGAACACTGTTTTATAACCAGTCACTGCGTTTCCTCTTTTATGTGTTCTGTTAGATATACATTCATGCATGTCTACATGGTTTTTTATCACCAAACCTAAAGGGGACCTATTCAGTTCATTTCCAGCTCAGTGGGTTTATTCTTGAATTCTACCAGAGTTACTTTGCATGATTTACGGTTTAAAATAATGCTAATTAATCTAATTACTGGCTGTTAGTGCAACTTGAGAGATGTTAGTTCATTTCCCTATCAGTCTTCAATCCAACTTTATTCTGAAAATTTGGTTCCCTGGAGAGCCAGGTGGGCGGAGCTTCTGTGCGTAGAGAAGACTGCTTGAAGCATGGTGACTCTTAGAGCAGTCTGAAGCCTGAACTTTTGACTCACGTGTTTAATATGCAGATCCACCTTTGTAAATGCTGTGACAAAATGTGGAGAAAGATAAACAAGACATAATCGAGTCATCTTAAACGTCATATTGAATGGAAAATTGGCTTAAGTTTGTTTTGCTTGGGGATTTTTTCCATGTGATAAGAGTGACATAAAGTCTTATGTTTCTCAAGTATTTACTTTCCTGACTGCTCTGCTGTAATAAAGACATACAGGTTTACATACTTACGTCCTTATTGAATCTTTGACTTTGAAGGTTAGTAAAATTGTGTAGATTTATTAGGCAACAAATGTAGGGTGGAATATTGAAATCGTAGTCCCTGTGGTCACTTTGACTCTTTCTGACTATAAACAAAAATAAAAGTTATTGGTATGTATCAACTTAGTGTCACAACTGTTAACAAAGTCTGGGAGACTGTTTTAATTTGAACCATTCGGACTAATAAATAAACTGTACAGGTCAAAAGAACAACTGCTATATGTAGAAGGATGAAAAAGGAGCCATGACAAGAGTTGTTTATGATGTTAAAAGAACAAACATTTGTTATTAGGAAAAGTGCTCAGCTTTAAAACTTACTTTGGCTTCTGTCATTTCTGGAGTGCAGCGCCCCATAAAACTTACCAAAAATAAGACTTCAAAGAGACCATGCCCATTTTGAAGAAGCTGGAGAAGGACACATTGACAGGATCTCCTCATCATCACACTGTGAGATTCAGTCAGCGAGCTTGGTAATTCACATACACCTCTGTAGGACTGTAGTCCAAAATCTACCATAGATGTGCAGTTTCACTGCAGTTTTTACTCACGTATTGGACTAACGGACAAGCATGATGTTCTTCAAGGCAACTGCCAGTGACTATCCGGGCAACAGCCTCTAGCACTTCCACTTAGGGCAGCAGTTCTTCCCCATCTTGGAACGGGCAACCATCCTTTGATGGCTGAGAACCATGGTCTCTTTGTCATAACAATACTGATTGTTAGGATAAGGTGGATTAGTCTCTGCTCCTACGTTACCCCCATCTTACCGACATGTTTAACATGCATACTTGGGACCCCATGAATAATTTACCATAAGAAAAAAAATGGCAACACTGAAAAAAAATGCTTATTTTGCTATTAAGTTATAACTTACAAAGTTCTAACTTGTATTAAACTAAACTTTTCTGTAATACAACTTGCAGCTTTTATCCAAAGTATAATCCACGATGTTATTAAAAACCTATTTGCCATCCTGTGATAGTATTCTGGTATCACTTTGTTTTAATGAAACCAATCAGGATTATTTTGACCCCTGAAATTATTGCACAACCAGCCCAGAGACATAATCTCTTCAGCATGTCCTGGATCTGCTCCAGGCCTCCATTACATGCTCGAAGCACCTCACTTAGGAGGAGGTGCCCACGAGGCACCGGGGTCAGATGCTGAACCACTTCAACTGGCTCCTTTTGATGTGGAAGAATAACGGCTCTACTCTGAGCCCCTCTAAAATGACTGAGTCTATTTCTAATCACAGACAACCTTCAGAGGAAACTCATTTCTGCTGCTGATCTTATTCATTCTTTCTCTTTCTTTCGGTCGTGATCATAGGAGAGGGTAGGAACATAGATCAGCCAGTTCATCGACACGTGCTTTTACACTCGGGTCTCTCGCCACCACAACAGACCAGTATAGCGTTTGCATCACTGCCAGGACCACACTAATCTGTCAGTCCATCTCACGCTCCACTCTCCCCAAAATACTAAAACTCTTCCACCTGGGACAGGAACTCATTCCCAACCCAGAGTGTGGACTCCAGCTGTTCCTGGTTGAGAACCATGGCTTCAGACTACAAGGTGCTAACTCTCATCTCAAGTGCTTCACACTTGCAAACAACCCCGGTGCAAGTTTAAGTCAACAGAATCACATCATCTGCATAAAGCAGGAACAAGATCCTGAGACGATCAAACCTTTCAAACTATGGCTGTGCTTAGAAATTCTGTCCATAAATATTATGAGCAGAATCAGTGATAGAGGGTAGACCAAAGCAAGCCAAGCTCTCAAGCCTCTCACTCAGTTTGTACAGGAACCCAAAACAACTATAGCTCAACACTGCACAGTTACAGAACACAGTTTGCCTCATGCTTTGCTCAGGTCATGCATGAGGCAACGCTTCTCGCCAATGACAGGAAGAACAAACAGTTGCTACCTTACCTTCTGTCTTGGTTTCGGCATCGTAGGCAACACCTTGTTCAAACAGATTTTTAAAGCCAAGAGTTGGACAGTCTCATCGATGGTGGAGTTTTCCTCTCCTTTATTGTCCATGATACTGTTTCACACTTTAAATTTGGACCCATGGCAAAAATTTTAATTATTATTCAGGGTCAATGCCTGCTCTTCTCCTCAGCCCAAGCATTGACATGTCACATTTTCATGAGAGAAAAAAGTACTATTTTTAAGTGGAGATCAGATTAGCAAGTCTAACCTTAATGTACAAGGAGATTACTTCTGATTGGATAACTTACAAACTCATCCCGCCTTTCCACACAGCTTAATTAGTTCTGATTGGATCTCGTCTCTCAATATTTTCATGTCGTTTTTATTTGTTTATGAAATTTCAAGTACAGTTTATGACAATTTTGTCCTTGTGCATTACTTCTTATTTAGCTAGTCTTGCTTAAGAAAACCAAGGTCCCTGACAAAGAGTTATTGAGGACCAAACATCTTTTTTAAATTTTTACCCTCAGTTGTAAAAAAGCTGATGGGGTATTGTCATCGCACGATCTGATATCGTCGTGTTGGTGTTGTTCCCAGATCATCATACTAAATGTTGTTCCAGGAGCAACATTGCAAGTGACCAATCAGAATGTTGTGACGTCATACTTTTGCGACTTCGGGAAAAACTGCCGTAAAACAAAAAACTGTACTTAAGCGGCGAGAAACCGCCTCTGTCCGCCGATCAACGGACCCTGACCCTAACCCTTTAATAAACGGTAAGCACAATTGATATTGTCCTTGCAACATTGGAATTTCATAAATGCACAAATGGCTTGGCGCCCAAAAGAATAACGTCACAACATTCTGATTGGTCACTTGCAATGTTGAACCTGGAACATTTTCATGATGATCTGGGAACAACACCAACACGACGATATCAGATCATCCATTGTCGTCACCCTGCCGTGTGGAAAGGCTGGCAGTGTGGACACCTAAGTGTGTGGGCACTGGGCACAGGGTTAATTCTTTTTATCTGTGGTTAATTTGTTTTGATTTCCTAGAAACAACCAATGGTTAAAGAGGATTTAAAGTCATTCAAAGCCATCAAACCTTGTCGCTCGGCTTAAGCAGAGATTAACACCTCATTTACATGAGATTAAAGTACGAGTGGGGAAACATGCAGACAGGCCATAAACATAGACTTGCACTCAGCTTGTAACTACCCTGTTATATCACCCGTTGTATGGAGCTCTGAGATATCCCCTAACAAATATCCTATTTGCTTGCTTAGCCGTGGAAAATGCATTATCACCCTTGCGTCTGCTGACTGAGCAATTCACTGCAAACACAGATAATACAGACCAAAAGTCTCTATAAATGTCCAGACTTGTTTCTTGGGTGAAGTTCCCCAGCCGGCAGAGCAGGACTTTTATGAATTTGCTGAGATGTCACTCTGGCTCAGTTTCACTCTGTTTTCACGGCAGACTGCTACGAGTGTGACTCAGTCAGCATAAAGCCTCACAGCAGGTACGAATGAGTCATAAAACACCCCAAATGACGGATCAATGGCTTGTAAATATACATAACATCTAAAGAATGAAGTGATTTATGAGGGAAAGAAATGCACGTTGGGTGAAACCCAATAATCCTGACTTCCATGAATGTCATTTTAGTACATGACGTAACTTCCAGAAAACTGCATCTGCCAAAACAGTTATATAACAGATACAAGACTGTCCTTGTATGCTAGTGTATATACTGTATGCACAAGAATTAGTATAACTCCAAAAGAAACCCCCCAAACTTAGTAGTCTCATCAAATCCAAATCACAGACTTACTCATATTGATTGCATTTGCTAAGGCCTCAGTCACACAGGCCCAGCAGCCACCATTCCCTAACCAGTCAGCAAGCGGTTGCTGGAAGTTGCTTGCTGTCACTGGTGGTGAGTTGGTTGCAAAGAGTGTGCTCCATCAAAAACTTCCTTAAAATTATGTTAGTCACCCACAGATTGCTGTGGTAGCCCAACAGTCGCCATTTACTCTCTGAGCTGTGATGAAACCGTGAATTTCAAAAGACGCAGTTTTTACTTAGAAGCCAAACAACCTCAGTTTAGTTGCAGAGTGTTTACAGGTAAGTTGCCATCCATGCAATCGGCGAGGTTTGGGGTCTTTCTCACCTGGTGATTTCCAGCAACCACTCGCCAACCAGCGGATGCTGGTTGTTGCAAACCAGGAAAATACAAGTTTTTCCTCAACACACACCGTTTGCCGGAGCATCACTGTACAGGAATATGAAGTAATGTCTTAAACCAAACTTGGTAAAAATAAAAACCAAGGTCCTGATTTTTCATGCTTAACGACTCCGTTAATAATTCACAAGCAGTTGTTTTTATTTATAAACTGAGCAATCACGCCTGACATTCCTTCAGTACAACCTGAGATAAGAAGTTCCTGCCCTCACGCCAAAGATGGTTTTTCTTGGCTGTAAATGATTGACAAGAGCTCAGAAGGTGAAACAGCTGATGAAGAGTTTGTTAACAGACAGTTTAACAGACAGGGTCATGAAAACTCGTCCTGATTTCATAATCTGTTATTTTTTGCTGAACCGAAGGAATCAAGTCAGTTTTATGCATATATACATATATGAACACAAAAAGTAAGTGTTTGATTGATCGATTAGTTCAGAAATGATCACAATAGAAACACTTCAGAGTGACTATGGTTGGATTTGGGATTAATAAACATGAAGTTTGGACAAGAAACCTTTCCTTGTTATGTCTGAGTTATTAGATGTTACAGGAAGGGAAAAGACTTCGATTCATAGGCGTGTGTGGATTGGACAGGACTGATTGGTTAACATAACCTTCATGGTCCAATGAGGATGTGTCCAAGTCATTTTTTTAATCTTGGATTTATTTGGTTTTGTTTCTTATCATGATAATTTGATATTTTGTGGCCGTTTTACCATGAACACTGGGACAGATGTTCAGTGTTCCCACAGCATGAATTTAAGATTTTAAGTGAGGGGTGTCAAACATAAGCCCCGGGGGCAGAAATCGGCCTGGCAAAGACTCCACTGGACAGCTTTAGAATATGAAGGAGTGCATAGATTCTTAATTTTTAACTGTATTTTCATGACATGACTACAGCTTTTCTTATTGATAAAGACCACAATGACACGTTTAACCACCACACTACACCAAGTAAAGGGACATTTCAATTAATAAATAACTAATGCTTTATTTTTTATAACTATAGGACAGTCTGAGGTATGAAGTACAAGAACCTTTTCTGTAACTTTTATCTTTAACACATTTATCTTGTATTTTTGCACATCTGGCCCACGATATAAAACGAGTTCAACACCCTTGATTTAAACTTTCTGTGATTCAGTGACGCACGACTGTAGTTTAAGTTTAAACTGAAACATTTTTGCAACTCTTGGGTTGATTGTCGTGAAGAGCGAGGGGCGGGCTGTGAAACTGAGGGACGCTGAACGTTCATTGGTTAGCCAATGAGTAAATTATTTTACCTTGGTTTATCTGCCTTTTTGAATAATGGAGACCATAATCTACATCATCAGTATCACAATGTAGTCATGAAGACATGAAACTAGAAGCTGAGCCCTTGAACTCGTCAGCAAAGTGTTCACTGAGCTCAGCGGGTCCATCGTCTCAGAGTCGTCGCCCCCTTTTGGTCATTAAAATAATTCCTTTTTGTCTCCTTTTAGCAGACCCATGCTCCTCCAAGCCTTGTAAAATAAAACACTTCACTAGAGCACCAAGCGTAATATAATGGACCCTTTTAAAAGGGATTCATTGAATACAGGCCGATTTGTTAGACCCGCCCCGTCTTCAGAGGAGCTCATGGACACGTGTTTCTCTTACTTTGAAAGGACACCACAACCTGTCTGTTATCACTTATCTCACCTTCACCTCAGGGTCATCGTGTTTGTCCTCACTTCCATCTCCACTGATTAAACTGACGGCTCCTGCAGGTTGTTCAAAGATGGTGAAGCACTTTGAGCGTCCGATTAAAACATGTTTTTAAATTTAAGACTTCATCCTGATTCAGCTTCTGCTGCAAAAACAACCTCAGTAAAAGAGTAAAACCAGACTAATGAGGTTTCTATCTAAACACTCACAGTGACACAAACTGGGCGAACAGTCAAACTTCCTCTGCATTTAAACGTGACTACTATTGGACTCTACTTAAGGAGCTTTGCATGGTTAACAGTTCGAAATAATCCTTATTTGTATCACACAGAGACTCGCTGCAGTCAGTTTCCATCCCTTAAAGAAGAATTGCTTAAAATAGAGCTGTGAAATGTAATTTTCTGTCTTTAAAGCCACGCCGAAAGCAAGATCTGGGTCACGCTTTCACACGGCTTTAACATTTTTGTACTGTTCTCCTCCAAATGAGCGAAAATATTTTTATCTGTTGCTTCTGGTCACATCCAGAAACTCTTTGAGCGTCCTCAACAATCATCCCGACTTTTATTTCTGGCTGAAAAATTCCAGAGGGTTTGGAAACCGCTCACATATTTGTTATTTATCAGTGAAAAGATTCACCGACTTCTTTATTTTAGCATCTCACTTCATATTTGATCCCTGCACAGATCATTCTTGTCTTGTGGTTTGGGACTTTGCGCGGGTTTGCTTGGGAATAAAAACAGAAATCAATTAACACACCATTAAAAATAGATTCATTTTTCATGATTTTACTTGGATGTTTGGGTCCTCCTGTGGTTTATGAGGATAATGGAGGAAAGTGAAATACTTTTATCCCAGAAAGGGAAAAAACCCCACACCTGCTGGATGAGCTTCAAGGGGTTTAAATTATTAAAAATCTCATTTCAGTCATGTTTGACTTTCACAAGAAAGAGCGAATAAATCCTGAAACAAAATGACTCAATTAAAAATACAAAAGAAGAGAGAAATGTCCCAGAAATACAACACGGACGTGTTTCCTCGGCACTCGCCGACAGCTCCAGTATTTTACTGTCTGTCCAAACACTCGACCTAAGTCTGAATGTCCACAGTCCACTTCCTCAGACCCACACCGGATCTTCTACTGGACCATCGGCTCTGGAGCTGCGAGCGAGCTGACGAAGGCCTCGTAGTGCTGCGGGTGGCAGCGTTTATACTCGTTGATTTTCCTCTTGATCTGTTTGGGCGTGTCCTGGTAGTAGTTCTTCTCGTCTCGGGCCATCGCCTGCAGAGCGGGGAAGGAAGGGACAGCAGCGTGAGAGGGCGTTCCTCTGCAAACTTTAACCAGACGTTATTCAGCTAAGTGATGCTTAAACACGGAGGATCGGCTTCAATTAACCAAACAGGTTGGGAAGACTTTGAATTCAGAGCAGATTCAGGCTGAATGCTTTTTACTGTCAGCATCTTGCTCTTCGTTTACAGTGACTGATGGGGTCTTAGTTTAAATAATGAATCCATGCTGTATTAGAAAACAAGTGGTCAGTTCAACTCTCAGCATTTCCCACCACACTCGGTATGGTCACCTGCTACATGCTGATCTTTAATTTTTATTCCTCCATGATCGACCGTGTTCTTATTTTCAAAGTTCAGCTAACCAGCTTGTGCTTTCAGACACCAGCTAACTTGCTGTCCAAGTTGTTTTCAACATCTTTCAGCTTCCTTTCCAGTGAGACTCTCATCCTTTGGACCGAATCCACTCGACTACAGCTGTCGAGTGGATTTCTTCTGCGGAAAATTAACGATCCCCCTAAAAAGACCCTGCAACCAGTGGAGGACTGGTTCATGTGCAGCCCAGCTGAGCCCAGGAAGGTGGAGCTGGAGTCAGTCATTGGATGAAAGACTCAGGGGAGAGGCAGATAAAAGTTTTAAAAGATTCCCCCCTAATGAGAGTCTGTGAAGAACACCTTGTATAAAGTATTGTTAGACAAAGAGCCAGGAGATGACTCCTGTTCTGCACCAGGACTTTTCTTTTTCAGTTTTGTTCATATAGCACCAAATCCCAACAAAATTCCCCTCAACGTGGTTCATACTGTAAGCCAAAGATCCTACAGGAATACAGAGAAAACTCCAACAATACAACAACCACTTAAGCACTTGGTGACAGCAGGAAGGAAAAACTCCCTTTTAACAGGAAGAAACCTCCAGCTGACCCAAGCTCAGAGAGGGGCGGTGTTAGGGGCAATGAGTGTTTCCTACATAATAATTATACCTGGGCGGTGATCAGGTGTAATAACCACCAAGTATATTCAGCACCTGATTTTAAAGTTTCATTTTTAACAAAATGTTTCCATTACATTTTATTTTGAAAGTTCAGTCGTTCCTAGCCAGAGAGGCCTCAGCCGTTCGCATCAGAGACTTCCCTTCAACCTGCTGTCGAGATGATCCTCGATGTCATTCAGCTGACTCTCCACAGAGGATCTCGACTCACAGCTGGACCACAGCTAGTGATGACTGTCAGCACCTACAGCTACAATCCAAGATGGCGGAGTCTGATGGGATCAGTGGGACGAGTGACTTGCAGGAGAGCCAGCTGATCACATCGCTCTGACTGATGAAGTACTCGTCAATTAAAGTATTTCTACAGGTATTTTTAGTGGATTGTTTTTTTCCACTTTATCTGCAGTTATTCCATCTGTTGTTGTGATAATTTGATGGTTGACCTCAGTGTGAATGTTTTTCTGTGTTTTAATTTGTAAAATGTAAAAAAGCATCACTTTAATGGGAGCAGAAGTATAAACTCGGGTCTAAACTGTAGTAAAAACACTTGAATCTGCCTACAAGTTCTCTCAGTGCGAAGCTCCAGCTGACACATTCGGCTCAAAAAGTCAAGGATGGAACATTTCTCCGTGAAGGACGTTTCATTGTATAAAGAAAAATCCACACTCTCACAATATCCCCTCTTATTGACCGACTCCGGCTTGGCAGCGCTCCCGGCGGTGACTCAGTCTCATCTAAAGCAGCTGTTGAAAATCCATTTTAATGAGTCCTTTTTCTAATAAAAGCACGGTTTAAAACTCTGCCACACACTGCTCTGTTTATCCAAGTCACTTCAGGGTTATTCCAAGAATTTAAAAAAACTACAACAACCAATGCCTCTGATCCGACCTCCTCAGAATCAGCTGATTTTTCTGTGCAATAACTGCAGTATATTTAATATTTATCTTCATAACGTGATTATTTTCTGAGTCACAGGCTCATGAAACACAAAGATAACACATGCTCCAGCCTATCTCCCCCTTAAATAAGATAAAGCAGGCCCTGACGTGCTTCGAGGCTGTTACAGGTGCAGATATGGGATGCCTCTTGCAGGGACCATGGGTAATGCACATGAGTAACGGCCATTTGGTCATTGATGTCTCCAAGCAGAAAAACCTGACCTTTTACTGTCAGTACCTGCTCATTTTTGTGAAATTTTCATGAATAACTCATGAAATTGGCTGTAAAATGAAGGATCTGTAATTTACTGTTAAATCCAGAGGACAGTCCCATCACTGTGGTCCAAGCTTGGTCGTTCTTACCTTGTAGTCCTCGTTGTGCTCTCGGATCATGTACTGAACGTATTCGATCAGGTCGGTCGATAACGTCTTGGTGTCTTTCCCGGGGAGGCTGGCCTCCGCCTCCAGCTCTGCTCACACAAACCAAACACGAAGAACAAAAACACTCTTATCAAGTTTAACAGAAAAAAGGTACATTTTCCATCTTAGTCAGCTTTAAGGAGATAAAAACACTGAAGGATATGAAAGGAAAACATGCAAACTGAAATAAGGCTGCCGACACAAAGGAGTGTTTCTGAGCTGCGACCTTGCCACAGGTTGGAAATAAAAACTGAATCTGCAGCTGCTGCTTCTATAACATCACAACAAACACGCTGCGCAGAAGTGAAACGCCGCTTTCATTTTAATTGGTTTAATTAGGCTGCATTCACAGTGTGAGCAACATGAAAAGACTTTTGGAAGTGAAGTGAAGAAGCCTTCATTAAAAAACACTAACATGTCATTCAGCAGCAGCAGCAAAGGAAAACACATCAGTGAGAAAACTGCAGCGGCATCCACAGCCGAGGACAATTTATCCTGACTCCGCCCCTGCTCCAGCGCCACGATAAAGGTCAACTCACCATGCTCTTGTTTTTCCACAGTGTCTGTCCACTCAAAGTGCTTCACACTACAAGTCACATTGTTAACAATGTGCTTTATATTGCAAGGTAAAGACCCCACAACAATACTGAGAAATGCCAACAATCAGAAGACCCCCTATAGCAGAGGTGTCAAACATAAGGCCCGGGGGCCAGGATCCGGCCCAGTGGACGTCTTCGCCCAATGTGAGGCCACAAACTCTCGACATGAAATTTACAGTTGTCCCGTTGATACAGATCTCTCCACAGCCATTCATACTAAAGTAATAAAAAATAGATAAACAATTAAATGGCAGTAAAGATATTTTTTTTCACTATTATGGAAAAATCCACCAATCTGGGCGATGAGCTAAGAGAACTTTTTCTGTAATTTTACAGATTTGCTACCCACCCCGGCTGCCTCGTGGTCAAGTTCACGAGCGAAGGGAGAGCTGAGCCGGACAGACCGGTGTGCGGCTGAAGTGTTTGGGAATATTTGCTGATCCAAGCTAAATCCTACAAGCACAGCCTGGTTGGCATCCATGAGCAGGCTTTAAACGAGCCGTGGTGGGCGGCATCCAGCCAACTCTGAACACAACAAACCCGCCTCGGTCTCTGTGCAGCGGCCGGCTCAGTCGCTTCTGTTGGGCTATGTTAGTGAGGGAGACGAGCGCCGATCTACGTTCCTGCCCTCACACTGTGGGCACAGACTGAAAGGCTTTCTCAGAAAGGTGAATGGACGAGGCCTCAGACTCAGGGTGAAGACGTCAGACCCTCAGACGGAGTCCAGAGTCGGGATGATAACCCTCCACATCTGAATGAGCAGGCCTGGATGCCTCTGCTGAGGTCACCGACCTGTCTGTTGTTCTCTTATTGTCATTTATCAACCTTGGCACATAATCTTACTGCTTCTCCATCGACTTACTGTCTTTATAAGATCACATCTTATTCTCACGTTGATCGGAGCCAGTGAACTAGAAATCATCCCTAAATCATAGAAAGTCTGACAGAAAAACATGCTGACATCATGGACAACTCCTCGCTCCAGATAAAAGAATAATAAATGAATAAATGAGCAGGTGGGATTTAGCTTAGCGTTTGGAAACCACCTGTCACCTGCAGGATGAAGTGAAGCAGACATTCATGTACATGAGGAGGAGACACTCACGCTGTACGATGTAGGGTTTGGTGACGACGCCAGGCTTCTTATCTTCCCTGAGGAGCTGCACGTGTGGAAGAAAAATACAATGAAGGTCATCAGGCAGCCTGTTTGGACTCTGGGTTAATAAACATAATCATCCATCTTCCACCCTAATGCGACGCGATGACAGCTGTGAAATGTGGTTTATCTCGTCTGCGACAACGTTTCAGGAGACAAAACCATTTAAGTGTCCTCGCCGCCGAGCCCGGCGGGAAGACACAAATTCATCATTTAGTCGCCATCACAGGAGAACAAAAAGAAAACGTGTCTGAAGGCTGCTGGAAAACAAAGTGCAGCCCGCAGGCCAGGATTCACTCGGTTTAGGCCCGAGTTGAAACGGCAGCGGTGATTAATTAAAAACACGAGCAGCTGTAAAACATCACCGGGGATACTTTCAGGAGGAAGCATCTCTGTTTCTGTCTGAAACCTGGAGCAATCAAACATCTCAGGCTGAGTGCAGACTTCATAATTAACACTCTGTCGCCCCCTTCAGGCTCAAACTAACATTTGCAGGACGTGAACACAAATACTCTGTAAGTTTAATGTGCTGGTCGTTTTTAACATTACCAGAATTTATAGCAAAAACTTGAGGTCATTCCCTCATTTCAGGTTTTTGCAGTTGCTATAAATATGACTACTTTAATCACTTTCATCTTTAGCTATACACTCACAGACCACTTTATTAGGTACACCTCTTCAGCTGCTTGTTAACACAAATATCTAATCAGCCAATTGTGTGGATATGATCAGGGTGACCTGCTGAAGCATCATAATGAGGCAGGAAGGTGGACGATGTTGGTCTGAGTGTTTCAGAAGATGATTTTCTGCTGTGATTTTCCCACAACCATCTCTACAATTTACAGAGAATGGTCTGAAAAAGAGAAAGTATCCAGTGAGCGGTTTGAAAATGCCTTGTTGATGTCAGAGGTCAGGATAGCCACGGCGCTTTATGCTGATAGGAATGTAACAGGAACTCAAATAACTACTCATTACAGCCAAGGTAGACAGAAGACCATCTCTGAACTGCTTGAAGCAGATGTGCTACAGCGGCAGAAGACCACGCCGGTGCCACTCCTGTCAGCTAAGAACTGAGGCTAATTCACACAGGCTCACCAAAACTGAATGACAGATGATTAGAGAGATTGGACAGAAGACCTGAATAAGATATAAACATTCACAACCAGAGATTATGAATAAATTCATATTTATATTTTGAAACTGACTTTGGATCCTTACTGCATCTAAAACATATTTTTGGAGCAAATTAAGCGCAGCTAAAGAGATCTGAAACCTAAACTGTGTGCAGTTTCTTACCTTCTGCTGTTTTATGGGCAGAGAGCGGTTAGGATCAAAAGCCAGACCCATCTCCTGCAGGTTCCTGGCGACGGACTTGTTATCATCCCACGCATTTCGAATCTGAGATCTGACAACGACAACACGTTAGACATGAGAACAGCTCATCTACTGTAGCCTAGCACGTCACCAAGAGCACAACTTTGTCTGTAGAATCAAGTCTTTAATACACAGGAACACAGTTATTCACCAGATTTATTACTAATCAAATGTTAAAGTTCTTGGGCCACCCCAAGACTTTACTGAAACGTGCAAGAATACATGTAAAGACAACATATAAGACAAAAACAGAGTTTGCACAAGTCTGTCGAGCTTGAAAGTCGATATTTGGCATGAAAACCTTTGTCCTCTAAAACAGCCGTATGCAGCCTGTATTTTCTTTAAGAGTTCTTCAGAAATAGTTCACCAAGCTTTCCAAAGGACATTCAAAGCTTTCTTTTGTTCTGTTCACTTTCAAGATGACCCCACAGTGCTTCAATAATGTTGAGGTCTTGGCTCGGGGGAGGCCAATCCATGACTGATGCTGTTCTTTTATCCAGATATGCTTTTACTGCACTGAGACTGAGATCACTGTCATGCTGACAAATGCAGCCGTTGCCAATCAGATGCTTTCCAGTTGATTTTACGTAGTGGATCAAAATCTAATGGTACTTTTTAACGGTTTTGCCAAGATACCCAGCTCCACTGGCTGAAATGCAGCTCCAAACCACGACAGAGCCTCCAGCGTGTTTTACACATGGCTCCTCTGATGGAGTGATGATGGCGAATAATCACTCCATCAGATCTGCTGCCACTGATTTTCAGTCCAGTTCTTGGATAACTGGCGAACCTCAGCCTAATCTTCCTGTTTCCCTTCGTTAACAATGACTTCCTGACAGCCAGTAAACTGTAGATCCATCTCTCAGGCCCTGTGTCAGGTCTTTGCGGGATTTTTTTCCTTCTCAGCATTTTTAAAGACACCCTGCACACCTGCTGGGATATTTCAGTTTGTGGTTCACATAAAAGTGGACATTTTAGTGGCTGTCACCGTCACTAATGATCATTTCCATCATCCGTCTGTATATCAAACAACTGCATTAAAAACAGCATGTAAGGTTTTAGTGACAGAGGGCCTCTGTACATTCATCCTCTAACATCAAAAAGCTGATTTCATGACAAATATTCAGTTCACAGTCAGATATTTGAGTTAAAAGTATAAAATACTGTCTTTTATGAAGAGTTTAGCCAAAATATGGAATATGGAACCCTCATCACTGATGGGGACGACAAGGAGTACAGAGGACTGACCCAAGACTTTGTGGACTGGTGCCAGCTGAACTACCTCCAGATCAACACCATTAAAACCAAGGAGCTGGTGGTAGACTTCCGCAGGCACAAGCATCCTCCACTGCAATCACTGAACATCCAAGGTATGGACATCGAGGCTGTGGACAGCTACAGGTACCTTGGTGTTCATCTGAACAACAAACTGGACTGGACTCATAACTCAGACGCCCTCTACAGGAAAGGGCAGAGCAGGCTGTACCTGCTGCGGAGACTCAGGTCGTTTGGAGTGGAGGGCCCACTCCTGAAGACCTTCTATGACTCTCTGGTGGCCTCAGCCATCTTTTATGGTGTGGTCTGCTGGGGGGGCAGCATCTCTGCTGGGGACAGGAAGAGACTGAACAGGCTGATCAGAAGGGCCAGGTCTGTTCTAGGATGCCCTCTGGACCCAGTGGAGGTGGTGAGTGACAGGAGAATGGCGGCTAAGCTGTCATCCCTGTTGGACAACATCTCCCACCCCATGCGGGAGACTCTGACAGCACTGAGCAGCTCCTTCAGTGGGAGACTGCGGCACCCACGGTGTGGGACGGAGAGATTTCGCAGGTCTTTCCTCCCCACTGCTGTCAGACTCCACAACAAAGACTTTAACTGATCAAACACACATCCACACATGTGCAATAACACTAAGTGCAATAATCTTTCTGGCATCGTTGTATTTTTACTCAGTTGTATAAAGCATTTGTATTCTATGTGTGTGAAGGTTCTCAGTCATCCAGGTCATCGTAGACTAAGGAGCTTGGAAAGAAAAGCGTCTGGAGTTCTTTGAGTTGCTTGAAGACGTTTCACCTCTCATCCGAGAAGCTTCTTCAGTTCTAAGGGTCAGTGGTGGAGAGTCCCAGATTTAAACCTAGTGGGAGTTTCCCCCCCAAAGGGGGACAAAGGACCCCCTGATGATCCTCTACCTAATCACATGAGCCAAGGTGTGAAAGCAGGTGGGGGTCCTAATCAGCCAGAGTTTCGGGTGAGCTCATTGTGAAACCTGGCCCCACCCTATCATGTGATTTCCTGAGGTCAGATGGCCCAGGATGTGAGTGGGCGTTAAGGCGTCTGGGAAGGATCTCAAAACTGGATTATAGATGGCAGACAGTTGGTGTCGTAAACCACCGCCTCTGTTCAAAGATGGTCGCTCACAGTGGACATAGATGGCCTCTTTCACTCCTCTTTCAAACCATCTGGCTTCTCTGTCCAAAATGTGAACGTTGGCATCCTCGAAAGAGTGACCTTTATCCTTAAGATGCAGATGGACTGCTGAGTCTTGTCCTGTGGAGGTGGCTCTTCTATGTTGTGCCATGCGCTTGTGAAGTGGCTGTTTGGTCTCTCCAATGTAGAGGTCTGGGCATTCCTCGCTGCACTGTACAGCATACACCACGTTGTTCAGTCTGTGTTTTGGAGTTTTGTCTTTCGGGTGAACCAGTTTGTGTCTGAGTGTGTTGCTGGGTCTGAAGTACACTGGGATGTCGTGCTTGGAGAAAACTCTCCTGAGTTTCTCTGATACACCGGCTACATAGGGGATGACAATGTTGTTGCATCTGTCTTTCTTATCCTCCCTCGCTGGTGTCTGATCTTCTTTTCTGTGCATCTTTGCTGACTTTATGAACGCCCAGTTAGGATAACCACAAGCTCATGGCACAACATAGAAGAGCCACCTCCACGGGACAAGACTCAGCAGTTCATCTGCATCTTAAGGTCAAAGGTCACTCTTTTGAGGATGCCAACGTTCACATTTTGGACAGAGAGGACAGATGGTTTGAAAGAGGAGTGAAAGAAGTAATTTATGTCCACTGTGAACAGAGGCGGTGGTTTACGACACCAACTGTCTGCCATCTATAATCCAGTTTTGAGATCCTTCCCAGACGCCTTAACGCCCACTCACATCCTGGGCCATCTGACCTCAGGAAATCACATGATAGGGTGGGGCCAGGTTTCACAATGAGCTCACCCGAAACTCTGGCTGATTAGGACCCCCACCTGCTTTCACACCTTGGCTCATGTGATTAGGTAGAGGATCACCAGGGGGTCCTTTGTCCCCCTTTGGGGGGGAAACTCCCACTAGGTTTAAATCTGGGACTCTCCACCACTGACCCTCAGAACTGAAGAAGCTTCTCGGATGAGAGGTGAAACGTCTTCAAGCAACTTAAAGAACTCCAGACGCTTTTCTTTCCAAGCTCCTTAGTCCATTTGTATTCTATTTTTATCCTATTGTATATTTTATTCTACTGTATATAGTATTTTATTCTATTCTGTACAGTTGTGTACGGTATTTATTCTTATTGTATTCTAATTTTTGCTTCATAACTTTTGCACTGTCCACCTCCTGCTGTGACAAAACAAATTTCCCACGTGTGGGACTAATAAAGGTTATCATATCTTATCTTATTTCTTGAACAAATGGGACCAATCAACTTTAAACAAATGTGAATTAATTCGCTGTAAATCTACTCACTAACGTAAAGAATGTACTCGATCAATCAATTAGTCGACTCTCGGGTCACTGGTATGTTTTGGCTGCAGCTTTAACAACGTGTTTTTGCATCATTCCTACTAATATTAGCACACATGCTAACACTCACTGCTCGATCCTGGGGTTCGACTTCTTCTTGTTCTTCGTCTTCACGTTCTTCCGGTTCCGGTTGTAGTCAAACTTCTTCCTCCGGGCTGACTGCTTGGCTCGCGGCATTTTAGAGATTTTCCTCCGTTTTCAGAGCTGCACACTTTGTGTTGTTCTTACTGTGGCTCAAAAAAATCAGAAAGGGACAGGCAACATGCGGGCAGCAACAGGAAGCACGTGTTTGGTTGGTCCAGGTCACGTGACCACCAAGCCACGCCCCCTCCAACCCAACCGTTTTTTATTAAAAACTTTTTATATTTTTTTCAGAATGTACAGAGTCCACCTGCAAAAAGAAAATAAAGAAATAGAATGAAAAATAATATAGTACAAGAAAAAAAATATTTTAATATTTACAAAATAATGTGACAAAAAATAAAAATATAAATGAAGAAATTATTTTCTCTGATTAAAACAATTGTTTCATAAATCAAGTAACTCAAATAATTTTGCAGGGAAAAACTTAAAAAATAGAAAGTTTTAAGTTTGCTGTATGTTATGCAAAACTGCTGAGATAAATAACAGAGGTGAGTCCAGAAGGGGGGCGTGTGGTTCGAATGGACCCATCCCAACAATGTCACTGGATCAGAGTATTGTTAATCTTACAGTGGATGAGAGCAGGAAGAAGGTACAACCATTCACTCACTTACACACTGTAACATTGTAACATATTCCCATGTTATGCTGTTTTCTTTTACTCTTCTATATGTTGAATATAAATAATGCATCATTCATTTTAAAGCTTTAGTATCTTATCTTGCAGATAAATTGCATTACTAAGCTACCCAACCACAATATACATCATTACAATATCAAAAGCTTCAACATTAAACTGGTATAAACGTCGATCAATCTATAATTTTCATCCATGTCATGTATATGACCGTGAACATGCCATGTGTACTGTATTTATTCTTATTTTATTTTATTCTAATTTTTTGCTTCATAACTTTTGCACTGTCCACTTCCTGCTGTGACAAAACAAATTTCCCACGTGTGGGACTAATAAAGGTTATCTTATCTTATCTTATCTTATCTTATGAATGATTCATTCATGAATACTTTGATTATAAATCAGAATTACAACTTTCTGCTTTTTTGTTGACTGCTAAAAGTCAAAATTCTGTTTTTCCACTTCACAAAACAATCATCCAACACAAACTGATCTTTAAACACGAGCAACATTGTTCAATACACCACCATGTAATAAATCTGTAATAGCATGCAAAAATCAATCATAATAAGTAAATATACAAGCAAAATATTATTTAATATTTCATTATTAAATAAATAAATAGAAATAAATGAATAAAAAACCTATCCATGTTGGAATGTTTTATTCAAAGACACAATGGTAACACATCTGGGTCAGGGTTAACTCTGTTTTTGTTTTTTACCATGTATGCCATTAAATGAATTAAGACTTTGTAACAGTAAGTTAAAGCACTAAAAGCTTATTTATGATCGTTGATATTAATAATTTATCAAACATTTCTTAATAAGGGTGTGGAATTATGCATCATCAAGAGAAAACATTAAAAAAAAATCACAAATAGACTTGGAATCGTAAATATGCTCATTTTTATTTTATTTTTATCCCAATTTTTAAAATTAATATTTGTATTTATTTCATTATGTATTCAAACTCATGACTTAGGGATGTTTATTTTTAAATGAGATGCTGGACATCGTGTATTTCTGAGCTGCTGAGTCAGAGCTGAGAACCTGCAGCTGACGACCGAAACCTCCAGAGGTCAGTGTGATCTAACCTACGCCACACCTACTCAGAGACTCACAGCGCTGAAATCCAGACATCCTCAGAGTCGTCATTATTCATTATTGATCAGATATAAATAAAATCTACACTGCTGATGATCTGAGTTTCTTCTCATAGTTTTCTTTGTGAGAAACAGCAAAGTAGAAATACTAACACAATCCTCCTGAAATCTAATATATACCAGACTTTAGTGCCAGAAGTGAGGAGCAGCCTACAGTCTCTCCTCGAACCCTCGACTCTGTGGCATCCTTTAAAAACCAGTCGCCTGGGTGTTTTGTATTGCTTTACTGGATTCAGGTGTTTATCTCACCATTTTTTAATACATTTGTAAAGCACTTTTTGACATGTCCTCATCTTAAAAAGCATTATATCAATAAACTTTACATATTAATAAAGCAAGTTTACCTGCACACTATTACCACTTAAATTCACAAATAGCTAAATGACATATGATAACAAAGAAACATCAATAAATATATGCCAATAGTACCACAAGCAGTAGGCCTAGTAGTTACAGTAGTAGACACATATTTTCCGTACAGTTCACACAAACACAAACTGTCTTCAATATTACAGGAAACAATAAAAGTTCAGATGACTTATGAAAATTTAAATTTCCCACAGCGGTGGAATTTCAATTCATTCATTGTAAGCCAGAGCTCCTGGAGGCTCTTCTGATTCTAAGAAATGAGTCCAAACCACTGAACTGAATGGTTTAATAAGTAAAAGTAGAAAGAAAAAAACAAAACAACAACAGCAATTTTAGTTATTTTCAATAGAATTTGCACAAATGTTTGCAGTTAAATTGTGTTGAACTTACCTAAATCTTAAATCGTACCTATTCTTTTAACAATTCATTGTTGTATGGTTTGAACAATGAAATGCTTTAGTTTATACATATACATACGTACATATACATATTATAGTATACGGGAAATACAGCTGCCCTTCTGCTTAATGATGCAGCTGATCTTTTTAATAGGGCAACAATTACATTTTAATATCCACAAATCCTTCATAATTAACATTATCTCAATTTATCAAATTTAAAAAAAAAAAGTCCACCTGAGAATCTCAGACTGGCTTAAAAAAATCCATGAGAAAGCAATATTTGTTTACAGTTATGCAAAATGTAGATTCCTGTTGTCATTAGTTTTCTCAAAAATACTTTTGGGATGAAGGTAGAGCTGTTTTTCAACGTTTTCCTGAAATCATATTTGAGAGGCCTTTTAAAGGACTGTTTGAGCTCAGTCCTTCAAATGTTTCTCTACCATTATAGACTGTCAGGAGTGGCGCTCGAGTTAATGACGAATGCTTGAATTCCCTGAAATATTTGGATGTACAATCTGTGACAACCAAATCTGCTGTCAAAGATCACACATCCAAATGTTTCAGGGAATTAAAGCATCATCATCATCATTTATTTATATAGCACTTTAAAAACACACCTGGTAGACCAAAGTGCTGTACAATACCAATATGCACATAGTAATAAATAAAATAAAATAAAATAAAATAAAATAAAAGCATTCATCATTCTACCTCAACTGAAGTCCTCTCCTCAGAGTCCACATTTAAAAAGTACTGAGCTCAAGTTATTTTAGATAACGGAATTATAAAATTGCCTCTCATTAAACAATTATAGAAAAACTCCTAAAAACTGCATTACTTAATTCCTTAGATTATCTTTTAATTAATGATAGGAGGGACTTCCTGTTAAGTAGTTTACTTTTGCCCAGGAAACTCGTAGATGGCCAGTTGTGGGCGATTTGATGACCTCCACGGTTTCACAAACTTAGTTTTGTACTTAATTTACAACACAGACAACATTATCAATAGAGCTTAAAATCAACATGTAGTCTACAAATAACTGCAAGAAATCAAAACTTTTTGCGAATTATTTACATACTGAGATCAAATGGGCCTAACTGTAATGTGATTGGTTTGTCTACAACAAATATATTTGCTTTGACATAATTTATTGGACAAAGAGACAGACAGCATAAGTAATAAACCGTTAACCCAAAGTCACGAATGAAACCGTCAGCTAAAAGTAATACACAGTTAACTGAAAACAAAAAAAAAGAAGTAGCAAAAAATGTATAAACTGTTAACGTAAAGTAACGAATGAAACAGCTAAATGTAATAAACAGTTAGCTAAAATAACAGATTACAAGGTCAGCTAAAAGTAATACACAGTTAACTAAAAATAACAGACAGTTAACTAAATGAATTAAAAGTAATAACCTGTTATAAATGGCTAAAAGTACTCAACGGTGAACCAAAAGTAATTAATTAAATGTTTAGCTAACAGTACTAAATGCTTAAATGATTAAACGGTTAGCTAAAAGTCATAAAGCGCTATCAGAGACCAGTTGTGCCCGTCTCTGGTAAAGGGTCCATTATGAATAATGCCAGTCAGTCTTTTTTAAATTGCATGGTTAAGTTTTGTGGACAGTAAAGTTTGTTTTAATATAACTCAAACTCTAATGGTATTGTTGCTAGCATTTTCTAATAGCTTTAAATTGCTTGTTTAAGTAACACACACTTCGAGGCTAGCTCAAAACCGAAGCATTAGATATGAGCAGAGTGAGCTATCTGCCTTTGATATTATGATGTGTATTTCCTTAAACGCGCCTTTGTAACAGAGTGAGAAGTCTGCTTTATTTCCTCCTCTCTGACAGCAGCTTCAGGGCGGAGAGATGGAGCGAGGAGGAGGAGTAACAGGAGGAGAAAGAGGAGAGGAGGGGCGCGGACTGTCACCGGACGGGTCTGCGCGAAAGCAGAAACGGAGCTTGAGTTTTTCCTCCTTGGCTGGGCGGTGGGAGGAAGTGGTGGCGGTGGACGGTGCTTGGCAGAGGATAACTGTGATTGAAGCCGCCGGGGGGACCTGGAGCTCGGTGTGCTGCCGCTGCTGTAAGCCCGCACAGCATTAACATGGAGCTGGAGAACATTGTGGCCAACACTGTGCTGCTCAAAGCACGGGAAGGTAAGGATGGGGAAGGCGGTGTGACAGCTCCTCTCCACCGGTGTGTTACAGTCACAGCACCGGAGGGATGCCCCGGACTCGGGCGACACGAACTATTCCTGCACTTCCTGACAAATCTTTTGATGATGCGCGCAGGGTGTTACCGTAAATACAGTTCGTACAAGTAGATTGAAACGACCAACCGAACTCCGTTTATAATTCGAGCGGTATAAGCCTTTGTTTCATATCCGTGGTCCTACCCTGAATGTCAACTTAATGAGGACTTTATTCAAAAATTTAGCAAACAGTGTCCAAATCGGCGTGGAATATGTTTAAACAAATCTCTTAATTACCGTGAAATCTCTGTCTTCCTTGTTCATTGTGCCGACTACATTGTAAAGTCAATAGCTCTGTTATACTACCTACACAGGGCATGTATGAATGTTTACTATATTCCAGTATACGCCGAATTAAAGAGTATGACCTAAAGGCTGGGAAAACGTTACAAGTACCAAATGTTTAAAATTATTTTTTGGCCTGGCTTTGATAGTGTACCTAAAAACGTTGTCCGGAAAGGGTTGTAACCGTGAACTGTGGCTGCAGCGACACATCGGGTTTCCCTTGCTGATCTTGCAGCATCGTCCTGTAGTTTGCGAAACAGGATGTTGTGGCAGAGCAGCTGCTGTGCATGGCTTTGTGCACACAATTGATTTTACTGTTCCTGCCAAAGCCCATCATCATTAAAAAGGCCCTCATTAATCAGCTACAACCAGGAAGCTGTGATATCTGTGGGTAAGAGTCCAGGTGAAAAGGTTGGCTTGTAGGAAACCCTACTGGCACAGTTTGTCCAATGACTGTTAACACTTTTGAATACCTAATGCAACATAAACGGCCCTCATGCGATCAAAGGCTTTTGTTATTGTTCCAATAAACAGGAGACAAAGGTTTGAGTGGCTCACAGCCGACATAATCCTAATGCTGTCTGCACAGGCACCTGAGAAGATGTTTCATGAGTTTATCAGCTGTGCTCATACATAACCAGGACCTGAGGCTCTGTGCTGGCATCCAGCTGAAGCACCCTTGAGAAAGGCACCGTATCTCCGGGCTCCGTCAGGCCTTGACTCTGACCTCTCTGGAGCTGAGACTTATCTAAACTCTTGAGTTCAGCACTCACACAGACCGGCACAAAGTTTGAGCCCGAGGCTTTTAATTTCCTGCGTTCTGCAGAATTTTCTGCACCGGTTTGCACCTTTTCTCGTCGCTTAATATGTAACGCATAATTGCTTTATAATGATTGTTCTCAGTTTTCCTCATTTAACACTGTCCCCACTGAGTCATCACACATGTAGCCGTGACTCTTCTGACCTCATTGGGGTTTGCCTGGTTTTGGATGTGAGAGTCATCTGATATCGGGATAATTCCCCGGCCTTTTGTTTGGGGATGAATGAATAATTTGTTTATTTTAATTTACATACCTAAGACGTGTTTCAGTAAACAGGGCACTCATTCATTGAAACAAGGGCTGGCAGTGTTATTCTTCAGCATGTGTTGGACAACTTTTCACTTTCTTTAACCCAAACTGGGATTTTTTTCCTCTAAATATCTGCATGTAGTTTTAAGTAATAATTTATGAGGTTTTTGGATCAGTAATGTATTTATGATGTATTTAAAATAACACAAATTGATGTAAAAGCTGACTGAAGTGATTTGCTCTAACAACGACGATCCCTCCATTTAAAATTGGAAAAATATTCATGTCATGCACACCAATGACGTTGAGGAGTCCAGTGACACTTAAGTTAATAGGGAACAACTCTATGAAGTGACCAATGTGTTTCGGCTTGGTCGAATGACCCTGAGGAACGCCACAAGCCGAAACACGTCAGTCACTTCATAAAGTTGTTCCCTATTAATTTAAGTGTCGCTGGACTCTTCTGTTTGTTACATTCTGTTAGTGGAGCGATAAATACAGTCAATAAACTGTAATGTGTCAGTGAACAACACAGACACATTACAGCGGGTCTTTACTGAAACTAAATCAGAACACAGAGGCAGTGTGTGACAAACAGTGACTGAGTGGCTTGTTGAAGCATGTTTAGCAGGAGTAATTTAAAGTGTGACTTTATTAATCTCCCATATGGTTGTGGAGGATTTTTCATTCACTCTTCTTTACAATGTTGCTTCAGTTCATTGAGGTTTGTGGGCACTTGTTTATGCACAACTCTGTGAATGTCCAACCGCAGTATGTCAGGCGTGGCGGGGACCCTGAATCTTTTCTTTTTCAGTCGTTCTGTTTGATTTGCTGCTTTGGATCATTGCCCTGTTGCATGACCCAGTTTAGTTCAAGCTTTAGCTGTCAGACAGATGGCCTCACGTTTGAGTCTTGGTATACAGGCAAGTTCATGGTCGACTCAACGGCTGCCAGGTGTCCAAATCATCATCCATCCACCAACATACTGAAAGTTGGTATTAAGGTTTTTTTTCTGATCTGCTGTGTTTGGTTTTCTCACAGGTGGCGCTGTGCATTTCCACTTTGTATCATCTGTCCAAAAGACATTGTTCTAGAAGTCTTGTAGTTTGTGGAGATTTGCAAACCTAAGCCGTGCAGCCATGTTGTTTCTAGAGAGACCTTTTTCCTGGAAACCCTTCCAAACAGGGTGTACTTGTTCAGTCTTTGTCTAAGTGTGCTGAAATGAACTTTAACCTTGCTAACTGAGGCCTGTAGAGTCTAAGACTTTTCTCCAGTTTCCTACACGTTTGGGTGTCTTTGCTGTTCACTCCTGAGAAGATCGTAGTATGTTTCTGCTGGAGGTTTCTTCCTGTTGAAAGGGAGTTTTTACTTCCCACTGGTAGGGCTGCTCAATTAATCGAATTTTAATCTAGATTACGATCTGGGCTTTCAACGATCATTAAAAATGACTGAGCCGATTATTAGCACCTCCCTCGTGCTTTACTCTCGCGCTGCTCCGTGTGGCAAATCGAGCGCACCTCTCCGCGTTTCGAACACGCGTCACAACAATTAAGAGGATCCGAGGGAAGCTCGGAAAGCTAAGCAGAAGTTATTTGGAGAGGAGAGGATAATGGCTGCTGCAGAAAGAATGCCGTTGGTTGAAAAGAGGTAAAACGACTTCGGTGGTGTGGAAACATTACAGGTTCGCGGAGTCAGACGGGGATCAAGTAGACATAGTGTGGAAACTTTGCTACGGTGTCGTAGCTGCACCACAGAGCAACACTACAAATTTATTCAATCATTTGAAGACCGCTCACAAAGTGACACACGATCAAACAATGAAGGAACATAGAGAAAAACTCTCGACAACACCTGCTTCATCCTCACAGACCTCCATTCACGCTACCCTGTACAACGCGACTAAATATCCCACCAGCTCCCAGAGACACACGGAGATAACAAACGCGGTAACGTTTTCCTCGCCAAAGACCACTGCTCAATTAACACAGTGAACAACCAGTATTATGCAGGATTTTGAAGTTCACTAAACATAGATGTTTACATTTTTCATTTATTTTTTATATTGCAAACATTTGCACTGTAATCAGTATTTGCACACTATTTTATATTATTTTTTGACCTCTTTAAAGTCATTATTCAATACATTGTTATTGTTAAATAAATAACAATGAAAAGCGCTATATAAATCCAATGCATTATTATTATTATTAATATCGTCAAATAATCGAGATCTCAATTTCAGTGAAAATAATCGTGATTATCATTTTTGCCATAGTCGAGCAGCCCTACTGACTGTCATCAAGTGCTTGCTCACAGGGGGTTGTCTGATTGTTGGGGATCATTGAAAGGTCTTTACCTCAAAATACGAAGCACCTTGAGGTGAAAGTTGTTGAGATTTGTGCTATAAAAAAGAAATTAAATTGACTTGTGTTATCACACACCTGAATGAGTCAATAGAGGTGGTCATGCTTGCAGATGATAAATTAATTAACTGCATTTGATCAGCATGTGGCTGATACTTAACCTCTAAGTCTCTATGGATGCATTAGGGGTGCTCTTCATTTTCCCCACACTGTTTCTACATTTTGCTTTAGTTTTGTTACAAAGTGTGATGTTACATATGTCATATTTTGGATTTTATCAGGTTATATTTACCTAATTTTAGAACCTACAAAGAGCATGATTAATTCTTGTTTGTGTACTTTCTTTGTAACTGCGCACGAGTCCTAAAGATAATCCTGTAATCTAAATGTACGTTTTCAAAGAGCATACCGCTTAGGTGCAGAGGAGGTATGCAGCCAGACGATGATAAACTCTCAGCTCATCAGCAGCTCTGTTTTTGCATCCGTAAACCTTTTAGAGGGGCAGCACCTTGATTTTCGACATGTTTGTGTCATTCAGGTGTGTTATGGAAATTTCAGAAGAAAGCTTTTTTTGGGAGTTTCATCTGTAGTCGACCTGTTTTACTGTGAAGTTGGATTATTCAGAGTGGTGTATACTGTATGTATTCAGCTTTGCCCAAGGATGTGATTTTAGCCCATTTCCTCACTTCTGGGAAGCAATTAGTGCCAGTTAATTTCAGTGTGCCTTTGAAATCGAATTGGTTCGTGAAGAGTCTTAAAAGTTCCCCGAAAGGCATGTGCAGCGTAACGACTCTTCATTATTACTCCAGACAAAGTCAGAGTCAGGGGGTTCAGGCCTCTGAGCTGCAGGTTTCTTCACGATGGCACGCTAAGAAACACTGAATGTGTCAGTGACCTAAAATCATGCAGCGCAAACGGAGGAGAGAGGCCGACATGACACGCTCTCTGCTGTGCAATAGTTCCAGTCGTGACCTTTTGTGTCACTTCCTGTGTGCAGAGACGCTCATGCCCTGCAGATGTCTGGTTTGGTGCTGCAGGGCCAATCGGTGATTTAGGCCAGCACTGAGGAGCGATTTTACACGACACCAAAACCAAACATAGAATTATTTTTTCATATTTAAGACATGCAATAAAACACAATATACAAGCCCCAGTCCGATTTAATTTTTCACTTTGATATTGGAGCAATTAGCTGCTACACTGTTACAAGACGGTTAGCCATCTAGTTAGCTGTATCAGATTAGATGTGTTTCCATGTTAGCTTAATATGTTTTTTTACTTCCTGTGTGATTTCTGTCCATGTTTTAGATGTTCTAACGAATATTAAGCTAACACAGGCAGAACAAGTGTGTGTTTGTTGTCACAGCAACAAATACAGCATAAATGTGGTTGTCATGCCTGTGACGTCACATTCATCAGTGAAGGATGGCGATGATTTGTATTTAGTGAGCTTTGAATTATGGACTGACGTGAGGCATTCGTGGTTCATTGTATTTTTTAGGTGCTTCTTTGGCATTTAAAGCCCTGCAGTAAACCCTGTTAGCACGTGGTCATACCTGCCACCGTTTAGGTTTCAAAATCTGGGAGGTTATTCTGGATGTTGCACAGAGAATTATGCAATTAAGCACATAAAAAGGGCACAAAGACAGCATCATCCGTGTGCAACAGCACGACCAAACCGAACTGCTGCATGCAATCAAAAAGTCTGGTGAGGCAACAAAATGATTTAAACGTCCAACCGACTTTAAGTTCATTCTGTCTACTCTTTGTCAAAGTCCACTAAGACAGCATCATCAGTCCCGATGTCACAACAGTCAGTTTAAATTTACTCAGATCTCAGTCACATACTCATGAGATATTACTCGAGGCAGTAGAAATGGCTGGTACTTGTATCCTGTTGTGGTTTGGGGATAATTTGCTTTCTGTTCAAAAAAAATTGGAAATTGTTTTTCTTTCATTTTATTTCTAAACCACTATTATTAACTTGTTGACTTGCTAAATAAGCAAAATCCAGCAGCACCAACGAGCCCGTTAAGCTCCAGAAATGTTGGCCGTGCACTAACGAAGGCTGCGGCGAGGACAAAGTCCTCATAAAAGCAACTCTCACCATTCGTGAAATATCTTTTGGCTTTTGTTTGTGTGGTTATTGTTTATAATCACCAAAACATTGTTTTAATTTAACCCTATTAAAACCCTATGGTCAGCTTCTGCCTCCTGCCAAATAAACTCCCACAGATTTGAGTGGAGGATTGTTTCTGTCACCCGAGTCTCTGTTATAAGATCTCTAGCAATAATGGAGAAAGATATGGTTTGTGTCACAGCTGCAACTGAAAAATTTGAAACAATCTGTTGTAAAGTTTTAAGTAGAAAGTTTGAACTAAAGAATTAGAGTCCTGCTACAGAAGGATGAGATACCCTGAGGAAACAAGTCAAACAAAGTCCTACAAGAGCAGAGGGGTTAAAGTCAGTCCAGTCTGATGGAAGACGATTGCCTAAAAACCTGAAAAAAAAGAAAGATATTTAAGTACTTCTTGAAAACGTTAACATTTAATAAACTATATGTGTGTAAAACTGATAATAAACAGCCCAAGAGTTAGAGCCCAAGTGCAGTTTCAGCAGTACATTACAAAGAAATGCTGCTGGTGTAAATCAGAGAACTCCATCAGCGCAACAAATCTGTAAAACAACCAAACAAAAAACATAAAAAATTGAAATAAATTGTCTGGTTCATCTAGAGTTAAAGAAGAAAGGAAGTCTTCAGTTATTTAATGGTTCTTCTGTAGTGAGAAGACAGAAACTTTTCCATTATCTAGTTGTAAAGACATCATCAATAGTGAAAAGGCAGGAATTTTTTCCCGCTACTTAGTGGTTTATTGACACTGAAAAAGCAGAATGTGTTATGGTTCATGGTTTATCTGTAGTGTTTCTTCATTGCTTACTTTACTATAGAACAGCTGGGCATAGCTAATGTATTTCTCAGGAAGACTGAGAAAGTATAGACTGATGATGACGTCTCTAATCCAGGAGCAGGTCTCAGTACTTGAAGCGGGTCACTAATCAAAGCTGACAAAAACACCAATAAAGTTTGCTTTAAAAACCTTCAACCCCCGTCTTTGCTGTTGGGACACTCCCAGGCTCTGTCTTTTATGAGATTACCTCTGCTCCAGGTTGTAAGTAGCCAGGTCGTATTGACCGACTGAATGCATTTCATTGACAATCTGTCATCTTGGGTAAGAGGAGGCAGCCTTAAAATACAAGAGTGTTGGCCTGGCACTCGAACACATCAGTAAAAACCTTGCACACTCTAATACTGCCATATTAGCACCTATAGTAATGTCTTTAGCTGGTATATACCATAAATATCCTTTAATGTAGGACGAAACCACAATCTGAATGCGCAGCACAAAGGAAACGTGCCTTCTCACAGGAAGTACAATGAAAAGCCGCATCTGAAACTGAAGCTTGATTGTCACCTCCTCCTCTCTTTTTTTGCATTCCAGTTCTCATCTTATGCTATATGATTTCGGTCACTGATGTCACTTCCTCTCTCACTGCTGTTTACAGCAATTAAATCTGGGAAATCGTGAGCTTTAAAGCGAAGCACAAACACCTTAAAACAACACCTTTTTAAAATAAACATGCAAGTGGAACAAAGTCGCAGACCAAATAAAAAACAACTTTTAGTTTGCTTTGCTGAAAAAGCTGCGAATCAGCATGTTTGAGGCCGGTTTTCAGTCCACTTGATGTAAGCACTTGCCTCGGTTTGGTTGAACCACCAAAGTTGTAATGACCTGTTCAGCATTTTAATCCGGTGCCCTGACATACAGAAAAACATCATTAAAAGAAGCATTTGTGGACCTAGCTGATAAACTGATTTGATAAAGCTGTATTAAATCAGAATGTGTCTGGCCTCTGCAGAAGACACAGTCTGTCTCCATCTGTATTTTCTACCTACGGTGTGCTGAGATGGTCCTACTGGGGCCTTCGATGTTAACATTTTATTGTAAAGAGGAGCTTCCTGGTTGTGGTGCCTTGCTTCACAAAGTATACACCACCAATTATACACCATCCATACACCACCACAGTGGATTTTAGATCAGATAATCAAGATGCAAAGACGTGCAGACCTTCAGCTTTGTTGCAAAGTGTTTTTGCAACATCAGAAATTACAGTCATTTTTAAAGACAGTGTCCCATTTCCAGACACTTAAAAGTAATCGGACAGTTGACTGACAGGAAACTGATAAAAGATCTACAGTTGATTCAGAGACTAGACAAATCAACAATCTTGTTCATTCTCTAAAAGCATGAATGCACTGACCAGCGCAGCAACACCAAACGGTCACCTAAAGTGGATGATCACAGAATTATTTCCATGGTTAAGAAAAACACCACCCAACACCGAACAAAGTCAAAGTCATTGTCAAGGCCTGAAATCAGCAGACGTCTTCATGAATGGAAATACCGAGTTTAAGGTGTTGCACTGCCTGCTGATTGGTCAGCAGGTTTCCTTCCTGGACATGCTTCAGAGCATGGTTAAGCCTGAACTCAACTTGCTTAGTTCATAAGCCAGCCTCATAATGGCCTCCAGGGTCATGTTTGGCCTTCAAGTGTAACCTTTGAACTCCCTAATGACTTTGAGAGTGCGGGATGAATTGGACCGCTTTCATCTTAATTACACCGGTGTGTCGCTCAGTCTTTCATTGGCTTTCCATCCGTGTACTCGTGCTGTTTGTCTTGATTTACATTTTCACTAATGCACACAGCGGACGCGGGGCATCAGTCAGCTTATCAGTAATTCTGATATTATCGCCCATTTTCCAGGCACAAACACAACATCTTGTTTGCAGTGTCTCTATGACAGTAATTGATTTTCAAAGCAGCTGCCTGGAAGTATTTGAATAGCAAATCCTGAAGCGTGGACTGCCTTCCTTCAGGATCGGGGATGCTGAAGGCTGGACGCCTCAAGGCTGCTGCTGTATTCACAACAACGCCGTGTTATCAGTAAAAGCCTGGATGGCCCAGGTTCACGATAGTTCACCTGGATTTGATCAGAAAGTCACGTAAGAGGCTGTTTACAGACAGCACGGGGGATGGGGGGACTCGCTCTCCCTTATTTTTTATTTTTCAAACCTGACTTTGTGGCCCAGTTTTTTGTAGCCAAGGGGCAGAAAATAGCGACACAATGATGAGACCATAGCCACTGATGTCCATTTATGAACCTGCATTTTGATTAGATTTATTGCAGCTGCCCTGTTGGGTTTTTGGAAGCAGAAGAGAATATTACTTATCAGATATTCCACTAAAATGCTCCAAAAGGCATGATGGGAACAAGCCCAATCCACTTCTGCTAGAGCTACAATCCAATATTAATCACAGCAGCCCAACTTTAAGCCTCGGAAGGATCGAGATGGATCAGTTATAAACAAATTTACCCACCGTACTGAAGTCGAGTTAAAGGGAGAAACTTTGCATAGAGACCCAATGTGTTTATTCTCAGCTTGTTGATTTCTTCTGTAAAGTGGGACATTTTAACATGGGAGTCTATGAGGACTGATGCTACCAAACATCACCAAAACATTTCTCCATCACAGCCTTTAGAGATCGTCTGAATTCCTGACTTTTCCTGATGAGCATCAATATTAAATGCAGATTCTTAAGAGACTTTATTCCTGTTTTTGTAGCGCCATGGTCCAATATCTCTAAAAAATGGATGTTTGTCATCAGATTAAATGTTAAGAAACTCTGGAGCATATATATGTGGAGCATGGTGGCAGGAAGAAGCTGTACGATTCTGGTGGTGATCCGATCTCTTTCCTAAAGTTGCAAAGGGAGGATGGTTGGCGTTCGAGGCTCTTCTCAGGCATGAGCTATCAGAGTGCGCTTGTCCTGCTTGTTGCTGCGTCTTGAATGAAGTGCTATTAGAAACGAGAGTGCCGCCTGCCTCTGAGAAACCGCCCAAACACAGAGAGGACAGGAACTTCCTCTGGTTTCTCTTTGTTCTGCAGCTCTTTGTCTTCACCCTGCTCGACGGCTTCTATGAAAACGGTTCATCGGCTGCAGGGTTGCCGTGACTTTTAACCTCATCGCATTTCAAACACGGAGCCTCGAATAAAAGATCCTTCCTCTGACCACAGCATGTGCTCTTAACTGAGATAAACAAAGAGGATTCAGGAGTGGTTCAGGCTTGGGTGTAGAGACAGTCTGCTTTTGTCCACAGAGAAAAATGCTTCATGTTAAAAAGCTTTAAACGGGCTTCACAGGACCTGTTTGCCAAATTGATTATTGATTTAGAAACTACTTCCCTCTGTTTTTCCCAGTGTCTGTGATTTAGTATTAAGGTTATCCTTCAAAACATCCCAAAAACCCTAAAACAAACCGTCCTCAGATGAGGCCAGCAGGTCACAGTTTTACAAAGATCCTCTTTTAGAGCGCGATATCACTTCTGAGTAAATTCAAAGGACCAAATTTAATCAGATTTCACTCACTGGTTTCGTCTTATTTGAATACGACTGTGGAGGAAAGGAGGGGAAAAGAGGCAGACATTTGTCCGGCTCTCGGTTTCCTTTTCTTTTGTGCATTGCAGCTCGTGTGTGCACAGCTGGATTGGTGAGGAGCCGGCTCATCGCTGGGGATCATTCGTTGTAACGAGCCCTTTGACCTTGCCTGCCACCCACGACCGACAACAGCAGAGGTGTTACTGAACATGTGTAACCCTCAAACCCTCAAAATTAGAGATAGAGGGTGAAGCTGCGAAATTAGTGATTGTGGGTATGAGTGTTGGGTTTCCTGCTGTTTGTTTAAAGCGCATGGGAGCCACATCTGCTCAGATCAGCACCTCTGGTCACATCACCCCCATAGATCGAGCCTGCACTTCCTACTAAAACCACAACATGCTGCTTTTCTCTCTTCTGTTCTCACGTTTGGACCGATCAAACCAACTTCCAGCAGGGGGCGACTCTTCTGGTTTCAAACAGATCTGATCGAATAGACGTCTATGAGAAAGCGACCCTGCTTCGTTCTCAGTTTACGACCTTCGTGGAGCTCATGGTCGCAAGTTGTGTTTACCACGTGATGTTTACTTTGTCAATTGTGGTTGTTATTGTGGAGTTTTCAGACGAAACATGAAGAACAGTGATTTTGGGAACCCAAGAATATTCGCCCATAACCACCAACAGGAGGACTACTTATGTGGAATTACATCATGGCTAAGTGCCATCAAAAGGATCTCATCACAGCAACAACAAAGCTGTAAAACCACACAGACATCACCTGCTGCAGCTTCTATTGTATTATATTCTAGTCTGGTCTGCTTAGTGTGAACCCACCTTTGGAGTCAAAAAAAAGCTGGTTTGGATAATGCTACATTGTGATTGGCGTATTGGCGTGTGTTCCCTTAAAATAAAAATCAAAAATGGAGTTTCCTGGCGTTTGCTTGGTTCACCAGTATGGAAGACGTCGACTTGCAAACACTCAAACTACTCACCAAACTACTCTACAAAGTGTGATGCAAACTGAAAACAAATATAGTGTCCCTTCAAAGTAAAAGCTGCACCTTTTGAAACGTGTTGGTTGCATCAGTAAGGCATAACTTTTACTTAGAAGGGAAACGCTCTCTGTTTCCCGGTTATGTGTTGGCAGATAGGTTGGTGTCTTTCGTGCAAACTATGACTGACTAAAGCAGTCCCAGGGAGGCTTTTAACCTGGCAACCTCCAGAAACTACTTGACAACCAGTTGGAGAATAACATTTTTCTCAATTGACTGCTGGACGCTCTCAGTCCTAAGACTGAATAAAAAGGAATAAAACTAAAAAATAAATAATAAAATAAATGACTTCATCAAACCAATGAGTTTCCTGGTTTATAACACACAAACAGACCATCGTTTATATGTGATCTGTGGTGAGCAGTCAGGCTAATGCAGACTGTCCCTGCAATGAATTTACTAGTTGTTTAAGCACAGAGAAAACATCCAGTGCTCAGAAAATATCTGCATGTCTGAGTTTTCAGTCACAAAATATTTTGTGCATTAAAAACATTTTCAGTGCAGCTTTCCACACTGACCATGCGATTTCACTGGGTGAATTTGCAACATTTATGTTTTCAAACCAAGTTTGATTTTTTTGGATCTGAATAAGCAGACCTGACCAATCAGATCACTGCATCGATCGGGTCGATCAGCTCTCTGAAATGATTTCTCCACCGCCTCAGAAATGGTCCCAAAATCCAACCTGGAAACCAGAATTTGAGTTTCTTACTTTACTTGTTCAGAAACATCAGGGCGAGGCTCGTCATGGCTCGATGCTGTGCTGTTTTTTAATATGCACTCGACGCATATTTAAGTCTTAAAAATCCTCAGTCGGATTCTCAGTATTAATGTTTTAACTAGAGTCATTATGAACGACACATCCTGCTGATTTACTGTAAACACTCACGTGTTTCTTCATGTCCTCACCGACTCGCTTTCTTTTGAATGTAGAGACTTTCTTCTCCTTCAAACCCAACATAAAATAAAAAATGTGTATGTCATTCACAGGAGGGGGCGGGAACAGAAAAGGAAAGAGCAAGAAGTGGAAGCAGATGCTGCAGTTCCCACACATAAGTTTGTGCGAGGAGCTTCGACAAACCATAGGTGAGCTAACGCCGACCTCTCTCCAGTCCCTCTCTCTCTCAGAGCAGCACCTTTATCTCATTTGACATGAACGTCTTTGTGTCGAGTGAGTCTGAGGCCTTTGAAACACATGGTATCCATGGCACCCTTTGAATACCCCCTCAGTCATCACCAGACTGCTGGTTCCTCAAACTCGACATGATCAGACTTGGACAAAAAAACATCTAATTAAGAAAGTAAAGTAGATAAAAAGACATTTTTACTGTAACTATTACCATGGAAAACACAGTCTGTGATAATGCGAAACACAAGAAATTATTTAAGTGGGTAATTATGCAATAATATACTAAGAACTGAAAGGGAAGAATCTGTAGCTGTGCAGGTGGATTATTTACGATGTTTTTAACATCATGTCATTCTTTGATTTTTAATTTTCACTGTTATCATGATTACCGGCGTGTCCTCGTGCCTCCGAAGGATGCAAATTATTGATTTATAAATAAAGTTTTATTTGTGGGGGAATGAGCAGCAACCAGGACTTTGGAATCGTTAACATCAACATTTAATCAGCAGCTACAGGCCGTGTCAGAGGCCACGCCCCTACCCTAAAGCCCTCCCAGTATAGCTCCAGGTTCTAAGTTATAAAAAAGTCTTCTGCTACAGTCGTTATGAAGGTTAAAACTGTCCACAGAGAGCTAACTGTTTCTGCATCGGGCTGTTTGTTAAAGGAACTGTGTGGGAATTATGTTTTAAAATGTCTTTAGTGAGAAGCAGATGACTCCTCTTTACTGGGGAAAAACCCCTAAAAGACGTCCAGTTTTAGATATAAATTTATGAATTACTGCACAGCACGGCTCTGTGTGTTGCTCAGTTTAGTGGCTGATCTGAAGCCTGATTTCAATCCCCTCATTGTTTCAGAAGATGTTGTGCTTCCTAGTGTCTCTCTCCCTCTGTCTTTGCACTCTGGCTGGTGGTATGGTGGCCCTGAGGCTCAAAACTCTTTAAGAAAGCAAATAAAGTAGAGAACACACTGTCAGACGCACGGCTGCAGTGAAACATGAGCTACTCATCCTCAGTATTAAACATGACATTTCACTGAGGGAATATGATCAGTGTTGATTTTTCATTTCCTCTGTATACAGCAGCAGCGGTGGTGGCGGCTTCCTAATTCTGTACAGAAATAGACTCTCATTCATCCACATGCCTGATATTATCACCAGCAGACCTCAGGTTATGTACAAAACGGCAGAAAATGGATGGCACACTGTCCCGTGATCACAAAACTGTTGCTCATCAAGCAGTAGTTCCAGCACATAAACCTCCATAAATCACAAATGATTAAATAAATGAGTTGTTACATGTGAATAACAAACTTTAACTGTTTTAGTTTTTCAATGCGAGATATCTCTCACTGTGAGAACTGATCGGAGTGGATATGCTGAGGAAGATTAGTTTATTTAGAGAGGGAAACGGCTCTTTCCAGGGTCAACAGTGACCCTTCACACTCCAACATCTCACTTCCAACCACTTTGGATATGATCCATGACATTATGCTTGTATTAACCTTGTTTGTAGCGATAACTGTGACTTTGTCTCACAGTTTTTAACCAGACGGTTAGGAAATTGCTTAATGTTGATTAATGTATCTGGCAGGTTGCAGAACTTTCATACCAGTGCAACACTGAAGTGTTTGCTGACGTGGCTCTTCATTTTCATACATTTCCATTTGTGTAGAAAACATTTCCCTCTTACAGGAACTAGACTAGGTAAAAATTAGACCAGTTATCAAATAAAAGTTATATGAGCTCCATGAAGTCCGTCGTTCTACCTGCAACTTTTACAAGCAGAAGGCTCTTGGTGAGTTGAGATGACCCTCCCATCTCGGCCACACGTTCATGCAGATGTCAATAATTAGGATTTTAGGGTTCATCTACTTGCCAAAACCCCACTTTAGTCCCTGACTGAACCTAACCATAAGCCTAGGCTTTGTGTGGCCCCCATCGCCCAGGCTGACCACCACCTTATCCACATACACATGGTAGTGGTCAGGTTGTTGTGCATTAACCTGGGCTGCATCAAATATAAACTGAATGATATCATGATTGTTGTATATTTTGTTGGAGTTAGGAACTTTGTAACCATATTATATGGAAGGTTTTGGAAACTGGTGAATGTTGCAGAATAAACTGAGAATGAAAAACAGTTGCCTTCCAGTCCCCCAAACCAAGACTCACTTTTGAGATGACAGTTGATGTCTTTTGTAATCGCCAGACTGTCACTGCTTCCTGTCCAACACACCGAGACTGTGGATCAAGCGTTGCTACAACTTCTGTTTTTATTTGTCCTTTACTTTTTGAAGTTGCATTCTCAGCAGCTGCAGCTGCCATGTTATAAAAATGACTTTTACATTCAGGCAACAAGCAGCGACAATCTGCACTAACTTTAATAGCGTGCTATTCATTGAAAAGTCAAACCTGCGATGAGTTTGAAAGTGTGTGGGTGGTATGAGTGTGTTGCTCAAGTACTACCACAGAGGAAACTGTGGCGCTTGCAGAAAGAGGAAGCAGTCTGTTTTTTTTTCTACTGTTTCAACCAACTGATTACTTTCATTTTAACTGGGGACTGGTTGGAGAAATAAAATTTAGACTCACTCAGGAAAAGATCTGATCTCTACCTGAGACCAGAGTACTACTCAGAGATAATTGTTGTTGTGCTTTATCATTGGTTGCATTTAGTCTTTTACAAAATAAAATTAAAGGTCAAAGCAGCAAGCATGTTTTTCTCTACGCCTGGCTGGTTTTCTCCAGGTGCTCAGGTTTCCTCTTCAATCTGAAGACATGCGTGTTAGGCCATGCATCTATCTATAATCATGTAGATTACAGAAAGATCAAACTCGCACGCAGTAGTTTTTTCTAAAGAATAAAGTCCTGTGTGAATGAATGACAGTGGTTTGTGGTGTAAAGAGCTTTGAGTGAGCCCAAAAAAGTGCAGGTCCACTGACTTTATCTCACATTTTTGGGGGTAAGAAGCCCGTGAACATGGAGGTCTTACTTCAGAAAGTATAAAGTAGAGTGATGTAGGCACCGTAACATCATTGAAACCTCAGTGTTTGCACTGTCATGTTGGATTGTTGCACCCAGAAGTGACTATATTTGGGCAATTGTGCAACACAGACAAAGATATCTGCTAATTAGCGCCTGCTAACAATCATCTAGATTACACAGGTGTCGAACTCCAGGTCTCGAAGGCCGGTGACCTGCGGGTTTTAGATCTCACCCTGGGCCAACACACCTGAATCAAATCATTACCAGGCCTCTGGAGAACCCCAAGACATGTAGAGGAGGTAATGTAGCCATTTAAATCAGCTGTGCTGGATCAAGGATACATCTAAAACCTGCAGGACACCGGCCCTCGAGGCCTGGAGTTTGACACCTGTGGGCTAGAATTTCGCTCACTTACATTAGTTTCACTAATTTGATTTAAAAAGCCCCAAAAGACACGATAAGCTCAAACATGGTCCCTGTCAAACTTTAAGCCTTTAAAAAACTTGGCCCACAGTAAAGTTGTCATTGACTGGGAAATACCCATACTTGTATCAGACTGTAAACATGTTCGTTTCCTTGTTAAAGTTAAACATTTTAACATCGGAGTCTATGAAGAGTGATGGACATTTGGAGCTGTCCTCAAGTGGACGTCAGAGGAACTGCAGTTTCTGGCACATGTGCGTCTCATGCTTTGTGTTTATGCCAACTTGTTTATGATTTTTGCTTCACAAAATTGGATGGAAATGTCCAGATGTGACGGTCAGAAGATATGTGACCAAAGCATGAACTGTGGTTTACTCAGTTTGGTTCTCATGACTTTATTTCCTTAAATAGTAACCATATCCCATATTTATCTTAGCTGCAGGAGGCCACTGTCCAGCATTAGAGACGGGCTTTTATTTCAAAGTCCCTGATGTTTGATTAGAATAAATAATCCAGGTCATGTGCATAAAAAGCAATTGCTTTAAGTTGCTGCCTAACAGCAGCAGCAACATGTGATATCAATGTGATGTGAGTTATTAGCATTATGAACATTTTTACAGCTGACTTCCTGTTCATCTACTGGGGGTGCGTTTGTGTACAGAGGCATGGTTGCTGCACAGATACTGGTGGTATCTGTGCATCCATGGTACCCAGGCTGGGCAAGTCAGACACATAGGACACATTGTGAGGAAGAAAGAAGAGGAAGAAGCAGCGTAGCTGGGCTGATGACTTGTTATAAAACTTATCCTGGCTCAAGGCGCAGAGTGGCGACAGGCGGGCAAGCTGGACTAAAGTACAGTACATGTTTGTTACTGGTAAACCAAAGTTCACCGAAGAAGTCAAGGACTTATTTACCCCATACACATACGCTCAAGTCTTACGGATTTCTATTGCTTAATACATCCATTCACCAGCTCCTGGTGGCATGCCTCGAGGGTCGTGTTCTTGGCGAAGTTTACTGTTACTGTTAACTGTTTTGGGAAGTTCGTGGAGCTTGAGTAAATTTGTTGTGCTGCAGTTCAAAAAGACAATGAAAGCATATGAAGTCCTAAATGTTGTACTTTGCTCACATGTATCAGGAAATAGTCTGATCCAGATGTGTTCTCACTACTGGAAATACTGAATTTGGTTAAAGCAAGGGTGGCGCCTGAGTAGAGCGTGCAAGAGACAGAAACATATTTATTTTGCTTGTAGGGATGGTCATGATTTTTGAATATTCAAATAGTCATTCAAGACGTCTCCGGACTCAAAATGGGCCTTTGTTTATGCACGTAAGCACAATTGGTCCACCAATAGTTGAGCCATTTGGTAAACAAAACTCTGCATGATTCAGCAACAGCAACGACAGACGGCAGCTGTGAGGAATATGAGCATCATGTTCATCAGGATGGAGCGTTTTCAATGTGACACGTTTCGTCACTCATCCAAGTCTGACTGCAGGTTTCCCCAACCTTATACCCAGGGCTGCACATAATTGGTCCGCAGGTGCGCATTCGCTGTCAAAATAAAAGACGCGCACCAGATAAGAAGTTGCAACATGCGTTTGCGTACATAAGATTTTCTGGAGGAGGACAGACATTTGTTTAGAACTCCTAAAGATGTCGAAGAAGCTCCTTTAAGCAATTACTTTGGTGTTCCTCCACCTCCAAAGAAATGTCAGGAGTCCGAACCGCAAAAGAAGCGCGTATTCTCGGAAAAGTGGTTGCAGGAGGTGAGCTGGCTTCAAACAAATGATGAACGCACAGAGATGTGGTGCAGAATATGCTGTGAAAATCCCACTGGACAAAAACGGTGCCTTTTATATGCACGCAAACACCGATGCAACTTCTTATCTGGTGCGCGTCTTTTATTTTGACAGTGAATGCGCACCTGCAGACCACTTATGTGCAGCCCTGCTTATACCACAGGTACTAGTTCAGAAACATTGCTGTCTCAATAACATGTTCGGGCGTACCCCATTTTCTAATCACAGCGTGGACAACCCTTCATCATTTCTTTTTACCCAGATTAACATTCCCGTCCACCCGAAAATTCCTGAACACAGATACATTCACACTGTGTTTAACACTAGAAAAGCCAAGGCGGTCATTTTAAACCCTGAGCTCTCATCATCTCATATTTTGTGATTTTTCCTAAAGTGGGTCATCAAATACTGTGGGATCAAAAGACGAAAAAACCCGTATACCTAGAGCTGCAGAGGACGTCATTTTGACCCCATACACATTAATATAGAGCAGGGAGTGCGTGACTGCGTGGGTGGAGGACCGGTGCAGAGCAGCAGGGGAGCCGAGCTGAAGTCCAGAGTGTGGAGAACTAAACGGAGCAAATAAAGAGAGAAATCCAAAACAGCACCCAAAAGTGTTTCAGGGCTGAGGAGGTGAAGCTGAGGCAGCTTCAGGTTCGATGTTCAGAGGCAGGTGATAAACTCTGACTGTTCTGCTTTTACAGTAATTATTTAAAATGTGTTTCTTATATTTTTGTAGCCAGCTCTGAGGTCAGCTCTGTTTTTACACCACCTTTATTTTAGTACAGCTAACCCCACAATTCATCTTCATCTTCTTTAATAATTCCATTTGTAATTGTGTTTTTTTACTCTTTGTTCAGTAGTTTATTCTAATGTATATGTGTTAAATCATTGATAAAACTAATAAAAACCTTTAAAATCAACCTTAAATAATTATTTGGCCAAATCTGATTTAAAATGAGAAAAACAGTTGAAAGTTAACAACTTGTTTGAGAAATGACGTCTTTAGCATTCGTGCTGTTGTTACAGGACAGGGTCAGAACGGCCCCTCCTGACAGTTACAGTGTGGTAACCTCGGTGTGTAATCAACTCATTCAGCTCTTCCACATCATTGTCCAAACACTTCACATTCCACATGATGATGGCAGGAACAGACTTCCTTTTAGCTCCCAGTAGTCTCTACTCGGGGACTACAGGCCATCGTCCGGTGGCGACACTCTGCTTCCAGAGTAAACTGGACATTTCACTTTCACATAAAACACGACGAGCGAGGAAAACCCCACAAAAGGAGCAGCTGTAACAGGCGTCAGACATATAGAGTATAATATTATATAGAGATATTATTAATAGAACAGCTGACGATATTTGAAATATATGAATATATCTGAAGTGGTGGCGTTCCCTTTGATTAGGCTGTGGCAGGAGAGGCAGCAGCTTATTAAATAACATGACCACTTTGTTTCCAGCTCATCTACTGATTTTCCTAATCGTCACTGCATCTCGCTTCTTTTAGATACGGACTTAACATAATTAAAGACTTCCTGCTGATGTGAAAATATACAGAAATAAAGACGAGCCATTTTACACTCGAGATGCTGCTGCTTCTTTTGTTTCCCTGGAAGGGCCGATGCAAATAAGTTTTGATTTGAATGAGTTCACACACACACACAGGAAGCTAGAAGCTCAGCACAAAACCACATATAGTACAGTTTGAAATGCTGATGTCCCACAGAGGAGAGCAGAGTGCTGCAGGGCTGATAGGCCAGAAGGAGGAAAGTAAAAACAGAGGATTAGAAAGTGAGCTGACAGACGAAAAAGGAAGTCACGATTCATCCTCGAGACTTTTTTGCAGTGTAACCAGAAGAACGAAGACGAGTGGGAGGAAGATATTCAGGAGACTGTCAGCTTCCTTGTTTGTAAAGAGCAGGTGGTTCTCTTCTCTTCCCCTGCCTCTTTTTCGTCTTATCCCCTGATACGAACATCATTTATTGTTATGTAATTACGCCGCAAGCAATGTGAGCCATTTCTATGTTGCACAACAGAGATTTTACAGATGTTCTCCTTTTGTTACAACACATTTCACCAGCACCAATTAAAAAAACAAAAAACTGAAGATTGACCCTGCACTGCACTCGAACATGTGCTTTCTTGTGCGCAGAGTCGAGGCAGTGCATTCGCAGGCTTGTCTGAAATGCAGCAAAACGCTGAGCGAAAAGCGTGTTTTTCTGTCTGTTTGTGCCCCGGTGACTCTGCTGTTCGCTGAACCTGAGAAACACGTGCAGGGAGTTTCACCACACGTCCTCCTCTGCACAAATGAAAGCATCTTTAGTCTCGATTGATGCTTTCTCCTCCACCTCCCCCTTCCCCTCCTCCTCAGTCCTCATAAGAGGCCATTAGAGTAACATGATATTACAGTAAAGTGGGTCCACACTGGTTTCAGCGTTCAGCTGCTGAATCATAGGAATATGTTTATGGTTTAAATAGAACTGAGCAACCCAGAGAGAGGAAGAGGGAGCCGGCTGCTTCGTCAGGGTGGTGATGCTATAATCATGCAGCAACTTCCAGGGCAATAAAATACAGTATGGTAACTGGACTGGTTCTTATATAGCACTTTTCTACTCCATCTGAGCACTCAAAGCACTTTGCACAACTTGCACAACCAGCACTTTTCGATGTAAGTGCTAATATCTAAGATACATAGACATTCATAATCAGGGGTTAAGCAGGATTTAATGAAAATAATAGTTTTTATTGTGCAGACATTGTGCTGCTGCACAGGTTTACTGCTTTTTACCAAATACATCCAACAATATATACACTCACCATCCACTTGTTCAACTGGTCATTAACACAGACATCACACGGTGGCAGCTCAAGATGACCTGCTGAAGTTCAGTCTGAGCACCAGAATGAGGAAGATTTTACTGACTTTGAAGACGAGTTGGTTTGAGTATTTCAGACGCTGCTAATCTGCTTGGATTTTCCTACCAAGCTGCTTTGAAAGGAAGGCAACAGTAACTCTGACTTTTTCTGCTGACCTGTCCTCCTGTTGGATGTTTTGGCATGGTTATTGATAGTTGTTCAGCTCATTCTAGAACAAACTGGTGCACTTAATATCAGTGTGACGCTGTATAAAGTGATGGAGGCACTCTGTGTCATGCTGTTATCTGGATGGAAACCCACTTTCACTGCAGGGCCTTCGAAGCCAACAGGAGACCCGACAGAGGCCTCTTTGTTTTCTGTGTGTTAATGCACAGCATGTTCTCTACAGCCCTGGATCTGCATTCATGTATATCATAGCTCCTATCATGTCTCAAAACGTCCGTAATCAGCCATAATGAGATAATGATTATTCTGAGAATTCCCAGAACTTTGAGATGTCGTATTTCATAAATGAGAAGCAAGCATCTGATACTGCCTAAGTAACTTTATGAACTGTAATGAAGTAAATTTATGGCCCTTTTGTAAAGAAAACAGTGGGTTTTTAGATATGAAGACTTGGAACGGCCTTTTTCTCGTCTTTCTGTCTTTGGTGTCCGTTGTCGTCCACAGATTTATTCCCTTTGCTGCACACTTAGCTTCTCTGTTCTCTCTGCAGCGGGACTTAAGTAGAACATCAGAGAGAGACGAGATCATTAGAGTAGAGGAGAGGGGGACAAAGGGCAGAGCAGAGACAACTAGAGCAGAAAATCTCAAAGCAGGATAAAACAGAGGAGAACCTGACGGAACAAGGCATCAGTAACCATCAGTCAGTGGGTCATCAAAAGGAAATGACTCAGCAGAGTAACAATCAAAGGGGCGCTCCACCCAAGTTATGTTCATCTACTGAGCCAGGCAGGGAGACAAAAGGATGATACGGATTACATCACCCACAAAGCAAACAGCATCTTTTTACTCCTGCGAGTTGGTTTTATGAATGAAACTTCAGTCTGTTGGTGCAACTTGGCTATTAAATCTACAACCCTGTCTCATCGTAAAGTGATACGACGCCTCTGTCAGATAAAATCGACTCAGGTTTAGAGTAAGACAGTAGTTTGGATTAAAACGCTTCACAGCAGTAACAACGCTCACTGACAAATGATGTTGACAGCCTGGGGATGAGAAGAGGCTGAAATCTAACAACGTTTATTATTATATATGCAGATGACACCCTGCTGTACCTCGGCTACCTTAACCCAGTGTGATGCACTGGGTTAAGGAATTAGTTGAACTGGGCCACTGTTTGGGCACAGAGAGACCCGACAGGGATTCTGTACATTTGTAATGATTTGATTTTGGTGTCAGTTGCTGAATGGTTACAGTTCAAAGAGTCAAAGTTTTAGGTTATCATATCTTTTATTCCATATTCACTGTGGAACCAGAAAAGAATCATTTCTAAACATTGTGATTTCTGTTTACGTGAGCTGTTCGAGGCTGTGCTGCTGTTTTAATGACAGTTACATGTACTCCAAAAACAAAAACCTACTCGCATGAGGAGGTTTTAGATTGATATCTGGGGTCGTTTCAGTTCATCTGTCCAGCTGTGTTTGAGGAAAAAAAATAGAAACGCTAACAAGGAAACATGGATTTGCATCTGTGACTCGTACAGATGCAAAACAACTCAGGAAGCTTCACGCACAAACAAATGTGACTCACTGAAGATCGGGGAGGTCGGCGTGAGAGACGAGGAAAAGAGTGAAAAGCTCAGACTGATCCATGTAACACTTCAGCAAGTCAGAGAAAGGTTTAATCCTCCGTCATTCACAGGATCTACAGTTTGGACCGTTCACTGAGGGAGGCCTGCTCCTATAACAAAAAAGCGTGCTGCCTTTTTAGTATTTACATTCAGTCTTTCACAACAGTTCCTGCCTCACAAATGTGCTGAGCATGTTTCCTTCCTCAGAAACATTTTATAACCTCCGTTCTCTACATGGAGAAATAAGCGTCCATATCACTTTGTTTTTCGAGAGCGCTCTAATAATCCAGTACATCAGAAACAACAAGCATCTGAATTTAACCTAAACAGGCCTATCAAAATCTAAAATAAATAAGAACACCGTTTCTGTTGATTTTTTATAAGTAAGTTAACTCGATAAAACTACAGGGATGTAGCTCAGTGATGAAAAATGGCTTCTGACGACATCCTGACCCGATTCTCTGAACACTGTCCACATTTCTGTCTGAACAAAGTTCTCGTTTCTTTTATCCAAAATCAGGATGCATGAGGTGGAGCAGGTGGTCGGGAGGAAGCCACATTTCAAAGTGTCCAAACTGCATCAATCAGCGTGTCTTAGATGAAACACTTAATAGAATAAGGCTCTGCATCCATGTTTATGTGAATGGGTGAAGGTGGCCTGTAGTGTGAAAGCTCTGTGAGTGCTCAGTAAGACTAAACTGAACCAGTTTACCTTGCATCATAGCATCTACTTTACCTCAGTGTGGTCAGGATGGAGGCTCACAGCATAACAGAGAGCAACACTGATCCATGGAATAATCAAATACCAGCTTATTTGCATAAACCTGCAGTTTTGCTTGCAGGAACTTTATTATTTATGTTATAAATAAGCGATTGTGGCTCAAGAGTTGGGAGCTCGCCTTGTAATGGGAAGGTTGCCGGTTCGAGCCCCGGCTTGGACAGTCTCGGTCGTTGTGTCCTTGGGTAAGACACTTCACCCGTTGCCTACTGGTGGTGGTCAGAGGGCCCGGTGGCGCCAGTGTCCGGCAGCCTCGCCTCTGTCAGTGCGCCCCAGGGTGGCTGTGGCTACAATGTAGCTTGCCATCACCAGTGCGTGGATGTGTAAAGCGCTTTGGGGTCCTTAGGGACTAGTAAAGTGCTATACAAACACAGGCCATTTAAAAAGCAAGCTTTTATTTAAAAGGAAGTAAAAACAGTTGGGAAAGAAAAACTATGTCAAAAGCAAATTTCATCTGATGAATTTTCTATGTTGTAAATAGTCACAGACTGTAGGGCGTGGTTAAGGTTGCGTGCAACTTTGTACTTACTGTGAGGGTCTGATTTAATTTGAAGCTTGAGGTTTGTTATAGAAAAAACCCCACAGTTTGTGTTTAGATTGTGACCTTCTGAGTGGGTGTTAGATTGATCTGGTTGCAGTTTTTAACAGAGCTCTGAAAGTTGCTTCCTGAGCTTGTGAAGCTCTGAGGATTAAAAATGATGGAAAAAGATGTTAAAAAGCACCAAAGTTAAACTCATCGCTGTGTCCTTCAGGCGCCTCAAAGACCTTTACACACCAAACATGTTAAATCATGTAAATCGTTCCTGCATTAAAAATATTCTTTGGACTCACCTATTCTCATTCCAGCCTTTTACACCACATGACTTTGCTGGATGAAGCTCGATTTTTCAGATCCGATAAACAGATCTGATCAATCAGACAACAAGTGTGCTCGCTTTGAGGACGAATTTTCTGCATAAAGGCCTTTATGTTACGTAATAAATTTGCATCTGAAAAATCTTGTGTTGCTTTTTCGCAGCACGCTCAGTGTGTAATGGGCTTAACCTGAAAGCATTCACAGATGTTTTTGTCCAGATAAATGAAGTATGTGAGAATTCCTTCTTCCATCAGTGTAGGCAGGCCTCCTGTAAAACAGTGCCGGCGGTTTGATTCAGATCTGTGTAACGATGACCTCGCTTGCCCCCGTGTCTCTGCAGAGAAGGACTACAGCAGCCTCTGTGAGCGGCAGCCAATCGGACGGCTGCTCTTCAGGCAGTTCTGCGAGACTCGACCCGAGCTGAAGCGCTGCGTCAAGTTCCTGGACGCCGTGGTAAGCCGAGTCATCTTCGTCTCACCTCTTCTCTTTGTGTGCTCGTGTGTCTCCAGCCTCAGCATCTTTCTCTGCAGGGTTCAGACTGTCCTGTAGGTCAGCCCAGGGGTTATCAGCCTACCCACGTACGCATTAACGTGAAAACAGCGTGACCAATCAGACACAGAGAGGTCAGCTGACAGCAGAGAGGAACAGACGTTACAGACACGATTAAACTGTATTATTAGAAAAATGTGGTTTTTTTAAACAATGTCGTTTTATTAAGAGGTTTTCCTTTTATACACATAAACATCAACATATATATTATACATATAAACAGAAAGAAAAGAGAAGGGTTACAAATGATCTGTACATTCAGGTTAAGTCGTGCATTTAGGCTTTGAAATGAGTTCAGAAATGTATCTTCAGCTGTGAAATAAAAGGGAAAAAAAGAAATAGAAAAAAGGGAAATAGAAGAAAGAAAGAAAAATATAAACATATGTATGATGTATCCCAAAGTAACATAATCCCTGCAAAATAATCCCATTCATTCCCACCCAGGTCACTGCCCTAGACCTGCACACTGTATTTCCACACCTGACTTAAGAGAATTTGCTGAAAAATTCTTATAGATTTTGAAAATCCTCAAGGAAGGGTCCCCACATGCTTCGAAATTTCCCAGTGGAGTTCTGAAGTGAGCGTCTTATCTTTTCCAGTTTTAGACACGCCATGAGGTCATATAACCACTGTGAGTGGGAGGGGCAGCGTCCCGCCAACTCAGTAGGATTGCCCTCCTGGCCAACAGGGAACAGAATGATAATGCCTGTTTTTTAGAGGCCGATAGAAGCACCTCAGTCCCGCTGATGCCAAACACAGCAAGAAGGGGGCCAGGGGCCAGCGTCACACTGAGAATCCTGGACAGGGTTTGAAAAACGTCCGACCAGAACTGAACGAGACTGGGACAAGACCAGTACATGTGGATCAGTGAGGCTTCAGCAGTTTTGCATCTGTCACAATATGGAGTGATTTCAGGATAGATACGGGATAATCTGGATTTTGAGAAATGGGCTCTATGAACCACTTTGAACTGGATTAAACAGTGGCGGGCACATAATGATGTTGTGTTGACATGTTTGAGTATAGAGGCCCATGTTTTGTCAGAGATTGTCATGTTTAAGTCTCCTTCCCACAGTGTCTTGAGCTTGGATGAAGAGGTATGTGTCAAATTTAACATTTTATTGTATAGCAAGAAAATCAGCCCTCTATTGGTTGGATTGAGCTGTAGGATAGTTTCTAATAGTGTAGGCTCTGGTGGAGGGCTCGAGCCTGAAGTCTGGGAACAAATAAAGTGCCTGACTTGCAAGTATCTGAAAAAGTGTGATGGTGGAAGACTATATTTATTAGCAAGTTGTTCAAATGATGCTAGTTTGTTGGCTATGAATAGGTCCTTAAAGCAAGTTATTCCACTCCTGTGCCACTCCGCAAACCCACCATCCTGGATAGAAGGTTTGGGCTGGGAAGGGAGAAGTCACAGAGTTTAAAATATTTCCTAAACTGGCCCCATATTTTTAATGAGTGCACCACTACAAGGTTGGGGATGGAGTTGAATGAAGAGGATGAGAGTGGAGAACAAAGTGCAGCTGGTAAGGATATACTGTTGTCACTATGCAATTCCATAGTCACCCAGTCAGGACAACCACTCCGATTGTGGTAAAAATATCAGAACACCAAACATCGCATGTTAGCAGCCCAATAGTAAAAACTAAAGTTGGGAAGTGCAAACCCACCCTCACTAGATTTTTGAAGATGCATCTTATTAAGCCTTGGGTGTTTACCCTTAGATAAGATGAGATGACAGAGTCCAGCTCATTGAAAAAAAGTGTTGGGAATGAAAATGGGTAGGGCCTGAAAAAGGTATAAAAATTTGGGTAGAATGGTCATTTTAATTGAATTGATACGTCCTACCAGAGACATAGAGAGTGGTGTCCAGTGGGTGAGGGACCGCTTCACTTGGTTCAGCAATGCACTCACATTTTCTTTGAAAAGGGTTTTATGGGTTTTTTTGTCACTGTGATTCCCAAATATGTAAATTTTTTCCTTTCAACTCTGAAGGGCAAGAAAAATGTTTTTGAGTTTAAACACATAATACAGACTGAAGGTATCATCTGAGGGTGTGTGTGGCAGCAAAACTGTGAGACAGCTGTTTATTAATGTGTGTTTGCTTTAAGCTCTGAGAGGTCAGTATGACTGGAACAGGAGTGAAAGAGGGTAACTGAGTGAGTTAGCACACTTATCAGTATCAGTAAGAAGCTGATAGTATCAGTAAGGATCTGACATTTAACTACAGCGTGTAATTAATCAGTTAGATTAATGTGTTGTTTAGATGTGCTTCAGGCAGTTTTAAGACCTCATTGTTCAGTTCTGTGTTTTAGGGCTGTGTGAGGAGTGTGGAGGAGGCGCTCCTGTAAGAAATCCAGGGTCACTTTAATCATTGATGCTGTTAGGGAACGACGTTAGAGACCTGATTGAACAGTAGGCAGTAATTTCTGTACTGTTCTCTAAGCTGGACCACGTGTAACATCGTTATTTAGTAGCTTTAATACAAGCACCCGATATATGACAGGAAATGAGGTGGAATATACAGCAGGCCTTTAACAGGAAACAAACTGACATTTAAAGTTTGTGATTATAGCACTACAAGTCCAATATTCACTCACTTTTAGCTGATTTTTGGCCTCCCCCGACTCACATTAATAAAGAAAGTTAGCTCTTTATCTGCTAAATGCTGCTCTCAGTTTACAGCAGGAAGTAACACACAGTAACAGAGCATGGTAAAGTGGCCTATTTATGCTTTTTTCTGCTGTGATACATAAACAGTTTTTTCAGGATTTGAGTCGCCCAGAATAAATGCAGATTTGCCCTAACTGTCCAAGCGGACCAGCGCTGAGCTGTGGGAAAATGTTCTTTTTTCAGACTTCGGGGGAACTGACCCTTTAAAAAGCTGATTGGCGAGTTTAATTACCCTGAATGCCCGAACGGAGCACTTGAAGACGAGGAGGAGGAAGTAGGGTTTAATATCTGTTTAATGAAATACAGGAACTCTTGACTTCTGGGAACAAACTGCGTCACTCAGTCGCTCTTTCCTACCCCCCATGCTGCATCCCCGTCACACACACACTCCGGTGGGAATGAAACAAAGCGTGAGGGAAGCATTCCTGAAATGAGCGGAGCGAGTTACGACTCGTTCACTGTGGCAGATGAGGTCACACAGTGTGTTTCTGTATCTAAAACCATTACAGTGAGGACATTTCTGCTTTGTGAGCACATTCAGAGTAGTCCTCACAACTTCAGGGACCAGACTCAGTTTAAAGAACCAGGTTCAGGCTGTCCGGGGGAAGGTCTGAATCAAGGGTTTAGCTGGGAATCCTGATGTTCAGGTATTTTAGTCATGAATTTGTTGATGATTGCCATTTTTTTTTGAACGAGGACTTTCTGGGAACCATGAATTTCTTGGTGTCTCTGTGTATTACTTCATCACTGTCATCTATGTTTATCCTCTGGGGATATGCATACAAATTGAATATTAATCTACCAAATTGTACTGGAGATATTTCAGTTTGAACCACTCAGAAGATGAAAAGGAGTACAAAACAGCATCAGGAAGTTGTTTTGAAGTTTAAAGAATTGAGGGATCATCCTCTGGAGACCACAGATTTCTAGATGTCCCTGTGTGTTAAATATCAGTAATTCATCACTGTCATCTGTGATTATCCTCTCGGGATATGTTTACAAAAGTCCAGTCCATGTGATTATACTCAAGATATTTCAGTTTTATAGAGTCCAAAACCGATGCATGTGGTTTTGTGTTGAGGGTTCATCCCCTGAGGACTACGAATGTCTGCAGCTGAATTTTATGACAATCCATTTCACTGAAAACTTTCACCAGCTTGTTGTGTAATATTTGATGATTTCCACTGTAATTTGGGTTTATCTTCTGGGGAAATCTTTTCAGTAGTTAAACACCAGTCAGTGCAATATCTGTCGACAGTTTGAACCAATCCAAAATCTTAAAATCTGACCTGAAACCACCTGCTGGTGATATGGTAAAGTCAGAGGATAATCAGTGTTTTTAGGGTTCACTCTGTAGAGACCATGAATCTCTGTGCAAATCATAACAAATGAGGGTTTGAAGCATTAAGAGCTCTTTGACCTGTCAGACAGTATCACACTCAGAACAAAAACAAACAAAGCCCCATTCAGACAGGAAGTGTGGGATTATTTTAATATTAACTGTCCTGGTCCATGGCTTTTAATCCTCTCTGAGGCTTAGGTGAGGGCAAGGATAAGTGAAATTTCACCTGCTAATATGGGAAAGTAGTAAAAACAAATGAAAGCTTTCAGAAGGTTGTAACTGCTGAGGCTCATCAGTGTGAGGTAATGTCAGATACACCTTTTAAGCCTGCATTTCTTTAAGTTTTGCCAATTTGGTGTTATTAACAGTAGAAATTATTTGTTAAACAGTGCATCAGGTAATACTTGCAGTCCTATCTGCTGAGGTAGAGGAGGTTAATGAAGACACAGTCTGCTCCGCTCAGCTGACTCCAGTCTGATGGCTTTGCAGTTTTCAACTCGCATTCGAAGCAATTATGCTCCCTTTTACCCCACAACCGCTTCCCGTCTCGTCTCTGAGAGCCCTGCGAGAGGACGAGATGGAGAGGGGAAAATGAGATTTGAACCGTCTCCGCTGTCACTTAGCATTAGTTTACAGGCTCTCGCTGCCAGAGGGGAGAGGAAGCACTTTGGGGTTTTCCAGTCAGGCTCAGTTTACTGCAGGTCATTCACAGGGAGGAGTAGATGCAATCGGTTCGGGTGTGGGGGAGGAGGGCTGCAAAAAGTCTTCAATTAACTCATAAAGTGGGTTTTCTGAAGCCGAGAGGAGGCTGCAGGGGACACACACGAAGCTGGTAGTTCAGCTGAGCAATAATTCAATATTATGGGCCTTCAATACTGTCATCATATATTCATAGTTTCATCAGATTCTGTGTAAAATTAATGACTGTGAGTTATGTTTTTAAATTAAATGACATCTAGTGGTCATATGCAGAAATGCATGTAAAATGTAAATCAGCTTATATCGAAAAAAAAGAGTTCACTTTAACCCAAACACTTCTCCTAACCTTTGGGATTCTGCAGATCTGTTTAGAGGCAAACCAATGCAACAACAAGAATTTTCTTACTGTTTTACTAAACACTTGAATTAATGTCATCCATATCAAAACAGAAGAATCAGATGTTTTGATGACAGGATGCTAAAAAAAACAAACAGCTAGCAGCAACATGGTAAAAACCCAAATAAAAGAAATGTTTTTTAACCACATTTTTCTGGCAATGCTGAAACTAAAAACCACATCCTGGTATTCTTCTCTTTGTGAAGGTCTGGCAGTGTCACATTGTAGTGCAGAAATTCTCAAAACTCCTTAGTTAGCTTGAGATGCCGCAAACTACCTTGTTTGTCTTAAGTGCTAAAAACTCTTTAGTTAGTTTAAAATGCTATAAGCTACCCAGTTAGCATCAATTGCTAAAAACTACCTAGCTTCAGATGCTAAAAGCAACCTGGTTAGCATCAATTGCTAAAATGCTAAAAAGCAACCTGTTTAGCGTCAATTGCTAAATGCTACTTGGTTAGCATCAGTAGCTAAAAGCTAATTGATTATTGTTAATTGCTAAGAATTACTTGGTTAACCCTAATTACAAAAAACAACTTTATCTCAAGTGATTAAAAAGTACTCAGCATTAATTGATAAGTTACTTAGTTTGCTTCAAACATTAAAATTGACTTGTTTGGATTTAATGCTAAAAGCTACCTGGGTAGGTTCAGGCACTAAAGCCTTCTTGGTTAAACTTTCTTCATACTAAGAAATAAAAAGACACTAGAACATAATGTCACAAACAGAAAGTAAACTCAGGTCATGGCAGTAAATGAATTCACTGAAATAAGTTGAGCACAGTTTTGTCCTCAGATTGTGTTATTTGTTGCGTTATTTGAGTATTAGCGCCTGCTCACTGCATGCTGATGTGTGCGTTTCTCTGCAGGCGGATTACGAGGTGACGCCGGATGAGAAAAGGAAAGAATGCGGACAGGAGCTCATCGAAAAATACTTCAACCCAAAGGTACTCGCTGATGTTTCCTGTCAGGTCTGACATGGTTTTATGTTTATTAGGAGGATATCTGTTGGGTTTTTTATTGTTTATTCTCAAAGCTCATTTCCATCTGAAGCAGGAAGATATAGAAACAAGCCCAAACTGAAGACCAACGACCATCAAATGACCAAAAGGTTTCCACTGGCTTTTGGTCATTAAATGTGTCACAAACATAGCAAAATATCTACAAAAATCACCTGAAAAGTATCCAAACTGTGATGTTTAGAGAAAATTATTGCTATGGACGATCTTGAATTTGATAACAAAACATCAGTTTTGTTGTCAAAGTAGCAGAGGAGCTCTGTAGGAGCAATTTGAAACTTTTATTAATGATGCATTCACTGACAAAAATATCAGACCAAAAGTCGTCAAATCTTTTCCATGTTTTACATTGTTTCTGTCTGATTGGTACCAGTGTGCTTTACCAGTGTGCACTATAGATTTATTTTGTAATTTTATTCAAAATACATCATCTGCCCAGTGGAGTAAATTAATAAAACTTTGAAATTAAATGTAATATAAATGGTAAGTGGTGTTTATTTAGTATACAGACTCGTCATCACAGCAGACTGAATAGAGTCACTGAGTTTTGGACAAAGTGCTAAATTTATTTGTATTTTTAGTTTTTTACTGTTATTATTTTCAGCCAGTTTTGTAGCAGAAGGCTTGTCTTCTGTTAAATGCCCCCACTGTGGTTGAATTTTAAAACACCTGCCTCTAGAGCGTCCCTGAACGGATCACTCAGAGTAGGAACTGCTCACTCCGGCTCGTCAAGAAGGAAAATCAGATCTAATCAGCTGATGGTGGATGATGATGGGAGCAGGGCCGCTCATTGGCTGACCATACGATGATGTAACTACCTGCAGTCCTGAGGCCTGAACTATGAAGCAGGGATTGTGAGGGTAACTTCAGGATTATCCTGAAGTTTCAGTGTCATGAAGGTGGTTCACTTCTCAGCAGGCGAAGGTTATGTTTGACATAAGAGATCACCACCTGCTGACCAATCAGATCTCTGTGTTTGATAGTATAAGAGGGTCAAAAGTCTTTTCTCTCTACCTCAGGTGTTTCCAGGCCAGGTGAGATAGGTAGTCTGATGCCTGACCAGCATCAGTACTTCTGACACTCTGATTGGTCATTGCCTGTGTCAGGATCAGTGAAGCCAGATAACAGAAAGAAATCCTGGCCTCACCTCGTAGTTCAGGCTGAAGCTCCGCCCTGATGTTTCCTGCTGATTCTGTGTGAGCGCGAATGTGCAGGTCTGAACCTGCAGACGAACACAAACACCTCCCAGCTCCGTCTCAAACCTCATCCGTCCGGCTCTCTCTGTCAGAGTTACAGTCGGAGCTGATTCACTGTTTTCACCTGAATTTCATGTGTTTTTTCCCTGTGCAGTCAGAGGACCACGTGCCTGAGGTGGAGGAGGCCATGATGGCTCAGTGCACAGAAAGGCTGCAGCAGGAGGCCTGCAAAGACCTCTTCAAGGACTGTACCAAGTAAGACTGCAGGGGTTTTTAAGGATTAATTTGCTGTTCTTTTGGATATATTCCCCCAGTTTAATCATATCAGCTTTTTTAAGGTTTGTTTAATGTGCTTGTTTGGACTCTAGCTCACCTGGGACCCCAGGAACATTAAGGTTGAGAGGTCTTCACTGAGCGAGGGGATACTACCGAAGAACATATGTAAACAAAAAGTGACTTGTAACACAAATGTAAAACCTAAGCTGTTAGATAAATCAAAGAAATTAAATCTGAGACCCCCCGGCCTGCCCACACCCCACCCCCACCTTGCAGTCAGGAGTAAGCACCCCTAAGGCTAAAACAAGAATCCTCAGTCTTTGTTCAGCAGCACGGGTCACGAGAACCTGACCCGTGCTGCTGAAGCGCCCTAAGAGCCAAAAATCACACAAACAGGTGCGCTTCAACTGGAAACGATACACCGAGTTACTTTAGTTTGATCTCAGTGATCCAGACCAGTGAAACCAGTCCAAAACAAACTGTCTTCAAAGAAAATCAGAAAAGGAAACATTCAGAGCTGGGACCATTCACCAACCAAAGATGTCACCAGATATTATTATTAGGAAACCGATGGACAGGCCGAGGTGTTATTTCCTGATTCTGATGTCATTAGATATACATTAGAGTTTACAAACCACAGTGGAAACCCATAAAACCAAAATAATATGGTCGTTGACTCAATCAGTACTTTTAAGCTTCCCTTTCACTGCAGTTTAGTAAAGCTGGCATCCCCACAGCTTACAAACTGGAGTAAGAAACAGTTTCCATTTCAGGGTAAATAAATTAAATCAGCTGAGTCACATATATTCTTTTACCTCGAAATATTTAAAATCAGACAGCTGTTCTTTTTGTTTTGCTTTCTCACAAAAAGCCTTTGAACTCTAGTTTATGGCGTCAGCATTTACCCGATGATGGTCAAACACACGAGTAACGGCACCAACAGCTGACGACAACAAAATAAGACGAGCAGCGTCAGACATAAAAATTAATGTGCCACATCCAGATCTTATCTCAAGTCCAAGCTGCTTCACTTTACTGGGAATACCACAAGATCTGGAATATTCTGCTTCGCCTGCTGCCGCTTTAACCCAACTCTGGATAAGTTGGAGAGGATGTGTGGATGGGCAGTGGTGTCTAAGCTTCACAAAAAAGGAGCTTTTCAACTGAAAATTTCCACCAGAATCTTCCTACTCAGACGCCTCATTTTATTGACACATGAAGGAAAAGCTGATTACATCTACGTTTGAGAAGCTGCAGGTTTTCCGAGCATGTGATGAGCTTGGAAACGAATCAGCGGTTGTTTGAACAATGCCCTGTTTGTGTAGGCACAGCAGAGAAACTGCCACTTAATGTCAAATATGAGAGATTCAGTTGTGCAGATATGACAGACTTTATCCATTCTGCGTGAAATAAAACATCCCTTTGTGTCGAGGGTGTCGGTGTTAGCGCTTATCCAGAAATATCTCTGGAAAACATCGAGTGCCCTGCAGAGAAACCGGCAGCCTGGCTTTGATGTCGACCCCGTGCGAAGTCTTTAAAGTCACAAGTCTCGAGTCCAACTGAAGTCAGAGGTCAGAGCAGCGTCGATTTTTAGAAGGTGATAAATGATAAAGTCAGCGTTTATTTCAAACTTGTGTCCTGAGTGTTGTGTGTGTGAGGGTTATGATTGGCCCAGAGGAGGACCAAACGCCCGAAGAGTTCTCCATCTAATAATGTTTGTTGGAGTGTTTCTGGGGTTTTTTTGTTAGGCAACAATAATTCAATTCAGTTTTATTTATATCGCACCAAACCACAACAACAGTCGCCTCAAGCTGCTTCAGAATGTAAGGTAAAGAGCCGACAGTACTACAGAGAGATGTGTGACAATGAAATTCCAATAATCACATTTTCATTTTAAAGCTCTGACTCGTTGTTTCAAACCGTGACTCTTTGTAACATCTCCAGTATTGGTGGCTGTTTGTCAGGCTGCAGATTACATAAAACAAAACTAACTAAAAAAAAGGAAAAGAAAAGTTTGACTTGAGCAGGTTGTAAAAATAATATGAATACACTTAATGCTGCTTCTCTGATGAGGAAGAGCCTTAGTGTGCTAACAACACTCACATGTTGAGTAACGTCCTCTTCATCGCTGCGTAGGCATGATGCAGCGCAGAGATGCAAAATCAACACCACGATCTCTGAACTCCAAATGTAAAGCAGCCATCGTGTGTCATCTTACAGCTGACAGTAGGCCATTGAAAGCTCTGTGTAGGTCACGCTGTGGCTGCCCACCTGAGGGTAACCTGCAGTTCCTCTAATGTCCACCTGAGGCTCCAAATAGATCCTCACATTTACAATTTCCAACAAGAGATGAACTCAGGGAACAGCTGCCTTACTGCAGGATGCATACATGGCACCCAAGGGTGAAACATTTATGGCTAACGCTGTAATTTAAAAAGCCTGTGCGTCGAAGCAGAGTCTCATTGAGGACACTGATGACCGTGTTTTATTCGTTCATGAGGGGTGTGTTTAAGAGAGGAGGGGTTTACTGGCAGACCTGCAGGATTTCAGGAGCATTCAAAACAGGAAATAAATAAACAGGTTTGTGATAAAACCACGACAGACCCAGCGATGTTTGCATGCTTTGCAGCATCTTTATTAACGGTTGCTGTACACTCAAACACCTCAGCTGCAGCTCACAGCTGGACACATGCAAACAACAACAAAACTAATGACAACAGCACAGCCTTTTACACTTTACACATTGCAGATGCCACACAGGTGCGTCCATCTGACCTGAGCAGCATCGCAGACCACGCCTTGCCACAGGGTTAGTCTGCACAGTTACTTTTAGTTGTCTGGCTTTTAGATGACTCGACTAGTCTGAGATCTCTCTGTTGTCCAGCCATCCGTCCATTTTCTGTTGCATGTCTGAGGATGGAGCAGCACCTCCACCAGCTCATCCGCAGAGACAGTGTGGGACTCTGAAGCCAGATATGTTATATCATCTCTGCAGCATGTCCCTCCTCCTAGTAGGACACACCCGACCCACCTCACATAGGGGTTCTGCTGGGAGGTGTCCTAATCAGTGTCCTGAGCATGGACTGACTCCTTTCGATGTGGAGGACCATTAGCTCTGTTCTGAGTCCCTCTGACTCTGAGAGTCCAGTGTGATGTTCGCAAACAGCAAATGCAGAAATGATCAGATTGTTGACTTAAATGATCGGAGAGCTCTCAATGATGAAGCTGAATTCAGTGTGAAACTGACAGCTGTTGTGTGTTTTCCAGACTGATCCACGACTACCTGAGCATGGCGCCCTTCGCAGACTACCTCGACAGCATGTACTACAACAGGTTCCTCCAGTGGAAATGGCTGGAGAGGTAACATTTATGCATAAACACCAACTTGCTCTTTCTTCTTTCTTTCTTTCTGCTCTCTGTGTGCAGCAACTTCTTCAACTTAAAAAAATAACTCAGGCACATTAAGAAGCACTAAATCCTCCACAGAACCAGTATGAACACGCTCAGCTGCTTCATCAGTTTCCTTCAATGTCCTCGGGGGGGGGGGGTTAACGGGGGTGAGAACAGTCTTTACAAACAAAATCAGCGTCACACGTTTCAAAATCTGAGGTGGAAATTGCTCAATGGGGTGTTTCACTTTTCTGTTGAATATTATGGGGTAGCTTCTCGAACAGACAGCCTAAAGGGGGTTCTGCAGAATTTCAAACAACACCTGAGGGCTTTGTTCAATCATGCAGTGTGACCGAGCAGTGTCTAATCACGTCTTCAGAAATAAGAGATAAACGCTTCCACAGAGCTGTGCTGAGCGATAACAGATTTACAGAAAAACAAAGGATGACAATCTCTCAAAACAGCTCCAACGTGTCCTGCAAACACCTCCTAAATACCTGAAGGAAGAGCAGCGATTCACCTTCAGCTACACATTTCTATTCCTGGATTCTTTGAGGTTTGAACAGCAGGTGGGTGTGGCTTCTCTGACATCATACACATCCTAGAGCAGGAAAAAAACAACTGCTCCTGGCACAGGGAGTACTTAAACAACTGGACTTATAAAAATCAAGCAGGCGGCACCTGCTGGTCGGCTGAAAGAGACGTCCATGTTTTTATACACAGCAGATGGCGCTGTAGAGCGTTTTTAAGTCACACCAGAAAATGGAAATAGCAGGGAGTCTCAAAGTGTGGGCCACAGCCCCCTGGTGGTCTATGAATGAACTGCAGTTTGGCAAAAAGAAACATTTGACAATAAAAAATTCATTTTTTTTCCACTTATCCAGTTCAGGTTTGTGGGAGGGCTGCAGTCTATCACAGCAGCCATACTGGACATGTCGGCAGTCTTTTGCAGGGCTCACACATTATTATTCAATACATTTGTTATCACTCATTTGCAAGAAAAGTAAAAGGGGACCTGTTAATAGAGAAGTTCAAGCAAAAGTTTGTGAACCAACAATGAAATAAGTTCTTCTTCTTTAGTCTTGTGTGTCACACTTGTTTTTTAAAGATTTGAGTGTAGCTTCCTTTGTCTGGTTAATTATGAAGCGACCTGCAGCTGCTCAAAGGACGAAGTGAAACCACTCAAGGTCACATCTGGCGACCTTAAATTTTCCTTTAGGATATTCTGTCACATGGCTGCGCTGCCACTTTAGCACACAGAGTAACTGGAAGAAATAGTTTCTTCTTTCAACACTGAGAAAAATATCCACAAGCCAAAATCCAGACTTCCCACAGGGACTTTTCCTGATGAGGTTTCCCAGGAAACCCCAGGGTCCTGATTCCTGGTATTCAGCTGTAAGCGCTCTCTGATGAGTGCTTTGTTAATTTGTTTGTGGAGGAGTAAGCCGACACACAATGGCATAATGGCAGTTTTGTCAGGTTTGTTTGCCTCTCTGATGGTTCCCAGTCTCCACTTTGAAAACTTCAGCGATGCCGCAAACAAACTCTGGATCCTGCAGACTGTTTTGCTTTCATTGTTTAAACTTCTGCTCATGATGGATTAGCGGAAACAACACACTTGGGAAACCAGGGAATCTTACAGGGATCCACGTTTAGCAGATATAAAACACGAGGCTCGTTTGTTCCAGCCTCACATGCTGTTTAACTTTTTTTTGAAAGGGTTTATCATGATCGGTTTTCCAGGAACTGCGGAGGGTCGTTGACCTCAAACTTCTCAGTTCATCGACTGAAGTTTCGAGGACTAGCTCTGAATTCCTTCCTTTAAATGAAGCAAAATCATGAAAAATGAGCACCATAAGTGGAAGTTCTCTTTTAGCAGTAACGTCGGGCTGCTGTGCTGCTGACCGACAGAGATTAAAGTCGTGGCCATTCAGAATGTCTCCACGCAGTTATCAGAGAGACAGCTCATAAGACTTGAGATTTTATTTACACTACTACCTCTCTAACTGTATTTAGCACAAATATAGATAAAATAAAATGGAAACAGAGGGTATCTGAAGATAAGAAAAGTTACACAGAAATTAATTCTGCTGTCTCCTTTACATACACAAAACTCAAAATTGAGCCAAGAAATTGCTTTACATAAAGCCACATGTCAGTTTTAGTCAGTCTAACAGGGCAGTAGAAAATTTAGCTCATTTATAGTTTATAAAATATAATTCACAGATTTTTCAGTGGAGTAAAAAAATTTGCCTGATGTTGTATTGCTCTACCTAAATACGTTAGAAACAGGTTTAACCTGGGTGGAAAGGCTCTTATCCTTCCTCTCCGAGTGTCCGGGGTCAGTCTTGATAATGTCACTTCGTCTGCTATTTCCTATCCGGTCTTTAAGTCTGACGTCATTAGCCATGTCTGGACCCAAACTCCGCTGCAGGTCCCAAAGTCAAACAAACACTGCGGCATCACTGAGAGTTACAAACTGTCTAAATTCTTTCATCTGTAATAAAATTATCAGTGTGGCTGTTTTACCAGGTGTAACAATTAAGTTTAACATCCAGGCATCCATGAAAACAGGATTTATGAAATTTAACGGAGTTAGAAGTTAGCAGGAAGTTAGCTCGCTAGTTTCAAGCTAAATATAATTTATCATGTTCTGACTGAGAGATTTCTGAAAAAATTCAAACGTACAGCTCTGCTATCACTTCCAACATAAATGAAGACAGAAAACTAAACAGCAGTGACGTTTGTAGGGTTACTGAAGTTGGGCTAGCTGGTATATAATGATGTGCTACGTGACCGCTAGCGACACAGCTGTGTTAGCATAACATAAACACAGTGAAGCTGGAGGATGAATGCTAACTTTTTTCCACTCGATAAAAGTTAACGTGAGGGTTCCTGATGGTTAGGGACAAATGCAATCGCATGGCAGGATGCTGTAAACGGACCAAACTTCAGTCAGGAGAACAACTGAGATAATCCATCCACAATACGAGGTTAGTCATTAATGTACTGCAGCATGGGCTGTGCTGTAGTTACATCGTAAGGGTTTAAAAACTGAGCTTTAAAATGAACAGTGATAATAAAAACCGAGAGAGGCCGACAGTGATCACTGACTGTTTTTAGGGGCTTGTTGAGATTAAATAGAACAAGATACAAAGCATTAAAACATGTTAAATACACAACAGACTTATTAAACGTAGAGAAGTTTGCGCCCGGAAGCAGGTTTCATCACGTCATCACTTAAAGATAGCATGTGGGGTCCCACAGGGCTTAGTCCTTGGACCTCTTTATAGAAATAAACTAATGACTGCCAGTTATGTCTCATTTAGTCCTGAAAAGAAAAGGTCCTCCCTGGACTTCTGTCTGCCTGGCATTAAAAACTCGATGACTTCTTGCAAATTAACTCAGAAATATGATCAGAACAAAAACAAGGATTGTAGTTTTATCCAACAGGGACACTCCCCATCTTGGACTGCTAAGAACCAAAGTAAAGCAATCTAAACTTTATTCAGATAGAAAAGAATTAAATACTTAATGGAGATTATGGCATTTTCATTTTGCCTTTGGTCTCCAACAAGATTATCAAACATAATACCTCAATTTCTTCCAGCCTCCTGATCAGAGGCCAGAAACTGATAAATAAGCCTAAATTTGAGTTAATGTTCAACTAAAGCTACCAGGTCACAATCTGAATAAACCTCTGAATTTCTGCCTTTTATTAACTTAAGCAAAAAGACACAAAGGGACAAAACAAATCTGACATTTGGATTTAATTGGTGAACTTAAAGATGAACAAAATCTTTTTGCTTCAAGTAATGAGAGAAAAGTGTCAGACGTGACGACAAGAAGGAAAGTAATTTTACCATGTCAGTACTTCTTAAAAGCTTCTCTCGTGCAGGAAGATTGCTCTCTTGCTGGAAATTGAGACAGACTGACTAACTCAAGACAAGTATATGCCTGCAGACTAATGGGGCTGATTTAGCAGGGCTGGGTTCCCACCCTACTAGCTAGCTAACTGTCTCAATTGAAATAATAAACTGGATCTATGACTGTTTTTCGCCTGTATGTGGAGTTGTGTTGGAGTCTCTGTTGTGCTGGTGTTGATTAATATGCTGTTTGTAAGCTAATGCTAGCTAGTGTTGCTCATTGTTGATGCTGGGAAATTAGGAAAGGGAATTGGACGTAAGCATCAGTGTGACTTTATCAACTTATCACATAGAAATCAGTCCACGTGCTACTAAAGCCTAAAGATGGAGAAAATCTTTGAGTTTCATTAGAGTCTGTTCCAACGCTGTCAATAAAAAGATATTAACACATTAAAAGTGAGGGCTACTGCATGTTTTAATATGCAGGGCAGCAGAGAGAGTGGTGCTTTTGTTGCTAATAGCTTTCCAGGTTCCTTGTGATTTCCATTTGAATACATTAGATGATTGTTGGCAGAGAAATTTGCTAATAAAAGTACCAAGGATATCACATGTTCTTAATGCAAATATACACAAACCAATGCCAATTATTAAAAAATGCAAATGTGAAAAAAGAAATAGGAGAATTTTCATCCCATGGCTTATTAAGCAGTAAATGAGTCATCAGGTTTAATGAGCCTGTGCCCCAGGGTCCATTTAAATTACCTGCTTGGATGACCAAAATGCCCAAAAGGCGTGATGAGATGAGAGTGTTGATCCCAGGAGGGTCCAGATCAGTGGTGCTGGTGTTTATTACAACAGTGTGCGGTTCTCTGCAATCCATTTACCAACGACTGTCTGTCGACAGAAAAACTGTATTTCAAACCACTGCATTGTTCAAACAGGTGGCATACAGAGCTGCTGGTATCTTGCAGTTTTCACATAATATGTTATCATTAAAGTAATGGTCACCTGAAGATCAAAACAAGACACTTATTTAATCTGCTTTGTTAAGTCAAAGTACCGGACAATTGTTAAATCAGATGTATTAAGTAGATACTCAGTGTTATCACTTCTAACAAAGTTTAGATGATAGCTGCTAATTCAAGTTATCAATGGTTGATCAAAACCAAATATCAGTGGTTTTCCCTACTCCCCAGGAAAACGGACTGTATAGCTAACTGACAGCTAACCATCTGATGTCAAGTTTTGACACATAAGATGTGTCAAAAAAAGGGGGGATTTAAGGGTTAATTTGAAATGAGTTTTAGGATCATTTTAGGACTTCTGAGGTAGAAATTGTTATTTTTCTGGTTAAGAAAAAGAAGAATGAAAATGAACTGAATCCTGTTTAGAAGATAAAAATGCTATACCAAGAACAGGTTATAACACAGGAAATGTGAGTTAGTGTTAACACACAGGAGTTGTTTCTAGGCAGCTTTTAGCTATGATAAAATTTATTCATGAGTAATTGCTTATATGCTTAAACTTACTTGATTAGAATGGTTTTCTTTCTTTTTTCTTTACCGTTCCAAACGGTACAAGCTAATAGATAATTAGCGTTACCGTTGACAAAGAGAGTAAGAGGACAAAAAAATCAAACAAAAAAATCATTGACACATCCAAGTAAAAAACAAATGAAATTCTCTGTATTTTACATTGTGAAATACAGAGAATGATTCTTAGCTATTTATCTATATAAGCATGCATGCTAGCATTAGCCAACATTGACCAGACAAAGACTAAAAGTTAAAATTGGTCCATAAAACCAAACAAAGAATCTCTCCATGACCTCAACATCTGGCCAAACAGTTTTCTCCTGATAGTCAATTTCCTAGCTGGTTATTGAGGCTCTAATAGATAAAACTGGGTTTCTTTTAACTAATGATAGCCGATATGCTAATATTAGCCTACAAATTGTTTGAAAACCATAGTAGCAGTTAGCTGGCTATCTCAAATTCTCTCTAATTTTACCTCTTGACAGATAATAAAAAAATAAAGTAATAAAAGAAACTTGGCTGTTTTTCGTGTAACATGTATACGATTCTTATGTGTCCGAAGTTAAAGTTTGTTTGCAATTCTTTGTTTTTCTTGATTGGAGAAGTGAATGACATATTTTAAACAAAGGGAAAATAAGCAGACTTAACACGGCGGCTTTTCTTTAAAGTTTTAAACTGGTTCAGCTATATCATCATTATAGCTTTCCTAAACATAATTTTTTCATTTCATTTCATTTCTAAACATGTGTACATTGCTTTTTAAATTGGATGTTTATTAAATTGACTTTCTCTCTTTGTTAAACAGGCAACCAGTGACGAAAAATACATTCAGACAGTACAGAGTTTTAGGAAAAGGTGGTTTTGGAGAGGTGAGTACTGAATGTTTTGGTTACTTTAATTATAATGTGTTATGTTGTCACAATGTCATTAAAAACATCTTTCTTGGGCAGCTACAGTATATACAGGTAAAGTTACCTGAGTTAAAGTTCAGAGGCTCTGCCCTCATTTGAGGTCTCTGAAGATTTGAATGAAAAGTTGTGCGTTGGTAAATCAGAAAGTTCTAGATTTTAAGACATGTTTTGATTGGATTTAATCTCAACCGTTAAGAAATGGGAGGCTGTAGATGAATTTATAGGTCCTCACACGGGCCAAAGAAACAGAGGGCAGAAAGAAAAATAGCTAATTACGTTCCACTTATTTAGATTCAGAGAAATGGGTGCTGTTTCACTGAGGTCAGACTAAAACAAATGCCTTAGAGCCTTTAAACAGTCTAATCGTGCAGAGGAGTTCAGTGTTCCTAACTCAATCTTTTCTTTGGCCCCTGAAATGAAGGACTTTATCGGAGGCATCTAAATCCTATTACACACCACTGAATGGTGTCTCTGTGCCCTCTGTTCGTCTAATGAGACCAGTCTTTTTTAATTCCAAACACCGATAGCTGATTAGGCGTATACGCATCAGGTCATGAGATAACAGGGGACATTAAGTCAGGGTCAGTTTTGTCGGTTTGATCACGGTGAGTCGAATTTACTGGAACCACAAGGAAGGTCATGGTGAGGAGAAAACAGGGGGCACCTTTAAGTGATACACAAAGGCAATTCGGGGTCCTTTACAAGGTAAAACTAACATTTTCTGACCGTCTTTGACCTACATGAGGGGCTCTGGGGTCATTCAGTGCCTCCCATCTGAACCCCTCAGCTGATTGCTTTCGTACAGTAACTTCAGTATATTTAATGAAACCATGCAAATCTTACCTCCAGGCTCAGAGGATGATCTGAGCACAGATACTAGCAGAAGGAGGAGGACACTGCACTGAACACAGCTGGATGTTCTCCTCTGAAGTTTGTACAAGTTAATAAAAGGGACACGCTGAGCAGACAACGAAGCAACAAACCACAAAGATCCCAAAACCCTCCGCACATTCTCCAGAAAGGAAAACAATGTTTGATCAGCGTCCAAGCTCCATGAAGCATGTCTGAATTTACATTCATTCGACAGAGAAAAAGTCCTCTGGTACCGTTCGGTGAAATCAAAACAAAATCCTGTAAAGACAAACATTTTGTCTTTACAGGGAGCGATTTTTTTTAACAGAGCTTACTTGTGTTTTTCAGCCATGAACGTTTCATGGAATAATTAGCCTGTCGTGTTCAGTAGTGGGTTGTTTCTTTACCTTAACACTGCTGCTCCCTACACAAAAGTCACTACAGCTATAAATGTACGTCTGACTACAGCTGAAACATGAAGTTTCCTTTAACTCTGTGTTTAAATGTGATATAATCAGATGTGAACTCTTATCCTCCTCATGTGCTACAGTTAATATAGTTTCATATTGTTTAGTTTTCATGATTTTTTTCAGTCAGTTTCCAGCGTGGTTTTGTATGGAAGTCCGTTTCCGCCGCTAAAAACATAAAAAAGTATCCATAACTTGAAAATTTGAGTTATTTTCTTGAAACCTCGACTTATTAAAGCTTATAAGTGAAGCTTATGGCTTCAACTTACGGGTAACAAGGAAATGACGTCATTCACGTAGATTACTGATTGGCAGCGCTAACTCGAAAACTCAAAATTCTGACAAAAGTAACTCGAAATTTCGAGTTAGCGCTGCCAGTCAGTAATCTACGTGAATGACGTCAGTTTCTTTTTAGCCGGAAGGATAAAGCACAGAGGAATTGCACGCTCAAAACCGGATCGTGAGCTACCAATGTATAGCAACAAATTGGCGCTTTCGAGAGTACGTTTGCTGATAGTAACGCCATGTGATTCAGCTAATAACAGAAGGTTTTCATCATTTGTGAAGCCACACTGAAAATACTCAGCAGTTTGTGCTGTAATACTGGTAGCTTAGCTGCAGCATTTATAGCTGAGGGCTTAAGCTTAAGGAAATGACATCATTCATGTAGTTTACTGATTGGCAGCGCTAACTCGAAATTTCGAGTTACTTTTCTCAAAATTTTGAGTTAATAACTTGAAAAAAATAATTTTTTTAGTGGTGGAAACGGGCTTCCACAGTGTTGCTTGTTTCAGATCTTTTGGGGTTTTTTTTTGGTTTTAATTGTTTCTTTTTTAAATGATGATATTTTTGAGGGATCCTAAAGTGTCCTTTTTCTTCCACCCCGTCGTCTGCAGGTGTGTGCGTGTCAGGTACGAGCCACGGGGAAAATGTACGCCTGCAAGAAGCTGGAGAAGAAGAGGATAAAGAAGAGGAAAGGAGAGTCTATGGCCCTCAACGAGAAGCAGATCCTGGAGAAAGTCAACAGCAGATTTGTAGTGAGTATCTCATCTCAGCTTCCGATTCAGCTCGAGGGATCGTTTGCAGTGGCAGTAATTAAAAGGCAGCGCTGAGGTTTGCAGCGTCTCTGCTGTGGTTTGATTCTCGACCAGATGGACTTCATTCAGCTGTTATTTGATTTGGACGGACGTCAGTCGGCTGGTCCGGTCTCCCGGGGTTTAATGCGAAAACCCACAGATGGCTTTAATTAACACATCTTAATCAGTTTAGAAATCTTTGGCATGATGTTTTTGTGTTTATGTGTGCAGAACAGAACTTGCTGAACTTCCTAAACTTCAAAGGATTACAGTTTTTAAAAGAAAACAGTCGACGGCGCGGACAAACTCTGATTATCGTCAGCACAGACTCTGAGGACAGCACGCACATTTTTAATGCAATTCAACATCCTCGTTGCAGATACGTCTAAATCCTAAATGAAAACCAGCCACAGCAGTTCCCCTGCATCAGTCCGTAGACCTCTCAGTGTTAGAGATCTTATAGGGTTGCCTACAGATTCCACATATTAACATCCACGTGTGTATGAAGAGACGACGCTTCACCGGAGCCTCAGTAAGCATGTTTGCAGTGTGTGTGTAAGCAGCTGCAGCATACTGCTTGACAACCTCGGGGCTTTAGAGCAGCTCTCAGATCAGCTCGTCGGTTTAGTCACAAACGGCTGAAAGTTGTGTGAATCATGCAAAGCCGCCCTAGAAGAGTCTATGAATCACTCCCAGCTCCAAATGCTTAAACACACGACTCCTGTCCATCTCCAGGTCAGTTTAGCGTACGCCTACGAGACCAAGGACGCCCTGTGCCTCGTGCTGACTCTCATGAATGGCGGCGATTTAAAGTTTCACATCTATCACATGGGCGAGGCGGGTTTCGATGAGAAGAGAGCCATCTTCTACACCGCGGAGATCTGCTGCGGCCTGGAGGACCTCCACCGGGAGCGGATCGTTTACAGGTGAGCACGCAGACACCTTCCTCTCGTCTCATTGGCTCCTGCCTTTCTGCTCACTCTCCGTGTCTTTATCTTCTGTGCAGGGACCTAAAACCAGAAAACATCCTGCTGGACGACCACGGTGAGTCCGATTACCGAGGAGGAGATATCGCCACCACAAACATCATCAAATCTTTAATTCTGCGCGTCTTTCAGTAACGTTGCAGTAATTCCAGTCAGTGTTTGGAAAAATAAATATATGGCAGGTGGGGGGACTGGGAGGCCTTGTTAAAGACCTTTGAGAAGCATCAAGTTATATTTACCTGACTCAAAGACAAATCATTACAAAGCATTAATGGTTAACACAACCAGCTCTGCTTCCACTCCAACGCTCACTTTTGCAGTTTCAGTGTTTGCTGTTAAACAGCAGAGGGCGCTCTGACTCCAGGAAACTCGCCTCAGGCTGCGCGACTCTCTGCTGACGCATCATTACTGACAGGGTGACTGAAATTAACTCCTGAGAAAGAAGAGACAAACATAAAAGTCTAAATCTGAGATTCTCAGTTTGAAAAAACTTTATTTAAAACCATGATTGGTGGTTTGTTCCATGAATCTCAGCCGTCAGTAGGAATCTGATTACATGACAGGAAGAAATCTCTGCTGCTTTTTAGCTTTCAAAGATAAATGATCAGGTTTTTTAAAAGTGTATTCTAAATACAGGGCTGTGTGAAAGTCCTGAGCCACCCCTCCTGTCTTTACATCTCTCTTACAATGAGCCAAACAAACAAGCTTTATTTTCTCATACAATATTGTACAGAGTACAACATGCAGTGAAATGTTTTGTGTCCGTGCTGCAGACGTAGCCGCACCGTTCCAGGGCTTGTTGGTTTTTCTTTTTTGCTTGGGGGAGGTTTAGCCAGGATGCTCACTGGATACTGGGTGGGAATTGAACTTGCGACTCGCGCTCCAAAGGTGTGTAGGCTTACCACTACACTATCCAGCTACTCTGGACTCTGTTGTCACTTTCAAAGTGGTCTCGAACAATAGTTCTCCAGCTCGCTGAGGGTCAGTCAGAGTCCAGTCCGTGTACCTGGACCATTTTAACTCTGACTTTTGAATAATTCAATCTTAAAAAGAACTAAAGGGATGAACGAGCTGTGCATCGACATAACAGACAAGTTTGCAAAGAACAAGCAGTTTGTTGCCAACACAAAAAACATCATTTGTTTCCATTTCTTTAGATAAATCTGCAGATGGGTGGATGGGTGGGTGGAGTATTTCTTTAATTAGCTGATTATCCTCATGTGTGCTAACGTTTGTGTCTTCAGGTCACATCAGGATATCAGACCTGGGTCTAGCGGTTCATGTGCCAGAGGGAGAAACTATCAAGGGACGAGTGGGAACAGTGGGATACATGTGTAAGTGACCTCTGACCTTTACTGAGCAAGTACATTTATGTAAGCACTGCACTAAAGTATGAAGTGCTTTTATTTCACATCAAAACATTTCAAAGGAGCATTAAATGTTTTTACCAACTTTAATTTAACACAGACATTTCACTATAACAGAAAACTTTTACACATTAACACTCGGTTATTCTTGTGTATTTGTACTCAGGTTATGTATTTCAAGACTTTTACAAAGTGGTAATTGTACTTTTACTGTAGTACAAACGTCCACCTTACGATCCACATTTCTAATTTCTCTCCCACCGCCTCCTCGCTCCCCTCCAGCTCCAGAGGTGGTGAAAAACGAGCGGTACACCTTCAGCCCCGACTGGTGGGCGCTGGGCTGCCTGCTGTACGAGATGATCGAGGGCCAGTCGCCTTTCCAGCAGAGGAAGAAGAAGATCAAGAGGGAGGAAGTGGAGCGGCTGGTGAGGGAGGTGGAGGAGGAATATTCCAGCAAGTTCTCAGAGGACGCCAAGGCCCTCTGTAAAATGGTGGGTGGATGCGCCGGCGAGCAGCCTCATCAGCTTCTTTCTCTTCGGCATCTTTAGCTTCCATCTGCCACCGTCGTTGGCTTAACGTTGAAGCTCAGCATCTGCCGCCTCAGTCACACCATCAGATAGCTGGCTGACGTTTTCTTACTCTGAAAAGCTAATTCTAAAAACCAGAGCGGCTGAAACGTTGCCGCGAGATCTCCCTGCTTTAACCTTTAATCTGAGCTTTTGAACTTTGAGATAATCATAATCGCCCAATATTCCTGGATCCAGGAGGACGTGTGGATCCAGATTAGTTTGTGATATTTACCTGAGATGTACACAGATACATTTATCCCATTCATCCAGGCTCGGGCCCGGAAATAAGACAACGTTGGCTCATAACTCCACGAGGCTGGGGGTGTGTCTCCACCCAGAATCCAGCCTTCTTTGACGTGAAAGACAAACATGTTAAAACGCTGTACCACGTCCTGGTCGAGGGCCAAATCACAAACAAAACAAATGACCGAATTCACATGCAGAGAAAGACCAGGAATACGACGCAGACGTGTGCATTTGCCGTCTTCGCCGTGAGCTGATGGATACGTCTTGCATCGTCCGTCTGTGGTTCAGCCATGTTTGCTGAGTCTGCTAACAAACAGAAGACAGAATAACCTCCCAACAGGAAATACTGCAGTTTGATTTTGGTCATTGGTCAGATTTCCACCTGCAGCTTTTTTCTATAAATGAAAGTCAGGTGGGAGGTTTATTAAGGTGAGATCTGTTGTTCACCTGTAGTCTGAGTTTATCCTGACTCATAATTGGACTCCTGGAGGGCGATTACACACGGCTCAACTGGTCTGCATACACTTAAAGTAATGATCTGCAATATTTTGGCTGAAAGATGGGAAATTATTCTCGTCTCACTGCAGGGTTACAGGAAAAACCTGAGCTGTTCCATGCTTGGGAAAAACAAGATTTAGATTTGCTGCAGAAGTTTCACCACAGCAGACGAGGGAGACGAGGGAACTTCCTCCTGAAGATCAGACTCACGATGTGTACAGACTGTGGAGGCCAAACAAGCAAAGCTGGATCACTGGCACAGTGTCTGCTTCATTTTAATAAAGAGGGTAGCAAACATCTTCTCCCTGCATCCAGAACTCTTTGCCTTTGGCTGCTTTTCACGCAGACACGTCATGGTTTGAATACCAACACACAGCTTCCTGCTAAAACTCTGTAAAACTGGTGGAAAATGAAACCCGGCTCCACTTTTGTCAGAGGTGTGACCGCTGACTCTTTAACACCTGACCTGAAGCAGTAACTCTCCACCTTCTCTAAAGCTCTGCTGTGTTTTTAACCCCTTAGCTGCTGGCCAAAGATCCCACCGAGAGGCTGGGCTGCCTGGGGGGCGGAGCCACTGAGGTCAAAGCTCATCCCATCTTCCGCTCCATCAACTTCAAACGGCTGGAGGCCGGCATGCTGCAGACACCCTTCATCCCTGATGTAAGTCCACAGTGAGCACACTGACATGCTCACTGGTTTAGCTTTATTTAAAAAAGGAAAAAGATTTTCATTTTTATCATTTAGAACAAAACTTGGCTTCTAAAGAGTCGTTGACAAGTTTGTGACTTGACGTTCATGTACGAGCCTGAAAACAGGTTTGTTGGTAACCTGAGGTGAAATCTGTGACTTCACTGAGGATCCAAACTGAGAGGAGACTCTTCATCTGTCACACATTCATGTTTGTTTCCCTGAGTGAAGATAAATGATGAAATCTGTATCTGTCAGTGCGTACAGTGTTTGCCTTTATTTTGGAAGGTTCAAAAGTACAAAGTCAAAGTTCAAAGGTTGGAAAAAAACCCTGAAATCCAAAAATAAACACGAGAAAGCAGGAAGGACGCGGCGAGCAAATCAGGGATCATAAACAGAAGTCTTAACAAACAAGACTATTTATAGATGAAGCAGTGATTGCACAACGAGGCGCATGAGGGAGCAAAGCACACAGCAGCTGACAATAATCAGCGACAGGTGAAGACAAGGGGAGGGGCAAAAACTAGACTAGGCAGCATCTAACCAATCAAAAGGTGTTTCATACATCATCACATGACTCTTCTTCTGCACAAAATGATCCCTATGAGTGCCACCTACTCCACAGATGGTGATTAAAAATCTATAAAAACATAAAAACTGTTATAAAAGGATTTGTGATTCCTTTGAGTTTGTGCACAGAGCCGCAAAATAAACGTTTAATTCCACCAGTGATACTAAATACACCAGAAGAAACAAATTCATGACTCAAAACATTAAATATCACAAAAATACAAAACTCAGTAACATCTCTGGGGTCACTACTGCCTCATGTGGACATCGCTGGAATCAAAGACCGTTAAAACAATCAGAGCCGTCTGTACAGTTTTAAATATCAGCCAACATCACAGTCCTAATCCGGTGTGAGCCAAACAGCAAAAAGCCTCCAATCATATCACTGATCCAAACAAAGACAAAGGTCAGTCTTAAACCCAGGCTGCTCTAAATTAAGTAATAAAATCAATTTAATCACTTAAGTCTGGATGATTTGGAGGTTTTTTTTGTGTTGTTACTTGATCATAATGAACAGGGTTCCCCAACGCCAGGCCTCGTGGGCCGTCGTCCTGCAGGTTTTAGATGTGTCCGCTGATTTAAATGGCTAAATTACCTCAACATGTCTTGAAGTTCTGCAGAGGCCTGGTAATGAACTAATCATGTGATTCAGGTGTGTTGACCCAGGGTGAGATCTAAAACCTGCAGGACACCGGCCCTCGAGCCCTGGCGTTCTCCACCCCTGGTGTAGATAATAAACCGCATAGAATAAATAGCATAAAAGATCAACCAGATCCTGATCTGACCCTCTTAGAATCAGCTGATGCATTTTTTATGAAAGAAAGGAGGAACTGCAGCGACTCGGTGTGACTGAGGAGGATGATATGATCCTCGGTGGTGACCTCTAAAGGAAGCTGCTCAAAAAAGAAGATTCAGTTATTTATTCAGCATTTTGGAACCGTCATAGCTTCATAGGAAGTTTTCATGTAGATATAAAAATGTATTAGGTGACTTAAAAAGCACAAAATCTACTTCATGGCTCTATTAATGGAGCTGATTCTGAGGGGGTCAGGTGGGAGGCCCTCGCTGATTTTCTTGCAGTAACCCCGGTGTTAGCCGATAATGCGAGAGCCAAGTATCTAATAATAACTCTGAGTGAGAGCCTGTACAATGGGAGCACTCCACAGCACAGTGACTGAGTGCGTCTCCGAGGCCCTGGCGTGATTTGTGTGAAGCTGCTGCTCCATACAGCAGGTTTCATGTTGGGCAGGTACAGAGCGAGCTTAAATCTCATCAAAGAGACGCAGAGTTTGGGTTCAAGGTGTTTTTCCCCTTTAGGTGTGCCTCCAAAAGATGCCACCGAGGAGGCAAACTGGCAGGTTGCAAAACATAAAAAGGAACTCAGAAAAACTGAAGGCACTGTAGGGGTGAAGCAGGATGTTCCCAATAAAAGCCAAAGAAGACTGCAAAGGTAAACTCAGGCTTGTGCTGGAGGTAAACAGAAGGTCTGACGAAGCGAGGGCGGAGACTCGGAGTGACGCAGGTGGAAACGATCGCAAAGTCAGGAAGCAAAAACACACAATAAATACTTCAAAAATGAGACAGGAAGCAAACGTGGGGTCAGATCACTGGAGATGTTTGAACTTGTCTCTGCTGAGGCTGATGACCTTTGAATTCTTATCAGCTGTGTGTGTTTGTGTGTTTCAGCCTCAGGCCATCTACTGTAAAGACGTGCTGGATATCGAGCAGTTCTCCACGGTTAAAGGGGTGGAGCTGGAGCCGAAGGACGAGTCTTTCTACAGCAAAGTGTCCACGGGCAGTGTTTCCATTCCCTGGCAAAACGAGGTTAGAGACTCAGACTCCTGCTGTAAGACTTCCTGCTGAAAAAAAATCCAGGAAAATGAATTTGTTCTCCTGATGATGTTACCACCAGCATCATGATTTTTAGAGCTTTTGACATTTATGTGACTAACAGCAGTGAGAAAATGTTAAACATGCTGCCGCTGGTGTTCCATCTCAGTGGGAGGAGGATAAAAATACTTAATTGGAAAAACACAGTCTTCACTTTGTCTTTACGCCCACTGTTCACCCGAGAAAATGGTGACTGTTAGGAAAAGTCGCCTGACCTTTTCAGCAGATTTCAGAGGTTTAAAAAAATAAATAACATATCCAGGAAATCTGGATATGTGGATGGAACTAATTAAATTAATTGATATAATTAAAAGATTACATTTCAAGTACAGGAAAGTACATCAAGTTATCCTAAAGCACCAGCACATGAGTTCTTGCAAAGACCGGAAGTTACGGGATGGTTCACACTCCCCACGTAATTAGATACAGTGCTCAAAACCGTGGTTACATGAGTAACCAAACATTCTATTTGTTCTTTTGAAAAATAGTCTTAAATGTAAAAAATGTTACAGAAATCAAGCACAGCTTCACCCAGGCAGGCCATAGAGTCAGTCCAGGCTGCTTTGCAACCCACCTTCATCCCTTTTTCATGTCATATCAGATCTGTTGCCACCTGCTTCACTAACGTCTGCTGTCCAGAACAAGTCGAGCCTTTTGACCATGTTACTGTTAAAAAGGACAAACTCCTAACTGCCTTGTGTTTTTGCACAGGTTCTGAGATTTTTGTCTTTTTCTCTGCAGATGATCGAGACAGAGTGTTTCACAGAGCTCAACGTTTTCTACCAGGATGGGGCGGTTCCTCCTGACCTGGACTGGAGAGGACAGCCGTCTCCGACACCCAAACAGGGACTCCTGCAGCGACTGTTCGGCAGAAATGTGAGCAACCTCCCTCAGCTCAAAAACATCACCGCTCTTTTATTTACCGGCATCCATCAACACACACGAGCTGTGAGCTAGCACAAAGGACGCAAACACTAAACTGTATAGTCTAAGCTACGTCAACAGACAGACGGAGTTAATAAAAAAGACCAGTAAATACATGAAAGAAGCAAATTTAGTCAATAGAAAAATGATCTTCATTCATCTGTGAATGACAGCAACATTGTGCTCTCTTCCTCCCCCTGCAGGACTGCTGTGGTAACTGCAGCGACAGTGACGAGGAGCCCACCAGGCTGTGACACAAACCACACACATACGATCTGATTTGTTTACAACTTTTGCACATTTGTATTTTTACGGTAGTACTATCTAAATGTCAGAATGTAAATTTTCATCATAGCCATAATGTTTAATGTTATTTAAAAGTGTGAAATATCTGCTGTTCAAATCGGGAGGCGGAGACAGAAAATGAACTCATTTTTTTTTGTTTTGCCTTTTATTTTTAGTTTGTTGTTATTATTTGTCCAGGGAAGACTTTGCTTTTGTTTTCATCCACTCACACACTGAACTGAGAGCTGCTTCTGGCTGCGAAGCAGCTCCACTGGAATAAGCGCCTGCTGTAGAAGTGCCTTGCTTGAGGGCACTGAAGTGAGGACTGAACATTCCTCCATGTCTTTGTCCAGGGAAACTTTCAGCCTGTGAACTGTGACCACTTCTTCTGCCCTCCATCCTGCTGAGACCAACCTCACGGCTTTTTTATTCTCTTGTTTGCGAGCTGGGATATTCGGGGTTTGAACATTTGGGTTTTTTAGAATTTTTTCTGATGGATTTCATGAGACAATCGACTCCTTGTGTGTGTCAGCGCAGCTTCAGTCACTCTTGTTAGTAAAATATCAGTTTTCAGATGTGATGGGAGACGAGCCGTCCAGTTTTAACAGAAACTCTGAGATAGAAATGATCACCTTTAAACGCTCCTGGTCACTCAGAGCTGCATTTACCAAGACACCTTATTGTGCCTTCATTTCACTCACTCTGGTTTATCCTGGCGAGGGTTGGAAAGCAGCTATGATTACTTACCGGCTGAAATTCAGAGCAGCAGCAAAGAAAACTGTTACACCAGCTCTGGTAGTTTCCAAACTGCCACCTTTAACCCCTGATAATAACAACAGTCAGCCCGGGGTTTAGTTTACCCACCAAGACATCTGGTTGGCCAAAGATTTTATTTTTCACCTTCACTTTACTGATTCATCTTTTTGGGTCATGTTACAAACTGCCTGTGATGGCAGCCTGTGCAAGCTGCTTTGCAACCCCCCACCAAACCCAGATCCTGTCCCTGATGCTGTGCTGTAGCTCCCAGACCAGACTCATACTGCCAAATATAAATCACTGCAGATAAAACAATTAGGCTTTTTTCTTTTTATCCCAGTGTTTAGTGCTGCAGACTGGATTTCTCTCAGGGTTTCTGCTGCTTCCAGTTGTTCTGGGTTCTTTCTACTCGGTCCAAACTCTCTCAGTCACTCTGAAACTGAAACAACAAGAATAACTGAAGCTTTGGGGTCAAACCCTGAGACTGAAGTTGGACAGTTACAGTCAATGGCTTTCTATTTCTAAGCTATTAAAATGAAATACCTCTGAATGTACAGAATGGCTGCCATGTTGTTTCTGCAGAATGACCTTTAGGACAACAGATCCAACTAGACGCCAAAGTCTCACAAACATCCGTTTGTTTCTGCTGTTATGTAAATTCTCCGTAGCGGATGAGTTTGGAAAACGTGTGGAATTCTCCTTTAACTGTCAGCATTCCTCTTGGCTCCAGAATTAAAGCTGTACCATAAAATACGGTCATTTTTTAAGACGTTCTTCACCAAGTTTTATAAAAGAAAACATGATTTGACACTTTGCACTAGTCGTGTTTCTCAATCTGTGCTTGTCGGTATTTGGAGCACTGAGCTGTTATTGGCTCTGTAAGTATCCCAGTATGGGATGGACCTCCATGACCCCTGACCTTTTAGTGCACCTGATATCTCTAATGTTAAAAAAATAAATGGAATGAAAAGGAATTTTCATTTAGCCAGTCAGATAATGAGATTGATCACTGAGGTGAATCATGACCTTATCATGTATTTAGAGCTGGGCGATATAAGATTTTTTCATATCATGATATGTTTTTTTCATTTCAGGCGATAACGATATATATCACGATATAAGCCAAATAACTATATTTGTAAGATTTAAATGTGCCGTTGCTCACAAGTAAAATGTGAAATAATTAGCAGCTTGTTTTAATTAAAATATTTATTTCCCATAATAAGTTCAACAGGGTAGATGTACTTAAGGAACATGAGACTTCAGTTTCAGATAAATAAAGGCAAATATTGCAAACTACACAAAAGGCAGCCGCTAAAGCGTTTAAGTTTCAAAATAGAACAAACAAAACAGACTAAATTGTCAATTCCACTTAGAAACAAAATATTAATTCTAAAAATAAATCTTAGTTTGTTTTACAGAAGAACAGACAAAATTGACTAACTTTTGTCAATATCAAATAAACTGAGAACTAAAAGGAAATTCTCAATCTCTCCTTGTTGTATAGCTTAGCTTTTCAAACAGTTTTAACAGTTACTTTAGTCTGACAAAAGCCGAATGACGAATCAGCGCTTTCAGTCAGAGATTGAGCATGCACCGGTTTATTGTATATCCAGACTTGCTTTCGGCACAATTTACAGTGCGCTACTCTGTTTTTTGTCAGACTTGAAATAGCCGAAATACCTTCACACTACGGAACTTCTGTGGCCCTTCCGTTCGACAAGCTCTCCGGCATTGGAACCATCATCGGTTTTCTCTTCGGTAACCTTCGCTCACGCTCTCGGTTGATTTTTCTCTAGTCGGCAAACTCATTTCCTTCATTACCCGGGCTGCACGGCTGCAAAAACAAATACACATGTGCGCCTTGGCGCTTGTGCTGTACGTAACAAGTCACGTGACGTGACGCTGCGGCTGTGATTGGTTCGGCTCTGCGCTACTTAATTTGGATTGGCTGTTCTTTTTTTTTTTTTTTTTTTTTTTTTTAAAGAGGACAAGAGAGATGAGGCCTATCGCAATAGTTTAATTTTTCTATCGAGAAAAAGTTATTTCGCAATACATATCGTTATCGTTCTATCGCCCAGCTCTACATGTATTAAATGCAGCTAAGTAAACGCCCGGGCGTGCCCACTGTGCAGGAAAAACAAACATGAGTGTGACTGATGGTTTCTTCCATAAAGCAAGAAACGCCTGCTGCTTTTAGCATTCAAGGACAAATCATCCAGTTTTTTTAAAAGTTAATGTGATATCAAAAGTTGTGAGCCACGCGTAATCCTCCAGGTTTCCTGAAGGCGTTTTAATGTTTTTCTTTGGACATCGGCTGCTTTGTCACTCATTTTTAGTCCAGTCCTTATACCTGATAAGGACTGGACTAAAAATGAATGTTGTTTTGTTTCTTAAGTCAATTAACACTGACCTATGAATCATTAAGCATAAAGAATGCACCTAACTCAAGGGATGAACCAGCATTTTGTCTACATTTAACAGACAACTTAGCAAACATCCAATTTTAAATTGTATCTTTAAGCACTTACCAGCAGCCAACTGCAAAAACACATCATTTGTTCCCATTTCTTTAGTCAAGTCTGTGCAAAATTACAAAGGAAACACGGTTTAACAGACAGAAACACATTTTTCCACTAACAAGGTGATTCTCAAAGAGTGATTAGCTGAAATTAGTACCTTAAGAAAGAGGGGAAAATCCAGGCCTGTATGTGACCTTCAGCTGATCCATCTACTGTTTTATGGGTCTCAGTGGACGTGTGTGCCAAATTACACCAGAGCTGGACTGAAAATCACTGACAACAAGGCTGATGAATCCAAATGTAACACTTTTCTTTGAAATATGTACAGAAGAGGAGAGACGTACAGCAGTGAGTATCTACAGCCGTCTGTAAAACACGCTGAGACTAATTGTCAAAACTGATGAAATTTTGACCCCAGAAACGTAACATCAGATTTTAATGCCAATATCATCTGAAAAGGATCCGATTGGCAGCAGCCTGTATTTTCAACACACTATCAGTGCAGTGAAAGCATACCTGGATACCTGGAACAGGGTTTTAATAGTTTTGCAATTTTCATTAGTTTTTATTTCGTTTTGACTTCAGATTTTCAATTTTATATTAGTTTTAATTAGTTTTTACCAATTGTTTGCTAGTTTAGTTTAGTTTTTATTTTTTTGAAAATCCTTAGTTTCGGTTTAGTTTTGATTAGTTTCAGTTATAGTTTTAGTTGTGTTTGCAATAAAGTGTAACAAAATCCCAGTTTCATCATATCAGTCATTCTCTTCTGCTTATCCTTGGGTATGTTGCTATTCCAGCTACCATACCCTGCACCCTGCACAGGTCGCCTGTCTGTCGCAGGGCTAACACGCAGAGACAGACAACTCACATTCCCACCTATGGGTTCTTTAAATAAATAAATAAAGGCAGATGAACAACCATTGATACCAGGCAACTATAAAATGTATATCTTGGCCCCAATGAGACTATTAACTCTTGCAGCACCGGGTGTTAAGGCAATTGACTCACACAGTTATGTAGATATCCCAGTCCTGTTGTCTCGGGATGCATCACGCTGCCTTGCCTGGGGTTAGCTTCTGTTTCTGGGGATGAGGGTTGGGCGTGCTCCCTTACCTTCTCCAGGTAAGCTAGCTTAGCCTTCTTGTGTGAGCTTTTCAAGTGCACTTTAAGGTTTGTGGGATTTTTTTCCTTTTAGAAATGTCCCTCATAATTTGTCTCTTTCCACTACAAGACACTTGCTTTATCCAAAACACAGTCATATTCAAAGTAATCCCAAATTGGACTCTGGCGCTTTCTCCAGACTTTTCCTGACATGATTCTGCGCGTGGACGGAGCAGCAACACAGACGACTCGACTAACGTACTGCCACCTGCTGGCATAATGAGACACAGCAAGAAAAAAACCTGGAAACTAAACTTCATTTTCACCCTTGACTATTGTATGACACGCACACATCAACGAAAACTAAACACATTTTTGCTATAAATTCAGTTAATTTTAGTTAGTTTTGTGAACACTCATTACAGTTTTAGTTAGTTTTCCTTTTTTGTTTTTATTTTTATTTCCGTTAACGAAAATGTTTTTTCACTTCTAGTTTTCGTTATTTCGTTAGTTTTCGTTAACGATAATGACCTTGACCTGGAACATCATCAGTCATGGATCGGCTTCCCCAGAGCTCGGACCTCAACATTGTTGCAGCAGTGTGAGATCACGCTGACCAAGGATAGAACAAAAGGCAGAAACATCACAAGAAGAGCTTTAAATGTCTTTCAGGGAGCCTGGAGAAGGATTCCTGAAGACTGCTGAAAGAAATGCTGCCAAAGACAGTTCAGACTGTGCTGAAGAACACAGGTGATCATACCAAATATTGACTTTTGCCTTACATGCTGTATTTCCATGTATGTTTGCATGTTTCAATAAATCGCTGCATCTATTTTACATTTTCCAAGCAAAATAGAAACAAATGACTCAACCCTGTGAGGTACAGCACTGTGCAAAAGTCTTAAGTTAGTCTTAAGTTAGTTTTTGGCCAACACTACCAGTATTATTACTGCTGCTCTTCAGTTTTGAAACGCTTCGATGACAGCCAGAGTTTGGAAACATCAGTGTTACAGTGTACACCTGCATCTGTCGTCACTGTGATTAATTTAATAATATTATTGTTTCTAAATTACAGGATAAAAGCTGATGTCAACCACATTCTCATTAACAGGGGTCTGTGGATCCCTCTGAAGTTTAGTTACACAGACTCACTGGAAGAAGGAAGCACATCACCTCCACTGAATGTAGCCAGAGCCGATCTACGCATGCAGACATGAGCTTACAAGTTTTATTTATACCAGTTTCTAGACAAAAATATCCATAAAGCCCTAATGTGTGCTGATTGGTCGGTTAAGGACAGACTCAGTGGCGTCCAGCTCCAAATGATAGCCACACATTAGAAGGTAAACCACAGCAGAAACTGTGTGTAGAAGAAACACAGAACGGCTCGAGGAGAAGATTCTCCACCCCTGGGCAGGTGCAGGATTTCCTGGCTTCTCTACTTGATTGAATCCCCTGCCGCTTACTTCTTCTTCCACCTGTTATTACTGCATCTGGGTCCTGGTTTGGTTCTGAGTGTTCCCTGCACGCCGAATCAGCCGAGCGGTTTGGGCGCTCGGTTTATGAACAGGTGCTCTTCACTTGGAATGTCTAGCTCCAGCACGATGAGCATAAGTTTTTTCATATGCGACTAGTTTGCTCTCTGTTGTGGGCTTCAGGGTTAGTTGTTTGCTTGGTCCCCGTTTAACTGGGGAAAGACCCTCAACCGTATTATTCTTTCTTTCTTGTTGTTCTATTTTGTGTTCGCAGCTCAGGTTTTACATGCTCTTTTTCCTCATACTACATTGGGTCAGATCCAGCAGCACCTTCAGATAAAGACTCGTTCATCCGAAGAACAAAACACCTCGGACCTTCAGACTGGAGACCAGACACAGATACAGGCCACAAAAACACAGCTACCCATCTGCACCAAATGGAGAAATGACACTCTTTCAAAGAAACTGTTTCACATTCTGGACTTAAAAGTCAGGCGCTTTGAGAGAAGAGCGCATCTGCAGAGCTTAACCTGCATTCAGACCTCGATCTGCTGCAGGTTGAATACCCAGAATTTTACGTTGCAGTCAACTTCTCTGATTGCCAGATCCTGTGATTCCTACAGGAGCAAAACTGACTGTAGTTTGGTTTGAGGAGACAGAGCCTGGTTTGATTTTAACCACATGCTAAAGAGAAGCTTTTTCAGAAACTCTCACTATCCCAGCCAATGACAAAATATCCCAGCAGTCAGTGTTTTCATGTAAACCAATAGTGTAAAACTTCTCATTTTCTTTTGAGCTTATTGGAAGCTTATGATTCACAGCAAAGCAGCAACTGGAAAGTCGCGTGTCCACAAGCGAAATAACCTCGGGTGTACGTGTATCACGTTTGAGGCAAAAGACTGAAGCGACCAATGAGAGTGAGCGACATATGAGAGGGTAGGAACTACATTATCTAGACAACCAACTGACCGTCAGCAGTGTTGGTCTAGTTACTTGAAAAAGTAATTAGTAACTAATTACATCTCCAAAAAAGTAATCCTGTTACTTTACTGATTACTTATTTTTGAAAGTAATTAGTTACTTAGTTACTTTTTAAAAACATGAAACAACCTGAATAGGTAATAAAGCGATAGACCTTTCAGCCCAGTTCTACTTTTTCTGCATAATCCATCGTATAAAATGTAATCAAATTAAAAAGTCTCTTTTTAAAGATTATTTTATTAGTTCTAATCTTTTGACTTTATGCATCAAGCAAACATTTAATTTTATGCAACATTCTCTGACTTGAAGAAATTAGTTTTTGCATATTCCAGCATATAAAATGAAATAATTTTTTGTGTTTACACTCAATCTTTCAAATAGATGCAAGTAAAACACAGCAAAAATTAAATATTCAATTCCATTTTTCAATTCACTTTTATTTATATAGCGTCAAATCACAACAACAGTCGCCTCAAGACACTTTGGAGAATTGCTGGACTTTTAATCAAAGATTCAGCAGATCTATGTTCACCTGTTCAGCAGCAGTGGGGCGGGTGGAGGTTTGCCCGGTGCCACAGCGGTCATGTCAGTGGGGGGATCCGGGGGTTTCTCTGTGAATTTCACTTTCCCGTGGCAGCGTGCTCGCTGCTTCCTCAGAAGTTTAGGGGTTTTTTGCTGTAGAAAGAAGTTTTCTTCTCACGCAGAGTGAACAGCGGACGCTAATGTTTTTGTCACTTTTTACAGAATCAAACTCAAAGTAAGGTCAGTCCTTCCATGCTTTAAACATTGCATGGTCGTATTCTCTCCTGCATTCCATATTATCCATTGTTGATTGTTGATCTGCCCGTTACCATGAATGTCGCACGCTCGTATGTCATTATTATGAGACACTCACTCCCATCACTGCCCATCAGTGACGATGTGATGCCCAAATCACCTCATTCAGGCGCCAAATAGGTGAAAATTCACCATAAACTCCGCCCCTTAAGCTAAAGACCTTGTTGACATTAAGCTGAAATGCATCTTCTATACAACCAACAAGTCATATGTTCATCATCTGAAGGCAAAACACGCCTACAAACTCTGCAAGCTTCCAGAATAAATGTCTTGATGCATGCTCAATCATTCAGGTAAGTAAATCCCAAAAGGTTGATTCTGTTCATCTTGGGACTTCAAGAGTAACGTGGCCTTTTAGGGAGGAGAAAAAGAAAAGAGCAAAAACTGCACTGGACGAGGAGCTCTTTAAAAATGTATCTTCAAATCCCAAACTTCATGAATCCAGGTCGAGTTATCCTGAATTAAATGACCTACATGAAAACAGCAGGTGTGTTAATGGTCTGCTAGTTTCTCGCCGCCGGCGTGGTTCAAGGATTCAGGCGGTGCAGCTCTGAATGTGTCCATCATTGTTTCTACTCTCCTGCTAACAGACTATTCATTACCCCGGAGAGCCTTTCACTGAGGAATAACACGCTGCCGTCATTCATTCATTTATAGTGAGAACTGCTCCGGCTGCTTTCACACTGTTACAGCTTTATAGATTATAAAAGCACTTTTCTGGGAACCATCGCCTTTAAACCCTGAAAAGCTTTAACAAAACATAACACAGACTGAAATAAAAGCACTCGTCCTGGCTCTGGAGTGACCTCAGCACACATTCAGACGAGTCAAATAATCGTTAGAAAGATGACGTCTCTCCAACTCTGTTTTTTGACCTCGATAAAAAATATGATGGTTGCAAGGAAAGCGGTGACGGAGAATTAGAAGAGAAGTCCTTCAAGAGTCCGACTGAATGTAGACGAGACTACGAAATCTGCTGAAGAGGCTCTCGTCTCTTTAACGTAACACGAGCCTTCAGAATTTATCAGTCGTCATGTCTCTGACCCTCAACATGAACCTTTATTAAGAACAAACAAATCCTCCATCATCTCTGTGCCAGTGTGTTTATATTAGCCGACCCAGTCTGCAGTCAACACCCATTCACATCTTACTAATACAAATTTCTAATCAGCCAATCACATGGCAGCAGCTCAGATCTGGAGTTCAAAGTGAGCATCAGAATGAGAAGGAAAGATTTACGTTACTTTGAATGTGGCGTGGTTGTTGAGTTGGGTGTTTCAGAAACTGATGATCTGCTGCGATTGTCCCTGATAACCATCTGTAGAGTTTATAGAGAATAAAACCAGACAATGGCCACCCAAGACAACCTGATCAGACCGCAACAGAAAGTCAAATAACCACTCTCTGCATCCAAAGTCTGCAGAAGAGCATCTCTGAATGCACAGCATGGTCAGGCTTGAAGCAGAAGACCACACTCAGACTGTCACTCGTGTCAGCTAACAACAGGAAACCGAGGCTGAAAAAACACATTGTTTGGTCACATGAGTCTTCCTCCTGTGACATTCAGATGGCTTTGTCAGTATTTGGTGTAAACAACATGAAAGCACAGATCCATCCTGACTTACATCAGTTCAGGCTGGTGGTGGTGGTGTAATGTGTGGGGGGTATTTTTGGCCACATCTTTGGTTGTTTAGCAGCAACTGAGCATCATTTAAACACCACAGTCTACCTGATCGTTGTTACTGACCATGTCCATCCCATTAAGACCACAGAGTAGCCATCTTCTGAGGGCTGCTTCCAGCAAGATAATAATCCATCATTTCAAACTGGTTTGTCCAACTCAAATGGCCGGTCACCAGATCTCAGCCCAGTAGATCACCTTTGAGTTGTGGTGAAACGCAGGTCCAACCCAATACGAGCACGGTGTACCTAATAAAGTGACATCATATGTCAACTAATCAAATTTAACCTGCAAACGTGGCTGATGTTTAGTTTTCCTGAGTGATTGATTGAAGGAGTGCAGAACCCCTTCAATCAGAACATTTTTAGATATAAACCAGTTAGCTAACATCCTGCTAACCCTTAACTCGGTTAAACCTCTGATACCCCGATGAAGGCTTAGCTAACATTTCATTTCGTTTGATGAACTGAAACATGTAAATGTCACAAAAGTTAAAAACTCAGAAGTGGGAAAATACTTTTTACTGTAGAGGTGTTTCCACTAATTTACTGAGTCAGGGTAAAAAAAATCGTTTCATTACATTCTGCTCATTTCGTGCATTCAGATATTCGCTGTAATAAACGAGGAGAAACCAGATTGAGATGAAAACACGACCAACCTCGATTTGCGACCTGCCAGAAGTCCAACAGAAGAAGATTCGTCAGGCGTCCTACCCTCGTGGCTCATACCTGTGATTTAGCCGCACCGAAAAACTAATCTTCACCGAACAGCACAAGTATGTAAAATATGAACAGCTTGTCCTTGAAAATAATGGCTGCAGATTATTTCAGAGATGCAGCGGTGTCGGCGAGTCCTGCTGGGCCTCGTCTCACCATCTAATCAGTGACAGTCGCTCACCAGGTGAGTGAAATTAACTGTAATAAGCAAGCAGGGCAGAGATCCGGCCGAGTGAATCATTTTCATGTATAAAAAAGAAAGAAGCCAGTTTGAGTCAGACTGAAGTGACGTCTGTCCGTGACACTGGTGTGAATGCTTTCACAGCTTTAATACATTCCCCGTCCACATATCTCTCCTCCTATTAAACCAAGCCTGTTATTTTACTCTCTGAACTCCTCTTTGTTCTCCTTCAAACCATTTTTCGTCCCTCCTGTTAACAAAAATCCCTCTGTTAATGTCAAAGCAAAAGACGCCTGCAGCTATAAGCTGTGGAAATGTTAAGCCCAAGTTATTAAAGGCTTACAGCGCAGCATTTTGTGAAATTAGTGTGAAACATGTAATTTTCTCCAACACGAAACGGTCAATATTGTCTCAATAATTCCTCCACATGCTGCTCTAAGTGTGACACTGATATTTGTCATCAATATTCTTATTTAATGTGAAACAGGAGCTTTCTCACTTTGAGGATTCTGGGAACCTTATTCGCAGATTTTAAAACATTTTGGCTGCTGTCAGAACTAGATGTGATTATATTTGGGAGACATGGTGGGCATAACGCAGACACAGAACACTTTGTACCGCACAGGAAGCCGATGATTTGAATATCGCTGTTTGCTGAATGTATGGCTAAAACATGGTGTTCCACAGGGTGCTGTTCTTGGACCTTTATCACTTATGTTATGCTTGTTGGTATTATTGAAGAACACAGTGTGAGTTTCCATTTCAGTGCTGATGACAATCAATTATATTTCTCCTATGAGACCAACTTACGAGTTAAACAAATCAGCACATGGCTGCTGCAAATATTATTACCTAAGTAATACGTCCAGACTTATCACAGGATGTACTTTCCTACTATGCTATTTGTACTTCTCATCAAATACTACTAGTTCCTGCATTAATAACCACTGCAATTATAACCAACATAAACGATTTCACAGCAAACATTTCAACACAGGTTGGCTGTTAGCCCGACTTCTTGAACATTTCCTGGATGTCCTGGTTAGATTTTCCAGCAAAGAAAGCTTATGTTCAAGAATCATTTAATATTTTGTTAATTACAACAAAATTAAATAAAACGGACTCGTTCTTCTGAGCTGACTGTGAACAGCTGACATGATAGGTCCATATTAATGCTGACAGAAGTGATGGTTATGCTAGTTTGACATGTTATCGTCCCAATAAAACCTCTTTGGAACTAGGAAAGATTGGCAGGTGAATTTAATTTTGTCATATTTGGTGAACATTCAGCTGCAGCGTGCTGCTCGTCATGCAGAGGATCAGCAGGCAACACCGCCAACCTTTGGATGACCACATTCAGGAAACTCAACTGGCTGTACTTCTAACTTCATTTCTACAGTTCTAAAGTCACATGATCACAAACAGATTGCATATAATCGGCAACTTGATTCAGTCACACACTGGTAGCAGGCTGACTCCGTCTTATTGCTGTGTAACTGCCGTCTCGTCTCACCAAAGCTGTCCTAAAGATGGCGGTTGACTGCAAGTGGCTGAAGACGCCGTCCCCGTCTTCAAAGCGACCAATCCAAATGCACCGAGGCTGTAAGCTCATCGCACGTAGTTGCAGTCATTTTGGTCGCGCCGCTGTCTCCAGCCACAGTTTTCCTGAGTGTGACTCGAGCATTAAATTCATCGAATGACAAATGAGACACAATTTAGGTAAATAGAAATGTCTTACATTTTGTTTACACCCATCAGGCTCTGGTGATACTGATCTGAGTTCTTGGGCGGTTGTTATGTGACCGTGTGCAAGTTATCAATCAAACGTCGCCTGATTAAAAACCAAAGACAGCTGCATTTATTTTCTGACCCATATTACTTATTTTATGGTTCAGTTTTTGTTTTTTGTTCAGTTTTTTGCCCAGTTTAGACCCGTGGGCTCAGAAACAATAATTAATGCACTCAATTCACTGAGGTGGGACTGCTGCTGTAGACAGGCTGATAACAAAACCCACATCTGACACGTTTGCCATCTCATCTCATTATATTCCATCATAACAGTTTACTAATCGTTCCTTATTGGCTGACAATGCTCCACATAATGAAAGTTAATCACGAGAGAGGGCAGATATCCACGTGTTAGGAGAGAAGTGGGATCTTTTTGGGGTCTTTCGTGGCTTCAGAAAATGAGAATCTCTCTCTCGATCACATGGGGAGAAATTAAAGCCCCATAAAGTAAAATTAGAAGATGAAATTGGTGCAGAAACAAGCAGCATGCACGAGTGTCAACATCTCCCCATCCATCCTCCGTTTTAACCCGTGTTACCACGGCAACTCGGAATCAGGAAGGATTTCAATGAAGCGATTATACTGTAAGTAGACACACGCCCACACGTGTTGTCACCCACGCAGACACCCGTAGCGTACGCTCGCCGCCGCTCTCTGTATTCGTCTCTTTGTGGCAGAGGAGGAAAAGATGATTGCTCGCATATTTCATGATTGCAGCCACTTTGTCTTTCATGAAGATACAAATGAGAAGAAGGAGGCAGAGCAGGAGAGGCTCCGTGTCCTCTCAGCAATCAGGTCGTGAGCTGTGTGAAGAGTCCTCAAACTCGAGCGGCGGGGAGGAGCGCCTCGTATCTCACTGTCACTTCAAAACCCTGAAAATCTACCTGCGAGCAACCTGTGATTAAAGCACGACGCGCAGCTCAGCAGTCTCGGCTGGAATGCCAGCCCATCACCTCAGAGACAAGATAAATGTAGGCTGTTGACTTTAAATATCATTAAACTTTATTTTTAGAGCACTTTTTCCTCAGGAAGATACAGAGCGGGTTTCACAGAAAGAAATTAAAAATGCTCAAACAGTCAAATGAAAAGAAGCACAAATGCTGAGGAGAAAGAAATGTTCAGAAAATAAGAAAGGCATCATAATAATCACATCCTGCTCTTTGGGAACACGAACAGCTCCTTTCTTTGCTCACTAAGACTTGGTTGGAGACGGTGGAACAAACAAACTTTTTGCAGTCTTGCTGCTCTTCAAATGGTTGCATTGAATATAGTCCGCAGGTCTGCAACTACTTACAATCTAGTTGCTGTATTGAGAGGTGCAGCAAAATGACTGTAAGACATAAGCTGAACGGGGTCAAGGTCAGCATGTGATCTGTTAATCTGAGAGACATTAGTCATAACCAAATATCTTTTGCATTCGCAGTAATTCACATGAACTATTTACATTCAGAGTCCAGACAGAGCTTCAGATACATAAAACAGAAACTGCTCCACATGTAATGATGTAGTTGCTGCATTACAGCAATTTAACCGTGTGTCACCTGAGTCGAGTTACAAAGAGATGTGCTGCAGACCGACTCAGAGTGGCTGCTTCAAACATTAGACAACAGTTATTTGCAAACCTGTTGCAGAGTGACTGCAGTCAGTTGTGTTTACCTGAGGTCTGCAGCAGGCAAGTCGTCCACCCTCACATGCACAGAGAAGCCTGATACAAGTTAATGAAGGAAACTACACATGGGATATCACAGCTACAATGGGTTCATGTGAGCGACGGCTGTTGGATCAAACCTTCATGCTGAGGGAAGAACCTGAAACTTCCTGTGCAAAGGCTTTGGGTCATCGTCAGCCAGGCTCGGTAACAGTCTGCAGCCTGTCAGACTTTAAATAATCCAACTGAGCTTCTGTTGTTTACAGGTTTATGTCCACAACATGACTCCAAGTAAAAGTTAGCCCAGAACGGTTCAAGTTCATCGTGTTTCTTGGTCTATGCTGTGATCTCAGGACAGTGTGTGAAATAGAGACATCTGCTGATTCATGTTGCTGAACTTAGTCTAAAGTTTGAGTTTATCTCTGTTTTGTTGTATAAGACGTAAGCGGTGAAACAATGGCTTTTCCTTTAGCTCCAATCAGCGTGGCTGCACTCCTAGGTGTTCCAGTAAAGTCCAGGCAGCCATGAAAAAGTTATGAAACTTGAGTTAGTAAGAGGTTATATTTAAAGATGATATACTAAAAAAAAACATGTAGCACTGCTATAACTCTGGATGTAAACTAAACCGCAGCGATATTTGGAAGGTTTTCAAATTCAGGTGAGTTCATGTTGAGGATCCCCAATGGGCAAAGATCAATGACATCAACTGGCAGGAAGTAGAGACCACAATCTGACCAAACTTGAGCTCAGAGAACGTCTGAGACGTCCATCCACACCCCGAGGTTAGTGATTAATATGTCACTGTGTGGTTTGGATTGGTTGCAATGAGAAAACACTGATCCTTAGTTAATATAAAATGCTGTCATGTAGCGTCTTCCAGAAAAGTCACGGGATGGGACGCGTCCAGAGCGGACAGCACAAAGACTCCACTGTGTGTACAGTCAGTGTGTGTGTGTGTGTGTCACTTCTGGATCGGACGTCATACCGTCACACTTTCACCCCCACACGCACACACTTGTCAGCGCTGTGTGTCACTGGATTAAACCCAGTTTCTCCTGCAGACTCAGCGCAGCCACGTCAGCCCGAACCCACTCAGACCGACACTTTTGTCTTTTCTGTCGTTGTCGTCTTGCTTTATCCGTCCTGCGGGTCAGATCCCACGCTGGCTCATCACTGTGGCATTGTTTATTTCCTACGTTTTCCCTCATGAGTCAGTCGGCTGGAGGACTCGATCTGCTCAGATCCCAGGATAATTTTGGCGTCTGAGTGAAGCGTCTCTTTTTTTTTTTCTTATCCACACCTGTGACGCAGCACTGAAACAGCCAAGCATCAGATTAACAGCTTTGCAGTGAGATTTGCACAGACGTTCATGATTCTTCTGTAACTTTAATTTATAATGCACACTGGCTTACTGAGCACGTGCACTACACGAAATATTGAAAAAGTTTCATTCAGGTTCATCTTTGAGGTTATCCAGTTCTACCTGAGGGGTCCTGTTCTGCTTATTGCCACCTTCATATCATTATTCATGGACACTGGAGCAACTTCACTTTATAGATATTCATAGTTCCAATTAACCATCACTGAAGTGCACAAACAAATATTATAAAAATAAAAAGCTTGGCACTCTATCAAACGGTTCCACAACAGAAAAATTGGGAAACATGATAAAACAACGTCTTCAGTTGTTTGCAGAGAACTTGGCACCATCCATGCAAACAAAGGGCAACAGCAGCAACCTGCTGGCAACCAAAGCAATTGCAAAGAGGTTTTTAGTGAAGCCTCTTTTTGGAACTAAGTTCATGCTACCAGGAACCTCCAGCAACCGCTTGCCAACCGGTTGCAGACTGTTTCCTGCCAACTCGTGATTTCCAGGGTGTTGCTCATCAGTGTGACTGATAATAATACTTCAAAATGGCCCCGATAGCCATGTTACCATGACGTTACTAACTGATGAAACCTGTTTAAACAAGGACGACTTTGGGCATAAAGTTTTAAATATAGAAAACCTTAACATGTCAAGTTTTGTTTGAATAAAATAGGGCTTTGGAGCGTGATGTCACGGGGGTGGGCGTGGAAAGGATTTTGGCCCGATCCGCCATTTTGGGGGTCTAGCGCAAGTGAAAACGGAGCGAAGGCACACACAACAGCCATGGTTCGTATTTGCTGTGTGGTCGGCTGCAATGTGTGATCGCACGACCGGCAAGAGAATAAGGTTGAAGGGTTTATCTTTTCATTCTTTCCCAACCTGGAAGCAACATGAGGCAGCTCGTGTATCGATGTTACCAAACGAAGGCGTCTAGCCTGGATAGCAGCTGTGAGACGAGCTGATATCCAGCTCTCTTCCATCTCCAAATATCTGTTGGTGCTCCAGACATTTTCATTCCGGTAAGTTCTAAATATGTTCATATCACTCTTTATAGCCTATTAGTTTTATTTTCGATGCGCTCTGAGGTCATAGCAAATTAGAACAAACATCCTACTGAGTGATTTTGCAGAACTACCTTCTCTTTATAGAGTTTCTAATTATTTGGCATTATTGCAGCAAACCAGCCTATGAAATGGATGAAACACATCGTGACTGGGTTCCAGCGCTACACAAGGGACCTGCTTCAAACTTACCACCATGCCAATCAGATTACTTCTTCCATGTGAGGGTGAAGAGGTGACCCTTCTGGATAAGATGGTGAAGGTTTGCTGCGTTTGTTGAACAGTGTGGTAGTAAAACCAGGGAAAATGAAACTTGCTCCTGTTAAATATTCTTAAGTCTTTTGCTGTATAAATAGTGGTATTTTTTTTCAAAAGATACAGTAAATAATGTTAGTAGTGGGTGATATCATGTAAACACTGTCATGATTTTATGTAAACATGTTGTCTTTTGTAAACTATAAATGACATGGATTCTACATTGTAACTGATGTGATGTTCTACAAAGTGGTTTTAATAATAAAAAAAGAGGCAAAACTTAGTTTGTTTCTTTATTCAATTTTTGAACAGTGCGACTCAGTCAGTACATATTCAGTAAATGCAAATTATTTACATGGCAGTGCACTACAGGCATAAATTTAGACCCCTAGATAAAACATTATGGCATTATAGCAGTGACAACTCCTCCACAGTAGCAGGTGGGATTTTTCTTTTTTGAGGACGGCTCCTTTTACCTTTCACTACGGATGGTCTGTTTATGTTTTGATCAAGAGCCTTTTTTTGGGCAGCTGAAGAGGAGAAGTCTATCTTATGGCCAACCACTGACTGCATCTTGGTCATATTACCAGACAAAACCCAGTATGCAGGTTCATCTGTAACAGGCCTTGTGCCACAGATCCGCACTGTTGCTTCTACATTAAACAGAAGAGCAGCGACATGGCTGCAGGTCTCCACGACTCCGGCCATACAGGTGCAGTGGGCGGCTTCAACCTTCCCTGTGATGCTCACTATGACCCATGGCTGCAATGCTGGTTCATTCAGTCTCTGAGAGTGCAGCACCTGAAACACACACAGACAAAGTTCATTTAAAGTCAAGAAATATGAGCCAAGGCCGACATAAATGTGTTTTATCTACTTTATCATAAATGTAACAGTGTTTAGAAAGTTAGCACATACATGTAATTTTTCATTTCTTTATGTGTCCATCTATAGAACGCTGCATTTTATAGGGTAAATCTGCCTGTTTTCTGTCAGAAACCTGCCTGCAGAAAATGAACCTAAAGTATGTAATGCAAGGATGTAATCACTTTAGAGATGGAGAAAGCATAAAGTGACAATTATGAATCACTTAATATGATAAGGAGATTCTGCAGGTCATTAATCAATGTATAAAACTAAAGATGTATTTTTAGTGACACAAGATACAAATATTGAAGCAAGATGTATAATTAGAATTATTTATAATAAATATGAATAAATCATTGCATCTCCAAAAGTTGAATCTGTTCATCTGGACGTAGCGTTTCATCCAAGTGACTTCTTCAGTCACTTGGATGAATGACGAAACGTTTCTCCCACCAAACGCTACGTCCAGATGAACAGATTCAACTTTTGGAGATTTACTTTCCTGGATGATTGAGAATGCATCAAGACATAAATCATTGCAATTTCTTTAACCATAAAGAACAACTAAATCCTTCAGGACAATGTCACATCAATGCACTGAACTCACTATGTTATCCACCTAACAGCCTCCACATGTTCTCACTGTAATTTCACCCTCATTAATGAATTTATGCTGCACTAATCTGAATGTTTGCAGGGAAATCAAACGCATTTCACTCGCAGTACTCGAGCTGACTTACCTTTGTTTGAATGACGACTTGTACGCGCTGACTCCACAGATAAGGTACGAAAATATGTCAGGCTATGTCAGTAGCGGTTGGTCTTCAGGGTTTCTACTCCACAGCCGTGTTTCATACGGGTCCACATTTCCAATGCACGCTATTTTCTGCAAGTACCGCCGCTTCGCCTCTGGACGCAATCGGTCTCCATACAGTCCATTCTCTTTTGAGCTGCTTTTAAGCATCTTGTAATCGTCGTTCCAACACAGTGTGTTTGTTTTGATTCGTAGACCCCGAAAATGGTGCCGTGCTCCCACAATGCATTGCGGTGTGACGTCAACTCCAAAGCCCTATTGTGGGGATGCTTTTAGATCTGGTTTAATTTTGTATGAATCTTGAGGCATCGCCAGATTAGAATTAGCAATCCATTTTATTTTTCATACAAACCATAAACTATAATTCAGCGCTGTCTTTCTCAGCATATCGTGCACGAGAGTGAAAAACTGTGACGCTGAGTGTTTACAGTATTTTGAAGCTTTCTGGTTATGTTTAATATAAAAATCCACCATATCGACAGCACACACACACGAAGGGAAACACAAAGTATAAGTGAATAACTGTTAGTGTGTCAGGGGAAACCACCGTGCACATGATTAGGGTGACTCAAACTGTTTGTAATTGCTTTCCTGCACCCTCATATATAACCCACTCCTCCCCCTCCCTCTCTGACACTCAGCGGCTCAGTGTGGGTGGAAACCACGTCAGCTGTAAAACCACTAAAGGAGTTTCCACTCAGAGCATCTATCCACCTGCTGGGAGCCGCAGAAACAGCCCGGCCCATTTTTAGATCCTCAGCCGGGCTAAAAACAAACTGTTACTACATTGTTTCTCCTCTCAGCCAGAGGGAAACGACCACCGGGTGTTTGCTGAGGGCTCAAACCAAATCACGCAGCAGCATATTAAACATATCAGGTCCCCATAAGGAGAATTATGTGCTGACGGCTGTCTAAATGACTCGGGTAAAGTTTGTAGCATGTGTGCTTGTTGTTTTTGTCTGCTTCCACTTGTCTTTGCACTAGGATGATGTCGGCGTAAATGTGCAGTCATATTCATTGTGTTCCCACTAGTGCTGTCAAATAATGACGTTAACGCCATAACGCGGCAAATCTCCGTTAACGAGTTACCGCGGATCGCCCTGTGCATGGGGCTGGACGGCATCAACACGTTAACGCGCTAACTGCGCTAACGCACTAGTTCCGACCAATGTAATTAAGCATTGCGTTCCACATCCGACATACTGTTTTACTTTTGTCCATGACGCGCTTACCATCAGGGTCATGCTTCACATGAAGACCAAAAGTTCCAAACACCAGATCTGAATGAGGGTGGGGGAGGTTCAATTTCGGCTAGCATTGAGGCAGTTGCCATGTTGCAACGAGCTTAACTTCTGTCTCGCTAGCTTGCGCTGCACTCAGTGGATCTGTGCTCGACAGTGCAGCCTAGGCGGAGTAGTCGAACGCAGTACCGAAATACCGATACATGTATTGTTGCACCCGTAGTGTTTACCTTAAAGCTCTCTGAAGGGAAACTCTTTATTCAATATCTGTGATTAACGGTTTAAATTTTTCTATTCAGCAAAACCCAAAAGCTGCACTGAAATCTGAGCCTCACAGCAGGTTCTTACATCATCATGACCTCCATTTTCATTCATCCACTGTGTGGTAATCGCAGTGCCGGTGATCATGAAAGTCTGGATCATAAGAACTGCAGCTTAAAAGCAGAACAGCAGAGTTCATGAGAACACCTCGATACTTGATGATCTATGTTGGGTTTGATTTGCTCTTAAAAACACCGTCGACAGAACAAAATAACAAAACAACACCGACATTAGAAATAATAATAAACCCCAGTTTATTATTAGTAGTATGTTTTTAATATGCTTCCCTAGTAGCAGTATTTATAATAAAATAACACTTTATTTATATAAAGGTTATTCATGAAAAATAACAGTTCAATTAAAAAAAATAGAATCACAAACTGTCTCAGAAATGTAACAATTTACATTAAAACAGCTCAATGAAATGGAAAATACAGAACCAGGACTAATGATGCACCGCCATCCCCAACAAGCTGCCTCAAAGCCTCATGGGAACGCAGGAGAGCTTCTGGGCTGCAATCATCCCGGAGAGAAACAAGGCTCATTATCTTTTAGCCGCGGCATTAATGAAATCACCTCCAGGGGATTTTCAAAACTGACATTTCATAAGGAAACTTTTTCCAAACTCACATAACAGACGTTATTAATCCAGTGACTCATATCTTTAATATTGAGCTTTAATATACACGACTTTCACGTTGACGAGTTCATCCAGTGAAGGTGGACTATGTTAATGAAAACTGCAGAAGTGAAGGAAGCTGAGCAGCTAAAATAATCATTTACACCTGCTTCTAGACAAAAACGTACATTTTGCAAATTCAGCACAGATTTGGTTCTAACTGAAATAAGTCAGCGTTCATGTCCTTTAGTTTTCCTCACAGAGAAGCTGATTTATGAAGCCTTGTGCTGATGGCCTGGCACCTGTTTCAAAACGATGACCAGATATCAAGAGATCCCAACGGAAACCTCGATGTGTGTTAAAGAAGAACGTGTTTGCGGTGGCGCTTGAGTCATGCCCCAAATCAAAACGGAGGATGCCGTAAAGCAGCTTGTAATGCTGTGACGTCCTGTATTCTCACAGAAATGCATTTCATGACAGTCGACACACTTTCATTCACAGCTTGTTAAAAATCACTTTCAGGTTTAGGAGGCAAACAACGTTCTTATTAAGACTTATTAAATATTACCAGGGGCATTTCCGAGGTTTGATGTGCCCACATCATTTTCTCCAAAGACAGACTAAAACTGAGCTTTTGTTACAGACTTCTAACAGAGAACTGGAAGGAGAGTCGTGCCCCTGAAACATTTCTGTTTCCCAGCAGGCGAGCCTCTTAATTCTTCGATGCAGAGCAATCGGATTTACTTGCTGAGAAAATAGGAAAGACCAAGCAGCAGTTTGGCCTCCAACCAGCGTTTTTATTGCTTTCAAGAAAGAAAACAGAGAATAAAAAGCCATGAGAGCAGGAGTGTGGTGTATTAACTTCTGAAAGCCTACAAAAAGTATAAAAACTTAGCTCTGACAAAGGGCAGCAGGAAGACAGGGCTGCTAATACACTAAAGACACTAATTATTGAACAAAGAGGGAGAAGAGCTCACAGTAACACAGGTGAGAAAAATCAAGGCCTAACAACAAACAACTTACTTTCATAGTAAAAAGAGGAAATAATGTAAAAGCCAAAGCGAAACACAGAAACAGAAGAAGACACGACTCCATTAAACATGATGGTGAACCCGAGCAAGGAACAGTCAGGGACATAAACTGTTAACAAAACTCTAAACATGGACACAAAGCTCGTCACTAGAGTGATGACAAAGGAAAAACCATGACCAAAGCCATGACGCCAGCCGTCAGGTAACGGGAGAAGAACCACAGGTGGACGAGCCCATTGTTCTTTTTATTTATCAGGTGCTCTTTGATATCACTTTCTCTCAGGATTCATCCAAAGAGTTGAATTTCTTTCCACTCCATCTGACTTCCAGTGGAGGGGGCTGATTTTCCCTAACCAGTGACTGAAGACCAGCGGTGTCCAACTCCAGGCCTCGAGGGCCGGTGTCCTGTGATCCAACACAGCTGATTCAAATGGCTAAATTACCTCCTCAACATGTCTTGAAGTTCTCCAGAGGCCTGGTAACAAACTAATCATTTGATTCAGGTGTGTTGACCCAGGGTGAGATCTAAAACCTGCAGGACACCGGCCCTCGAGGCCTGGAGTTGCCCACCCCTGTTAAAGACCAATATATCCTCCCAGAAAGCCCCCAGAACTATTGCTCAAGACCATCCATCCATCCATTCGCTTATCCTTTCCAGGGTCGCGGGGGGCGCTGGAGCCTATCCCAGCTGTCATAGGGCGAGAGGCGGGGTACACCCTGGACAGGTCGCCAGTCTGTCGCAGGGCCAACACACAGGGACAGACAACCATTCACGCTCACATTCACTCACACATTCACACCTAGTGACAATTTGGATTATCCAATTAACCTATCCCCTCAAACTGCATGTCTTTGGACGGTGGGAGGAAGCTGGAGTACCCGGAGGGAACCCACGCAAACACGGGGAGAACATGCAAACTCCACACAGAAAGACCCCGGCCTGATGGTGGAATTAAACTCAGGACCTTCTTGCTGTGCGGCAACAGTGCTAACCACCGTGCCACCGTGCTGCCCTGCTCAAGACCAGTTTTTAAAAAAGATCAGAAGTTCTAGATCCTTGGAAGCGAAATACAAAGAAATGAGGAGCAGTTCACGACTTTACTACATTAAGAAACGCAAACCACACGACACAACAAAATATGGACAGGACGGCACAAACCGCAGTACAATGGAGCAGCAGATTGTTCATTAGTCCAAGACTGACTCTCTAAAAACAGCCTCACACGGTTCAGTTTGACTTGTGTAGGTGATGAAATCCACGTGTTGATACCCCAAACAGAAAGTGTTGTTTGTCCAAATGAGGATTTGCATAATGAAACCTTAGTGTTTGCAACAGATCCTCCACACATTACCCAACCCAAAGCTTTAAGAGGAACCACGAGGTTACACAGTCCTATAAAATACTTTGTAACCAGAACTGTAAACTAACTAAATCTAATAAAACTATACAAATTTAGCATATTCAGTGGTGAGATTGTATCATGCCTCTATCCAAACTTTCAGTTGGCCAATTGTATATCATCACGGGAGGCTTGATTTAGTTCTGCCAGTGGATTAGTGACTGGTTAATCATTAGTGTTGTCATGGTGCTCATTGGACAGCTCATTCAACTGAGAAACCTCACCTGAAGAATTAGTCTGGGCCCAGGAAACCTCTACAGCAGGAACGTCACACTCATGTCATATCCGGAGCCAGACCATTAAAAATCCCCTTTCTCTCAGTATAAGTTTACCTGCACATTCAATCCCTGTGATATTCCTATTTAAGAAAAAGAAACACAATGTCATCAGCACATGATAAAGAAATGCTGCAGTAAATGAAAACAGTCTGTCAGCATGACTCTTAACATGTAAACGTGTAAAATTACAGAAGTCCTAAACTGTCCTGTTATTATAAAGGAGAAAGTTTTGTTAATTCACCCAAAAAAATCTACCGAAATAATATTGTCGTTAGTAAAAAACAAATATGTAATTGTTTATTTATTACTCCTGTGTAGTATAGAGACTATGAGGGAGGTGTTCGTCAGTAGGACAAAATGTGTGCCCTCCTGCACATTTTCCAAAGGCACCCAGTGGACCTGCTGGAGTTTTGCTGAGCTGATTTGAGGCTCTAGGCCTTATGTTTAACACCAGTGCTCTACAGCATTTTAATTTTGTAGTCTTGCTAATCTTGCAAATGTGTAGAAGAGCAGAACAATTGTAAATTTTAAGAAGAAGGCGTTTTCACTTCTTCTGTTCTAAAATGTTTTAGAGCTGTTGAAGCTTCTCGGCTGAAAGATGAACCGTTCTCAACAAACTTGAAGTCCAGTCGCGTTCTTTAAAGCTCCTAAGACTACGTGACCTGGATGACTGAGAATCTACACAAACATGTGGAGATGTTTTACCTTTGTAACTGTGAGTTACAGCAAGAGGGGAGAGACCGAAACATGGAAGTGCCTAAACAAGCAGCATTAAAAGTGGTGAGGGTCCAAGAACAGCGCCCTGTGGAACACCATGTTTTAAGCAGTATAGTCAGCAAATAACCAAGTGGAAGTGAAGTACGTAAAAAGCTGCAGTTCTTTTAATATCCACTAGAGGCTGGCTTCAGAAGTGAGTGAGTCTCTGTGTGAAAGTGGCCAACTTTAAGGCATTAATACGTTCTTACAGCTACACTTTTTAACTACTGAGTGAGGGGAACTTTTTCATGACTCGCCTGGATAACTGAGCATGGCCGCTTGGACTGACTGCTGCGCCAACCCAAGCAGGTGTAGCATCTGCTAGGCCTTTTGTGCTACTGGAGCATTTTTAATTGGCTATCTGACCAATAACACAGCCTGCTGTTTGGTAAAGACCATCACTGCTTGGTGATTAAAACTCCAATATTTTCTCAGAGTTTCAGAAAGAAGAGGCCGTTACAGATCAGCTGCCTAACATGTAGCTGATGTGCCATATAGTTGAAAATATACCCCATAAACAGGTAGGTCTGAGCCTAACTCTAAACAGGTCACTGGTTTCTTGGTGGACATTAACAGGTTTCTATGACAGCCTTTTTTAGTTCCTTTGTGTCTCAGAGTGTGGCCTTCAGGCTCTTTGCCCACTGGAGCGACAGGTCGTTGAACTACATGGCATCAGGCATCGGTTTGGTTTAGAAACAGAAAAAATGACAACAATAACAATAAAAAACCTCCTACTACTCCGAGTGCTGATGGCAGGAAACAAAAGCAAACTGAAATGTGCTTCAAAACGCACTCCCACGCACACACAGACTGTCTTACAGATACGTGTGTTTGTAAGAAAACAGTGAAACAAAGCACACTGATCGTCTCCCGCTAACAGCAGCTGGAAAAGACGTGCGACACCTCTGCAAAGACTTTAACTGGATCAGAAATGCTCTGTTCCCAGAAAAGACTGAGGATTTCTGCTATAAGAGGGTCAGTGTGTGTGTGTCTGTGTGTGTCTGTGTGTGTGTATGAGATGAACAGCTTGATCTTTATGACGAAGGAAGCGATGAAGACAACAGACTCAGTGTTCATCTGAAAAGCCTCTTGAAGGGACCAGCTGGAGGAAAGTTACTCATCAAAGGCTGTGTTTTTATCTGTGTGTGTGTGTGTGTGTGTGTGTGTGTGTGTGTGTGTGTGTGTGTCACGCCTGCAGTTTGGCGCTGATTGTAGGACTCTTGATTCTGATTGGATGATTTGTACTTTTATGAACCAATCAGCTGCTTTGTGTTTCAGCTCCACTTTGACAGGAAGTAAAAGAAAGAAATGAAGCTGCTCCTGGCATGCAATAAGCAAGCCTACAATCAAACCTAATCATTTCCTCTGATTAATCGACTAATCAGTGACACGGTTGATTAACTGCTAACAAGATGGTTTAAAATTTGCAAGATATTCTGCTAAAACCTCACGTTAAAATCTTTATTTAACACTATTGTTGTTTATCACCTCTGACCTGCTCAGGAGCAGTCACTGAATCCCGTCTCAGAGCAGATGATTCCTTCCTTTCCTGGTTCCTAGTGAGTCTAAACTCATCCAGGAGTTCAGGGACAACACAACAGAACGGAGCCATTATGGGATGTTTTAACTAATACATCCACAAAGAATGAAGGACTGGAAACACACAGGGACAAAACAATCAGGGAAATAAAACTCCAGACGCAGGACCATGACAACCATTAACGCTGCAGAAGTGAGACTAGACAAAAAGTTTACACACAGTAAAGGCAGGACACCTAAACAGGAGCAAAAACCGATATGAGGGGCTGTATATGTCTGTGAAGGTTCTCATTCAGGGGCTGTTTAGGCTGCACAAAGCCTCAAATATCTGAGCATGTGGAAGCAGGAACGTAGGAGCTGCGTGCATTTCTTCTGGTGTTTACACATTTCAAAGATCAATCACCTCAAAGACGCTTCTTTTTCCTTTCTTCTCCAACAGAAGGCCTGTGAAGGGTTTGAAGGTTTCTTGAAAGTCACTGCCTTCTACTACGCCAAGTAAAAACTGGAGATTTAATACTTCACTGCTTAAAGATGAAGACTTTATTAAATATTTTAAAAAAGAGTGGACTTCATATTTAGACTTTAATGACACTCCCGGAACATCAGCTTCTGTTCTATGGGAAGCAGGGAAAGCTGTGATGAGAGGTAAAATAATTTCTTTCTCATCACATAAAAAGAAAGAAGAAAACAAAAATATTCAGGAATTAGAAAAAACCATCAAATCCCTAGAAGAAGCCTACGCGTACCACCAAGATCAGGAAACATTGAACAAAATACGCAAAACAAAACTAGAATTAAATGAGATAATTGATAAAAAAACAAAATTCTTAGTACAAAGACTACGCTTACAAAATTATGAACATAGTAATAAATCCGGTCAATTTCTAGCAAACCAGCTAAAAATAAATAAAGAAAAAACAACTATATGTGCTGTTCAAGATTCATCTGGGAACACAGTATATGACCCGAAACAAATAAACAACATTTTCAGGGATTTCTATAAAACGTTGTATTCACCACAAATAAACCCATCTAAAAAGGAAATTGATCAGTTTTTAGACAACATAACTCTCCCAAAATTATCAGACACTCAAGCAATGGCACTAGATTCGCCACTGACACCAGGTGAACTCCAGGAAGCCCTGATAAGTATGCCCAATAATAAGGCTCCAGGCCCAGATGGCTTTCCTGCAGAATTCTACAAAGAATTCTGGACGATTCTAGCACCAGTTTTATACAGAACGTTGTTGGAAATCAAAGAAAATGGCAGACTTCCATCAAATATGAATTCTGCAAACATTAATCTCTTACTAAAACCAGGCAAAGACCCTGTATATCCCTCAAGCTATCGTCCAATATCCCTTATAAATGTAGACCTCAAAATAATCTGCAAAGCTCTCTCAAAGAGATTAGAGAAAATAACCCCCCTCTTAATTCATCCTGACCAAACTGGTTTCATAAAAGGTAGGCACTCATCAACAAATACACGTAGATTACTTAATTTGATAGACTACTCATACAGTAAAAACCTTGAAACTACAATATTTTCTTTAGATGCAGAAAAAGCGTTTGACAGAGTTAACTGGAAATTTCTATTTGCAACTTTACACAAATTTGGTTTTGGATCCTCTTTCATCAACTGGTTAAAAATATTATATAATTCCCCAACAGCTTGTGTGAGAACAAATGACCAGACATCCTCCAGCTTCTGTCTCCTGAGGGGCACCAGGCAGGGATGCCCACTCTCCCCTTCACTGTTTGCAATTTTTATCGAACCACTAGCAGCAGCAATTAGACAGAATTCAGTAATTAAGGGCATAAAATGCAAGAATGTAGAACATAAAATCAGCCTTTATGCGGATGATGTGTTACTCTTTCTCCAAAATTCACAAACCAATATCTCTGGGGTGATTGAACTGATAAACTCTTTTGCAAGAATATCAGATTACTCAATTAACTGGTCAAAATCTACAGTCCTTCCGATTAATTGCTCCTTCCATAATTCCTCTTCTACTCCACTGCAATCGGGAAATATAAAATATTTAGGTATTAATGTATCTCCCAAGCTTGCAGATCTAACTAAATTAAACCATATCCCACTTTTAAAGAAGGTAGAAGGTGATCTGGCTAGGTGGAAATGTCTACCCATATCACTCATGGGAAGGGTTGCCGCTATAAAAATGATGGTATTACCAAAAATAAATTATTTATTCTCAATGATCCCAACTAAACCGCCGCAAGATTGGTTCAGATCTCTAGATTCATATATGTCCAAATTCCTTTGGAAAAATAAGCCCCCACGTATAAGCTTAAAAACACTACAAAAGACCAAGGATAAAGGAGGATTAGAACTACCTAACTTTCAGCACTACTTCTTAGCCAACAGGCTTCAGTTTATCTCAGGATGGCAAAAACATACCCTCTTAGATGAACCTTGGCTAGATGTAGAACAAGCACTTTGCAATAATCTAGAGATTTCAGATCTACCATTTATCAGCTCAAACATCCAACGACATGAATGCTTCAAAAGCATCAACATCAGCTCTTCTCTGACAGCGTGGTGGGAGTTTCTGAAGTTGACAGAGTCTTCATTAATCCCATGCAAACGTACACCTATCTGGAACAACCCTGACATATTACAAAACAATAATATGATAAACTTTTCAGATTGGAGTAGTAAAGGAATCAAATACTTAGAACATATACTAGAAGGAACAGAATTTATTTCATTTGACAGACTAGTTACACAATATGGGATCAACAAGAAAAGATTTTTAGAATATCAACAAATTAAATCCATAATAAAAAAGAGATTTAAACCGGGTCAAGTTGAACTACAAACGCCACCAAGTGTGGTTCAATTTCTTACTCTTAAAACCCCCAAATTACTATCCAAAATATACAGAATGCTTTCTAAAACAGATGAATCAATATCACTTCCTATTGCAAAATGGGAAGCGGATTTATCAGTTAACTTTGACCAAAACTTCTGGTCTCAGATTTGCTTAAAAACCTTTCATCTAATTAGAAATCCCAGTCTTCAATTAATTCAATACAAAATACTACATAGAGTGCACTATACAGGCCATCGGATGTTCAAGATGGGCTTTACGTCTACCAACAACTGCTCACACTGCCAAACCAATTCACCGGACAATTATATCCACGCTCTTTGGTTCTGTCCACCAGTTCAGAAGTTTTGGCGTGAGATATGTGAAGACTTATCAAAGTGTCTGAAATGTAACATTCCAACTTCCCCTTTAGTATGTTTGTTGGGCAGCTTAGATAATGTCACTCCGGAAAAGAATATAGCCCATATGGTTTTCACTGCCCTATGCATAGCCAAGAAAACAGTCCTCATGAACTGGAAAAATAAAAATAATCTTAATTCTAACCAATATAGAAATTATCTATTAGATTACATTAGTCTTGATACAGCCTCTGCCACCACATCAGATCAATTGCTCTGGGCTCCTTTGATCAGCTCCATCACCTAGTGGGGTGGGGGTCTTAGTTTGGTCCCACCTTCACTGTTGTGATTGGTGTGGGGGTAGGGACGGGCTTAGGGCATCAGGGGGTTCCCCGGGAGCATCTTCCTTGGGGGGCTCAACCCGGGATAACGGTCATGGCCAATTAGGGGCTCTGTTGGCTCTTAGGTGACGGTTTCCTCGTGGCTGCGTGCAGCAGGGCTAGGGGAGGGTCTGTGCTGACGGACGTGGGTTACTGACCTGGTAGCCTGGCTGCCCCTGGGTGGGTCCGGGATGGGCGTGAGGTTCTGGGGGCACTCCGTCTCTGGGCTGGGGCCCTGGCCAAGCCTCAGGGGCTTGGGTCCTGGTTGGTGTGTTGCCGGGGTTGTGGGCGGGTGGGTGTATGGGGGCCCAGTCCTGGCGCAGGGTGCCGCCTGTGCATCGAACCACCTGGGGGGCTCTTCAACTGGTGGGGGAGGTTGTCAAATCCTGCAGGAGATTTCCTCTCTTCAGGAACTCTCTCTGCAGGAGGGGGAGATACAGGAGAGGTGGAGGAAGATCTCAGCCTGGGCGTCTATTGTCTTGTGTAGTCTGGAAGATGAGTGGATGATGGGGTGGGTGCAGTTTTCTCTGTGGTGGGGTCGGGTGGACTGTCCCGGGCTCTGTGGGGCTGGGCGGCGTTGCTGCACTGGGCCCCGGTCCGGATGGGCCTGGGCCCCCCTTTCCCTGGCGGGTTGCAGAGTATGGGGGTGCCTACTGGGGTCAGCGGGGGAGCTGGCCCCAGGGAGGGGTCACTTGCCCCTCCCTTCCTTCCCTCCCCATCTCCAGCTGCCTCCCTCTTCCCGCTCCACCACAATCACCCACACATGCAGGGCCTTGGGGTAGGGGTGTGTCACCAGGGTGCAGAGGAGACATCCCCCCCCTCTGTCCCCTTCTGGCTGCCTCTGCCTCAATTTTATCCCACAACTTAGACATTCACATTACTCACACTCTCATTACACATACATATAGGATCTTGGGGTGGGCACGCTACACGGATTCCAAATTACCATCAGGGTGTACACCTCACCCCTGGCGTCGTTGCCCACCTCTCAATTTTAAATACACGTAGACATTGAGGGCTAGCAGGAGGGGCTATACGCTTACCTGCTGCTCTGGCAGGTAGCTCCATGCCCTCCTGGGTTTTAAATGCACCTTAGAACACACATACATCAACACTACATAAGAGCGGGTGGAGGGAGGTTTGGAGTCTTCCTACACCCCCGTTCTCTGCGGCCTGCTGGAGCGGGGGGGGCTAGGAGGAGGAGTTGGCCGTCCGACTGGGGTCTGGAATGTGGGGCCTCCCTGCTGCTGCGGAGTCGGGGCAGTCTGCTTCTCCCCACCGCAGGGAAAAGGGTAACATCACCTGGGTCTGGGCGCAGTTTCCCCCTCCAGGGGCAAGGGTACCTAGACCCGGGGCTTAGAGTACGCTTGGGGAGTGTGATTGTGTGTACAGCGTCTCTTTATGTCCGTCTCCACGTTGGGTGAGTGTTGAGTAATTGTATATGAGAGCATGAGGGTGGGAATGGATGTTTGTATCTGTGTGTGCCTGTTTGTCTGTGTCTTTATGTCAGGTTGGGTATCAGACGCCACCTCTCTGGGGACATCTCAGGCCCTCCAAGGTTTGGAGGCCCATCTCCCCCCACCACTTCCCCTGCCGGTGGCAGACGCCCTCAGACATCGGTGCGTTGGTGGTTCTTTGTGTCCGGGGGTGGGCGCCCAGGTACCCACCGGCTCACTCCTTGGCGGCTGCTTATCGGGGCCTGGAGCCTGGGGCTCGCTCGGGCCACTTCGGGGATGGGGTGCCCTCGGCCTCTCAGCCCGGGGCTCGGTCACTCAGGCACAGCTGGCTGCCGGCGGAGCTCACGGGCACGTCACTGCAACCCCCCCCGGCTTCTGCTCCGCGGCTGCTGAGTGACCCCTCATCTGGGACTCTCCTCAGCTCTTCTGGATAGTGGCGCGGCTGCCCCTCTGTTGGTCTTCCTTGGTCTCTTGTGTTCTGGGGGCCTCTGGATGTCTGGAGTTTTGATCTCCTCCATACCTGCTTCATGCCCTGGAGGACGGGGCAGTGGCCCCCCACACCCTCTAGCAGATCATTACATGAAGGAACCTTTTAAAAACAAGCGCGTTCATGCTCACAGGTGCACACACGGGTGATCACACACACAAACTACACCCTTTTTGGCTCCTACCTCAAAGCACACTGTGCGCTGTCGATCCTACGTGCTGCACAATAATGTTTAATATTTAGTATTTACTGTCATATTCCCATATATCATTGTGATGTTGTTTATTACTCTCGTTTTCTTCTGCTTGCTTTCTTTTTTTCTTTCTCAACAGGTGATCCAGGTGATCGATATATGTATTTTTTGTCTGCTTATTCTGTTGGTTTTTGGTTTTTGCCCTTCTCCCCCGTCCCTCTTCTCAGCTGTTTTTCTTTCCCTCTTTCTTTCTCCCCTTTCTTTCCACCAGTCAAGTCTGTCCTGTATTCAGCAAGTCAAAATAAAATAAACAATAAAAGGTGAATCAAATGGACCATTACGGCAAGGCTGGGATGGTCCATTTGGTAAAGTAAATCCGTTGGGCATCTTTCTTCGCCTTTAGACAATAATTCTGATGGCAAAAGAACCAAACGGGACAGGTTTAATAAAAAAAAAAAAAAAAAAAAAAAAAAAAAAAAAAAAAAGAAAGTCACTGCCTTTAACTTGTTGTGCATTTCTCCTCATCTTTAATCCACCTCCGTCCTTACTTTCGTACATAAAGGACTTCTCAGCACCTCCTTTGAAAAGTCTATGCAAGGAAACTTTACTCACTTCAACCCGAAATAAAAAGAAGCTAAACTCAAATCGTTAAGAGGAAAACCAAAGGCTTTTTTATTGCCTGTAACCCAGAAATCAGTCTCTGTACACAATACTGAAAGGTCACAACACCAGTGACACCACTGTAATGTATCTGCAGGGGAGAGGAGGTTTGAAGAAGGAGGTGTAGTCAGGAGGCACAGGTGGAACACAAACAATGGAGGGAGGAGGACTCTTTAATTTGATTCAGCTCTTTAAGATGGACAAACCTTAAAGCGTCACTGCAGTGCGCCCAATAAGACCTCTGCTCACATCTGTGGTGGGAAGCAGTGGAGATTCTAGCGTCTGCAGGGACGCTGGGCAAAAATGAACAGGGGGCCCCTCCCTGCAGGGGATGCTGGGTGCACATCCTTCACGTTGCTGCTGGTGCCAGAAAGTAATGATTCTGACAAAATGTAATAAAGGAATATAGTCCAAGATACTTTTTGATAACATAATAGTTCCACTGTAGAGGATTAAACGGACGTTCCTGGAGTCTAGCACGTAATAAAATTCACACTGCACATAATTTACATAATTTACACCAACACACCTCAGAGTAACTTAGTCAAAGCTTCATAACAGATCTCCAAGGCGATTTGTTTCTCCTCCCGGGATCAGCCCTCGGGGGCCCACAGTGGTCTGGGGCCCCAGTATTTGCCTTTCATCTCTGGTGGGGACATAATTTATAAAGGAGGAAAAATAAAGGCATGAAATTTCACTAAAATCCAACAAAAGCAGCAATATAACGAGACTGAAAAGACTGCTATGAATAATTATTTGGGCCTCTTGGTGCAGCAGTTGGGTATATCCCCTCTCTGACATCACATAGGACCAATGATAGACAACATAGTGTGTAAACCTGGGTGTTTTAAGGCCTGGCCTTTAGCTCACAGGGATTACTTGTGCACGAGCTAAACTCGTTATTAGAAACTTTGTCCATATTTAAGATGAACAGCCACCACTGGAACAGGAGATGCATGACAGGAAATAAGGAAAACTTATTGTTCAGCAGGAAAAACTGGCACAAAACACTTTCTCAGAAGCTGGAAATTTTTAACTAGAGATGCAGCATGCTAGATGTGATTTGAATCTAGTGTAATGAAGAAGTTTGAAAGTCAAATGAGCTGCAGGTAGTCTGAGCTCAGCCCCTGAAATCTGACCACTGATGCAGAGCCTTCAGCCATTATGTTAGCTGGAGCCTTTTATATATGGACTCGGACAGCACACTGATGCCTTACAGGTAAGTTTACCACTAATGACAGTGTAAATATTTAATGTTCAGGAGGTCCAGGTGTGTTTAACAGTCACCTGATACGAACTCACTGGTTTGTAGCATTGTGTTAAATATTAAAAGCTGGAAACCACAACTGAGTTCATTTAAGTTACTGCTCAGCTCACAGGAGACTGATTTAAAAAGGCAAACCTCAGAAACACTGGGGACTACATTTCCCATATTGTTAGCAATAATATTAGCAAGGAAGCTATGGTTAGCATGCTAGTTATACGCTGCTTTAATCTGGAGAGGTTAGTTTGTGATGTAACGAGATCATTAGCTAAGTTAGGATCAGCCCCTAGTAGTTTGGATGGATTAACTGACCTTATTACCTCATGCTAAGTGACGTAGCTAACAAATGAGAAAGGACAATAGTGTTAGCTACCACTGGCTAGAATAAAGACGATGAAATGGCTGGAAATGCACAGGTAGGACACCTGACGTCTTATTTTAATTCATCTTTTATTCAAAGCCTGTGGTTCATCATGCACTGATGAGCCTCGACATACCAATACTGGTATTTGGTGATTTAGCTATCTGATATATCAGCCGATATTTTTTTTTTTCATACACATGAAACATAAACAGATTTCTTTAACATTTGTTATGTGCAGTTATTTACAACTTCTCACTCAGATAACGTGACAGTGCAGTTTAAAAGTAATGTAGTTTTAATGTCAAAATAAGTTGTGGCTCACGCTCTGCCTGACTCAGTTCAGTTTAAATTCAGTTTTACTGATATAGCAACAGCAACAGCAGTCTCCTCCAGTCGCTGTATAATATGTCTCTCATAAGCCAGCATGAGAGAAATATGGTTTGTCGGGCTACGTCCACACGTACCCGGGTATTTTTGAAAACGCAGATTTTTCTATGTGTTTGCACCTTTCGTCCACACGTAAACGGCGTTTTCGGTCACTGGAAACGGAGATTTTTAAAAACGCCTACCAGGGTGGAGATTTTCGAAAACTCCGTTTTTGCATTTACGTGTGGACGAGGAAAACGGAGAAAACGCAGCGTCAAAGGTGTGCGCCTTTTTTGACGTCACACTGTGCGCCACGTTATTGTTTCGGTGAAATGAATTTCTACAATACTGTTACTGTTAATTGTACTCTCTGCAGTGTTTAAATGCTTACATATACACACATAGTTACTGTCCCTCCACACATACGACTCGGTTCTGTTTCTATGCCCCATCTTTGTTTACTATTTCCCACCGAGGCTTCTAGACTTCTGATTGGCCAACATTTCTACACGGTTAGGAATATATCGCCACCTGTTGTTTTGGCATGTTCCTAGCAGCGTTTTCCTTCATGTCTGCGTTTACGTGTGGATGGGATTATTTTTTAAAACGAAAATGGAAAATCTCCGTTTTCAAAAATACCCGTGTACGTGTGGACGTAGCCTCAGACTTTGCTCGGATCAGCTGGTTTTCATATTTGGGGCAGCAAACACCTGTTCGTAAGACAGCGCTCTCTGGTGGACAAACTATGCAACAACAACCCTCACACTGGTTGAAGGGTGTTTCTCTTTCACATGTTTACTTTTAATGTAGAGTTATGAGCTCTTATAAATGCAGATATATGTTGCATAGATCTGCTGATATATCGGTCCGGCTCTGTGGCATGCTGTGAGGAACTTGAACTTATTTTAAGCGGCTTGTGTTTTGTTTGCTCCCACTCCTCCTTGACACAGCTGGATCTCAGGTGCAGTCTTTTTCGGACTCTCCTGCATGAGTCTGAGAAAACCCCACAGCAGTAAAATCCACCCAGTTTAAACTGTCTGACATGGAAACATCACTCTAATGCTTTACACCTCTCTGCCTTCCTTCCTTCCTTTCCTCCTTCTGTCTTCCTTTGCCAGTTCGTGCGTCCTTGGAAAAACCCCGCCACCGGCAGCTTGATTTGTATTCTCATCATTCAAGCAGACAGACAGACAGACAGACAGCTGGCCCGAGAGTCACGAAACACTCCTGCTGCTGCTCCGCTGATGGAGAGGAGGGGAGGGACTGAGTGAAGGAGAGACAGAGGGAGAGAGAGGAGGAGGGAGGAGCCAGGCTGTCAAGGTGAACCGATAAACCTCTTTTTTATCAGCCTGACGTCCAAAACACGACGCGCAGCGCTGCCGGGAGGAGGCAGAGGAGAGAGGAGAGAGGAGCGGAGGAGCTCCCATCTTTACCGAGGAGAAACTGTGTTTACCTTTTTGGTTTTTAAATTGTGGACTCTAAGTTGAATGGCACAGTGAGCGGAGCCCGTCGGAACCAGCGCAGGAATTAAAGGTGAGTTTGTTTGTTTTTTCGATAACGTGGAGTTGTTACCTGCGCTGTCACGTTATCCTGGCTTGTCTGTGCGCAGACACTCCCGTGTTTTTGGCGTCGGTGCTCCTCGGAGCTGCTCCAGCGTCCCTCCTGCTGCTGGGGAATTAAAGGAGAGACCTTTGGAGAGCAGCAGTGCGTCTGAGCTGTTGCGCAATGTGGAAACCGATCAGCGTGTTTTGGGGATGATTTCACAGACACGACTCCGCTTAACGCAGAGTCACTAAACACAAAACAAACACTTTCCCGCGCACTTTTAGCGCCAGCTGCGCCCTCCTTGAGCCTCTTTAGCGACACATGGTTGCACCTGACGCACAGGTAGCTCTGAATGTTGACTGCTTCGGATCAGCCACAGCTCCACCTAACACGGCCTCGATGTCAGGGGTGACAGCCGGATCACATCTGGCCCACTGAACACTTTGGAGTGCGCAAAGCGAGTCATAAACGCTGAAAGTGGCCCAGAAGAAGCAGGTGCAGTGATTTAGAGACACACCTACACCTGCTGCCGTAAAACGTGTCCTCTATTTGAGAGGAAGGTCCAGTTTAGGGGCCTTAGAGGTCACGTGGGTGCAGTGATATATAGGCAGATGAATAAACGATTGTGAAGATTTATTTGGCCAAACTTCAGGTGTGTTGTGACACCTGGGCTACATCCACAGACCCCATCCGGGTGCTGTAACTGTGCCATAACTGGCCCAGACTGACGTCATATGTGTCCATTATTGGGGAACAAGTTCCAGTGCAGAGAGCTTACAGTGAAGCTTGAGCAGCGACTGATGGACGAACAGTTGAATGAAGAAGAAGAATGAGATTTGTAAGTTGTTATGCATTTAGTTTTCCTCAGTTTATTGAGAAATAATAAAGCGTTGAACATTTCAGCGGCTAAGTGGACTCGGTGTTTATCTTTACTGACCAGGTTTGTTGTAGTTTTTCTCCATATTCTGAACTCTGGACAGTCATGATAGACATGATATTATTACAGCACTGTTTAAATGACTTTCATTGACTCTTCTCTTGGTCTCAGCAACACAGACTGTATATAAATATGGACTTTGCCACAGTTTTTGTTTTTATAGCCAGAGGTAACAGGTGTGACTGAGACACCAGCCAGCACTGCTCGCTCACAGTTTGAGGGTAGCAACGATCATAAACAAACTCTGCTTTATTGTTGGCTTTACTCTGAAGTTTAGTTCAGTTCAGTTTAATTCATGTAGTGACGGATCAACGCAACAGTCAGTATCAGAGAGAAAACTCCAACAATCAGGTGATCCACTCTGAGGAAGCCCTTGGAGACTCTGGGGAGGAAGAAGTCCCTTTTAACAGGAAGAGGACAGTAATAGAAGCATGATCAGGGAGCCATCGGGGGTGGAGTCAGGGAGACAGGAAAAAACCCCACAAACTAAACAACCAGCACCCTGAGCCAATAGCAGCAGGGTTCAGGGTCACCTGATCCAGCCCGACCTAAAAGGAAAGCTTTAATCCTAATGTGAACAGTAGTGAGGGTATCTCTGTCTGCTGAACCCAGACTGGGAGCTGGTTCCACAGAACGGCCTGAAGCTGAAGGCTCTGCCTCCCATCCTACTTTTAGAAACTCCAGAAATCAAAAATAAACCAGAGAAAGCAGTGATGTATAGGGAATAAGCTACTGTGAGGTCTTTAAGACAGAGATGGGCTGATTGTTCCAGACTTTGTATGTCAGGAGAAGGATTTAGAATTAAATTCAGGATTTAATTAAAGAGAAGCTAGTTAGGCCTCATCAGTACTCTGCTGCAGCGTTTTGGATCAACTTGAGGCTTTTCAGGCTGATAATTAACTACAACAGCTCAGCTTAGAGGTATAAATGTTTGGACTAATTTTTACTCTGACACAGGATGTTTCTAAATTTGATGGTATTGAGATGAGTTTGTTTGTGAAAGGTTGCATTATTGTAAGAGGCAAGTCCTCATTTCTGGACTTGATTGCATTCACTGACTGCAGAGAGTCATTACTCCTCATTCCTCCCAACAAGCTTCCTCTCTAACACGATAAAGTCTCGACCTTGTGTTGTTGTCCTTCTGCTGCCTCTGGATAAAATGAGCCGAATGGAAACTTGCACCTTTACTAATGTGTTTCACGTCGTTTTGAGGCAGACCTTTTGAAGTATAAATGCATCGAGCTGACACTCATCGGTATGTGCCGTTTGTTTCATTATGGACACAAAACCGGCGAGACGGGATCAAAGCAGAGCTGAGGGGCTTCAAACCAGCGCTCCTTTAAATTGGTTCAACGTGCACACCCTCTGCACAACAAACAACAAGAAGGCGTCGAACAGAACACGGCAAAGACCTTCTTATCAGACCGAGGAGCTCAGGAACCTGCTGCTGAGGCCGAGACGAGGGCGAGATGAGCCTTTATAAGGACCTGCAACATTAGGCCTGATTGGACACACCTGTGGAGAAATGCTGCAGAGGAGGGACGTAAAGTGCCCCATTGCTGTGTTTAGTATGTGACGTCTGATTGTTTTGTATTCAGTGAGCATGTGAAGCATCTGCAGGTGAAACTGCTCTGCAGCCTCAGTCGTGACTCAGACCTTTATCCTCAGGCTGGTCCTTAGCAGTGAATCAGCTGGTTTATGATCCCAAAGAAACGACAACAAACCTTTTTATGTTTAAGTTGTTTAGGCTTTTTTGTTTAAGTGGACTTATTCTGGTTTTATTGTTGGGCTCTCCTAGAATAGCTTATTATGGTTAAAAGCTCAAAATAATCATTCTTGGTCCCTCAGTTCTTCCTCTGTCTGAAACAAGCTGTTTTAGCTCCTCCCCCTTAAATACAACTTTCTCCTTATTTGCTGTTCTTCATAAACAGAAGGTTTTAAAAGCAAGTGGGTGGGGCTTCTGTGCCTAAAGTGACCATAATTAGGGATAGCCCGTCTCGATGACATAATACAGATCCAAGAGCAGGTCAGTGAGCGGTCTGTGCGTTTGGCTCACAGGGGTTACTTGTGGATCGACTGACCTCTTCTTTTTTTTTTTTTTTTTTTTTTTTTTTTTTGAAATCCTACAGTTTCTGTATGACAGGAAATAAGGAAGAGCAAATAAGTGCCCTTTAACCCTGCTGAGATATTCAGATGACAGTGGTGATCTGTAGGGCACGAAACAGCACTAACTGTTTACTTGCTTACACAAATTGTAGGAAAAAACTTAGGGCATAAAAAACAGACAGTAAATGTCCCTCTAAAGCAGACATGAAAAGCAGAAAATGTTCACCTCATAGTCATGATTTCATTTGTCCTTTCAGCCACATTTTCTCAGTGACCTTTGAGAAATGTGAGTGCTGCAGACTTTTAAAGGACACCAGCAGGAAAAACAGCTCGTTTCCAGGAAAAGGTCTTAAGATTTTATCCGACACCCTCAGCATGTGGATCCGGTGATCATGAGGGATTTTTGAGTGAAAAGTGACGACAGATGTGTTGCTTTGAGAGGAGACACCGCGACCTACTGAAGCAGAAACTCTGAATCCTGACAGAGACAGAGATCAACCCAAAGCTGGAAGTACATCCTGGGAGGAATTTTCCATGTTAACAGGATACCTGAAGGGTTTTTTTCTTTTATTTGTAATCACACATGATCACTTTCATTTTTAAAACTAGACCAGATATGAAATTTTACCAAATTTAGTGTAGACGTTGCTTTTAGAGCATAAAATTGAACTTGTGAAGGTTTCAGTCTTTCTGTGCTTATATTTTGAATGCCTTCATGCATTTTTATGACTCCAGGAACTAAGAGTTGCTTGCAACACACATTAATACCAAGCAATAGCCAGATTTGCTGGTGACCTATTTCTTCACATTGTTGGACTTTGGAATTTTTTTCTTTTTGTGACAGCGGTCAGATTCAAATCACACCAAATGTAGCGGATCTTTACTTTTGTCCTTGCTCCAGCTCTCCAACATGTTTTATGATTTTCACCTGGGTAGGTTTTAGGCAGTTTTGGAAAATAGATGAACAAGTGGCGATGACAGCATACTTGACGCCCTAATTTTTGTCTTTCCGATTTAAAAAAAATTGCTCAATATTTGGTAATTTAAAGTCTGACCTGTTGGTGGCAGTGTTGTCTCACTGTTAGGACAAATACTTATCTCCCTCGATTCAGCCCCATCCGGTTGAGGCAGATGGCCCCGCCCCTCCCAGAGACTGGTTTTGCTAGAGGTTTCTTCCTGTTAAAAGGGAGTTTTTCCTTCCCACTGTTGCCAAAGGTTTGCTCATAGAGGACTGTCTTATTGTTCAGGTTGTCTCTGTATAATTGTAGGGTCTTTACTTTACAATATAAAGCACTTTCAGGTGACTGTTGTGCTATATAAATGGTAACAAATTAAATTAAAAACAGGCATTGTAATGCAGAAATGTGTCATTGCGGCTTGCGGAGTGAAATGATGATGACAGTCAGGTCTAGTAAGGACCATTGTATACAAAACTGCTGCAGATGATGAAGAACTTGTTTTGTGTTGTTCATGTTGGAGGATGTGCGCTCTAAGTGGTTTAAAATGTTTCCAGCTATGAAGTAGCTAAAGTGGTTTAAACTGATGGGGGATTCTCACATACCTCAGCTGCCTCAACATGCAGTTTTCCAGGAAAGGTTTCCAGCTCCAGAAGCTAGAAAATCTTCCAAACTCCTGAAAAGTGTCAGCCTTCAGCTGCTGAAAAGGACAACAGGAGCTTTTTTTGGTTTTGACTATTCTCAAACAGATTGCTTACTATTATCATAAGTACAAATATGAGTTTGCACTTTTAAACCCTTCTTAAAGTTTACATAGCTGGTTTTGATAGACTGCAAAGAACTCAGAGCTGCTTGTGACCTTAAAGGAAGTGCAAACATTTAGTTACAGCATCCATGTTTCATAACTATTTTTCATTAGTGTTTTGTCAGGGTAGGCAGTGAAATCTAAAAAAAAGAGATATCAGTTAAAACATACCTAATGCGGTCTGCCTCCTTTTACCTGAAGTCATAAAGCTTCTCTAATGTCTGTTTGAATGTATTGCTATATGACGGCCATCTTGAGGCCACAGTTTGTTATTGTCTCTGGAAGCAGAATTAATGCCACTTGATTGCTGGGCCACTGATTGGGGACAGGGAGTGTCCGTCTCCTGTTAACAACTGCTAGAGTTTGTCAGTCTGAGAAGCTCGCAGCTGGTTGTTTGGACATGCACATTATGGATAAACCTGTGGTCTTTGATGGGACATTAGCATGCTTGACATGCTGCTGCTGGCTCTGAGATCAGTTACCACATGTGCTTGGTGTGGAAACATTGTTCTGTTTACTTACTCCCCAATTCAAGTGTATCATCCTACTGTGGCTCATGTAGGACAAACAACTATGGCCCCAGTTTACCTATAGTGAATGTAGGCTGTTAGTCCGCTGTTTATGTCAGCCAGGTGTCAACTCCTATTTATTTTAGAGAAGGCTGTCAAACCTCGTGAAAGTCCGATACGAGTCAATGAGTCAGTGAAACTCAGCCCTGTTCAATGCTGTTAGCCTCTGTTCCAACCTCTGTTAGCTGCTGTTAGTATTAGTGAATTTTCTTTGAAGTGGATCTAACATTGTTGTAGACAGTGAATAAACTCTGATGTAATGAGAGAATATAACTGAAGTGTTTATCAGAGGGAAAGTGTGATTATTAAGACATGACTTTGCCATTAGCTGATATAATGAATTAATAAATCTGCCCAAGGTCTTACACACAAATTAAGATAAAATTTCTTTGTAAAATTATTTTATTTACGAGGAATAATAAATGTATCATTTTAAAACTGTGGTTAAAACCACTGATATTTTTTTTTTTTTTAGTGTTATTCTTGAAATGTTTAATTTTCAGAATATGACTTAAAGTTAGAGCTGGGGCTGATATATTGACCAATATTAGCTATTTGTCGCAGTAAAGCATCAGCATTTATAACAGCTGTTTAATGGAAATGTAAAAAGTGCAGATATGAGAAACACCCTTTTACCACTGTGAGCGTTGATATTGTGTAGTTTATTAACTAGCGGTGCACTCTCCCACTTCTCTGTTATCATCATATGTTTGGGCACTACAAGAGCAAACAGCTGACCTGAGCAGTCGGGCAAAGCGTAAATGAGAAATCTACAACTGGTTGAAACAATAAAACAGTATTATTGTCATTTGGGTAACTACTCAGAAATAACTACAAATAACAAGTGTTTGTTTCATGCGTCTGAGGAAAAAAAAGAGACAATATAGCGAATTTCTAAATCCCCAAATGTCGAGATCAGTCTTTTAAATCACATATCCATCAGGCTCTACATAAATTGGACTACAGAAGGGCCGTGTATGTGCGGTTACCAAACATCAACGGTGATGGAAAATGAAATAACCAATGACCTGCTTTCTTTTCCCTCGCTCCGTGAAGCACTTTGATTTGCTTGGCTCTGATGGTGCACTCAAGTTGTCTCGTCGAGGTTGTAACAGCTTTGCAGATAAAAGCACAATTAGAACGTATTATCTCGAAACATCTCTTTTTAAAGAGGTTTAATTGTGTTGCATCCTCTCCTGCTTTTGCTATTGCCTCTCAGCTCCCAGAGATCAGCTTCATCTCAGATTGTGGTTCGAGTGAGAGCCATTAAAAGACAAAAGGAAGAGCAGATAAAAATAGAGCGAGTGTTATGTGTATTGTTGTAGGTGTAGAGGTGGAGGTCCAAGTGTGTATCGCTTCTCTTTGATGACTGTGTCGGACAGGCAGGAAGCGTGGGGAGTAAACAAAGCCTTTCTTCCATATCAGCGCTCACAGCAGATTGAAATATCAGTGGCTGTGCGACCTCACCGAGCCCTCAGCTGATGAATCACCGCTACTGAACAGTATTAAATTGCAACAGACACAAGGGTGTGACTCCCAAAGGTGCTGTAGGATGGAGGGAAAGAAACACGGCTTAAATAAAACGGTAATCTAGCACAAGTGTCCGATTCAGAGAAGAAAACACAGCCCTCAACATTTAGCTCATTTAAAAAAAAATTTTCTTGCAGCATGACAAAGTCAGAAATGTTTTTTAATTGTAGAAAATGTTTTTCACTTTAGCTAGACTCATGAGGTAATCCCGGCTGCTGAGTGTATTTCAAAGTGAGAGGAATTCCCACAGGAGTCGTTCTGACTGGAGAGAAAGAAGAAGTCTCTGAGAATCGCTTTATGGCTGCATAATTCTTTTCTGTTGTCTTTCTCAAGTACAACAACCACAAAAACACAACAATAAAACACGTTGAGCGACATAAGACATAAGAGACATTTAAAGTTGTTTTAAAAAAGAAAGAAAAACAAGCTAAGTGCCAAAATCTGCAGTTCCTTGAATGTCCAAACAAAAGTGAGTCAGTCCCCATGGACTCCTATCCCAGAAAGTTGATACTGGTCATTTGATCAAACACTTAAAGTTGATCAGGGAAGAAATGAGAAATGACAGGCCGGCTTTCTTAGACTGTGACATTTCCATCAGTAATGTGTAAACCAGCATAAATGGAACGTATTCAAGGTTTGACTCGCTTCCTTCAGTGAAGCACAAATTGGGTGTTATCAGGATGCTACAACACAGAGACACAGCGTCCGGGGAAGCAGATCATCATATCAAAAAGACCCAGAGTACATGTAGTTATCTCAGCCGGACATTTGTCAAAGCTGGGAGGGCACCTAAAGAAAGCTCCAGGCGATCCTGGAGAGACGGGCAAACTGCTGCCTAAGTGAAAACCTCTCCTGATCCCTCATGTCGGGAGTATCAAACAGCTGAGATGCATTTTTTTGCAACATTACATCTGTGGCTTTCAACCCCCCCCAAATATTGGTCTGCCCAAAGGTAAATGGCACAACATAGAAAAACCACCTTGTCAGGCCAGGACTCTGCAGTCTGTTTACACCTGCAGGCCAGTGTGCACTGTATTACAGATAAGGATGTAGACGTGCTGAACAGGGAAGAACGCTGGTTTGGGGGGGCGAGTCAAGGAGGCCAGTTAAAGAGAAAGACCATCTCTGAACTGAGCAGGAAGCCTCACCATCTTACAATGCTGTGATTGCAGCCACTCCCCAACTCTCTGTGAATGCTGCTCATGGCCCCTGATCAATACTCGCGGTCCATTGTTAGACAGTGTTGCTGGTTTTAGTCATTATGCAAATGTAGTGTTTATAAGGTTGGGGAAAGCTGCAGTCAGCTGAGCTTCAACGTTACTGTAAATGCAACGTCCAGATAAACACCTGAATGATGAGCGTGCATCAAGACATAGACTCTCGTGTTAAAAAATTTACTTTAACTTCTAACTAGATGATGTCAAGAGTAAAACTACAAAATTTTGTAATACTATAATGGAAAGAATGTAAGTTACAGACTTATCCCAGAAATTTGAAATTAACTGTAGAAAATTAAAATTTATCCTGTTATTAACAACTGCAGCGCACATGTGGAGATAATTGTTTACAGTTGGCATCGATTTTTTTTCTTTAAAAACATAAAGAAGTAACTTGCTCCTAAATTGCTGCCAAGCCTGTTTCACACAGTTGGAGCTGCTAGAACACAGATTAGCGAGGTGTTACCTGAGAATCAGTGAAGTTAAATGCACAACAAATAACGTGGACAAAGTGATTTCTATGGCTCCTTTATTAGGCTGTGGGACAGTTTTAGTGCTCTAATGTGCAGCTGTTATGTTAAAAATACAGAGCAGCATGATGGTAGATGGAGTGGTACTTGTGTGCTGCTTTCTACTCTATTTGAGCATTCAAAGCACTTTCTACTATAAGACTTTCAATTGGTAGACAATTGGCTGAGCGAAAGCTGCCCTGATGTTGTGATCAAATCACCAGACAGACAACTTTCTACAGCAGCAGTTTTTGATATATTTTCCATTCTTTTCATGCTCCTGTCACCCATTCCTCTGATAATGTAACTGATTGGAGTAGGCATGGCTCAGGTGATCAACTTTGTGTTGAAGTGAAATGGGAGCTGGAACGTTGATAACCACAGTCATGATGTGGGTTTTAGGTTTTGTTGAACCAGCGAACGCAATGAATGATAAAGATCAAATGGACCATTTTGGAAAAATCTACAAAGATAACTAAAAACAAAACTAAATTCTTATTGCAGAGGGTCATCAGAGATAATCACTCAGAACTCCGCCTTACAGCGAAATTATTATAAATGAGAAGATCCTTCGAGAACTTTTTGATTTTTGCATCAGCTAACCCTGAAAATATCCAAGAAAACGCTTTAAACAAATATTCAACGACAATCGAGCAAAGGTAACAGAAAGACGTGTCAGGTCCTTCTTGTAGAATTAGAAACGGGAATAGGGCACAGGTGGAGGGGATTAAGATGTAATTAACAATTACAAAAAAGAGAACTTGGTTACTCGAAGACTCGGGTGGGAACAGAATCAGAGAGAAGACACAAGATGCAGAAAAGCAATTACTGATCTAAAACAGGAAGTGAGCAGACACAAAACCCCCACAAGAAACCTAAAAGTAAGTAAAACTAAAAACTTGGCAAATCCTCCACAAGAAGCAGGGACCATGAATCAGGAAGGGGGAATAAAAAAGGCAGTCTTAAAAAAGCACCAGTTACCAAAATACCCACATATGACTTCATCCTACCCTCATTTCATAAAGACCCTTTGCCTTTTTGATGTAACACTACTGAAAAATGTTTGCTTAACACAGTAAAACTTTTTACATTTCTACCATCTTGCAGTACTCTCCTAGCACCATCACACTTTTCAGTATAAAACTGTGTCAGCACGATTCTTGAGACTAAAGTTGTGCAGAATCAGATCTCTCCAGATGGAGGTCTGCAGTCTAACGTCTGTCTGTCTGTTTGGGGTCGTTGACATGAAGCCCTGCAGGATCTTCTGTTCGCCAAGTGTGAAATCTGAAGGAACAAAATGTCCAAAGGAGTGTCGGCATCATTGTTGGGAACGACATGTTTGCTTGTTCCTGTCATCGCAGTGAGGGGAAAATCATAATGATTTCAGTTTGCACCCTTCAGCAGCTGCAGGAATGAGCGTGGGATCGATGTGCTGGAGCTTTCACAGAAAAAATAAAAGTTTTTAATGTGAGCCATTACAGATCATAAACTGTTAAAATTATAGTTTCTAAAAAAAACAAATCGTGTACCGAGAAAAGTGCATCCACAGAAACCCCAATCACTCAGTTGCAGTAATATGTTTATATATTTATATGAAAAGGTTTAAACTCATTATTTTTAAGTTATATTTCCAAGTCAAATGCCTCCCATCGACCATCAGAGACAATCCTGGAAAAATGTAGAGGGAAGACTTTCAGGTCCCTACAGTCCTTCTTTATTGAGGGGCCGTTTTAACATTGAATTATCCTATTATTGGATGTTTTAGGGTAAATTTCTGGTACTCTGGCTCTGTATAGACTCAGGTGTGGAGCTCAGTTTAACATGGATGCTTGAATTTCCTAAAATATCTGGATGATTGATCTCTGGCAGCAGATTTGGAGGCCTGCAGAAACACTTCCTTACATGCAGCTTCTCATACAGGGCACGTGACGGGTCTGTGAAAGAAATCAAACAGGTGAGGGTGTCACAGCTGTTAAAGCTAAAAAATATATCACATTTTGACCCAACCTGTGTTATTCCCCAGATATGACACCGTGTGCCAAATCCAGATTGACTTTTGTGTTAATATTACGTTTGTGATGTTCTTGTTTTTTAAATACTCATGTAGAAAGTCACCAGAATTTAAACATTTGTTTTCATGTTTATCGCTGAGGTGCTTATGTCTGTTATGGTCTTCTGATTTACACTGAAGTAATAAATTGATCCTCTATTTGAAGTGTTTATTCGACTCGTTCCCAGTGATTCTGTCTCGTTCTGCGTATCTCACCACTGTGTGAATGTCTTTTCTTCTCTGAAGTGTGAAACTGATACTTGGCCCCCCTGATGTCGGTGTTATATCCTGCATGAACGGCTGACATTTATAACGGCCCAGCCTCAGTGCTGTTTTTCCTGCTCTCGGTTCTGTGTCGAAAATATTGCCTGATTTTTGTCCTGATGCAGGCCTCCCGTGTGTGTTTGCAGGGCAGCGTGAGGCCGAGGAGTCCAGCTGTGATCTGAAGGGGAAGAAATCTGAGGGACCCCGGCCCCGAAGGGACCAGCTGTTTGACTTCACGTGAACAAAGACACTGCCGTGTTTCTTTTTGGTGCTTCTGACCGGATGTCGGCTTGGTTCGGAAGACGTTCTCCGTTTGGTTTAGTTCTAGAATCAGCTGCAAAAATCTGACAATGACGGAACCGTTACAACTTTATCCTCCAGCAGGAACGAAGCAGAAGCTTCCTGAGAGGGTGGATTATTGAAAGCAGGCTGCTGGAGCCTTTCGGAGAATTTAAATGGAGGTTTGCTGCAGTGGAAACACCGGGGAGTTCATCTGTAGTCATTTGGAATAACTGTGTGGGATCCACACAGATTTCCATCTAAATGAGGCGTATTTCAGGCAGCAGAGGGTTATCATCTGAAACATCTGGACGGATGGAGGAGACTCACAAACAGAGACGAAGACGGTTTTGATCACTGATGTTTATGTTGAGTATTTTTATTTTTTCAAAGCACAAAGATTTATTTATACTTTTTTCTTAATGATTTTGGTGCTGATGCAGAACAAAAATCTAAATTTTCCACCTGCTTTCTTCTGTAAATTTCTCTGTGATTTATTTTATCTCTCAGTGGATCTTATGTAATTAGGACACTAATGTGTGCGATTATACGTCTTATTGTCAAAGCTTTTATCACCTGCCAGCCTTTTATAAGCGTAACGAGCGCGGCTAAATATTGAGCCATGTGACTGCTGTGTTCCAGAAAAGCTTCAGTTTTACTGGATTTTTCTTTTTTATCTTTTTTCCTCCCATGATTTTTAACTTCTTCAGGCAGGAGCTTGAAGGGTCTTGACGCACTTTTCTTTAACATTTAAACAAGAAACTTGAAGCCATCTCGATGTTTGGTGAAGGATTCTGACTCGACCCGTGTTTAAGTCACTATCCTCCGTCTTTCTCAACGAAAGTGACCTTGCTGAGTTTCTAGACGACCGCTGAACTCGCCCATCTGAAATCCTCTCTTCCTGTCTTGGGGGGAACTCGCTGCGCATCCAGTCACCGCCATGGTGATGTCGCAGGGCACCTACACCTTCCTGGCCTGTTTCGCTGGCTTCTGGTTGGTCTGGGCCCTCGTCGTCATGCTCTGCTGTTTCTGCAGCTTCCTGCAGCGCCGGCTGAAGCGCCGGCGCGAGGAGAGGCTGAGGAGCAGTGTCTGCGAACTGTAGAGATGGAGCCGCTCAGCTGCCACCCTGCCGGATACCCACCTGCTGCTCCTCCTGCTCCACCACCACCACCACCGCAACAACCTCCACAGCTGCCCAGAGACCCGCCACAGTTCAGCCCTCCTCAGACTCTGTCGCCTCCTCTTCCGCTACCCGTTCCCCATCCATTGCCTCAAGCGACCTGGGTCAGCATGCCAGGTAATCATTTTATTTCACAGGTGACAAAATGCTCACGAGCTAAGACGCAACCTCAGGTTTCAAAAACTGCAGTTCCTCTAATGGCCACTTAAAGCGGATTCCAAAAGTGAGTTGATCTCCATAAAACCTCCGTGTTAAAATTCCTTAATTTACATCCACAAACAGGTTTGTCTCTGACAGCTGTCTGCTCGGCTGAGCCTCCTGACTGTGTTTGTGATGTTGGTCTTTTCTGTAGTTTTCAGAGGTATCTAACAAATAATATGGAGTCTGCTCCAGTTTTGTTTGGTGAAATCCTAGTATTTAATTAGCTGTTAAAAATAGAGTTCATGGATATAATTCAGTCTTCCGACTTCTCCACGCACACTGTCACAGCTTTATGAACTCTGGATCTTGCCAAGCTGTCAGTGCGACTGAGACTTGCAGCAGAAACTTGCTTCACATTTATGAGAACTAATTCAACACGAAACAAAACATTTGGGTTTTCCTGTGTCTACAGCTTTGGCCTCAGCTAAACCTGTCCCATTTCCCTGCATAATAAGTGCACACAGCTAACTACATACCAGGAAGAAACAGGATACAATTGATCTGTGATAATATGTTAGTTCATTTATAGTCAAGTTATTGTTCACTGCCTCTAATTTTAATTGTACATCATTGAAATAAAGTTTAGAGAAATATTTAGTGCTGTTAGCGTTAATCTCGTTAAAATGGCGTTAACGCCATAACCGCATTAATGCGGCAAATCTCCATTAGCGAGTTAACGCGGATCGCCCCGTGCGTGGGGCTGGATGGCGCTAAGGCTAACGCGTTGACCCTGTGCAACGAGATTAACGCTAACAGCACAAAAATTTATTTGTACAATAGATTAATGGGACATGAAATGCTACACACCTAAAGGCTAATTTACACCTCTGAGCCCTGCTCTCAAAAACTGACAACTAACTCTGTCTGTGAAGCTGGATTTAAGAAATCAGTGCTCAAAGTTAAAGTTATAAAAACATGTTTAGCGCCATCTTCTCTCAGTATGGAACGTGACGTCATGTGGTTGGTTGGTTGGTTGCAGCTAATAGACTTACATTAGCTAACTAGGGACAGAATCAATAACTCAGAGGAAAATAACGACACTAAAATTAAAAATCAGTTTTAGTGGATCACTTTAGTGCTGCTCCTGGCTGTAACAATGAGTTTTATGCTAAGAAACTGAGGATATACTGTCCACTTCCACTGTCTGTCTCTTTAGCACCAAGTGGCTGTTTGCTGTTTGGCTAGCTGCACTCAAAGGAGAAAATCCAGCTGTTAGCTGTAATGTACGAGTTTGTAAAGCACTTTATAAATGAGGACTGTGTGCAGAAGAGCCTGTTTCTGTGTGGTTAAAAGGCCGAAACACAAAAAGTGGTGTTTACCAAAATACTCATGTAGGCCTGGCTGTATCCTTCTCCCTACCCTCATTTCCTAAAGACACTTTGCCTTATACCATCCTCTAATTGTATTTAGGTCCTAATCTTGTGGCAGAAGGTGCTTATTATGTATTACAAGAAACTGCAGCACTCTTACAGTTTGACTTCAGTTGATATTAGATATGTTTACAATTTTTTTCCTGCTGTATTGTTTCCATGTGCAGTATGGAAAAGGTAGTTATAGTGAGCTAAGCATGAGAAGTTCAAATTTCAGCAGTAATACTGCCCCAGCTTTATGACCAGCAAGGCTCGTGACGATGTACCGTGTTCGTGATTTGGACATTTCCTGTCAGCCATCAGACACATCCTCACAGGAGTAACCTGAAAAATACAGCTTCAAGCTCTTCAGATCCAGTACTGCTTATAAGAGTTTCCACAGAGAGCAGAGCTGCAGTCAGCATTCATAATACCTCCTCCTGCATTTATTAGTCTCTACTGTAAACTTGATTCACTTTCTGAAGCAGAACTCCTCTCTGCTGCTGAGCAAATAACCAAACCTGTCACGCCGTGTTTGATCTGTATTTACAAGCCGTTTTTTCATACTTGCGCCTCGTGGTTTGAACTCAGCTCAACAGGAAAGAGAAAGAGAAAACTTATACAATGCAAACAGAGAAGCAAAGTACAGGAGCATTTCTTATAGTTCCCGGTTTAGTTCCCAGCTTCCACCTCCCTCCCTCCATGCTGGCCAGCGTTCCCCCGCATGGTGTCATGGTGACAGCTGCCGCTGAGGCGTAGGCAACAGCCGCGGAGGCCGTGCGGTGATGGAGTAAGTAACAATAAAATAAGAGTGATTAGAAGGAGGAGACACTCAGAGGCCGAGAGGTGCATCTTCGCAAAGAATCTCTGTAATCACTGAGACTGTGAAACTCCCCGTTCCTAATGAAACTGCCACGCACGGATTAAACTCTGAAGAGGAAAAATGTTGCTCAGGTCTTAATAAACCCACATAGTACATGTAATTTGCAGTATGTGAGCTATCCTGCTCATTTACAGCTTTATATTTCTGTCCTCTCACTGTACCTGAGGAGCAGTTCATGATTCGCAGCTCAAAGTAATACTCTGCAGGCTACATCCACACGTACACGGGTGTTTCCACTGAAAACTGAGCTTTAAAAAACTCCTGTGCAGGTAAAGATGTTAGAAAACAGTTTCTGCGTTTACATGCGGACAAGAAAAACGATTTTGATGTCAAAATCTAACGCTGAAGACAGATTGTTCATTGTGTTATTGCTTGTGGCCTTTTAGTCAACATTGGGGTTAAAACATCACAGATAGCATCGGTGTGCTGTGGACAGATAATTTTGTTTTCACACTGACATGTTTTCTAAGAAAAAAGAAAAAAAAAACCTCGGAAAAATCCTTGAAAAACAAAAAAACGGCTCTCTCTGTGTAGCCTGAGGCTTTCCTGTTTGAAACAAGCCACTTTAGCTCCTCCCCTCCCTTTTTAAAGCCAAACTCTTTCTGATTGGCTGTCCCTCGTAAGCAGAAATTTTTAACAGCAGAAGGGTGTGGCTTCTGTGCCTGATATAACCATACAAGGGCCGTTTCTCAATATGCGTACTTGTGCGTACTTGCGTTCTCGTGTACTCGTGATACGTCATCAGTCGGAGACCAAGTACTGTTCCAATTCGAAGTACGCATCAAGCCGAGAACGCGAAAAGGTCCCGGATGTGTTCTCGCTCCGCCCGTTTTATCGAGCATGCATCGGTGTGGACTTGTGTGGACTTGGTACAGCTAAATATCCCAGAACGTCTGTGACCCGCCAGCTCCATAGCAGACAGCGAGGTCGAGGATTATTAGAGCCGGCGAGAACAGTGGACTCCCGGCACATCGTTTTCAACCCCCTCCCGCGGTCTTTTCACTACTCAGGTTAAAGAAACTCCAGCAGCTGTCTATAGTATTGAGTGTCCACTAAAATAGAAATAAAAGCGTTCTAACATCTCACCTGCTTGTTTTTATTAAGGTATGTACACGTATGTACATGTACACTATTTTTATTAATAGAGGTTTCACTACTGAGGTTAAAAATGATATATAAGTCACTTAGATCACTTCTAAATGTTAATGTTTGGTTTATTTCAGTGTTTTATTTGTTCCTGAGTAAACCGGTTTGGCTGTGATTAAAGTTAAGCTTCATAACATGTTACTCACAGTTAAATTAAGAGGGGACGGCAGTAAAAGCTCCGGACCTGTGACATCATCACGTACGCTGGTGTTCCAATTGTACAAATCGCGAGTCCGTGCTCGCGTTCTCAGCGGGTACGTACTCCCGTGCGTTCTCGGCGAGTACGTACTCGCTGAGACCGCGAGTACGTACTCACGTACTTGAGAATTGAGAAACGGCCAAGGACTATTCACTCTGTGACATCATGCAGATCCAAGAGATGAAAAAAAAATGGCTGAAACTAAGTGTTTAAATCAGTTTGAATGGATTTTCCTCTTCTCCCTGTGGTTGCTTCCCAGGTTTTCTCTCTGAGATGTGATTTTAACTTCCAGTTAAATTGAATATTTTTCAAATTAAATATTTTTGTTAACATTTTGGTGTCATAGTTGTGTGAGAATACTCCCATTTCAGTTCTTGGGTTTTTTTTCTAAACAAATATAAAAATGTGAAGCAGGAAAATCTAAATGATCTATAGAGTGAAAACAATGCGCGTAAGGAGCAGCTTGTTTTATGACGGAGGAACAAAACGAACAAGCTTTTAAATATCTGTACAGATCTAAAAAAGAAGAGGAATTAAAGGAGTTAAAGGGAAAGAGGTAAAAGAGCATCAGCTGCTGATTAATGAGCGGAGACAGACAGTACAGGATGAAACAAAAGATCGCTGGAGTCTCGGCCACAAAGCAGACTGATGAAGAGGTTTAGTATCCAGGCAGCAGCAGAGCTGAAAGCGAAGCAGGTGCTCGGCAGCCGAGACCTGAGAGGAGCTGTTTCAGTCGACTTCACCAGCAGAGGAGGTGGTAAAAACAGCTGGAGGTTTTACAGCAAAGTGGAAAGAAGCATTTTTAGCCTCTTTCAGCAAACAGTTTTGGTCCATTTGCAGCACTGTGTGAAGCAGCCGCTGATAGCTTTACTGTGTATCTGCTAAAAACACAGAAGATGAGACTATTTCACAGCAAAACGTGCGGCAGATACAGATGGTTTTCTTAATATTAGCTGTTATTAATCTGTGTTTGTCCAGGTGGAGGAGACTCATAATGAAAACCAGTTAAGAGTTTATTTACTGGATTTAAAATACGAGCAGAAAGAGGTGCTTATGATTTTCTAGTAACAGCCTCCAAAGAAACATCAGTCCCTGACTTTCAGTTTTGTTAATAAAAATTTGGCCTTTTTCCTCTTGCATTTGGCAGGTTTCCTCTCAATCTCCAGCGTTTTCCTTTTAAATGCACTGTTTCTCCTCTTGGATTTCACAGTTTTCCCTCATAAAATAAGCACTTTCATCTTGGATTTTTAGATCTTCTAAGTTCTTTTAACTCCCCCAGTGTTTGTCTTGCAAATTTACCAATTTGTTTTCCCTTTAAGATTGCGTTTATTCATCCTTCAATTTAGCTGGATGATCCTTTATGAATTTACTATATTATCCCTTTAAATTTTTTCATCATAACTTTGTGGTTTTTCTTCTTAAATTTATCACATATTTCCTTGTAAATTTTGCAGTATTTGACTATAAATTTTAGAGTACCTTTTTTGTTGTTGTTTTTTCCCCATCATAAATTTTGCTTTTTCTTTTTTTCCCCCTTTTAAAGGTTTGTTGTTTCCCATCATCCGTAAAAGGCTGATGGGGTTCTGTTGTCACCCAGGCGGGCGGGCGGTGTGAGCAGTTTGTGAATATGATAACTGAAGAACAAGGTCACGCAGGATTTTTAAATTGATACCATAGGTGCATCTACTAAAAATCTCAGATGACTTCGAATCCCAATAGCTTCAAGGTCAGAGGTCAAATTTTCTGAAAATCACCTAGGATTTTCACATTTACTAGTTTTTTTTCTTCTTCTTACATTTTCTCCAGATTTTTTTTTTCTTTTTTTTTTTTAAATTCAGTTTTTTTCCCCTTTTGAAAATGTTATTTTCCTTTTAAGTTTTGGTTCATAAATTTAGCAAGTTCTAGTTTTGGTCTTGTAAATTTGTCAGTTCATTCATTGATGGCGACAGTTAAGCTTTCTGTGGTTGTCATCATAGTAATGATGTAGATAAATCAATATATTTGTTTTATTGGGTTATTCTGTGCATAAAATTAATTAGCAGTATTTCAAATGATAAAAGTTGTCCTTCAGACTTTCATCAGGCTTAATCCTGATATACTTACAGCATGATGGGACGTCTTCCTTCTCTCACCCCAACCAATCGCAGCAGATGGCCCCGCCCCTCCCTGAGCCTGGTTCTGCCGGAGGTTTCTTCCTGTTAAAAGGGAGTTTTTCCTTCTCACTGTCGCCAAAGTGCTTGCTCATAGGGGGTCATATGATTGTTGGGTTTTTCTCTGTATGTATTATTGTAGGGTCTACCTTACAATAAAAAGTGCACTGAGGTGACTGTTGTTGTGATTTGGTGCTGTATAAATAAAACTGAGTTGAGTTGAATTGAATTGAATGAACCAAATGATAATTTTTGTTAAACTCTCATGAATTTACAGGATTAGTTGCAAAAATCAAAAAGGTTTTTCCGTTAAAATAAACCAGGCTTTTGGGATTTTTTCCTGTGTTTTTTTGTTTTTTTAAAGGGAAGCTGTATTAAGGAAGGAAAGCTATACAAATCATTCGTCCTTTTCTGACCCATTTATAATCCTCAACATCTTCCTCTTCAGCGGGGAACAAAATTGTCAAAGTAAAGCTGTTGATGGAGACTCGAGTTTAACAGGAAACTCATCAAAAGATCAGAAATGAAACTATTAAGAGAGATAATTTTAATCCTCTCCTTAATGATCACAGGAACAGTTTCACATTTCAAACTTGGGCACGGCTGGGGTCGAAGGTTCTTATTGTTAGCTTTGATGGTTTAGGCACAGCAGCTAAACTGGGTCAGTTTTATCTAATGGATGCGACCGTGGTTCCCATTAGCCTAATCCTGTGAGCGGTTTCAGCTTCGGACCCGTCCGACCCTCCGGTGGAAACATCAGCCCGCGTGTTTCTGCTGACGTCCCTGCTGAGCGTTTGCTGGGTATTTAAAGCCGTCCTGACAGCTGCTGGTCCTGTTTACAGCCGACGTGTTGATAGGGGAGTTGGTGCAGAGCTGAGAAACAATAGTAACCTGATCTTGCAGGTATCTGTGAGCCATGTTTGATGGACTCTGGCCAGGTATAAACAAACACATTTGCATTGATCAGTAAGGCCCGTTTCATGGCAACAGTTCACCAAACAGCTGAAGGTTTCCAGCGCTGCTGTTTGCTGTGGTGGCTGTAAACAGGCTGTTGGTTGGTATGTGGGTTGCTGCTGCTGATGGGTGTGGGTGTGGGTCATTTTTCAGGCACTACAGCATACTTGTGAAAAAGTGTTAATGGATAATATGTTCTTACCGCCATCCATCATTATCTTGCATACAGCTGCTTTTACCTCTCGGGGTGACACCTACAAACCCAAATTAGCGGTACACGCGTCAGTAATCGCAGTAAAACACTCATGGAGGCGCTGCTTCACACATGGATGGAAGATGTTGGAGGGCTTTTTCCAGCTGAAGCGGTTCTCTCAGAGCCTTCGTCAGCTTTTTCTGGCTCTGCCTCCTCCTCTCTTCCTTTCTCTGATTAGTGTATTTATGGCAGCATTTCTTGTCACTTCTTGTGGAAAAATAATTGGATGTGTTTTGACCCCTGGCTGTTAGATTGTGACAAAAAACCCCAATTATTCCTATTTTAGTCACTTTTCATGTCATGATTCGTCACTGGCTTAAAGATTGAGTCAGTTTCACAGAAAATATCTTTTTAACTTCATGAACTTCAAATTCACCCCTGAAAAGTTTATTATTTTTCCCCTCTGTTGCTCTAATATGAAATGATTTAAACAACACGGTGTGTTATCCTAGCTGAAGCACCCATCAGAAGATGGACGTGGTCAGCTAAGCTGTGGTGCTTAAACGATGCTCAGCACTGAGGGGTCGAAAATGTGTGAAGGAAATCCCCCCCACACCGTTACACCAGCAGCAGCCTAAACAGCTGATACAAGTCAGGATACCTCCATGCTTTCATGTTTACACCAAATTCTGACAATGCCATCTGAATGTTGGATGAACCAGTGATTGTCAAAGTTACTGTTGCAATCTTGCCATTCTTCTCTGACCCCTGCCATCAACAATGTATTTTCACCTGAAGAACTGCCGCCATTCTCTAAAAAACCTTACAGACTCAGACCAGCTCGTCTGACAAAGTCAATTAAATCACCTTTTTTGATTTTGATGTTTCCGTTTGAACTTCAACTCATCTTGATCATGTCTACATGACTAAACAGGCTGAGCTGCAGGCAAACTGTCCTTGAATATCCTTAGAGCCAGTCTTTTCACTGCTCTACAGAAACTGAGGAGAGATCCCATCAGTCATTTTAGAAACATAAAACCTGTATGAGTGTGTGTGTATAAATATAGTTGATTGCTTGGCTAAAGAAGTCGCACAGTTGCTTTAAACAGAGCTCGTGCAGCAGTCTGAAGAGCCGAGTTGTCTTCGGTGTTTGAAAAACGAGGACGGCAGCTTGTGCAACATTCGACAGATATTGATCACGATCTGGGCACATTCATCAGCCTGGATATAAAAATGTCTTTCAGCTCCAGAAATCTGCAGTTCGACTGATGTGTGTTTGCAGCCTGAGGGTTAAATTATTCCTGACGATACACTGAAATATAAACTCGGCTCTCATCGGCTGCCGGTCAGGTTTTCCTGAATCTTACCCTTTGCTGTGCTCTCTGCAGCACAACCACCTCCAGTTGCTTTCTTTCTCAAATGTCAGAAAATGTCAAAGTAATCTGTGTCAGGTAGCAGACACGCCGCTTAAAAGCCACAACAGTTCAGCACTTTGTTTTCTGTTGTTTCAGCCGCACTGCAGACACAGCTGCTCCCTTCACTTATCTCGCACGTCAGCTGAAATCCATTCAGCACGAATTCAGCTGAGTGTTGACCGTGATTAATGTCCCAGCGCTCCCTGAAAGCAGCACAGCAGCTCAGAAACCTGCGCAGGTGCTTCTGCTGAACATGCATGTCAACATTCACTGCAGAGATTTGAGATTCTTGCAAATGTAAAACAGACGAGTCCATCAGTGCAATTAGTAGCAGGTGTGAGCGAGCCAATTAGGAGAGAGAACAATGGAAAAAAACCAACCTGTTGCTGCATAACTGACAGAAATGTTCTCAACTTCATCTAAAAGCTCGCTTTCCTGTTGTGAAGTGTAATCAGAGTGCATCCTGCAAGAAAGGAAATCAGGAAGAGAATAGCAAATTAAGGTATTTCAGACAATTTCACCAAATTACAATCATCTCCACGGGGAGCTTCTCATCCTCGGTGATTAGATCTCTGCAGCCTCAGATGAGTGTCAGACATGTTTCAAAGTACAGCCTCGTGATTACTTCAGTTTGCGGACTTTTAAACCTTAAATAAATATATTCAGTGCAGGAACCAGAATCAGTTTTGATGCCTGTAATGGTCAAAGTGACGCTCTAGGAACAAGTAGCTCCCCTTAGTTTGTTTAAACTGTAAAACAACAAAACATTGTGTTGGAAGCACGAACTTTTCACATCAGTTTGACTTAATGACCACTGCGCTGCTGTTTTTCTGAGTGATTGCACGTTGGCTTACTGTTTACACTTATTTTTTTTCAATCTGCTCGACTTGCAGATAACTTTGATGTATTGAAATGTAATTTCCTGACTGTTAATCCAGGAATCTGTACAGCCGCCGGCCTCCAACCTCTTTTTCAGGACGCTGCACATCGTCTGTGAAGGTTTCAAGTCATCCAGGCCGTCGTAGTCTAAGAGCACGGAAACAGAAGCGTATGGACTTGTTTATGTTTGTTATAGATGTTTCATCCAAGAAGCTTCTTCAGTTCTAAGAGCAACTGGTGGAGAGTCCCAAGCTCTATGGGTGTGTCTCCGAGAGGGTCATGGACCCCCTACTGATCCTCTACTTGTGAAAACGGGTGTAGGTCACAATCAGCCAAGGTTTCAGGTGTGATTTACTGAGGTCAGGCCCAGGATGTGAGCAGGTGTCTGGGAAGGATCTCAGACGTTGCACATCTGAAACTGCAGGAACACTGAAGGACACCTCGCATGATGTAACGGCAAAACAGGAGGCATCTGACAAATGCGCCTCTGTGTTGGTGATATATAATCTTTCCAGCGACTTCTGGGTCTACATCAGGGCCGCCCATGCTGAATAGGCTCTACTCCGAGCTCGCTCTGGGCTGAGTGAGAAACTTTAACTCAGTTTTCCACAGATGAACTGAAATGGCTCCATGTTTCCCTCACTCAGCACTGCCAAGTGTACATAAGCGACACGCAGTATTTCCTCTGTAGTAAATAGTAAATTGAAATCTCAGACGGATGAATCATCGCTGCTTTCCTCATCTCTGACATTTGTGTTTCGTGACTGGTTTGTTGTGAGTTTTTTGGCATTTTGTTGCATTGGGGGAATATCTGAGTGCACTGTGATTTATCAAAGAGAGAGTGGTTTTAAATCTTAATGTATACAAACTTCAGACCATTGACACCAGGCTGGAGAATCGTCACCTCTTCTTTCTCTGTGAACCATCGGCTTGTGTTTGTCTTGTTGCACAACGTGCTGCAATGCAGTTTCTCCGCTTGAACTGATGAAGTCTTGAGAGGGAGGCGGAAAGCTGGAGAACAAGCGGGCCTGAAATAGGAGTGAGTGATGTAAGAGACACAGAAAGAGATTTGGTAAAACACGAAAGATGACAGAGAGGAAGCGCAAACTCGGAGCAGAAGTCCTGTGATGGCTTTTGTTCCTGCCGCCGAGCACAGTCACAGGTATCACAGCGGGCGTGCAGTAATTACAAGCTGTTTGGGTTGTGACCTGAAAATGAAGTAAGTGTGTGTGTGTGTGTGTGTGTGTGTGTGTGTGTGTGTGTGTGTGTGTGTGTGTGTGTGTGTGTGTGTGTGTGTGTGTGTGTGTGTGTGTGTGTGTGTGTGTGTGTGTGCGCTGCACATTGGCTTTATTCCAGTGTATCACACTGCATCAGGCATGTATTATGATAAATGGATGCTGTGTTGCAGTGAAAGCTGAGGTTTCCCCCCGGTCTGCTTCAGGGAAGAAGCTCATTAGTGTTTTGCTTCCTGGTCCTACAGACTTTACTTTGGGATGACAACACAAACACACAACACAAAATAACTGAGCTCATCACAATGGTGTTAATTAATAGCTGTGATCTAAAAGTTTCCTCCTTTTACTTCAGTTTGAACACAGTGTTAGTTCAGGCAGCTGATTCCCTTTTACGACAGGTGCTACTGCAAGCCACTTTTCAACCCACCTCCACTAGAGCTTCTCCATTCGTGCCCACTGTGATCTTTGATGCAGTCTTGCTTCTGTATAAAAAGAGCATAAAACATGGACACAGCCACAGTGATGTTAAACATCGGTTATCAAAGAATGCGATGAGTGTTGGGGGGAGGGGGCTCTAACTGTGGCTCTGAGATAATGAACTGTGATTGGCATGGTGTTAGCCAATGAGCATGTTTTATTCAGTATGAGTTGAAATGAGTGACTGAGCCGATAAACTGATCGGAAAAGCGTCAAAGCCAAGGGCTGTTTCCCCTTCTTGTAAAGCAAGAGGCGCCCTCTGGTGGCCATTAAATAGAATGCATGTTCAAAATACCACGTCGTCGTTTGGCATCCCAGAAGCTACTCTTTTTTTTTTTTTCTTTTTTTCTTTTTTAACATAAAATTTTATTTATACTCTGCCGAATTACAACAACAGTCCCTCAAGGTGCTAACTTAATGCTTAATGCTGAAAAATCTGGACTGTTATGATCATAGACTGACGTAGCCTCCGGGTTTTGATTAAATGATTCAGTTGGACAACAAAGACTACTACTAATACTAATACTCCATTACCTGCTGTTTAGTTCAGCTCCAGCCAAGGGGAATGGAGCTGAACAGAGCTTTGATTAAGTAATTCTTAGATTAAGAATCATGTTAAATAATCCAAAACGTTGCTGAATAAAATAATTGTAACTTTACTGTTGATATATTTAAGCAGCTCTGGCTTGAGGTTGGACATTTAAAAATGGGAGTCTTTAGGGATTGACTCATTTTTGGAAACTGCCTCCAGTGGCCATTAGGGGAATTGCAGTTTATAGCTTATCGGTCCATAATGCTAACTCCCATTTTCTCGTTCTTGCAGACACGGATGTGTTTGGGAAGCCGCCTTGTTACGAGGAAGCAGTTCTGATGGATGATCCTCCTCCACCTTACTGCGAGGTCTTGGCCGACCCGCGGGGGGGACGTACCTGAAGCCCGCCCCTCTCCGAGCCGCCCCGTCGTCTTTAAGGGAACCTCACGATCGCGCCCCGGTGTTCACATCCGAGACCAGCAAGCCTCCTGCGGCTACCGTGTTCCCCAACCGAGGCTACTCCTCCCTGATACGCCTGCCTTCGTCTCAGCGCTGGGACTCTTTGGGTCACCTCCTGTCCAACATGGATCTGAACCACAATAACCTCACCCCACCTGCAACCCGATCCCTTCAGGCTACAGCCGCGATGGCTACCATGCCCCGCAGAGAGCCAAGAACTCATAATGACGGACTCAGAGGTGGAATACAGGGACTTCAAGGAGGGATTCAGGGGTTCCAAGGAGGGTTGCAAGGGCTTCAGGGGGGTCCATGGACTCAGGGGGGTTGGAGCCCAGCTGTGGCATGCCAACAGCCTTCCCCTTGCTGGGCCGGAGCACTGCTGTTTAGGCCCAAATTCTGTCAGAAGGATAAACAACTAAAAAGCTGGACATTTGGTATCATAACGCTGCTACAAGTAGAGATTTAATTGCCCAAAGAGGGTTTTAGGGCTGGAGAGGCGTTAGGAGTTATGTTCCCCCTTGTAGCTCTGTGGGCAAAAGCTGCCACTTAACTCTGCCAGGACTGAGGCTTTCAGCTGTGTAGGTGTATTACACACTGTTTCAAGGCACTGTTGTCAAGTCAGAGGTATTCTGCTGTCACATTGGAGCTAATTGAGTCAACACCAGGAGGAAAGGAGAGGAGGCAGAGGACGAGAATCAAAACGAGCAGTAAGCACAGCGGCTGCACTACCTTTCATGCAGACTTACTATCGCCTTCATTTCCACCCCTAACTACCCTCTCTCATGGTGCACTTTCATTCATCTGCGATCTCTCCTCCTCTCGCTGCACTCGAACAACCTATTGTACGAGGCTGCTGTTGCCATGGCTCCGGGAAACCGTCTGTAGCCCACGACGACCTCTCTTCTTTTATCCGTGCTGAATTTTAGGAAGACTGTTCACAGCTTGCCTCCACCTCGAGGACTGTGAGCATTAACGCTTACAAAAGAGCACACGGTGACCTTCGGCCAGCACGTCCGTGATATTACAGTCGAAATGCTGAAGGTCAGTTTACCTTCAGAGTTGTTTGGATTCCACTGTGCAGAGTACAAGAAAGCCACAGAGACGAGCACGCTTGGATTCATTTTGCTGTTTTGTTGTTTTCAGTGTCGTCTTTACTGCAAACTGCTGGCACAGCCCTTTTGATGGTCACCGGCTGACGTCAGCCGGGTCTCTGATATGAAAAAGAAAAGATTTTTCCATGTACAAACTTCCAATCATTCTTTTAAACTTTGTGACAAATGCCTTGTGAAATAAAAACATCTTCATCTGTGACGCGTCTTCCTGTGCTTTGTGAAAAAATCCAAAACATAAACGTTCACAGTGAATTTCTTCACATTTCCTGCCTGATATTTATGATTGCAGGTAATAGTCAGGTGGAACAAAGTGAACAACAGGTTAATATGGTGCAGATGAAAGGATTACTGAGGCAGGGCTTAAACAAACAGAAGTGAACCTTTTCTCCAGGTCAGAGGCTGACCAAATAAAATCCACAACTGGAAAACAGACTGAGAGGGATGGGACTACAAATGTATACACCCTGAGGGCGAAATGGACACATGAGGGAACCAAGGTACAGCTGAAAGTGAGAAAATGGAGGAAAGGAAGAAAAACCCTCAAAGAAAACTCGGGAGACTCACTAGTAGGTACAATGAGTGTAACAGTGTAACCAAATTAAACTGTAATAATATCACAGAACTGAAAAAGCCTTATACAAGAATGACACTGTCTTTACCTGAAGTTTACCCTGAGGTATTTAAACTGGTCCCACCTCTGCTCCTCGTATCTTCACTGTTGCACCTGTCAAACTCTCACACCTGTGTTCTGTCTTACTTCTACTGATTTACATTCTCTCTGAAGCATACCGCCACCTCTCCAGGCTGCCCTCCACCTGCTCCCCACTCCCACTGCAGATCATGATGTTGTCCGGACAGTGACCCCTCACCCCCTCACCTGTCCATCACCCCTGCAAACAAGGGGCTCAGATTCCTGATGTAATCCCACCCCCACTTCAAACCCATGTGTCCCTCCTACTGAGTCAACAAAAACAAAGAGTTCAGGGAGAAAACCATCACGATGGCTCGTCTCACATTTGTCAAATTACAACTTGATGATTCCCGAGAGTTTTAGGAAAATACTCTGACGAGCGACGAGACAGATGCTGAACTTTTCAGAAGGTTTGAGTCGCATTACATCTGGAATCAAACTAACAGCATTTCATAAAAGGATCATCACACCAAGAGTGAAACATGGAGGTCATGATGGTCTGGGGTGTTTTGCTGCTTCTGGACGACTCACTTAACTGATGGAAACATGAATTCTGCTCTCTACCAGAAAATCTTGCAGGACAATAATAGGACAAGAGCACTCAGGTTTGGCAGCAGGACGATGATCCAAAGCACACCAGCACATCCATCTGAAGGGATGGAAAAACATCCCTTCAGATGGCCGAGTCGGTTTGGCCGAGTCAAAGTCGGGACTTAAATCCGACCGAGATGCTTTGTCGTGACCTTAAACACACTGTTTATGCTCAAAAATCCTCGATGTGTCCGAATTCAAACAATCCTGCAGAAAAGGTCCTCCACAGTGAAAGTCATTACAAATGCTTGACTCCGATCAGTTATTAGGTTTTACTTTTTCACACAGGGCAGGTAGGTTTGGTTTTTCCCTTTAATAAATGAAATCAGTTGAAAAATGTGTTTTGTATTCACACAGAGGACTCTGACCTTTTCCATGCATCTCCATCAAAACTCAAAGATCTCCCTGTGCTGCTCCCTCAGAGCCTGTGAAACTCCTTTTCTGTTTAATAATATTCCTTCTTCCTTTCTCCACCCTTCTCTTCTACCTCGACATCCCGGCTGAACACGTGTCCTCATCCGAATATTCTTATTTCTTGGGGTGTCAGACGAAGTGAGAGATGTGGAAATGAAATCTGCTGTAATGACAAATCCATCATCTCAGCCTCACATCTTCTCTTTTCTTCACGAGCTCACAGCGAGTCTGTTTCATCTCCTCACCTCAGCCTCGTGCAGCAGAGATGAGTTTCTATGAAATATTTGTGATTAAAAAAAGTCAGATGTTCTCCGATTCTTCAACTACTATGTGTAAAATTACCAAGAGCTGCTACTTAAAAGACTCACAGAGGAGCCTTTGGCTGTGACAGATTTGGTGGTAGGTGAAGTTTCACAGTGTGTCATTGGTGGCTTTTTATATATCAAAGCCTCAGGAAACGCAGCTCGCCACTGATGTTTAGTGAAAATTCAAAGAGTCGTTTAGGCTCAAAACATTCGTGCTGTTTGTAGACGTGCTGCTAATATGAAGTTTGTATCGCTGGCAAATGTAAAATAAAAGCCTGTTAAGACTAAACATAATTACTCTGCCATTAAGTTGTCAGTTGGTGCTGTTGGCTAACAATTTTAACAGCTCCAGGGCACAAACACTACTTCCTGCCAGTAATCACACATTTAATGAAAACTGACCGACCTAACAGCTGTCAGAAGATCTAAATGTACCGTTTAGTGCTGATTGAACTACTGTATTTGTATGTGTTTGGACCTGAAGTCCAGCAGCTGGAAGTCTGAAGGTCAAAGATCTGAGATTGTAGAACTGCGGCTGTTTGATCAGTAAAGTTTAGTCAGATTAAAGTTTCAAGCATACAACAGGATTTCTGTTCCCAAAGAACAGATTCATCATCAAAAATCAAGGAACCTGTAAAAGTCAAAAATCTTCAGCAGATGATTGGTATCTGAAAGTCACGTCTTTAAGAATCAGAGGATGCAAGACCTGAGTGATACATCTGGACCTTCAGCTGATCCGTGTACTGGTCACTGAAGCCTCGTCAGGAATGGTTTCAGTGGAAGGGAAACTGGGAGGACAGGCTGAGGTTTGCCAAACTACAGAAGAGTGGACAGGAATGAGTGGCAGCAGGTCTGATGATACGAGCGATGAATCCAAATGAGACATTTTTGGCTCAAATCTTCGTCAACATGTACCGAGCAGGTCAGGAGAGAGATGAAGCCAGCTGTAACACAGGTGGAGGTGTGTCATGGTTCAAGGCTACAGCCAGTGGAGTGCTTAACACATTTATTAGACCAGCTTTCATAAAAAAAAGTTTTTAAACTTTTAAAATATTTTTTTACGCTGTTATTTATTAGCCACATAACAAACTGAATTCACCTTTTGTATACCCAAATTTGAGCACAAGTATAAGATTGAACCACTAAAGCTACTTTTCAGGAATGCAAGTAAATAACTGTAATTTCTTAATCAAAAACTAATAATGTGCTTCACAGTTTTTTCAGCTTTTTCTCGAAAATTAAATTAGAAAATGTGTGGATAACTAAAATAATTCTATTTAAAAATTAAAAGTATGGTTTTCATTAAGGAGTTTGCACTCACTGGTCGATTAAACATCATAGAAATTTAAAACACCCACTTTGGTAATTACCAGTACTGTTAATTTAGAGCTGCTTAGGCACCGACCTTACACTGGATGGTGGTCTAATACATTTATTATGCATTTTATTTTCACACAAGTCACCCATTTCCAATTTTCATGAAATATAAAGACTTCTGCTCCATGTTTTAAAGCTGTATGTATTGTATTGTATTTATTTATTAGTACCACACGTGACACAAACACATGACTTTGTGGTTCAAATGTTGAGGTCAACATCTATACACTGTACGGTGTGCACACTGAAAACACTTAAATACAGAAGTAGAAACCCCCGTGTACGTTTGGCTAAAGCGCATATTCAGGAAAACGCTAATCCCAGTGTCAGCCGGTCACAACCTTCTGTGAAGCAGCAGCTGTAAAGTTTCTAATGAGTAATCATCAGTAGATTAGTGAACTGTTTGAGTAATAAACTCTTTGTAGACTTTGAGGAAGCCACAGAGTAGAGTGGTGCTAACAGTGGAAGCAGTCTAAACACTGGTGGAGCTGTCACTGATCAGGATACGGAGGTGTAATAACGCCACAGCAGACCCGACCATGGTGTCATGCTTTTCATCATACTTTATTCTTACGGTTGGTTTTTCAACAATACTCGGCTGCAGCTTTGCAGCTCGCAGCTTCACACATCAGCAACAACAACATCCAGGACCCAGTTCTTTCTTCTTTTAAGCGGGTGAGGCGTGATTGCTCATGCCGCTCAGGTGTGTCTGCCTTCCCTGCAGCTGCGCCAAAGGTAAAGATGTTTGAGCATCAAGGTGAGCAGAGATCGGGTGGTTAACAGAAGGCAGGAAAATGATTGGACCAAAGTGATGACAGCAGAATCGAGTGTGACAGAGCGACAAAATGGAAGTCATGTAAAAAAAATAGACCATCAGGCCAAACGACCAAGAATCCAAACTCACAAGTGAATACAGATCTTTCTACAAATCTATTTTTAGAATTGTAGACTTTTATTTTTTTTAGCGACGACTGCAACAGACTGCTCATCTGTCCAGGACGCTTCTCACCTCATGACAGCCGGGGTAGGCTCCACCACTCCGGTGATCCTGACCTGGACAACAGGAAGAAGATGGATGGACGCTTCTTGATCCAGGTAATGTTATAGGACTGCAAAAATACCAATTCTGGGAGCACAGATTTTGGCACTATAAGGTTATTTCAAGGTAAAACAGCAATTCTATCAAGCTAACATCAGACACCAGCTAACGTTAGCATTATAAGACAAACCAGAACCCTGACTTTGATTTGAAAAAGGCCTGCAGGTAAGGTTTGTAGAGAGTTACCTGCAGAGGCCCTGTAAGGTGTTTTGGTTCAGGTGTGTATCCCTGATCCTTTGTTGGTTTAGCCTCTTTTCAAAGAAGGAATATCAATTATGAATGATGCTTATTAAACCACAAAGGCTCATTTGATTAAAGAGCCTCAGCCAGAAAGGGACAAATGGAGCAATTTGTTTAAATGTCACCTTTTCTGAGCACTTCTGATTCCCTGCTGCCACAAAATAATGTTAATGATGCTTTTAAGCAATTATAATCGTTTCCAGCTCCGGCTTTCATCGAGGTAAAGAGTCTCAATAAAAATGTCAGAATAAATGATGAAATGGTTGGGACTGGTGGCTGAAGTTTAATATAGTGTTTTGTTTGTTTGTTTTTAAACATGTTAAGATCAGACAAAACATCCAGAAGAACCCAAAAAGGAACAAAATCAAAGAAGAGACCAAGAAGACAAAAATACCAACTTGTGAGATTATCTTAATGAGAGGTGGTGGAGGTGCATCCAGATTTGGAAGATGAGAAGTCTTCAGTTTTCCCCTTTTCTTCTTCTTTTGGTGGTATAGAAACAAAATTCCAGACTCAAGAGTGTGAAAGAACAGAAAGTTACAGGACTGGAGAATCCAGGTTGGCACATTCGTTATGTCTTTTGGGTGTTTCAAATCTAAACTCTACGATAACATCGACACCCAGGCCGGCAGCTTCCTCTGAGTCGTTTTTATGAAAATGCTCCGATGTGTAAGGCGACCGGACTCATGGCTCTGTCTTTGGCTCTTAATATCAAAGATCAGGATGCAGACATGATGTCTGTTTATCAGCCATGACAGTGGTCTGAGGTCCTTCCTCCCTAACACGGAGATATGTGTTGCTCTTATTCTCTCACAAAGTTACTATAACTACCTCACACACAAACAGCACTTTCACATGATGGCCAACACTAGACGGAGGAGATCACCATTAGGACTTTTAAACAATAGTGTAGCTTCATATAAGAGGGAGTTTAATTCATGGATATAGAACTGAATAGCCCTTTATTGTCATGGTACATGTACAATGAAATTATGGAGGTTTGTTTGTGTTTAGTACCCCCATCCGACCAACCATCAGGCAGCAGATGTATAAGTTACTTGAATTTTACCTTAAATATAAAGCATCTTGAAGCGACTGCTGTTGTAATTTGATGCTAGAAAAATAAAATTGAATTGAACAACAGTGAACCTCCAGCAACCATCAATGATTACCAGGTGATCACCAAACACCTGCGCAGCTTGAGCCTTACTTTAACTTAACAGCAGTTTTTAATGCCTACATCTGTATGTAGCCTTTAAAGGGGAAAGTATTCATGCATTTACAACAGGGGTCTTGAACTCCAGTCCTCAGGGGTCGCTGTCCTGAAACTTTTCCATGTGTGCGTGCTGCAACACACCTGAATACAGTTAGCAGATCATTAGCAATACTATAGAAGTAGACTGCATGCTGAGGTGGCAATTCAGCCATTTGGTTCATGTTACAGCAGCTCATGACTGAATGAACATGGTACAATAAAAGTACTGTTAGAAGTACACTTTTCCAAACACTTACATTTACTTAAATTTACTTGATTAGGGTTAGGGGTTGCCACCTCAGAATGCAGTCAAGTTCTATAGTCTTGCTAATGACCTACTAATTTGATTCAGGTGTGTTGCAACAGATGGAAAAACTTGAAGACGCTGGGCCTCGAGGACTGGAGTTCGAGACTGGTGATTTACAAGATTCTGTGTAAAAGAGACGAACGTTTCTGTTCAGGGACACAAAAGGCAGAAAATTAGTGTCTGGAAACACGATTCAGTGTCATAGTCGTGACCACTTCATGAGCTGCCCTCACAAACAACATTTATTAACATCACCAGTCATTTAACTTTGAGCAAAAAAAGCAAATTACTGCAGCTGTCTGTTAAAGTTACACATGACACCTGGCTGTTTACAGCATGTTCTCACTAATGCATCACAGAGGCAGGCCTCAGTTCAGTGCTGTGTTAAGCTGTCGAAGGATACTGAGGACAGACAGTGCAGACTCAATAGCACTCACGTAAAATCTGTCTGAAAGCAAAACTCAACCCCAGCAGTGCTGTTGACACACGACAAAGGCATTTCAGTTGAACTCTGACAGAAAATTTCTAGAGATGGAGAGGGATTGTTGAAGCTGCAGCAGAAATCAGAGCTATAAAACTCAACATAATGTCATTAATTTGACTCTTAGGAGACACCACGTACTCCCTGTCTCTGAGAGAGTGCTTCAGACTTGATGCAGGGAGTATTAAAGGAAATCGGAGCTTCAGTGACAGCTCAGAGAGCCCAAAGGTTATTACATAACCTTTATACAGCAGACAGCATCCAAGGGGAAAAAAGACCTTGCTTTGTCAGTTTGGCATAAAAGTGCAAGATTAAAGTTTGCAGAAGAACATGAAAAAAGCCTGACGAATATGTCAAAGTGTCTCTGTGGTCAGATGAGCTCCAGATGGAGGTCCAGCACGTCTGCCGGGGGGCACCGCAGTGGATTCATAGACCTGACGCTGAAACACGGCGGTGAAGGTGTGATGATATGGAACAGCATGACTGCAAAAGGTGTCGGGGAGATGTCATCTATAGTTGGCACCAGAATACTTCTGGTCTCCACAAGCCTGGCACAAAATCACAAGTTTCTAAAGAGAAATTATTAGTTTTTCAAGAGATGGCCTGTGGTAGGACAAAATCGCCCCCAAAAATGTTCTGTTTATGTAAAACAAAGCTGTGAAGCTCCCATCAGAAAGTTAACCTGCAATCTTTGAATAGCACAAAACATTTTCAACAACATGAAAAAAACAACTTCATCAACATGTCCATCATACGTCTAATATCTGATTTTCTTTTATACTAAAATAAATTAGGAGATTACAAATCAGAGCAAAAGGCCTTAACTTTAATAACAGTGTCCCATGTTTCTCTCTTCATCTAAGTGAGTGTCACCCTGGGCATAAATATAGCAACTGTACATTTAGCTTCCCAGAAACAATGCATGACAACCCGAGCAGAACCAGTTTGATCTGAATCTGAAATCACCAGAGCTACATAAGTTTTTGGGGTCATTAAGATAGGATGAGGCCTGATGGTATGTGAGGAGCAGGATTTGTTTTTATGTTTTAGAGCTTTCTGTCTAACATTCACATACTAATGAATGCATCAGGACCAATTCAGACCATCTTGCCCAAAGATACTTTGGCATCAAACTAAAACTGCCCAATATCAAACCACCAACCTTCCTCCCCCTCCTGAGGCACAGCCACCTGACAAAACTAAAGACAACAGCAGCCAGCTCTCACTCCCCATCGAGGAATCAAACCCTGGCAGCGATACTGTATAGCATAGTGGTGCAAAGTTCTAACTTTCATGTCTACACCATGAATGCAACACAGGAATAAGGGATGTGTTTGAGGTGTAAGCGGGCATGACATATCATTACCTTCTTATTACTGAGCCAAAGTCACTCTGCAGTATTGTGTGTAGTATAGTTCCTGCCCATTGTAACCCCTGGTTATTACACAGTAATACTGGGGTAGTTCCAGTCTACTGTGACTCCTGGTTATTACACAGTAATACTGGGGTAGTTCCAGTCTACTGTGACCCCTGGTTATTACACGGTAATACTGGGGTAGTTCCAGTCTACTGTGACCCCTGGTTATTACACGGTAATACTGGGGTAGTTCCTGTCTACTGTGACCCCTGGTTATTACACGGTAATACTGGGGTAGTTCCAGTCTACTGTGACCCCTGGTTATTACACGGTAATACTGGGGTAGTTCCTGTCTACTGTGACCTCTGGTTATTACACGGTAATACTGGGGTAGTTCCTGTCTACTGTGACCTCTGGTTATTACACGGTAATACTGGGGTAGTTCCTGTCTACTGTGACCCCTGGTTATTACACGGTAATACTGGGGTAGTTCCTGTCTACTGTGACCTCTGGTTATTACACGGTAATACTGGGGTAGTTCCTGTCTACTGTGACCTCTGGTTATTACACGGTAATACTGGGGTAGTTCCTGTCTACTGTGACCTCTGGTTATTACACGGTAATACTGGGGTAGTTCCTGTCTACTGTGACCCCTGGTTATTACACGGTAATACTGGGGTAGTTCCTGTCTACTGTGACCTCTGGTTATTACACAGTAATACTGGGGTAGTTCCTGTCCATTGTAACCCCTGGTTATGAAACGATCATACTGGCAGAAGCTGGTTTAAGACAGCTGTGGTGGACAGTGTCTTGCGTTTCCTCCTATAGCCACTGATATCCAGTTTTACTGGCTCGAGACTGTTTTCGTTATCATATTCACCTGCCACAGAAGAAGTCCCCGGTTTGACACTGGAGGAGACTCAAATCCCTGGAAGGGTTGGGTAAAAAAGGGCATCTCTGTTAGTGCCAATGTTAGTACCTGCTATGAGGTGACAGAGCTTGCCACTGCACCACCGTCCAATTATGAGTCTGGACCCTGTGTTGGGTTTCTGTTTACCAGCACAGTTCCCACTACTTTACCTGCACTGCAAAAAGAAGGCACACCCCTGCCTCTGTCGGCAGAGTCATTTAGAATAGATTCAGATCCATGTGAATGTCATTTTGTATTCACTCTGAGCTGCAGGCTCACCAACATGCTGCCTATGAGCCACTCTCTTAAAGACTTTCCTCGTGTCCCGTTGAGCTCAGTCACGCCTGCAGTTTATTTGCAATCCTTGATGCCCCTGAGTGAGCGGAGAGTCAACTCGGTCACCATCTTGTTAAAGGATGATTACAGCAGTACCTCCAGGCTCATGATTCACAAACATGACATCCTCACACCTTCAGAGAAATATTTCTTGGCCTAAAGGAAACTGAGAACATTGAGTGTGTAACAGTATGAGTATCTGGCTTTTAAGACGTGCAGTTCAGCACGGAGACAAACACCTTGATGATGGGGATGATTCACCCTGTGAGGTTATATAAAGAGAGAGGGAGGGAGGCCATACAGTACCGTCTCCACAACTACAAATGTGCTCCTGAGTAATGAAAAGACCTCTGGAGAGAGAACAAAACAGACTTCTCGATAGCTTCACGCTTCATTTTGTTCTGTATTTTTATTTTGATGTGACATTTGGAGATATTTCTGTACCACATGCCTGGATTCTTATGAAACCATCACTCAACATCCACTTGTTGAGCATGATCTCATTTTTTCTCCATATTATTTTTCAGAATAATGTATATAAACCAGGCTCATTTGTGATACACCAATTCCCATTTTAATAACACTAAAATCACTCTGAAGGCAGTGAAAGACTGAGATATCAGGAAAGATTAAAAACCAAAGCTGCAGAGTGAGAGGAGTCTCGATTCCTGCTGCAACATTTGAATGGTAGGGTCAGAATTGGGTGTAAAAGATATGAAAGCAAGCATCCATCTTGCCTTGTATTGACGGTTCAGGCTGCTGGTGGTGTAATGATGTAGAGCAGGGGTGTCCAAAGTCCGGCCCGCGGTCCATTTTTAATTGGCCCTCAAGTAATTTTATAAATAGAATAGAAAATGGCCCGCACTTCAACTTTTGCTTGAGTGTATTGCACTTCTTAGTTTTAACACCAGGGGGAGCTACTGTTGATCAAGGCAGTTGCTCCACCAAAAAGGACAATCACAGAAGAAATTTACCCCCAAGTTACCAAACATGGCAGAACCAAAGAAGCAAAGTGAGTGCAGAAAATTTCAGACACGGTGGGAGAGTGAATATTTCTTCAAAGAACTCAAGGGGAAGTGTGTCTGTTTGATCTGCACTGAAACTGTGGCAGTTATGAAAGAGTATAATGTACGACGTCATTATGAAACCAAACATCAGGCCTATGCATCCTACACTGGTGCTGAGCGAGAACAGAAATTAAAGCAAAGGGTAGCTATCCTGCGGGGTCAGCAACAGTATTTTTTTCGTGCTCAAATTGTCCAGGAAAAGGCTCCAATAGCAGCTATGAGGTCGCCCAACTCATCACAAGACATGGCAAGCCTTTTCAGATGGAGACTCATAAAACACAGCCTCGTTAAAGTCACCGAAATAATGTGCCCGGAAACAGTGCAGGACTTCACCAACGTCAGCATGTCCAGAAATACAGTTGTGCCACGCACTGAAGACTGTCAGCCAACATTAAACTGCAACTGTCTGATAAAGCTGTGCTTTTGATTTTTACTCCATCGCATGCGATGAGAGCACCGATGCCACAGACACCGCACAGCTGCTAATTTTTTTTGCGGGGAGTGGACGAGAGCACGAGCGCTTTAGGTGAGTAAAGAATATATTCCACAGTACCCGTGTGTTAATGTGCAGGTACACATGCTTCAAATATCAATAATGCGCATCAATTCTGTCACTACCCTGCTTTTGCGCACCACTTTCTTATATGCGTTTTTCTTGTTAACACACAGAGTACACACCGCTGTGCACAGCGCACGCACACGCAAAGTCAGCTGATCTCATCTGATGCAGATCTGCTCCTTGATCAAGTGACATTTGTCCGGATTTTTGGCACGAGTGGCGTCGGATCAGCACCGCGGCTGGATGGCCTGATTTACACCCAGCGCAGCTGATACTCACCAGAATAATTTACTGAAATTATATGCACTCCTGTTATTAAGTCCAGTTCAGTCTGTTAATGTTGATAAAGGTTTCAAACGAACGTTAATAGGTGTGTTGCTAAGTCTAAGAACTTAAATAACAAACTTGAAATGTCCCCGTCCCATTTTCCCCTTTATTGTTTTTTCTCTGTGCTGTAAATCTTCTGTCCAAGAAGAAATCTGAGGCTGCTGTTCTGAGAATGAGCTACCAAAGCTTTTTCTGAATAAATCAATAAAGATCCATTTATGGAAAGCTGTGATGAAGGCAGTTTTGTCTTTAATTATATTCAACAATATAACACATTTGACCACTTTTAAATGATTTTTCTAACTTTAATACGCTACAGTTAAGGTTATATACCGAATTTCTAGTAAGTGGCCCAGCCCCTCCTATATTTTTATGTATGTGGCCCTCAGTGAAAAAAGTTTGGACACCCCTGGTGTAGAGGATGTTTTCTTGCCCCCCTTCTCAAATGCGTAAATTAAAGCAGATCATTTGTAAGCTGGAGAGGAAATGGCGTATCACAAATTTATAGGATCATATTTTAGCCTGGAGAAATAGTTTTCTGCTTTATTTAAAAAAAAAAAAAAAACAGACTTCCAAAAAGCCTGATTGAAGAAACTAAGAACAACCCCAGGTTTCTCTTCAGCTCTGTAGCCAGGCTGACAGAAAGTCAGAGCTCTGTTGAGCCAACCATCCCTTTAATGTTAACTAGTAATGACTTCATGAACTTCTTCACAAATAAAATTTGAACTGTTACAGAAAAGATTACTCATAATCATCTCACAGATGTAATATTATCTACAGCTACTTTCAGCACCATTGATATTCATTTAGAGCCTTATTCTCCAATTGATCTTTCTGAGTTAACTTTCGGATGAACCGTTTTTTGTCTGAGTGTGTGGCTGGGTCTGAAGTACAGTGGTCCCTCGCTATAACGCGGTTCACCTTTTGCGGCTTCGCTGTTTCGTGGGATTTTTTTTTTTTTTGGTGCAATTTTGTATGTTTTTTTTTCTTTCTTACAGCGAATTGTGTTCTGCGTCCTGATTGGCTGTAAACCTCCTGCCGTGTCTCCTGTACAGTACAGAATGCGTTCAGCTTGTCAAATTTACATAAATCTTCGATCGCTAGCAGTGTGACTCTGAAGTGCTGAACTGTATGTTTTTAGGTTTTCTCCCCCCAAAATACAACAATGTATGAAACGGTTTGCACCGTCAAAGGCAGCTGCAGGTGCCTTTGGTTTCATTCTATAATACTGGACTTATTTTTCTACGAAGGTTTGAGAGTGTTTAAACAAGAGAGAGAAGTGTGAAAATGTTCATGCCTGTCTGAGAAAAGTGCATAAAGTGTGTAGTGAGAGGTTTTACAGACTTAAAACATCTATAATAATTGTAAAAAAAAAAAAAAAAAAAAAAAGTTGGCTACTTCGCAGATTTCACCTATCGTGGGTTATTTTTGGAACATAACTCCCGCGATAAACGAGGGACTACTGTACACTCCAAGCACGGCATCCCAGTCTACTTTACACACTTGGACAAAAACTGGTTCATCCCAAAGACAAAACTCCTAAACACAAGTTTACAATGTAGTACATGCTGTACAGTGTAGCTAGGACTGCCCAGACCTCTACATCGGAGAGACCAAACAGCCACCAAACACATGGCACAACACAGAAGAGCCACCTTGATGGGACAAGACTCAGCGGTCCATCTGCATCTAAAGGACAAAGGTCACTCTTTCGAGGACGCCAATGTTCACATTTTGGACAGAGAAGCCAGATGGTTTGAAAGAGGAGTGAAAGAAGCCATTTATGTCCACTCAGAACTTGCTATTTGTCAGAATTCTCCTGTTTCGCTGTTACATTATGCGAGGTGTCCTTTAGCGTTCCTTCAGTTTTCAGATGTGCAACGTCTGAGATCCTTCCCAGACACCTAAACGCCCACTCACATCCTGTGTCATCTGACCTCAGGAAATCAAATGATAGGGTGGGGCTAGGTTTCACAGCGGGTTCACCTGAAACCTTGGCTGATTGTGACCGATACCCATTTTCACACCTTTGCTCATGTGATTAGGTAGAGGATCAATAGAGGGTGATCCTCTACCATGACCCTCTTGGGGGAGACTGCCATAAGTCTTAAAATCTGGGACTCTCCACCAGTTGTTCTTAGAACTGAAGAAGCTTCTCGGATGAGAGGTGAAACGTCTTCAAGCAACTTAAAGAAGTCCAGACGCTTTTCTTTCCAAGCTCCTTACTCCTTACTTCCAGGCTGGACTACTGTAATTCTTTATTATCAGGATGTCCTAAAAACTCGCTGAAAAGCCTTCAGTTAATCCAAAATGCTGCAGCAAGAGTACTGACAGGGACTAGAAAGAGAGAGCAGATTTCTCCTGTTTTGGCTTCCCTTCATTGGCTTCCTGTTAAATCCAGAATTGAATTCAAATCCTGCTCCTCACATACAAGGTCTTAAATAATCAGGCCCCATCTTATCTTAATGACCTTGTAGTGCCATATCACCCTATTAGAGCACTTCGCTCTCACACTGCAGGCTTACTTGTTGTTCCTAGAGTATTTAAAAGTAGAATGGGAGGCAGAGCCTTCAGTTTTCAGGCCCCTCTTCTGTGGAACCAGCTTCCCGTTTGGATTCAGGAGACAGACACTATCTCTACTTTCAAGATTAGGCTTAAAACTTTCCTTTTTGCTAAAGCATATAGTTAGGGCTGGACCAGGTGACCCAGATCATCATGCAGAGTGTGAGGTGCTTGGAGAATAAGATGGAGGAGCTCAATGAGCTGATTGAGACCAGAGGAAATGCCATGAGTGGAGGCGACTCATGGTGAGTAACCTGAAGGATATAAGATGGGTGTCTTCAGCACAAGCAACAAAGGTCGGTCTCTGTTATGACCCAGGTCATGATTTCTTGTGTTGTTTTTGCTCCTCACACCTCAGGGGGGCGTTGTTCATTTTCGCTGCTGTTTTTGCTTATGTAAGTTCCAGGTGGAGGCTAACCATTGGTTGAAGACTGAGGGGGGTTGGCTATAAATTGGGACCCATCAAGCTCAGCATGGCCTGCCTACTTCCTGCTTCCAAACAGGCTGTGTGTTTAGCCCTGTGCTTTATGTTTAGCTGTGTGTTGAAGTTTCTATGCTAGAAGAACTAGATTGGTTGTTTTTGTGAATATTGTAAATAGACCTTTTCTGATTGAGCTGGTAGTTTTAGGGATGGGAAAGTTCTTCTTCTTTTTTTTCAAAACCTTTTTTCTAGTGATGGCCAAACGAAGCTTTTAGCATTGAAGCTTTCTCGAAGCTTTTCAACACAGTCATCTCTGGTGACATCTGGTGGCCAAAAGTATGAAGAACAGCTTGCATCTATAAATTAAAGTTTACTGCTTCATCCTGAGCGCCCACTCTACAGAGGGGAGTTCACAGTTCTGTCTGATATTGGGCCATCCTTATGTTGCTTTGAACATGTATTTTTTGGGTGAAAAAATTATGTCTATTTGTTTAATAAATAAATTTGATCAATAAACTTTCCTTGTTTAAACATGTGCCATTGTTTGTTCTTTCTTTGCTTGTGACTTCTTGATGTTGATAAACAGATGAAAAATACATATAATATACATATAATAAAGTACAACACATTATGGAGTATGGCTCTACTGTGAGGTCCTACCTTCATGTACTTATGCAATTGAATCCCTGGACAGCTGTGTTTATAAATAATATGATATTAGGCCAATTTTCTCATACATGTTTTTGACCTGGGGGTAGAATTGACTGTGAACTGGAAAGTAAAAACATGGTGTATTTAAGGTTATCCTATTTGGGTTTTTATTTAAGAAGAGAATTTGTTCCACTGTGCGATGGCCGAGTTTGTTTTCTTGGAGATAATTTCTCCTGCCTTAGAGAAAATCCTCTCACATGAAACAGACGATGCTGGAGGGCACAGAAACTGGTAGAAAAGCAGCTGTGTGTGTACACACACACACACATATATATATATATACAGTTAAGCCCATAATTATTCATACCCCTGACAAATTTTGACTTAAAGTTACTTTTGTTCAACAAGCAAGTTCTTTTTTGAGCAGAAATGACACAGGTGTCTCCCCAAAGATAATAAGACGATGTACAAGAGGCATCATTGTGGAAAAAAATATTTCTCAGGTTTTATTTATATTTTAGCAAAAAGTATCATGTCCAGAATTATTCATACCCTTCTCAATAATCAATAGAAAAGCCTTTATTGGCTATTACAGCAATCAAACGCTTCCTATAATTGCAGACCAGCTTTTTGCATGTCTCCACAGGCATTTTTGCCCATTCATCTTTAGCAATGAGCTCCAAATCTTTCAGGTTGGAGGGTCTTCTTGCCATCACCCTGATCTTTAGCTCCCTCCACAGATTCTCAATTGGATTCAAGTCAGGACTCTGGCTAGGCCACTGCAAAACGTTAATGTTGTTGTCTGCTAACCATTTCTTCACCACGTTTGCTGTATGTTTTGGGTCATTGTCGTGCTAAAATGTCCACTGGTTCCCAAGCCCAAGTTTTTCTGCAGACTGCCTGATGTTGTTGTTGAGAATCTTCATGTATTGCTCTTTTTTCATGGTGCTGTTTACTGTGATTAGGTTCCCTGGTCCATTGGCTAAAAAACACCCCCAAAGCATTAGGTTCCCACCACCATGTTTGACAGTGGGGATGGTGTTCTTTGGGTTGAAGGCTTCTCCATTTTTATGCCAAATGAAGGCAACATCATTGTGACCAAATAATTCAATTTTTGTTTCATCTGACCATAACACTGAAGACCAGAAACCTTCTTCTTTGTCCAGATGCGCATTTGCAAAGGCCAAATGAGCTTTTGCATGCCTTAGAAGTGCCTGGAGAAGTGGCGTTTTCCTTGGTCTGCATCCGTGGAACCCAACAGTGTCCGTTGGACTGTCTGCCTTGAGACATTGCCACCAGCAGAGCCCAGATTCACCAGAATGGCCTTGGTGGTGATCCTTGGATTCTTTTTCACCTCTCTCACTATTCTCCTGGCCAGCACAGGTTTCACTTTTGGCTCCCGACAACGTCCTCTGAGATTTTCCACAGTGCGGAACATCTTGTATTTTTAATAATACTTTGCACTGTAGCCACTGGAACTTGAAAACATTTGAATATGGCCTTGTAGCCCTTTCCTCACTTGTGAGCAGCCACAATGCACAGCTGCAGGTCCTCACTGAGTTCCTTTGTCTTAGCCATGACTGTCCACAGACCACCTGCAGAGAGCTGCTGTTTTTCACCTGTTGAATTGATTAAAACAGCTATTCCCAGTTAATCAGGGTAATTAGGATGCTTTAGAACAGCTTTGACTATTTGGAATGGTATGGAACTTTGGATTTTCCCAGAGACTGTGACAGTTTGTGAAGGGTATGAATAATTCTGGACATGATACTTTTTGCTCAAATGTAAATAAAAGCTGAGAAATATTTTTTTTTCCACAATGATGCGTCTTGTACATCATCTTATTATCTTTTGGGAGATGCCTGTGTCATTTCCAGTCAAGAAATAACTTGCTAGTTGAATAAAAGTAACTTTAAGTCAAAATTTGGCAGGGGTATGAATAATTATGGGCTTAACTGTATATATATATATATATACATTACAAAACAAAGGCAAACAACAAGAACAGAAACCTGGCAAACCCACCCAATTGACGAAAATCGCTATCTCTCGCCATCAAAACACAAATCCCACGAATGATTCACTTCCTTATAAACCACTGAATCAGGTACCGAAGCAGTTACGTTGTAAATGAAGCCTTGAATTAGTGCTTCTGAAGCAGTGTGTTGGGTTTTTTTACACACGCGCCAGAGTGTCACTACATCACTACTTTTTTCTCCCGTAGGTTAGGGAGACCGGTATGAGGCCTGTGTTTTACTTTGGATTTCTCCTGATAGGTCAGTTAGTTCTGTTTCATTTCTAAAGTGTTTTGTTTGTTGTTTTGGCCACGCCCACGCCGACGTTTCTAATCTTCCAAGATTAATAAAATATTTGGTTTTTGTAAAACTGCAAACTCTGTGGCTGCATTGGTCCTTCCTTGGGAACAGGAAGCGGAGCGTTTTTCTGTGTCGCTCTCTGGTTTTGCAGTTTTCCTTGGCTCTCTGTATTAGTTTGATTCGGAAAAAGATGCCATCCTCACTGGGAATAGAATGGGATTTTGTGGGGGGAAAACGGGTCATCGTTGGATGCTCAAGAGAGCGGTGGGTGACTGGGGCACTGCACTGCTTGGAAGTGATGGTGTGGAGCCCCACAGTGGAGTACAGTCTTTAGGATTCCTCCATCGGTTTTCTATTTATTTACCCCAAAGGTTCAATTAAATTCTATCCTTGGCTTCCCTGAACACCATGGTTTTCTTTTCCTCACTCCTTATGCATTTTATTTCAGACCTCAGCGTCATAACATTTTCCTTCAGTTGATTAGGAAGAAACATGAAAACATGAGGACTGACTGGCATCTAAATTGGATTGTTCAAGCTGCCGTGTTACGTCTGTATTTTCTTATAATCTCAGTGTTGTCCAGAGTTTGCCCAAGCAAAGTGTATCAACACTCCTTTAAGGGTGACAGTATTTATTGTAGAACTTGTGTTGCTGAGTGTGCCTGACATACACATTTCTATTCATGTGTGCAGAAGCAAATAAAAGTAGAAAGTCTGAGGTGTGAAGCCTTGGAGCTTGCAGCCATCTATTAACCCGACAAGGTCAAGACAATGATGACGTTTCCTTGGCAGAAGCGCCGGACACCCTGGTGTGACTCCTTCTGTTGGCACTCGCTGAAAATTTTCCACCCAAAGACAAAAGCAGCAAAACAAAAAAGCACCATTTTCTCCTCCATCGAGCCTGACGCAGCCTTCCACCATCGACTGTTTGAGTGTTGCCTGGAAACCTGCTCGGGCTTGCTTACATGTAGTAAAATGAGAACATCGGCGCATCCCTCCAACGCACCATCACATCGCCACAGCAACGATGGAGAACGGGCTGGCTTCGGTCCCACATTGCTGTCCTCTCATTGGAGCATCTGCCGGCGTCGTCTTGCTGGCCACGCCCACTGTTACATCGCAGCTTCAAAGCTAGAAGCAGCTGTCAGATCTAAAAGCTTCCCACACCTGGTGCCAATGTGGAGGCTGAAGAAATGAGGCGTGACTCAGGATGTTTGAGCAGTACTGTAACTAAACATGTATTTAAATTCTCTATTGCAAAAGTCTGAAACAGTTTGTTGGAACCTCTCTGAGATGTGGAAACACTATTCAGCAGCTCTATGTTTCAATAATTTTATTCAGCTGTATTCAGTTTTCGTTTCGTGTTTTATGTGAAGGGATGCTTTTTGGTTTGCACGTCTTGCTTTTTCCTCACGTTGTACACTTGGAGAGCTTCCAGCAGTTGAACGTGTCTGCGTTTTTACTCCGACGCTTGGGATTTCAGAGCTGGAGAACAGTGGAGAGCTAAGAGGAGGAACTATGAACTGTCCGTTACAGCGATTATGAAGGGGAATGTGCGATCCTTGATCTGTTGTCAAGATGAGCTCAGTGAGCTGCTCTAAACCCAGAGCAAACACCATGAGAGTAGTTTTATGTGCTCCATGAAGACATGGCTGACCGTGATGAGTTCTAACCCAGAAGATCTTATTGTTTCACATGAGTTACAGTAGTGACCGTGGCCCAAATGTCTCAACAAACCTGACTTCTGGTCCATATTAGGTCAACCTGTGGGTAAAATAAGTAGAACGAAGGCCAAATGTAGTCTACAGAAAACTGCACATGTGGACCAAACATTCATTTGTATCTGGCAAGAACTAAAAGTTAGTGTCACGGTCCCCGTGTCTACCGGGCTGGCTCAGTGAGGCTACAGGTATTTGTTATTGTTTCTGCTTCTCTCTCGCTCTCTCTCCTCCTCGCCTGGGCGGAGCTCATTGTGGGCTCCCACTTTTGGCCAACACACCTGGAAGCAGTTACTCAGCTGCGGCTTATTATCCTCCCACTCCCTGCCACTGTTTGAGGAGGCGGCTCAGTTCTTCTCATCGCTCGAACGTTGTACTACACACGTCACTGTAACCTCGGGTCAACCTAATCTCGTGATTTCTTGTATTTTTTTTCTGGCTTTGATTTCTCGTCTGTTGTGTACATAGATTCCCCGATCCCATCCTCAAACTCTTCCGTTGGATTTCCCTTAACGTGTGCAAGTTTGCAGAGTAGACGGGAGCCAGAGGAGTGAGGAGAGTGGATCATTAAGCATGGAGCCCCTGAATTCATGTGTTCGAGTGTTTGTGTGTCTAAATAAACCTTTGCCCTTTACTTCAAATCTGCACTTGAGTCAGTTCTGTCATTCTTGACACTTGGAGCCCAATCCGGTCTTTAAGTCCAACGTCATTAGCCATGTCTGGGCCCAAACTCTGCTTTAGGTCTCAAAGTCAAACGAACACTGCGGGATCACTGAGAGTTGAAAAACTGTCTAAATTCTTTCATCTGTAATAAAATGATCTGTGTGGCTGCTCTGCCAGGTGTAACAATTAAGTTTAATATCCAGGTATCCATGAAAACTGATTTTATATAATTTAATGGAGTTAGAAGTTAGCAGGGAGTTAGCTCACTAGTTTCCATCTAAATGTAGTATAGCATGTTCTGACTGAGAGATTTCTGAAACAAATTAAGACGTACAGCTCTGCTATCACCTCTGACATAAATGAAGACAGAAAACTAAACAGCAGTGACATTTGTAGGGTTACTGAAGTTGGACTAGCTGGTATATAATGATGTGCTACGTGATCGCTAGCTACACAGCTGTGTTAGGATAATATCCGGTCTTTAAGTGATGACGTGATAGATCCCGCGCTTAATAAGGCTGTTGTGTTTTTTACATGTTTTAATGCTTTGTATCTTGTTCTATTTAATCTGAACAAGCCCCTAAAAACAGTCAGTGGTCACTGTTGGCCTCTCTTGGTTTTTATTACCACTGTTCATTTTAAAGCTTGCTTTTTAAAACCTTATGGTGTACTACTACTAGTATATTAATAACTAACCTTGTATTATGGATGGATTATCTCTGTTGTTCTCCCGATTGAAGTTTGGTCCGTTTACAGCATCCTTTTATGCGATTGCATTTGTCCCGAAAATGCAATCCTTTTTTGGGGGCTTTTTTTTCTGAACTTTATTAAGCAACAGTATACAGAGAATGTATACAAATTGGAACATAATTAACATACACCAGGGGGTGTAATGTAAAAAGTTACATACATTCAAATAATTTGTAATTAGTACAAATAGTAATTGGTTTTATAGCCTTTTTATTAAGTGATCCACTAATCAGTTTTATGTAAGATAGAGTATCATTATAGCAGCGTTTAAAATTAGGCTTTTGGCTACTGTATTTGCATTTGTGGAAATAAAATTTAGCTAAGATAATTAACAAGTTTATTATAAAGTAAACATCTTCTTTTTTTGCCTTCGAAAGAAACAGAATACAACATTTTCTCATTTCAGAGTAACGTCCTTGTAAAACTGTCCAGTAATGAATCTACTGAAGTGTTTCCAAAACGTTCTAGCATGTGAACAGATCCAGAGGAGGTGCTGCACAGTCTCAGGTTGGCTTCCACAAAATCCACAGATCACATTTATGTCCCTTTTAAACTTTGTCATATAATGATTAGCAGGATAATATTTGTGAAGTATTTTGAATGAAACTTCTTTTACTTTATTCATTACAAGATACTTGTTAGGAATTGTCTGTACACTTTTCCAAGTAATGTCACTGACAAAGGAATTCCAATAAGAAATCACCTGTGGAACAGATAGAGATTCTCTCTGGAAGCATTTGGAGCAGCCTTCGAATTGGGACAGCCTTCCTTGCGTCGCTGTGACGTAATCGGCCTTCAAATGCGGACCTGAATTGGAACGCAGCTTATGAATGATCCACGTTCTCCTCCCGCTGATCACGTCATCCACCGGTCCCAATTCCTAGGCCGCATCCTTCGGAGGCCGCATTTGAAGGCCTAATACGTCACAGCCAGGCGACGAAGGCTGTCCAATTCGAAGGCTGCTCCAAATGCGTCCTCCATTTCCCCGGATTCTATCCCAGAATTCATAGCGCGGCCCAGCCAGTAACAGTTTGCAACAATGGCGGCAGATACAGAGTCGGTAGAGATGGCATCGGAGGAAACCTACATTTTTAAATGTAAGGTATTTTTGAAGGAGCGATACAAATGTTAAGATGTTAAAGTTAATGTGAGTTTAATTTTAAATATTAAGGTGAAGTTGTTGTTTTTTTACAGTCATTAAACTTACGTGACTGTAGATGAGATCCCGCTCTTTTTAAACATAAGGGTTAGTTTGAATATTACTCTTTCTGGGTCACAAAATAAACTTTTAAGATATTAGCTGTGTGCAACTTAAGGGGCTGCATCCTTCGGAGGACCCGGCTTTCGCGGTCCATGCGGGCCGGGTCCTCCGAAGACCGAGAAGGCCGCAATTGCGAGGCTGTGAAATTAGACGGTCTAGCCTTTGGATTTGCGTCACCAGCTGTCTCGGTGGAGTTTAATATAACGTGTTTATTAACCCGAGTAACGAAAGACCGCGGGGGGTTTGAAAACGGTGTGCCGGGAGGTCGCTTTTCTCACCGGCTCTAGTGAGGCGGCTACCTATCGAGCTGGTTCGTAACAGACGTCTCCGAAAACGTCGGAGCACTTTTGCAGATATGGGCTATCTTGATAAATCGAGTAGATATTTGAAGTTTACGCAGCTACATTCTCACCGGAACATATCCTAAAAGTTTATTTTGTGACCCAGAAAAGCGTAATATAGAAACTATTAAAACGCATCGTTTTCAAACTCAGGTTAAACATGATATATATAAGTCACTTAGATAACTTAAAAATGTTATTGTTTGGCTTTATAACTTTAATTTCAGCCAAACCGATTTACTCAGGAACAAATAAAACACTGATAGTTTTCACACAGCTGAATAAACGTCAAACAGTAGTGTGAGATGGTCGAGAATTTACTCCAATGTCCTTTTATATTTCAGGGAGCAAAGAGCAGACGGCGGAGTTTATTAAACTCCGCGGAGACAACGAGCACCTTTTCACCGGTGCTAAACACTCAGCCGCTCTGGGTTGGAGGTACAGTAACAGTAAATCTGTTAGGCATGAGGGAGCGTGCTTTTTAGTATATTTTGCTGTGGATGCTGTTCAGGGATTAACATGATCGACATGTTCTGTTGCTTTCTGTCTGTTAGGGCAGTTCTTGAGAAGATGGGCCTGCTGGGAAAAATCACCCCGTTACAGGCCAAAAAAAAATGGGACAATTTAAAAAAAAAATACAAAGTATGTACAGTCGTATTCAAATATGGATTTTTAACTATGAGTTATTAAACTTATTCATGTAAACGTGTACTGTTGCTGTTTTTGTTAACACCACTTTTGATTTCCTCTGCCTTTAGGATTGCAAGTATCCAGGGTCAGGCGAGGGAGGGAGTGAGAAGCCCACTGCTGCTACATGGCCCTGGTTTGCCCTTATGGATGAAGTGTTAGGACAGAGGCCTTCCACCAGACCTCAAGTCCTAATTACCTCCATCCAGGACAACACTCCAGGTCCCAGTTCAGCAGTAGGAAACCAAGCGTGGGATCAGGAGGAGCAAGAGGATGATGGCCAGCTGGAGCCAAGAAGGGAAAAGAGAAAGAGGAACTGGGAGAGCGAGTTGTTGGATTTGATCAGAGAAGATATGAGGTTGCAGAGGGAAATTGAGGAAAGAAGAGCAGAGGAAGCAAGACAGAGAATGGACAGGCTGTTTGGGTTATTGGAAAAACTTGTTGAAAAAAAATGTGTAAAGTTCTGTAAATAAAAATCATTGTGAATGCTTAAACTTTATTTGAATTCTTTTTTTCAAACTATGTACAACATTTTTATCTCAATTATTAACATGTATAAACAGAGTAAATAACATGGAAAAAAAAACACAACAGGTTTTGTAATTATTATTAAAACCCTGGATTAACAGAGTGTCCCAGTATACACAGGTACTTTTAACCAGGCCTGATCTTTGGCTGAGCAGGAAGTCTCTGGCAGTGCTGCTGAATCTGCTGGACCAGGACCAGAGAGATGGAGGTGCCACAAGTGAGACCTTGGTTTGTGTTCCCAGCCAGTGAGTGGAGCATGATACTGGGTGGTCTCCAGGAGGTGTTTAGGGATACTCGTTTCCACTGTCCACCGCATCATCTAGGTTTACAGGGCTGATGTAATCGATGGCTGCCATGTCACTAAGATTTATTCAGAAAAATGTAAAAAAAAGTGCAAACAATCCTGTTAATAAAGCTGTAACAAGTAATATTCTACAAGCAGAATACTTGGCTGTTAAGCAAGTATTCTGTGTCTAACTGTTTTTCCCCACTCGGCGACACACCCGCCGGGGGTCAAACTCTGGTAATTGGTGATTCTGTTCTCAGACATGTGAAGCTAGAGACACCGGCAACCATAGTCAATTGTCTTCCAGGGGCCAGAGCAGGCGACATTGAAGGAAATTTCAAACTGCTGGCTAAGGGTAAACGTAAATACAGTAAGATCATAATTCACGTCGGCAGTAATGACACCCGGTTACGCCAATCGGAGGTCACTAAAATCAATATTGAATCGGTGTGCAACTTTGCCAAAACAATGTCGGACTCTGTAGTTTTCTCTGGTCCCCTCCCCAATCAGACCAGGAGTGACATGTTTAGCCGCATGTTCTCCTTAAATTGCTGGCTGTCTGAGTGGTGTCCCAGAAACGATGTGGGCTTCATAGATAATTGGCAAACCTTCTGGAGGAAACCTGGTCTTGTTAGGAGAGACGGCATCCATCCCACTTTGGATGGAGCAGCTCTCATTTCTAGAACTATGGACCAATTTATTTAACCCCCCAAAATATGACTATCCAGAGTTGGGACCAGGAAGCAGAGTTGCAGTCTTACACGCCTCTCTGCAGCTTCTCTCCTCCTGCTACCCCCCCAAAAATCTCCATAGAGACTGTGTCAGCTCCCAAACAGACAAAAAACAAACTAAAAACCAGCAATAAACAACTTAAACATAAAAAATCACAAAGAAAGAACAATACAGTATCCACATCTGAACCAAAGAGTAAAACAGTGAAATGTGGATTATTAAATATTAGGTCTCTCTCCTCCAAGTCTCTGTTAGTACATGACTTAATAATTGATCAACAAATCGATTTACTCTGCCTTACAGAAACCTGGTTGCAGCAGGATGAGTATGTTAGTTTAAATGAATCAACACCCCCGAGTCATTCTAACTACCAGAAACCTCGAAGCACAGGCCGAGGGGGCGGTGTGGCAGCAATTTTTCACACCAGTCTATCAATTAACGAAAGACCAAGACAGACTTTTAATTCATTTGAAAGCCTGATGCTTAGCCTCGTCCACCCCAGCTGTAAAACTCAGAAACCAGTCTTACTTGTTACCATCTATCGTCCACCTGGGCCTTACACAGAGTTTCTCTCTGATTTCTCAGACTTTTTATCTGATTTAGTGCTCAGCTCAGATAAAATAATTATTGTGGGTGATTTTAACATCCATGTAGATGCTAAAAATGACAGCCTCAACATGGCATTTAATCTGTTATTAGACTCAATTGGCTTCTGTCAAAATGTAAAAGAACCCACCCACCACTTTAATCACACTCTAGATCTTGTTTTAACATATGGCATAGAAACTGAACATTTAACAGTGTTTCCTGAAAACCCTCTGCTGTCTGATCATTTCCTGATAACATTCACATTTACAATAATTGATTACACAGCAGTGGAGAGTAGACTTTATCAAAGTAGATGTCTTTCTGAAAGTGCTGTAACTAAGTTTAAGAATATAATCCACCCACTGTTATCATCTTCAATGCCCTGTACCAACATAGAGCAGAGCAGCTACCTGAACGCTACTCCAACAGAGGTCGATTATCTTGTTAATAATTTTACCTCCTCACTACGTACGACTCTGGATACTGTAGCTCCTGTGAAAACTAAGGCCTCAAATCAGAAGTCCCTGACTCCGTGGTATAATTCTCAAACACGTAGCCTAAAGCAGATAACTCGTAAGCTGGGGAGGAAATGGCGTGTCACAAATTTAGAGGATCATCATTTAGCCTGGAGAAATAGTTTGCTGCTTTATAAGAAAGCCCTCCGCAAAGCCAGAACATCTTACTATTCGTCACTGATTGAAGAAAATAAGAACAACCCCAGGTTTCTCTTCAGCACTGTAGCCAGGCTGACAAACAGTCAGAGCTCTACTGAGCCAACAATCCCTTTAACGTTAACTAGTAATGACTTCATGAACTTCTTCACAAATAAAATTTGAACTGTTAGAGAAAAAATTACCAATAATCATCCCACAGATGTAATATTATCTACAGCTACTTTTAGTACCATCGATGTTAAGTTAGACTCTTTTTCTCCAATTGATCTTTCTGAGTTAACTTCAATAATTAATTCCTCCAAACCATCAACGTGTCTTTTAGACCCCATTCCTACAAAACTGCTCAAAGAAGTCCTGCCATTAATTAATGCTTCGATCTTAAATATGATCAACCTATCTCTAATAATCGGCTATGTACCACAGGCCTTCAAGGTGGCTGTAGTTAAACCTTTACTCAAAAAGCATCTCTAGACCCAGCTGTCTTAGCTAATTATAGGCCAATCTCCAACCTTCCTTTCATATCAAACATCCTTGAAAGAGTAGTTGTCAAACAGCTAACTGATCATCTGCAGAGGAATGGCTTATTTGAAGAGTTTCAGTCAGGTTTCAGAGCTCATCACAGCACAGAAACAGCTTTAGTGAAGGTTACAAATGATCTTCTTATGGCCTCTGACAGTGGACTCATCTCTGTGCTTGTCCTGCTAGACCTCAGTGCAGCGTTCGATACTGTTGACCATAATATCCTATTAGAGCGATTAGAACACGCTGTAGGTATTACAGGTACTGCACTGCAGTGGTTTGTATCATATCTATCTAATAGACTCCAATTTGTACATGTAAATGGAGAGTCCTCTTCACACACTAAGGTCAGTTATGGTGTTCCACAGGGTTCAGTGCTAGGACCAATTCTGTTTACATTATACATGGACATAGTATAGACATAGTATACATTTTCACTGCTATGCTGATGACACCCAGCTCTATATGTCCATGAAGCCAGACTGGGGGATTGTTGACGTTCGCTTAACTGGGTGAAAGGACACTGTCTCACGAGTTGGCTATAGGACACACACACACACGCACAACCACCCCTCCCCCTTTCAAACGCGTCTGATGGACTTATGTCTTCTTATGTTGTCAGATGTGATGATTCATGTGCTGCGGTGTGTGTTTTTTCTCTTCTCAAACTGATCTCCCTTCAGGAGCTCAGTCTGGGTGGATATTCTTTTTTCTCCTCATCTTTCCTCATATTGTGTATTTTGTGTATTTCCATTGAGCCTTCAGTTTTCAGGCCCCTCTTCTGTGGAACCAGCTTCCAGTTTGGATTCGGGAGACAGACACTATCTCTACTTTTAAGATTAGGCTTAAAACTTTCTTTTTTGACAAAGCATATAGTTAGGGCTGGACCAGGTGACCCAGATCATCATGCAGAGTGTGAGGTGCTTGGAGAATAAGATGGAGGAGCTCAATGAGCTGATTGAGACCAGAGGAAATGCCATGAGTGGAGGCGACTCATGGTGAGTAACCTGAAGGACAGAAGATGGGTGTCTTCAGCACAAGCAACAAAGGTTAGTCTCTGTTATGACCCAGGTCATGATTTCTTGTGTTGTTTTTGCTCCTCACACCTCAGGGGGGCGTTGTTCATTTTCGCTGCTGTTTTTGCTTATGTAAGTTCCAGGTGGAGGCTAACCATTGGTTGAAGACTGAGGGGGGTTGGCTATAAATTGGGACCCATCAAGCTCAGCATGGCCTGCCTACTTCCTGCTTCCAAACAGGCTGTGTGTTTAGCCCTGTGCTTTATGTTTAGCTGTGTGTTGAAGTTTCTGTGCTAGAAGAACTAGATTGGTTGTTTTTGTAAATACTGTAAATAGACCTTTTCTGATTGATTTTTTTTTAGGGATGGGAAAGTTCTTTGTTTTTTTTGTCAAAACCTTTTTTCTCCCGTAGGTTAGGGAGACCGGTATGAGGCCTGTGTTTTACTTTGGATTTCTCCTGATAGGTCAGTTAGTTCTGTTTCATTTCTAAAGTGTTTTGTTTGTTGTTTTGGCCACGCCCACGCCGACGTTTCTAATCTTCCAAGATTAATAAAATATTTGGTTTTTGTAAAACTGCAAACTCTGTGGCTGCATTGGTCCTTCCTTGGGAACAGGAAGCGGAGCGTTTTTCTGTGTCGCTCTCTGGTTTTGCAGTTTTCCTTGGCTCTCTGTATTAGTTTGATTCGGAAAAAGATGCCATCCTCACTGGGAATAGAATGGGATTTTGTGGGGGGAAAACGGGTCATCGTTGGATGCTCAAGAGCGCGGTGGGTGACTGGGGCACTGCACTGCTTGGAAGTGATGGTGTGGAGCCCCACAGTGGAGTACAGTCTTTAGGATTCCTCCATCGGTTTTCTATTTATTTACCCCAAAGGTTCAATTAAATTCTATCCTTGGCTTCCCTGAACACCATGGTTTTCTTTTCCTCACTCCTTATGCATTTTATTTCAGACCTCGGCGTCATAACATTTTCCTTCAGTTGATTAGGAAGAAACATGAAAACATGAGGACTGACTGGCATCTAAATTGGATTGTTCAAGCTGCCGTGTTACGTCTGTATTTTCTTATAATCTCAGTGTTGTCCAGAGTTTGCCCAAGCAAAGTGTATCAACACTCCTTTAAGGGTGACAGTATTTATTGTAGAACTTGTGTTGCTGAGTGTGCCTGACATACACATTTCTATTCATGTGTGCAGAAGCAAATAAAAGTAGAAAGTCTGAGGTGTGAAGCCTTGGAGCTTGCAGCCATCTATTAACCCGACAAGGTCAAGACAATGATGACGTTTCCTTGGCAGAAGCGCCGGACACCCTGGTGTGACTCCTTCTGTTGGCACTCGCTGAAAATTTTCCACCCAAAGACAAAAGCAGCAAAACAAAAAAGCACCATTTTCTCCTCCATCGAGCCTGACGCAGCCTTCCACCATCGACTGTTTGAGTGTTGCCTGGAAACCTGCTCGGGCTTGCTTACATGTAGTAAAATGAGAACATCGGCGCATCCCTCCAACGCACCATCACATCGCCACAGCAACGATGGAGAACGGGCTGGCTTCGGTCCCACATTGCTGTCCTCTCATTGGAGCATCTGCCGGCGTCGTCTTGCTGGCCACGCCCACTGTTACATCGCAGCTTCAAAGCTAGAAGCAGCTGTCAGATCTAAAAGCTTCCCACACCTGGTGCCAATGTGGAGGCTGAAGAAATGAGGCGTGACTCAGGATGTTTGAGCAGTACTGTAACTAAACATGTATTTAAATTCTCTATTGCAAAAGTCTGAAACAGTTTGTTGGAACCTCTCTGAGATGTGGAAACACTATTCAGCAGCTCTATGTTTCAATAATTTTATTCAGCTGTATTCAGTTTTCGTTTCGTGTTTTATGTGAAGGGATGCTTTTTGGTTTGCACGTCTTGCTTTTTCCTCACGTTGTACACTTGGAGAGCTTCCAGCAGTTGAACGTGTCTGCGTTTTTACTCCGACGCTTGGGATTTCAGAGCTGGAGAACAGTGGAGAGCTAAGAGGAGGAACTATGAACTGTCCGTTACAGCGATTATGAAGGGGAATGTGCGATCCTTGATCTGTTGTCAAGATGAGCTCAGTGAGCTGCTCTAAACCCAGAGCAAACACCATGAGAGTAGTTTTATGTGCTCCATGAAGACATGGCTGACCGTGATGAGTTTTAACCCAGAAGATCTTATTGTTTCACATGAGTTACAGTAGTGACCGTGGCCCAAATGTCTCAACAAACCTGACTTCTGGTCCATATTAGGTCAACCTGTGGGTAAAATAAGTAGAATGTTTATTCTGTGTAAGCAGCTGGATTGCATAGTGGTAACACCACACACCTTTGGACTGGCAGTTGCAGGTTTGATTCCTGCCTGTGGGGTGTCTGTATCCAAACACTAACAAGAGAGATAAATATGAAGGCAAAACACATGCTATGGCAAGGGGGAGGCAGAACGTCCGGTCAGGGGGAGATATCATCACCCTCATTATGGACGATACTGCCAAATATCAGGAGGGACTACAGATCCTGGGAGTAATAGATGCCTGAGACTCTGCATGGAGACAGCTGCTTCTTTATTTGATTTAATGTAAATAAAAGGCTAAAAATTCTGGACTTATCACACTTAGGATATGCTATGACTTCCTCCCCGCACTTCTTGTTGTCTTGAGTGATGTTACTCATCCTGCAGATATCTTTGGTATGTTCGACTCCACGCAAACTCAGAGCTTACCTGCTCGTTTAGTTCATCTCATTATGAGCAGGCAGAGAAACACCTGTGAAGATCTCTTCCATCTTCATTATGTTGAAGCTTTACCTTTCCATCTATTCGGTGCCGGAGACACCCTGTTACGGACATTTTCCATGTTATCATTTGTCTCTCTGACTGTTTTGTACTCTGAAGAGCTTCCTTCCTGTTCGCTAATAAAGATTTCATTTTCTGTGCTTTCAATTTAATTTCCAGTTTTCTGAGAAACCGCTATGATTACTGATTCACTTGCTTTACTTAGACAATAGTCACTGTTACATTGAACACACCAAATGTCCCTTTGTGTGTCTGCTTGTCTTTGACTGCTGTGATAACAAACCAACGATTTCCTTTAGTTTTGGACTGTGGGTTGTACAAAAAGAGCTATTTAAAGACAGCACAGTGGGAGAAAAAGACTGCTAGTGAAAAATTACTGGCAGTCGTATTTATCTACACAAAGCAATTAACTACAGGCAGGCAAACTCCAAAAAACAGAAAAGCTTCAGCTAACAAAAGGAGATGATGAGACTGAGGACATCATGTGCTGCACTGAGGATGATGAAATTTACCTCCACAGAGTGGGGAACCACGTAGCTGCTCTGCTGTTTTGTGTCTTTGAGAGATAAAAGTTTCACATTTTTGAACCGACTGTAATGAAGTCAGTGGAGCTGCTGCTCCCCTAAATGAAACCTTGGAAACCACATCAAATATTTCTACTGTTTCTTTGCTTTTGTAGTTTATGTGAAGGAAGAATTTAGACCCAAACAAGGACACGTCAGGTTAAAAAAATCTCTATATATCTAAATATGTATACTTGTACAACAAATATTTGACATGTTTCAACAGATAGAAGTGAAACGAGCCTCAAGATATTCTTTATTTCTCCTGGATATGATGGCGAAAGAAAAAGAATACTGATTATCCAAACCTGAAAATTGCAAATGACAGCACACGGCACGTTTGGGAATTATTTTTAGTATTTAATACCATCTACTAAACAAAACACGAGACAGATCAAAGACAGAGCGGAAACTCTTCTGATAATCAGAGTGTTTTATAGAGACAGAAAGGTTTGTTTTGGAGAGCAACGTGGGCGAAGTTGAACTAGTTTTAACGAGTGAAAAAGGAGATTTTTTAGTTTCACAGTGTAGCAGATAGTTTGGTATTTTATCTTAATGAGGGATTTTTCATGACGTGGGACCCAAATGTTTGAGGCCAGGAGCAGGGTAAAGTCAAAAATGCAAATCACTCAGTGAAAGAAACAAAGATGGAAAGGAAATAACAAGAGCATATGGAAGGAAACAAATGAGAGCAGGGTATCACATCAATACTGAGGAAATGAATTAGATGATTGGTGACAGGTGATGCTTTAAAGAAAGACAGGAAGTAGAGCTTATTAAATGAAAATAGGTGAGTGATTTCAAAATAAAACTGCACATAACATGCTACATTTCGGAGGTTTACCTGTGAAAGAAATGATTCTGGCTGTAGAGGATAGCAGTGTGTAACGAGGGATAACTGAGGCAGAATTTTTATCAGTTTTTAGTACAAGTTGTAATTTATCTGCAGGTTTAAAGGGTGAACTAGGAAAAGTTACCCTTTTTCTTTATGCTGGGTAATAGGGGAAAGTAATGGGCGAAGTTTTACTTTCACTGAGATATGTAAGCTTTAGTGGGTGACCCCGAAGCTTGTAAATGTAAATACTTTTAAAAAGTAAACACATGGAAAGCTCCCAGATCAGATAACATCGCTGGTTGTGCTCAAGAACTGGCAGATGTCTTCACAGAAATCACTGTTTTTGCTTTAAGAGGACCAACATCATCCCCAAGAAACCCAATGTGAGCTGCCTCAGTGACTTAATGGTCCAGTAGCACTCACCTCCAACCGTATAATCAAAGCTTACATCACATCTTCACTGCCTGCTACACTCGATCCTCTTCACTTTGCCTACAGGCCAATCACATCCAGGGAGGATGCAACAGCACCGGCCCTGCACAGCGCCCCCACCCACCTGGACCTAAGAACACATATGTGCAGATGCTGTTGATTGACTACAGCTCCACTTTCGACACTATAAATTCATCCAGGCTCATCATGAAGCTTCAGAGCCTCCTTATCCAACTAGATCCTGGACTTCCCAATGGACGGACCGCAGGTGGTATGGACTGGCAGTGTGATGTCATCCACACTGACGCTCAGCACCAGTACCCCCCAGGGATGTGTGCTCAGCGCCCTGCTGTACACCCTGTTCACCCACCACTGTGCGGCCACACACAGCTCCAACACCATCGTGAAATTTGCAGACGACACCACCATCAGATGGAGAGGAGTCAGCTTACAGTGCAGAGGTGAGAGCCCTGACATCACGGTGTCGATACAACAACCTGCTGCTCAACGTCAGCAAGACCAAGGAGCTTATCGTGGACAGGAGACTGCAGGGGGGAGGGGACACACCCATTTACATTGAGGGAACAGAGGTGGAGAGAGTCGGGTGCTTCAGGTTCTTAATATCAGTGAGGATCTGAGCTGGTCACATGACGTGACCAGCTGCTCTCCATTCTGTGATGGCGATAAAGTTTTGGCATGGACTCCAGAATACTCACCAACCTCTATCGACGCGGCATTGAGTGTATTCTGTCTGGTTGTATCACGACCTGGTACGGTGGTTTTAATGGTCTGGACCCAAAGGCTCTATGGAGGGTGGTCAGATCAGCACAACGTATCACCAGGTCTGAACTGCCACCCGTCCAGGACCTCTACAGACAGGAGGACTGTCCACTGGATTTTCCCTGATCCCGGCCATATGCTCGTCACACTCCAGCTGTCACAGGAGCATCCAGACCCTCAGCAGCAGATTCAGGGAGAGTTTCTAGCCAAAAGCCATCAGGCTACTGAACTACTGAGATATTGGACAGTTTATTTTGCACAATCACCGCACGTTATACCATCACCTCTGCACTACAGCCACCACGGTATCTCTAGTAATCTGTATTTATTCTACTCACATATTTTCTTTATTTATATAGTTTTTCTTATTTTTATCCAAGTTTTACTTATCTGCAATTTTACTTTTCTATGTGCAATACTGAGGAGGCTCTAAGTCTAAGAATTTCACTGCTGGTAGAAATGTGCCATTTTTATCTGTGTATGAAAAAATAAAACTTGACGAGTTTCTTTTAAATTATTGCAGAGTTGTAAAAGTTGTTTTCAGTGATGATGAGGATGAGAAGCTGTTCTTGCTTTGGTGGAGAAGTACACTTGTTTGGGGTGTAAAATAGTTATGTTGAGGGAATAATGGTGGAGGAAAAGTGCTAGTCGTGCTCTAAAGAAAAAGCTTTGGTTATGGATAGTTGGAGGAATCTGAAGTTTAGTTTAGTCTGAGACTTTAGGGGATGACAATAGAGAAGTTTCTCGTAGAAGAGGTTGTTTCAGGGGGAGGCGGGAAGAAATATTTTAGAGGAAGATGGGAAAAGTTTTGTGGTATGACAGCAAAGAGCTTTTAGAGGTTTACTTGGGGGGTAATTTCAGCCAGGAAAGCTTTGGGGACACAAAACAGTTGCTCTAATTTTAGTGTGATAAAGAAGCAGTTTTTGTTCTGGGTGGGATTCAGTGCTGTCTTTCTGTATCGAACCATGGAGCAGCTCTTTTCTCTGAAGCAGAGGAAACAAACCTGCAGCCTCACAGGTTTTGTTGCCACTCGAAGACTCGCCATCAGAGCGTAATCAAAACTCATTCCCACTGATTAATACGTGATTAGAGGACATTGTTCACCAACTGGCTGTACCAGCTGACTAAGGTGACACGCCTCCTCCGCAGATCTAAACCAAAGAGCTAAAAGGTGATTTTTCCTGTCAAACGCCATCACATGAATTAAAATGTTGTTTATTGTTTTTGTGAAAATCATCAGATGTTAGCCCAGAACAAGAAGCACACATCCAGGGCCTCGTATTAGCATACCTGCTAACTTACTAGCTGCAAACATAACAGTTAGCTTAATAACCTTAAATTATTCTACTTTGTTTTTACTAACATGATCAAAATGAATATCTATTTGATGTCTTTCTTTTTTGTCCTGATAGGAAATTTGAGTTGGGCTGATGATTTGATTATTGATTACCAATATTTAATAACTGCACTCTTTTGGCTAATGTTAGCAAGCACCGCTACTGCTAATGCTGGAAAGACAAGTTTCCTCTGTAGGAACAACAGAAATGTTTTAAACTGAGGAAACGATGACCTGTGACTCCTGTAAACGTCGCCCTTCAGTGTTTGTGTGCAGCTGAGCGTTTCCTGATTAAACTGTCCTCACTCTGCAGCAGTAAAATCACGAGGTCGAGGCATTAGACTCTTAGAAATTCTGCTGAAAAATAAAACATTTATTTCGTATTGTATTTCCTCACACCGATCGTATTTTTAAAAAGAAAATCATTTCTACTTCTCCCTGGGATTTTATTAAACAGTGTTATAATTAAAACACTGGAGCTGAAATGTGAGCTCAATGTCGGCAGGACATCAGCAATAAGATTAAACAGAGCGAGCTTGTTGCTGTGAGACTCGACACAAGAAGAACAGTCTGACGTCATGTTTGTGAGACGGGTGGAGTTAAAACATCTGTTGCAAACACCAGCAGAAGGCGAGCAGCTGCAGAGGTGATGGGATCTCACCCCAAACCGAATGAAACATCAGAGCGAGGAAGACAACAGGAGGACAAACATCCTCTCAGCTCAGGGCTCCAGAGGAGGCACAGCAGGGTAAAAGAAGTGCAGCGGGGCCATCTAGTGGTGGATATATGACCTGCAAGGTGATTGCAGATGAGTGCTGTGTGTTATACCCAAATATGGTCAGAAGGATATACTCTGACATCTAAAGCCGCACTTTTAATGATTCTAAACTAAAAGCACTGAAATTCAAACTAGAAAGTGAAGTTCCCACACATCCTGTATCAATTAATGATTCACAAATAAGCTCAAATATTTGTGTTGTATTATAACTCATATTGGAACACTGACCCTCTGACTTTCACAGGTTACATCAGGAAGAGCAGTAAGTGCGTGAAGTACACGTCTATCTTCATAAAGTTACAGAAAGGATTCATAAAAACACACGACAGACTCCTGAATTTGAAAAAAAAAGTAACTGTGTAATCAGAAACTGATGTGTGTAAATGCACAGAAACAGTAATAACGTTTTATGTGTTTAATGTGCATAATTTAAAGCCACAGCCTACCTGAGTGTTGGTGCTGATCATGTCAACATGGACAAAGTCTCAGGAATGGTTTCAGCACCTTGTTGAATATCAAAACTTTCAGCCCGCTGAAGTCAGCTGCTTCACGACAGGTCAAAACACACACACACACACACACACACACACACACAGAGTGCTTCTTATTGCCTCAGAGTTTTTATTTTTCTACAGGGATGTACAGCAAAAGGACTAACACTGTCGGTGCTAATATCCAAAAAGGTCCTGAAAATCAACTCTAGCTCACTTTTTTAACAGGTATTAAAAACACACACGCCTCCGGTCTCAGCGTGTCCCGCCTCAGACTCCAAACAGCTTCCAGAACAACACATCAATAAAAAAAATAACAACCAAAAACATTACCATACTGCTTGAAATGGCATAGAAGAAAAGCAGAAGGGCAGCAGACACGGGTTAGAGAACGTCTCAAAGTCATCTTCAGGGTTTTAAGCTGCTCCAGACATCAGGAAGGGTTTCACACAAATCCTGAATCTTGTTCAGAATGAGAAGAAACACTGACTTCATTTCCATTTCTATGTACTGTGTTCAAGAGATATCACCTGAAGGTGAACCAGGACTGTGCTGCACTTCTGTGTAATACCACTTTGTACCACAAGAGAGTGCAGTGAGTTAGAGTAACCTTTTATTTATTTGTTTATTTAAAGCAGCAGGCAGTGATATAAAATTTTGGCGCTTTAGTAGACCATCAGTACATAGAGGAAGTGTTTATGACGGAGGAGCGTAAGCCGTATTATGTTCGAGTCTGTCTGAACTGACTTGCAGGCTTTGCTAAATTCATTCGCTAAGGTCAGGTCGGGTGTGTATAATTATTATATTGTTATCATAATTATCTGTACTCTCAATAAGAAGGTGACATAATCTGTGCTTTTTGAGCCAAATTAATGAGCTGTTTGATTTGACCCTCCTCCTGTGATTGCCCTTAAGGTCCTGTAACGCCTAATTGGCTGAAATTAATTTTAATATTTAATATGTTAAAATTCATTAAAAGTAAGGAATCAATCTAATAATGCATTTGCAATCTAGTGTTTTTTACCTAGCCTTAGCTAACATTAGTCATTAAGAGCTAGCTGTGGGTCATTTTTGAACCCAAAAAAGTAGCAGGAAGGTCTCATTTATATCTGATTTTGGGCTCACTTTGGTCACTTTAACATTTGGCCTGACAAGTACAACTAAATTAAACACACTTTCTTTTCGCTAATAGCAATGTTAGAATACCTACTAACTTACTGGCTACCAAACAGTTAGCTGAATAACCTTGTTTTCTTGCTTTGTTAGTAAAATGATCAAATTCAGTGTTTATTTTTTGTGTTTCTTTTTTGTTCTAATATCCAATTATGGTTGTGCTGGGAGCCGATGATTTGATTACTGATTACCAATATTAAATAATTCGACTTTTTTGGGTAATGTTAGCAAGCACTGCTATCATTGATGCTGAAAAAAAGGAATCCACAAAATAATGTATGCTAAGCTATCTAGCATTTGCACTCAAATGTCGTTTAGCTAATAGTAATGTTAGCAAGCAAGCTGTAACTTAGATATGCTACACAAACCATTACCACAGTTAGATAGAAATGTTAGCTAAATAAAAATTTAAAACAAGGCCAGGTGTTTATTTCTTAGGCTACTCTGCCCTCAGTGTTTATTTGAAAATAGTCTTCTGCTATCTTTGATAAGCCTGCAGCAGGGAATTATTAGCAGGCAAGCTAGGGCCCAAAACCAATATGTTGTTGCCAGTTTTGGCTCAACTTCAGTCACATCAATGTTTAGCCAGACATTTTTTTTTAATAAACTAGACTTTTTTTTGTTGAAGTAGCAGTGACAGTTAGTTAGCTACTTCCTTGCCAACTTTTTGCTACCAAAATCCTATTTTAAGCTACATCAGTGAAACTTTGTGCAATTTGATAATTGATTAAAAATAAATGACTCCTTCACTCTTCAGCTAATGTTAGCTAGCACTGCTCACTGTTGATGCTGTTGTTTAAAAAATTAATTAAAGCATCCATCCCGACTTCTCTTACATCCAAAAACATCCTATTTTTACGATTTTGGGAGAATACAGAATGAGAATCATACAAATTCACACCTTAAAGCCAAACGCTCCTAAAAAACTGGAAAAATATCAACAGTAAATTTCTCTAGATTAGCTGCAAAAACTGCTCATTTTTTTAAATTTTTGCTGTGTAAATATATAAGTGAGATAAAAATACAAAGCCTTATGGAATCAGAGGGGACGGCTGATAGTCGAGCTGTAGATCATCAACAAGGTCACGAAAGAAGAAAAGTGCACTGAAAAAAGCAATCAGATTCACAAGCCATTTAATCTTGAATTCAGTCAGTAAAATCATACAAAAGGTGTGGAAAAAGGTCAAAAAGGAGCCACAGTTTGACTTGGAGAACAGATTGCAGCTGAGAAACACCAGAATAAATAAAATGTTTCACCTTGTTTCTGTGAAGTGAGCTCTAAATACAAGATTAACTGACTTGCAGAGGTGAATATTTTCAGGAAGGAAGGGAAGAAGGAGGGTGGTGAAAACGAGGTAAGAAGAGAACAGAGTGAAGCTATACATGGCAGCTGTATTGATCGGCTGTATTAGTTTTATAGGGTGTTATTGAAGTACTACAGACTAAGCGTGTCGGCCACACGCCAGGCTTCATTGTCTCTAAAATGCAGCAGTGCGCTACGTGTAATTATCATGTACACAAACAAAAAAAATTCCCCCACTCCCAGCTAATACATCTGCATAGCAAAAAAAAAAAAAGAAAAAGAAAGAAAACAGCAAATAAATAAAATAAACACAGAAAAAAAAATCGTTCCAAACCGTCAACAACCCTGTCTCTTTTCTGTGGCTACTGATTCTAAAAGATAATACAGAAGTAGTTTTGATGCAAGACTTGTTATTATTACTTTTTTTGTTTGTTTCTTTTTAATTTTTAGAAAAAAATTCTGTTTCCTCATGAAGCGCACTTCCTACTTCCTCTTGGTCCGGTGGCGGTGGTGGTGTGGGTGTCATATAGGCCGGTTAGTCGTCTTCATCGTCAACCACGGGGTCCGTGTCCCAGCACGTGATGTCAATCTCTGAAAACACACACAGACACTCGGATGTTTACTTCACACTGGACGCACACTTCAAACTTGTGTTTAGCAAAACTAGGAGGCTTAGTTTAGCCTGATATCAGTGTTTGGTGCGTTAATCAAAAACAAATGTTAGTGATTCTCCTGCCAAACCGACAATTAGAAATGGAGCTGAATTCACTGACCAATCGAGCCCAAAAAGGCCGTGAAGACTCAGGATATCCATCCTGTCAAGACTCAAAGATTCACTCAGACTTTGAGACTGGTTGGCAAACTTGTGTTATGAGGGAAAAATGTGTTTTCTAAACTGGTTGAGTCTCGGTAGAAGACACAAATCCCTTTACGGTTGTTTTCACAAAGGCTGTTTTAAAAATCTACCAAATCTAATATACTGAGGCAGCGGCTTGAGAATAAGGGAGCAGCCAAAAGCAGCTTTATTTCAGCTGATCGTCTCACCTGGTGGCTTGTTATAAAAGACCGGTGCGGGTTTAGCCGAGGACTCCTCTGATGTCCCGAATTCCTCCTCCTGTGATTGGCTGAAGTAGCCCTCGCTCGCCTAAAACACCACCAGAGATAGAAGATGAGCGAAACAACGACCAATCAACCGATAATCTGAACTTTTGTTTCTGGAGACCACCAGGAGCATCACCTGGCTCACCTGAGTGCCTTCTTTCAGCAGAGCCTCCCCATTGGTCATCAGCAGCTGTCCGTCATCCAGCTCCTGGCCCTCCCCGGATGCATGCTGCAGTGCATGCTGGTAGCTCAGGGTCATCTGATCAGAGCCCGTCACGTCCACCAAACTGGACGGGTCGTCTTCGGCGCCAGTACCCGAGCAGAAAGTCCCGTCCATCATCTCGTCAAAGCTGAGGAGTGGCTGAGGCCGGCCGCTGGCGGCAGCAGTGCTGGGCGGGAGGTCGTCATGGAGAACATCTCCCATTAGGTCCACCAGATTGGAGGACTGGGCGGGCTGGGCGGCATTGGCTGGAGGGGCGGAGCTGCCGTCCCACAGGTCAACCAGGCTGTCAGTGCCGGACTCGCACGCAGAGACACCGGAGGAGTCGCGGGCCTGCGGGGCGACACTCTGCACGGGCTTGGTGGGCGTCGACTCCTGGACCGGAGGTTTCTGGTCCTGCTTTGGCACCGAATCTGAAGAAAACAAGAAGAATTTCATTTTTTTTAGAAACGGAGTCACTTTTAATGACAATCAGTTTCTTTACCAAAAAACTGATTTTTAGTGGATTTCTGTTTTGGAAAAAGACCCAATGGAGCAGGCGAACGCTGCTCAAACTCCAACTAACAAAAATAAACTAAAACCAGCGTTTGTCAGGTTCTGGGGACTCTTTTAGGTTTTATAAATGGTCAGAATTGTTATTCATATTGAACCTGATAGTCTGAGGTAATTCTGACCTCTAATCCATTGACATGATTTTCAAAAGTAATATTTCCCGTTTTTAAAGGGTGAAAATGTCAACATTTGGAGTTTGGAGGGATGAAATTTAAATTTTCTTATTTTGTGGAAATCTGGCAACCCCATGGTCTGTTGTCTGATTGGTCGACAAAACTCTTACCCCACTCGTCTGCGCGGTCTTCCTCCTCATCCCTGCTGTAGTCTTCTTTGATGGGCGTGGTGACTATTTTAGGAATGGGTGACACGGTGGCCATGTTGCGCTCTGTGCTCACTTCATCGTCATTGTCCGCTGAAGGGTCAAAAAGAAAGATTATTGAAGGAAAACTTTAGCAGGCATCACCAAAAATCCTCCAAGACTTTTACCCATGAGCTGGTGTGTCGAACTAACACAGAATCTGATGGTTTTATCTGAAGTTCACACTTTGTATAAGGGTTAGTTCAGCTAAATGAGGGTAACAGGTGATTGTGACCAGGTGAACTCCGCAGTCACATCCTGTGTTACTTCAACACGTTAAACATTGCACAAAATCGCAGCAGCCACATGAATTTTGTTGTCACATGACCAACAGACAGGCAGATTCAGTCACTGCGCCCGGTTTCAGACCCATCGTCTGTTCTGTCAACAACATCATCAGCTGAGCCAATCAGGTGTCTTTCAATCAGATTTGAACCCGTTGTTCAGTAAACAGTAAGCTTCTCCAAAACTTTGTTTTCAGTCAGCCCCCTCACTGTGTTATGTTTAATGTACAGGCAGCATCATGCACTCAGTCGTGAATGCCATTATTTCAGTGAGACGTCCACAGAGATAGCTCAGTATGTCTCAAAGATTTAATGAAAAGTGAATAGACAGTGAGTGAAAACACTGACGGAGTGGTCTTTTTTCCTTGAGGCTGAGTGCTTCCTCTTCGTGGTGTTTAATATCTTATAATGCGGCTGTTTAATGCCGGAAGCGTGAAACAGAAGCAGTTGGGGTGCAGCAATAAGGCGCTTACAAACTCAGGCAATAAAGTGACCAAATGCTGCTTCTCTGGACAGCTGAAGCAAATGAGGAGTGAGGACCTCTGTCAGAAACCAAGACACAGTCTCAATGATCCAATGGGTCATGAAACAGGAGCAGATCTCTCGCAAAAGCTCACTGATATGTCATTACAACATACCAACACATTGTGGGTGAGTCACAGCTACGTCAGGTACACACATCCAACAACAAACACCATCACAGTGTCAGTTAGAATCACTTCCACAATGCCGTTTATCCAGATGTTTGATGAAGTTGAGCTTCATGTTGCGTTCAAATACCAGAACGAGACTTCCCAGATCACAAGCACAACAAGGAATGACAATTTTGTTTTGAGAGGTAATAAATGACTGAGAGTCCTAAATGGGTGGGATCTCAATTCACCTGGAGGTAGAAAACCTGATGAACAACCCCTGATGACGATATTATCGGCTGTATTTTTATTCCTATGTGCAGCACTTACCGTTTTTCAAGCACTTATAAATAAAGTTGGCTTGGCTAGTAACTATTTGCTGTTTCACTGGTATCAGGTATTTATAACAGCCAATAAACAAAAAGAAAGATGGAAACACTTCAACCACACTGCACAGTTTATCCACCAGAGGGCACTCTGCAAATTCTCTGCTGGCAAAACACGTTTGGAACGCCACAAACAAGAACCATCAGAGTCAGGCAGTGAATGAATAACTACAGGTAACAATAGTTAGACAAATCTGTTCATGTTTTGTGTCTGAAAGGAAAAACATCTGTACATACAGTATTATATTGAACCAAATATCCGTCAGTAGCATTGTACTTAAAGATCCCGTCGTTCTTTTTGATTGATTTTGACCTAGCAACAGCCAGCAACTACTTGCTAACTGGTCAGGTAAAACACACTTTTCCATAGCAACCAGTGGTTGTTGAGGGGGTTGTTGACCAGTTTCTTGCCCTGTGTGACTGAGATCTTAGTCAAAAGTTAGCAGGTCAGCTAGCTAGCCAATATCTAAACATGACAGCTACAACATTTAATGGAGATTAAAACCTAAATACCTACAAACTGTGTTAGTGTTACCGAAATTAGGCTGCACAGTTTTTAAACCAAATGACTGATGATACTAACTGTGTGTAAATGACCGATGATATGTCTTCAGCAATTAGCCAGTGTTAGCTCACTAACTAGCTAACAGCTAGCTAGGTTATTTATTTATTTATTTTTAGACATTGCTGCCTAATTTTTATCTTGTGTGAAAAATTAAATATTTACCTGAAGTCACAGCCATAAGTTTAAAATGTAGCTAGCTCTACAGTCACTGCTAAACACTATAAATGTAATTTCCAGATACATCTAAAACACCACTATCCTGCTGACATTTGTGTAATGTACACTTCACCTCATCTCTGTGGTGTGCAAAGCGTACACGATTAAAGTGAACTTTAATCTATATTTCATATCTTACCTGGTGGCTTGCTACAGTGCTATGGCGAGGCTAATATAAATACATTGGCACAGTTAGGATGGAGGATGCGGGTTAAATAAAATAAAAGTTCATGTTGAGGGTCTCCGATGGGCGCCATCCTGTGACAGGAAGAAGACGCCAAAAACAGAACAAACTTCAGCCAAAAGTTTGTTCTGCCTGAGATGATCTGTCAACACCACAAGACTGGTCATTAACATAATACTGCGTGGTTTGGATTACTCATTGGGATGTTAATGTCCACACTGAGCTGAACGACGTGCTGCACATGATGCTAATAAAAATTCTCTTAGACGCAGTGAATGACGACCGAATAAAAAATCTGCCTGTTAAAAAACCGAACACGGCATTCATGAAAGTGTAAAGACGAGAGCTCCAGCTTAGACCTGCAAACTGCATCATCAGAGGATTGATGTGTCATCGCTTTACAGGCGGGAGGTAAACAGTGTTTTACTTTCACCGAGCATAATAACGTACACATGCAATTACACACACAGTGAAGATCATGAAGGTGGTCTGCATGATTTTATTTCTAATATCGACTCAACAGGTGACTCGACTTTATCTTTCATGTTTTCCTGTAAGCCTGGTACTCTGAGGGCTCATTATTGAAATATCTGAGTTTTATTTGTGATGTACTGATGATGACACTGGTAAAGCCAACCAGCAGCGAAGGGATTTGCTGCTTTTAAGGAGGACCTCTAATGATTTTCCTTATTTCCTGTTCCTGTGGTGGATGCTCATATTGGAGTTTCCAAAGTTGTGCTGAGATAGCCTCGTACCCTCAGCAAAATCAAAGGTTTCTGGACTAAACTTAAGATGTTAAAAGGCTCTCTGGAAATCTGGCTCAGCCATATAAAAACCACCGTTATGGTCTTTAATCTGAATGATATCAAAGTTCCACATTCAAGCATTCACAGGCCGACTGATGGCAATGGCGACCGAGTGACGGCTCGACGGCGTTACACACACACATACACACTCAAACACTCACAGTCGGTCAGTCGGGATTAAAGATGGCAGCAGAAGTGTGTTTATGAGTGTGTTTGTGTGCAGTCCAGGATCAGAGGCAGAGGAGGAAGGTGGAAGGAGAGAACCTGTCAGATCCCTGAGATTCAGCTCTCGAGAGAAGTGAAATCACTTTGCTGCTCAATGAAACCGTAAAACATCAGAAGAAAAATAAAATACAGAAACATTTACAGAAAAAAAAAAAATCACCAGCCGACTGGACGACATCTAAAGGATGAAGACTGGAGGGGACGACAGACTCGACATCTACCACACAAAGCAACAAACAGCTTTGCTTTGAAACAGGTTTCACTGTTTCCACAAGTTAGTGCAAACCTGCTGTGTGAGAGTCAGCCTGCAGGGGGGGTTAAAGTGCACGAGGTGAAGAGGAAGGTGGGAGGGCGGCCTCGTCATCCTACAGCTAACGCCGCCAGCATGCACGACACAGTGAACGCAAACCAAACTCCAGCTTCTGTTGCTTTTCTTGATGCTTGGATGCTCTTGCCTCTGTTGTCACCTTAATCAGCCGATAGTAAAAGGCAAAAATGAAGGAATTGGGGGAATTTTTAGATGCTGTCGTTCAGTACCAGGAAGTGGAAGGAGGAAAGGGTTCGGGGGGTGTTTAAAGTGGGAGGTGATGGGGAAGTTTTATGGGTCGGTGCAGAGATGTGTGGGCCATCACAGCGTGTACTAAAAGTGCTGAAGATGAGAGGATGAAAATGCACGTGTGTTTTTAATCTGCAGAACTTTCCTGACGTCACTGAGTTTAAACTTTTTATTATTTTCACAGAAAACAAAAAAACGAAGATGCTAAAGTCCACTGTCTATGCATTATAGTTACCACTAATACTTATAATACTTGCTTATTCTTTCAAACTAAAAGGAAGCCACTTCACTGCTTTACTGTTAATTTCAGAATTTAATTCAAGGTTTTCTTAATGGTTTTAAAAGCCCTCAGTGGAAAACCTCCTACACTAATCTCTTATTCACCTTTGCATGATTGATCTCGAGATCTAAGATCTGGGATCAACTCTCAGGGCTTTATATTGTAAAGACCCTACAATAATACAGAAAACCTCAACAGTTACACGAACCCTATGAGCAAGCAGTTGGAGACAGCAAGAAGGAAAAACTCCCTTTTAACAGGAAGTAACTTCTGGCAGAACCAGGCAGCCATATTCCAAATATTCCTGTTTTTCAATCCAGGTTAGAAACGTTCCTCTATTCTCCGGCATTCCTGGGTTCATAGTTTGTGACTGGGGGCTATAATTTTATTTTGTATTTATATATTAATGTATTTTATATTATATTTGTAATTTTATATTTATTATAATAATCCTTTATTGGCTTGTGCAGCATTCTTACAGGTCTTTTCTGTTTAAATGTGCTTTACAAATATATGTATAAACTTTAAATGTTCTTATAAATGTTACTGTATGAGGCTCCAGCAGCGATTCAGTTCCTGTACAATGACAGGAAAACTGATCCTGAAGAGTTTAATTTTCAGTCTACACTGAAAGCGACAGAATCCTGCAGACAGGAAGTGGAATGTTTGTGGTTGTGAGTTTTACCAGTCAAGCTGCAGTACTGGTGTAACCATGTGCAGTTTCATCCTCTCATGTTGGCTTTGCTGCAGTGTTTCTGTGTGTTTGTGGAGGGGATTCATGTGTCGGCAGAGATGTTCGACCAGGCTGCTGGTTTCCTCTTTAACTTCTTCTTCTGCTGTACCTACCGGCTGCAGCGGCGGGCTGCCGGCGTGCATGTGGCGGGGTGCGGAGGGGCGACGCGCCCCGGTGCGGGGGGGTCGGACTGGGGCTGCTGGGACTGTGCTGCTGCCTCAAGAACGGGCTGTCCAAACGGCCTGGCGGTCGGGACGACAAAAGCGAAGACGGGAACACACAACAAACGGAAAGAAAAAAGCGACGCACCACAACAGAGACGTGAGGAAGACAGAAAAACAGAGAGGGAGGAGAGGATTGTGGGAAGAAGAAGAAAGAGGCGGGTTTCAAAAAAATCCACCAAATTTCACAGAGTGGAGAAATGAAAGAAAGAGGAGAAGAGGAATGAAGTAAGGAGGTGAGGACGAGGAGGAAAGGCAGAAAATGGAGAGAAAGAAGAGAAAGGTTAGTGTGGTTTAAACACACCGCCTGCAGACAGCATGCAGTTAGGCTGAACCAGAAAATAAAGTGTCTGAATAATTAAAAACAGAAAACACTCTTTGGGATCTGTGGACGAGTCTTTGATTGTTATAAATAACACATCGCGTTGAAATCCTGCAGTCCAGTCGTTTACAGCCCGTGGACACTTCAGTAACGCTCCTGTACTTTAATGTGTCGGGGTCTTGGTGCGATGCTGCGTTGAAAGTCTTAAGTTGTAACCAATCATGGTCCCAGTCCAAACTGCAGCTCCTCTAGTGGCCACTAGATGCCATGAGTGAGCAACGACAGACTCCCAGCCGGCTACACGAGCTAACGTCACTGTGAAAATGAGACTGACTTACAAAAAAGGTCTCAAATTAAACGTTTGCTATTCAGGTTTGTCCATGTTTGTTCTGACCAATGCCGCGCCAAACCCTGCAGACAGACAACATAAAACGATGCAAGCACCTAAAGGGTCAAAGGTCACACAGAAGGCCTGCGGTTTGCTGTGATTCCAGCAAAGAAACCCGATTAAAACCTTTCTAGAATAAAACATTCCAGTCTAACAGCTGGATGGACGACGCACAGCAGCAAACTGACAGTGAAGCGTCACTTACATGAAAACCGAGCTTCTATTTCAAAGGTTCATTTCTATCACAAATTTATGTGAATGAAAAGAAAACCTTTGGAAACTCTGAGAAAACAGCACAAACGGGAAAGCTGGAAAGCACATTTGTATATTTAGCAGGAAAAGCAGTGCTGATTTGAGGATTTGATGTAATTATCTGTTTTGTCCAGTTTTTAGGCCTTTTTTAGGATTGGGGATGGAAAAATGAGCTTATTATTATTATTGCTGTAATTTAAATATGTTTATCTGCAATTACATGTATAAACAAATATTAAATTAAAAATATTACAGCTTGAACTTTGTGGATCACTTGGAAGATTGTGTGGTTAATTTAAAAATTGATATTTTGTTGATGTATCCACCTTTGCACGCTCTACAGCTGTTGCAGAAGCAGCGGTGCTGCAGAAAACGTCATTTTTCTATCAAACATTATAAATAAAACCAAATGATTGCTCCTGTAGAGGCTGTGGGGAGGCGTATTAATATATAACCAGACACGCTGGGGCTCCACAGCTGGCCCAAGCCGGTTAAAGTAATCCACCAATCAGAGAACGAGGTGAATTAAATCCACCAGTAAGAATGCTCCAACTCTTATGAGCTGATCTCACTGACATTAACTGCCCACACCTGTTTCAGTGAAGCAGCAGTTGCCGTTGCCATGGTGATGGAATTCTATGTAGCTAACTGTAACTGTGGCTCAGAGCGCCTCCTGCTCTAAAGTCCAGAGCCGCTGGATGGAAGAGTTGCGTCATCTCCATTCACTCTGATGGACCATCTTTTTACAGCAATGACGGATCATGGAGCAGTAGTATCGTAAGTTAGCAACATAGGCTAGCTGTGCCATTGAGGTATAGCAGCACGGAAGTTTGAGATGAATTTTTCAAAGGTAAGAAGTTAAAAAAAAAAACAGTCTGTATGTTATCAGCACACATTCCAACTGTCCACGGGAACTATTTGAAGACTACACGACCCACATAACGACCCCGAATTCTGAACCCCCGCTGACAGGATTCTCACTTACTCAACAACTCTGCTAAAATCGAGACCATAGCTGCTATCAGTCCCAAGAAGGTGCTCCACATACGAGTGTGTTTTTGGTTTTTTGCTTCTAAAAAGTGACACTGTGACAGGGAAGACTAATTTTCTGTGTTTTTGTCAAAAAATCTGTAGAGTAAAAAATATGCGTTCACCAGCAGGTTAAAGAGAAAACATTTCTAGCTTCTCCCACTTTGTCAGTTCTGCAAACATCTGATCGATTTGAACAGGCTGCATCTGTGACAAATGATGCTACAGGCCAAACAAGGAAGAGTAATTATCCATTAACAACATGTGGTGGGAGGCAGTTGCTGGATGATGTAATCCACAGTTCCTGGTCATATCGGTTTAACTGTCAGAGTCCACAGATCGAGGATGACGTTCTGAAAGACTGGTGAAGCAAGCCGTCCTTGATGGAAAACAGCCACACACGTTTTAAAGTCAAATATTGGTAAAGCTTTTTTTTTATAAAAAACATTTGCAGTTTCAAAGATACTGTATCTAATTTTCCGCGAGTCTCTCGAGTGCTTCTCTAGCTCAGCATGAGAACAAAGGTCAGGTGAAGTGTTGAAGTGTTTACCGCTCCGGTGGATGGAGACGGGCGAGGTGTCCACACTGATGGTCATGGCTCTCTCCTTCTGCTTGAAAAACTCTCGAGGGTTTCCTGACCGCTGAGCGATGATGGCCTTCGCTTCCTGGAAACACAAAATAAATACAGAGCGCTGATTTTCTTCCTCTTAAATGTTCTGCAGCCGTTTCTGGAGACGCTCTCTCTTTCATCATTCTCCAAACTGACCTCTACCTCAGATTCCTTCTTGTCCAGGTTGAGGTCCTCGATGCTCGGCTCTGCTGCCTGAGGAGAAGAATCCAGTGATTCATATGTAACGCAAAGCAGAGAGAAACTCGTTCATCTGTGAATAAATCAGTCAGACGTCCTGAACCTGCGGACAAATGAGCTGCACGCTCCTACCAGCAGGGGGCGACACAGACTGTGTTTGCATCCACTGCTACTTTCCAGTATTTGCAATCTTACGCTCAAAGAACGGTGTTTAGATTTTACTGTGCCACACGGACTCAGATTAAGATGTTCGGAGGCTGTGACAGGAGCCAGCAGGCAGCTGATTGGGAGATATTTTGATGGTTTAACAAACACACAGCATCTAATCACTCGCTTCAAAAACTGAACACACTGTCACACAAATTAGCCTCATTTCTGTGTGGCTGTGGACTCGGGCAGTGTGAGGCTCTGTATGGAGGCAGAAATAATAACCGAAATCAACTGGAGATGTGTTTTTAATTGGAAAGTCCACCATGAAGCAGGAGCTGGCTGATAATTACTAGCTTCACTTAGCAAATACTTACTACGGGGGTCTGATTTCGCAACCTCTCTTTGGCCTCTTCCTCCTCCTGCATCTTCTTTCTGTTCACACACAAACACAGATTATAGATCATTGTGATCCTGGAAAACACGATGTAGCGTCATCCTTTCGTTCGTGCACACGTGAACCTTCTGACTAAAGAAATGATTGTGTTCATTGTTTGTTTGATGATTGTTGTGCCGTCGCTCCTCACCTGTGCTCCTCGATCTGCTGCTCCCTCTCGCGGTACCTCTTCTCTCGGTTCTCCTGCTCTTTCCTCTCCAGTTCCATTCGCTCCTCCTCGAAGCGCTGCCGCTCCTCCGCCACCTTCCTCTTCTCCTCCTCCTTCCTCATCTCCTCTTCACGCTGGAGACCGGACAAGCACAAATGACCTCTTTCAGAGTTGTAATAAATCTCTCGATCAGTTAATTAATAAAGGCAGATCTGGTTCTGGGCGTTTATCTGAGTGTCTGAAACAGTGAAGGGCAAATCTGGCAAACATCCCGCGGCTCAGTGACGCTTGCTGTCATTTCATGTTTAACTTGAATGAGCCAATAGCGACACAGCCAGAGGATGCAGCGACATCCGACTGTGTTTCTCACGTCTACCCAAATTTATCTGTGATTCACATTATACTAAATAACTGTCACACATAAGGACACAGTTTATTAAATACAGTGTGAGATAACGTTTAATTTTACAGGTATTCTCAGCACCTTTGAGAGTATTTCATTTCTTATCTTTTAGCTTAGTAGCTAGGCTTAGCTTGAATGAGCTTGCAAACTGACACCTTCGGTCTTGATTCACAATCAGGGGTAGAAAAACCTCAGGAGCTATGTGGAAAATAAGTACAACAATTACAGGTAATTAAAGAACTGAACACGTTTGATGAGTAACGGATACGTAAGAAAACTGTTGAAATCGCTATATACTATATATAATATAAGTGCTTATATACCTGCTAGCTTAGCAGGTTAGCTTAGCTTTAATCAGCTGGCAAGTAAAGTAACGTCAAGCAGAAAAAAATGGTTGAAACAAGTATATAACTAAACAAATGCAGTTTTTAGCTAAAAAAAAAATCACCAAATGTAAATGTGATTTGCATTATATTGACATTATGGTTGTTAAATGCTACATAAAACAGTAAATCTGCATATTGAATATAAAGGTTAGCCTAGCAGGTTAGCTAACTGACACAATCTGGGTCCACAGAGGTACAAGTAGACAGTAAGATTACTACAACAAATACAGTCAGTTATAAATAACTGAACATGAAGGTGAAACCTGACTAAAGAAATAGAGATATACAACTTGCTTAAAATAACCAGCAAAAACCACAAAAACAAACAGCTGAAATACAGTCGCTAGTTAGCACACGTAAAGTGTTATGAATTACTTTTCTTAATTTTGAATTATTCACTTACTCAATGAATTAGATATTATGGAAAAACAAAAAGAATGACAGAAGTTTGTAAATCTAATAGCTAGCTAATACATGAGTGAAATGCTGTGAATTTTGCTGAAAGCATAGCTAGCAGTTGAGCTGTCAGCTAACAATATACTTGAGTTGAAAAAACGTGAAACTTTTTAAAGTCTTAGCCTTTCTGTTTGGGAACTGAAGAAGCATTTGTACATGGAAATAGCTAAGGATATCAATGCCGTGTGCAGATCTCTGAAACGCCACCAGCTTTGCCTGCGTGGCAGCGCCGTGTAATGAGGACAGTCTGTTTGTGAATCTGTCAATAAAACTTAGTCTAAGGCCATCAAAGATCTCAAATGGGATGCCAAAGGGCTCTTTACAAGCGTCATCATTGCTATAAATCTGTAGCATCTCAGCACCAATTCAAAGGACGCCTTTTGGCATCTATGAGCTGTCATCAGCTAAAAGAAAAGGCAGCATTTGACCCCCTGGGGTGGAAGCTCTCATCTTATGAGTTGTAATAAACGAGCATTATCATCTCTTTTTCTTTTCCCCTTCCCGTCTTTGTTTTTTTCCACTCACTCCCCCCTCCTCTCCTTCTTTACCTTGGCCTGCTCCCAAAACTCCTGTCTATTGATTTTCTTCATCTCCACCTCTGCGTTGGTCTTCTCGTACACCGTGCCCTGCACCAGGACAGACAGAGGAACGGATCAAGCTCTCGTCACGAGAGAAACACTGTTTTTATAAGAGATAAAGTGTACAAGTCTCTCTTTGTACCACGTCTGCGTGCTCTTCATCTCGGGTCTTCAGACGGCTCAGGACCGGGCTCGCCACTGCTGCCGTCCCATTGGTCAGGCGCTGCCCGATTGCCATGGGGTCGATGTCCTCCAGACTGCTGGCATTGATGATGACCTCCACCCCCTGCAGAGAGACAGAAACACGATGATCAGTCACGTTTTCACGAAAGCCTGCAGAGTTTGTGGAAACATTCATTACAATTCATTCATAGCAGTGAGGACGTTCTGGACTCGAGGAAATGAATCTAAATCAATGTAATGTCCTCTGAAGTGATGGAAACACAACCGTGTGTGTGTGTGTGTGTGTGTGTGTGTGTGTGTGTGTGTGTGTGTGTGTGTGTGTGTGTGTGTGTGAGAGAGAGAGAGACTAAAAGGGTCATTTAAAGCCCGTCGGTGTGATGAAGTCGACGCTGTGTGGGAGAGAGAACTGCCACTTAGAATAATGACACACACACACACACACACACACAGAAATATATAAATAAAACATCACCTCCGCTTTAATCTCAATCTTTTTATCTACACTATAAATCCAAAAACACACACTCAGCCAGCTGCGAACACACTGCTGTGTATGACACACACACACCTCGGCTCAGAGAGCTGGTGTTCGTCACACACACCTGTTCCTCCTCTTTGATCCTCCTACAGGTTTTAAGCGTCTTTTCCAACCGAGCATTGGGAAAACATTCAAACGGTCCTTACGTGACACAATTTAAGAAAAAAAAACAAAACCCTCAAAAACACTGAAGCAGGTTATGAAACGAACATGACATCACTTCACACACGATTGCCGTGATCAGGGTTTGAGATCATTTCCCCTCCTCTCAGTGGATGTCAGGCCTCTTAGACTGAACAGCTCTGGTGCTGCTGACAATGTTGCATTCACAGAATCACACACAGTGAAATAACTGAAGTAAGTAAAAGCACCTACAGATGTGGTCAGACGTTTACATACACTCATCAAGAAGTTTGAGTTTATTTAGGATTCATTTAATTGGTTGGTTTCCTGTTATTGACCTGGCTTTGAATATAGCCTACAAAGTTCCAACAGGGTTGAAGCTGTTGATTTGGGAAGTTCATTGTAGAAGCTCAATGTTGTCCTGCTTTATCCATTCCTAAACCAGCCACGATGGGATCATTGTCCTGCTGGAACACGTGTTTGGTCCAAGTATGAACCATCAAGCTGTTGATGTAAGATGAAGTTGAAGAACTTGGAGATCTGTGCGATGTACCAATACTACTGGCACCAAAACAGCCCGACATCATGATGCTTCACAGTTGGATAGGTTTGAAATTCTCACCCTTGTTCTTCCAAACTAGTTTTTGTCATTGCAGCCAAACAGCTCGAGCTTTGTCTCATCGGACCATAACCCTTTAGAACAGGGGTGTCAAACTCAAACACACAGTGGGCCAAAATTCAAAACTGGAAAAAGTCGCGGGCTAACATTAATATTTATTGAAAAAAAAATCTTCCTCCAGATATGAGAATGAATCATTTCTTATGGACTCAAACAAGTTTTGCTGAAAAAGTGAATATGGAACAAGCAAAGCTCAA